>NC_064566.1:1710000-2310000 GCF_937001465.1 Orcinus orca | reverse complement strand
GTTTTTCTTAAACGTGAAAGACCTCCTCCGAGCCCCCATTGAGGTAGCCGGTCAGTTTGAGAAGTGGGAAGACAAGGAAACAGAGCTGAACAAGAGGTGAGGCGGCGCCTTCTCTCTGGGGCCCACGGGCGGTCCCCGCAGCACGCCCGCCAGTGGGGAGGCCGGTGGCGCCATCCCTCCCACTCGTGCAGAGCCACGCTCAGAACGGGCCGCCCCGGAAAGGTCGTCTGTCTGATGCCCCCCGCCTTCCTCTTCCGCTTCCCGTTCAGCTTTTACGACAAGAAGGCGGCGGTCCACGAGGCGCTCTGTGATAATGTCGACACGCGCACCGTCCTGGAGGAGATGCGGGCTCTGGTTGGCCAGTGCAACCACTACATGGCAGCGCGGAAGGCCGCGAGGAGGAGGCCCAACCGCGCCCTGCTGGAGAGCATCGCCCGGTACCTCACGCACATGCTGAAGGTGAGCCCCCTGCGACGGTGCCCGTGCGGGCCCGTGGGTCACGGGAGCTGCGCTGCTCTGTTCTCAGGTCCTGCCACGCCTGTGCCCGAGACAGCAAGCCCCCCGCCCCTGCCCTCGCTCCGAGCAATTTCGCCTCTTTGCCTCTGCTTTTCCCCTCCTGTCTGGAGGTTTGAAAAGCACCAGGGCTTTCTCCCACAAGTGGCCCTAACATGTTGTTCACCACGCCCACCTCGTGCTGATAAGTCCCGGGTCCTCTGCAGGGGGCTCCGTGGTCCAGCGGCTCAGGCTGGGAAGGGGCCGGAAGGGCAGCAGGAGCCAGACCTCGTCCTGGGTCAGGTGCGGGGGCACCTAGGCCTAGGTTTCCGTCTCTCCCCACCCGGCAAGGCCGTCGGCACTTCGGCCCGCCCCTCCCGGGCGCAGCAGCGTGTTTCGAGGACCGGTCCCCGCCTGCCACCTCTCAGGACCTCCTGTCCTGCATGCCTCTTTCTTCCCTAGATCTTCGGGGCCATAGAAGAGGAAAGCTCCCTGGGTTTCCCCGTTGGAGGACCTGGAACCAGCCTCAATGTGAGTAAAGCACACCTGGGCCCAGAGAAGCTCCCTGCTGGCCGCCCCGCCAATTTGGTGTTCCCTCCTGGGGCGTCTGAGACCAGCAGTAGGTCCCAGCCTGCCCTGGGCCCTCCAGCCTGAGCCCCACGTGGCCGAGTCTCGGCCTGGCTGGGGAGTTGGGCACAGTCCGCCCCCGTCCTCACCACCAGCTGTGTTGTCTTTGTGAGCTCGGTCCCAGGAGACCAGGCTGCACGGGACGGTCCTCAGCCCCCAAGCATCTGAGCCATGGCCGCGGGGCATCACCACGGCCATGGGCGTCACTACGGCCATAGGGCGTCAGGAGTCCCGCACCCGCGTTTCCCGGCATGCGTGCACCTGTAGGCAGACAACATGTGGAACCGTCTGTCCAGTGGGTCCGTGCAAGTGAGAAAACTCGCCAGTGGTTGTTGGTGTCTCCTTCGAACTTGGCATCCGGGCAGACACACGGTTTCTGCTGCGGGAGGAACATCACGTAGGACAGGCACACACTCAGGTTCATCTGAGACGCGCTCGCCCTCCTCCCGTGGTCGGGAACGCTCTTCAAGTATTTGGTTAGAAGGCACATATAAATGCGTACACGTAACGGGTCAAGTCCAAAGTAAAAAGGCAAAACCTTTTAAAAGTCCTGTTACCCAGTGAGGGACGGCGTGAGGCACTCTCTCCTGCGGACGGAGTTTAGGGGTGTTTCCCCAGGAGCTGACTTGCACCCCAGGAAACAGAATGCCAGGCCCTGTCCCCGGGCCCCTTGTCAGCCTTGGAAGTGGCTGTTGCTGTGGTACTTGGTGCTTTTTAGGAAGGAAACCCACGCGGTTGCTTTGTTTTCTCGTGTAAGCAATACTAGACGTGTATTTTCTTTAAGGAGAAACACACACTAGAAACACCTTGGAAGGAAGTCTGCCTTTGAGCTTTAAAAAAATGTGTCCAGGGCTTCCCTGGTGGCGCAGTGGTTGAGGGTCCGCCCGCCGATGCAGGGGTCGTGAGTTCGTGCCCCGGTCCGGGAGGATCCCACGTGCCGTGGAGCAGCTGGGCCCGTGAGCCATGGCCGCTGAGCCTCCGCGGCGGTGAGAGGCCCACGTACCACAAAAATAAAAAATAAAAAAATGCGTCCAGCATCGGATGCCTGGTGTTTCTGGCCCCCAAGCCTCCTCCACCCGCCCTTTGAAGAGAGCTGCCTGGAATAAGCGGCCCCGAGAAGCGTGGTGGGTGCCGGCTGGGCCGAAGGACAGGCCCGAAGTCATGCCTTTCAGAGTTCACGGCTTTACTTCCAGACCTGCATGGTTTTAGGAGCAGGTCTTGAACCACCTAATACTGAGCGGTCTACAGCGTGTGCTCGGGTAGTGTAGTCAGCTGGGCCGCTGGGGGTGCCGGCCTGAGACCCTCCTCCAGGCCGACCTCAGGCACGCTGGCCAGCTCCCCGCAGCGAGGCTCCCCCGCGGCCGTGTGCGTGTGCGGGCGGGTAGGCGTGTCCTCAGCCCACGCGCAAGATTGGGCCTGAAGTCGCTTAGGCCGTGCTGAGGGCTTGGCAGCCTCACCAGCCTTTGCATTTAATCGTTGGGATTTTGGTCACTGAGCTGCACGGAGGCACGGAGACCTTGCTCAAAAGTCTAGTGGAAAAATATGGTAGATGTAACAAAAAAGGTTTTCCATAAAATTGTTATTTCTCTGGTTTGGATTCGCCCTCTTGGGTTTTCCTTTTCCAGTGGGCTTTGCGTCCCATGGCCACCCCTGAGTCACCGCGGGTGGTTCAGTGTTGCGCAGATGTGAGGGTGCGTGTGGACAGCAGACAGTTGATGGTACACAGGCGTGTGTGTGGCCTCAGGTCGGACCCAAGCACGGCCGGGCTCCGTGGTGCCGGCCCCAGTGGAAGGGAGGCCCCAGCCCAGGAGGAACGGCCTCAGCCTCGGAAAACCATCCCTCCTGGGAACGCCCAGTGTCACCTTACGGACAGGCTTTTAATAGCCGTGTGTCTGCCTGAGACAAAGGGGCTCCTGTGAGCCACTGGGCGGGGCCGCCCACAGGACTCAGTTCGCTGGGGGGAAGGGGACCCTCTTACTGTGCTGTCCGCGCCGCCACGCGGGACGCCCCCGTGTCCATGAGCCGACCGTCGGGGATGGGCACGCGCACCCTGGACGCAGGTCACAACGGGGCGTCTGCCAGCCACACGTCCCTTGGCAGCCCTGCCCTGAGGCGCGTGTACTGGGCTCTGTCCTTCATAAACACGAGGGTGGCTGGTCTCTCGGTGACCCAAAATGTTCTCTCCGCAGCTCGAGCCCACAGTCATGCCGTACCTGCAGGTGTTGTCGGAGTTCCGGGAAGGAGTGCGAAGGGTCGCCCGTGAGCACAGAGGTGAGGCCGTCACGCGCTCCGTGGCCTGGGCACGCCTGGCCGGTCCTCTGCTGCACGTTGTCCTGGGTGCTGTAGGCGATGAGCAGCGTCCCTGGCCTCTGATCGCTAGATCCAGGGACCCCCCCCCCCGCCCCAGTCAAGTCTGGTAGCCACACAGACGTCTAGACCAAGTGCCCCTACGGTCAGAGCAGCCGAGCAGAGCCTGGGGACACTGAGGGGCCAGCGCTTCCTCACCTCTTTTGTTTGTGGTGACTGGGTTCTGCTCTCTGGGGCGTCCGCAGGGTGAGGACTGGAGGTGTCCTTGTCCCTGCCCTGCAGAGGCTCCGTGGTGACTGCACAGCCTCTGCTGGGGACAGTTCTAGGTTCTGCTCGGGGCCTCGCCAGCGGCCCTGGGGACTTGGGATGAGCTGGGATCAGACGTGTTGTCTTTGGGGCCAGTTTTGAGCAGTTGTTAAGCGGGCGGTGAGTGGCCTCAGTCAGGCAGTCTGCTTCTTACTGTGGTGGTCTGGACTCACAAATGACCACCACGGCTGAAACTGACCTTGCGAGGTTCCGGGCCTGGTCCAGCTGCTGTCCTCACGTTGCTTCTTTAATGTTCGTGATTCGACAGAGGTGGGCAGCGAAGCCCCTGGAGGGTAGAGGCCTTGCCTGGGGTCACATGGGGGTCGGGGCAGACCCCCACTGTCGTCGCCTGGTGTGCTGTGCACCCCCCCCCCAGTCCCCTGTGTAATGAGAAGTCACACCTGGAGCTCATCCGGGTGGGGCCTCCCAAGGGTGGAGCCGGCAGAGGCCAGATAGGCGGTCAGGGAGCCTCCAGGGGAGCTATGCCTCAGTGGGGAGTGGGCAGGCCCCGGGGTGGGGCGGGAGCTGGCCGGGGCCTGTCCCAGGGCCAGCAGAGCAGGGGGACTCTACCGACAGAGAAGAAAGCAGCAGTTTCTCCTTTAGTGCCCACAGTCCGTTTGGCCAGAGAGCTCAGGCCTGGCCAGCAGGGATGTGGAGTGTGGGTGTGTGACCAGGAGAGGCTTGGGAAGTTGGGAAGAAGTTAGAAGGGCCGGGACGGGCACACGGTCAGAGTGGGAGGCCGGCAGGGCGTCGGGAGCCTCTCTGCCGCTGGAGAGATGGTAGCCATTAGCTGTCGTCGTTCTTTTACTGGGGTTAACTGTACACAATGTAGGAGTTTCCACCTCAACCATTTCTAAGTGTAAAGTTCAGTGGCCTTAAGTAATTCACATTGTTTTGCACCATCACCCCCATCCGCCTCCAGAACTTCTCCATCCTCCCAAATGGACGCTCTGTCCCCATGAACACTCACTCCCCTCCCCTCCCCCAGCCCCGGGCCCCACCGTCGCTTCCCGTCTCTGTGGATGGGACTCCTGCAGGGACCCCACGTGAGTGGAATCAGACGGGATTCGTCCTTCTGTGACTGGCTTATTTCGCTGGGCGTGATGTCCTCGAGGCTCATCCACGTTGTAGCTTGGATCAGGATTCCCTTCCTTTTTTAAAAACAAATTATTTATTAATTTTTGGCTGCACTGGGTCTTGGTGCTGCACGCGGGCTTTCTCTAGTTGAGGCGAGCGGGGGCTACTCTTCGTTGCGGTGCGCGGGCTTCTCATTGCGGTGGCTTCTCTTGCTGCGGAGCGCGGGCTCTAGGCATGCGGGCTTCGGTAGTTGTCGCACGCGGGCTCGGTAGTTGTGGCTCACGGGCTCTAGAGTGCAGGCTCAGTAGTTGTGGCACGCGGGCTTAGTTGCTCTGCGGCATGTGGGATCTTCCCGGACCAGGGCTTGAACCTGTGTCCCCTGCAATGGCAGGCGGATTCTTAACCACTGTGCTCTTCCAGGGAAGCCTCTCCCTTGCTTTTTAAGGCTGAGTAACATTCCATTGTGTGGATGGACCATATTTTGCTCATCCGTTCATCTGTGGGTGGAGCCCGTCTCCTTTTGTAGCATCTCCAAGCCTGCGCCTGACAAGGTCTCCCTGCTCACTGCCCATCTGTTTTCCACTCCCGTGTCACAGCCCCGCCCCACAGTAACCAGCCCTGATGGATGCAGGCTGCCCCGCCCTGAGCCTTGTGGCTCTGTGGACAGTACACACGGGGAAGGGTGCGGACCGCAGTTGCAGGGTACGGGGAGGTGCTGGCAGGGGCGTCCAGCAGATGGCCACACAGAGACACGCTCCTTCCCTTCTAGAGCCTGGAGTCAGAGCCCCTTGGCGTCTGCAGGGCTGTGAGGTTCCCGGGGCTAGCACGCTTTGCCAGGAGCCCTGGGAAGGTCGCCGCCTTGGCCCACGTCCAGGGAAACCTGTTTTCCTTTGCTGGGCTCCGTCGTGGTGGTGCAGCTGCTTCCTTCCAGAAGGGGCCCTGCCAGCCACCGGCGCCCCGTCTCTGTGCACCCACCACTGGGAGCCAGTCCACACAGATCCGCCCATCCCCACTGCTGTCCCAGTGCCTCTTCTCCACGGGGCAGCCTCCGCTCCTGTCTGGGCCTTGCATGAGGCTCCATCCCAGCCCCAGATTCAGGAGCCGCAACTTCAGACCCGGATTTGCACAGCATTGGGAAGACCCCAAAAGCCTTGCTTCACTCCTGCTGGCATGGCAGGTGGGCGGGGCGGGGGACAGCATCTTCTGTCTCCATGTACGGGCTTCTCCCCCCACCGCACCCTGGAGGCAAGCTCCCCGTCTGTGCTCTTTTAAGGTTGCATTAGCTGTTCTGAGACCTTTGTTCCATATGTTTAAGAGTTGGTTTATTGAATTCCTGGAAAATATCCAACTGGGGTTTTCCTTTAAACAGAAATAACTTATTGAAGTGAACTCGCGTAACGTAAGCCTGCCCGTTTTAAAGTGAACCCTTCAGTGGCGCTGAGTGCCTTCCCAGTGTTGTGCAGCCACCGTCTCCTGGTCCCAGCATGTTTCCACCCTCCAGGGTCACGCCCCCTGCCCCAGCCCCTGGCAGCCACCACCCTGTGTTCTGTCTCTGGATTGACCTGTTCTGGGCATTTCACATAAATGGAGTCGCACACTGTGCGACCTCTTTTCTCTGGCTTCTCGGCGGAATGTTTTCGGGGCTGTCCACACTGTAGCACGTGGCGGTGCTTCATTTCTTTTAGGGCAGAGTGGTCACCAGATACGTGTACCACTTCCATGTATCCGTTCAGCCGTCGATGGGTGTTTGCACCTTTGGTGAACAGGGCTGCTGTGAACATGCGTGTGTAAGCATCAGATTGGGTCCCTGTTTTAGTTGTTTTGGGTACACACTTAGGAGAGGAATTGTGGGATCATACGGTAATTCTGTGTTTAACTTTTTCAAGACCCACCAAAGTGTTTTGCATGGTGGCTGAACCATTATGTGTTCCCACCAGCGGTGCGCGCGAGGGTTCCGATTTCTCCACATCCTTGTCAGCCCCTTTTATTTTCTGTTAATAGCCGTCCTGGTGGGTGTGAAGGGGAATCTCATTGCGGCTTTGATTTGCATTTTCCCTGACGAGTAGTGACAACGAGCTGCTTGGCCGTCTGAACCTCTCCTTTGGAGAGTTGTCTATTCAGGCTCTTTGCTCGTTTTTTTTTTTTTTTTTTTTAAATAATTTTTAAAAATCTATTTTTATTTATTTATTTTTGGCTGCGTTTTTGGGTATTTGTTGCTGCGCACAGGCTTTCTCTAGTTGCGGTGAGCGGGGGCTGCTCTTCGTTGTGGTGCGTGGGCTTCTCATTGCAGTGGCTTCTCTTGCTGCGGAGCACGGGCTCTAGGTGTGTGGGCTTCAGTAGCTGTGGCACGCGGACTTAGTTGCTCTGCGTCATGTGGGATCTTCCCGGACCAGGGCTCGAACCCGTGTCACCTGCACTGGCAGGCGGATTCCTAACCACTGCACCATCAGGGAAGTCCCCCTTTGCTCATGTTTACTTGGGTCATTCGTCTTATTGAGCTGTAGGAGCTCTTTCTTTATGGTGGGCACTAGACCCTCTTCAGAAATGTAAGTCGGGAGAGGGTGGAAGAGAAAGCCAGCTCCTAAAGTGAGAAGAAGGTTTGGAAGGAAATCCCGGGGCAAGTTTGAGCTCCGTGGACCAGAGCAGGTCTCAGATGGAGGTGAGGGTCGCCCTCTCAGCCTTGTGGAGGCCACCTAGAGGATGGCGCCTGAGGGGCCCCAGGGAGGGGTGTCCCTCCCCTGGGGGTATGGCGGGGAGGCGGGGTTGGGCCTGAGGGTGTGGAGGGGAGTCGGTGGCAATGATGGCAGGGCCAGCCTGCTTCCCTTCCCGTTACGGTGAGCAAGCATCCGTTGGGCCCTTGCCTGGGCCGGTGCCCTGGGGTCTCCTCAGGGCTCTGGGGGGACCCGTCTGAGCAAGGGGCCCCGAGGGGCAGAATGAGGGGAGGGACCAGATACCAAGGGCTCGTCCCACCAGCCCTGCTGCGGGGCTGGAACGGGGCTTTTGCTTGACTGGCGCTGGGAAGCGGGAGACTGTGCGTCTCGCTGCACGTGTGGCCGGGGCTCGGGCATCCCCTGAGATGTGTGGGGCATCGTCCATTCATTCATTCACCCGTGAGTGGACTTGCGGGGCACCTGCACAGTGCTGCGGGAGCACCCCGGGTTCTGGGGACACAGTGGAGACAGGACAGGTGAGTGAGTGACCACGTGGGCCGTGGTCAGTGCTGCGGGGAGGGACAGCGCAGGGCGGGAGGGGTCTGCTTTGCTGGCGCCAGCCGGAGTTCCCACTGGCCCAGTTCTTAGCCCAGAGCTGAATCTGCTTCACCCTGAGGTCAGGGTCTCAGAGCTGGAATGTCCGGGTGAGCCTCTCCTGACGTCTGCATGAACATGTTTAGTTGGGCTTGAGCCCATATGGACTCTTCAAGCCCAAGTACAAACGGGCTGGCCTCTCCCTGGTCTGGCTGGGCATCAGACACCCTGGGCGCCGTCCGTGATGGCCGTTACAGGACTCTCCCAGGCTCCCCCGAGCTCGTGGGCCTTCACCGGCCCTAACCAGGTGGTGCAGAGGTTAACACTGTCCAGACTTGAAGGGCCCGTCCCGTCAGGCCCAGAGGCCACGCCAGCCGTCTGCTCAGCTCTGCCCACTCTGGCTGCTGCGTGTGTGCCATCTCTCCTGGAAGAGGCACTTCAAAGCCAGTGGGCCGGCCAGGCTCCCCGGGCCGCTGCCCGTTCAAGCCCTGCTCTGGGCGACCACTTCCCTCGGCTGGGGCGAGGCTGGCCAGGAGCGCCAGTGCCCAAGGCAGAGTGTCACCGAGGTGGGGCGTGGGTCCCACCCCCAGGCCTTTGGCCCCTTCTGATCCCTTGCTGGGCCGGGGCCCTGGACGGTGGGACGCGGCCGCCTCTCTCAGGATCGCCTTGCCAGGGCCGCGGGGGCTCGGCGCTCCCAGGCGCCTTCCCGAGTGACCGGGGAGCTCATTCCTGTGCAGCAGAATCCTAGTGCCCCTGGGCCTGCCGCCCGCAGGGCTCTCCCCAGTCCGTGCACCTCTGCGGTCAGTGCCCGCCTCTGAGCAGGGCCCTGAGCCAGTGCACAGGCCACGGGTCCAGGGGCTGCTCTGGGCTCACCAGTGGCCGCGACCTCTGTGTCTCGGCTTCTCCTGCATCTGTGGCCAGTGGAATAGCCCGGCCCCTCCAGAGGCACAGGGGGGCGCTCTTCCGTGGGGCCCGGGCGTTTCCGGGCCCAGTGGACCGAACCGCTTCCTCTGTCCACAGTCCCCGAGGTCCTGCAGCTCAGCGATGCCTTGCGGGACGACATCCTGCCTGAGCTGGGGGTGCGGTTTGAAGACCATGAAGGTGGGTCCTCTGGGCGTGACACGGGGTCAGGGGAGGGACACAGGGTGGAGATTGCTTTTGAGAGGAAGAACTCCGGGACGGGTCCGAGGACGCTCCGCCTTTTACGTGGTGAACCCCCCGTGATGTGTGGTCCTGGGGGACCTGTAGTTGTACCTTCGTGGGTATCACTGCCAGCACCTCCTCTCCTGCGGCCTGACTGCCCGGCGGCCCTGTTTTTGCGGGGCCACTGGCCGCCTTTTCTCATGGCCTGTCACGTGGGAGGCAGCCTGTGTCATGTGGATCGTCAGCAAGTTTCACAGCTTGTGTTTCGACTTGGTGGGAGTTTGGGCTGCATGAAAAATTATTGGATTTTAAACACTCAGATGAATGTCTTATTTTATGACTCCTGGGTGCTCGGTCTTGAGCAGCAAGGCCTCCCCACAGCACAATTAACATTTGACCTATGCGAGCAGGAAGGAGGCCCCGGCTTCTCTCGGGGGCCCCGTGGGCGGGAGTGGTGTGGGCAGCGCTGGGCTCGGCCTCGTCTCACGGCTGTTGGCCTTTCAGGACTGCCCACTGTGGTCAAGTTGGTGGACAGAGATACCTTACTGAGAGAGAGAGAAGAGAAGAAAAGGGTGAGTAAAACCGCAGTGACCTGAGCTGGGTGTTTTGGTTTTTGTTTTAAGTTGTTCTTCTTCTTATTTTTTTTTTTATTGTCTGCGTTTGGTCTTCATTGCTGCACGCTGGCTTTTCTCTAGTTGCAGCAAGCGGGGGCTGCTCTTCGTTGTGGTGCGTGGGCTTCTCATTGCAGTGGCTTCTCTTGTTGCGGAGCACGGGCTCTAGGCGCGCGGGGTTCAGTAGTTGTGGCTCGTGGGCTCTAGAGCGCAGGCTCAGTAGTTGTGGCCCACGGGCTTAGTTGCTCCGTGGCATGTGGGATCTTCCCGGATCAGGGCTCGAACCCGTGTCCCCTGCACTGGCAGGCGGATTCTCAACCACTGCGCCACCAGGGAACTCCCTGAGCTGGGTGTTTATTGAAAAAGTAAATATCACTGGAGTTTTTATACTTCATCTTTAGGAGTTGGCATTTATACTCTTAGTAAAAAGACTAGATAGGTAACTACTTGGCAATTTTCTAACAACAACAACAACAAGATCCAGCTTCTGATGAAGGACCCGGGGTACAAGGGAAGACTTGTCACCTCTAGGAAACTGCGAAGCTGACAGGTGTGGTCATACCTCGCCCTCACCTGAAGTGGTGTCTCCCTGTCCCTGGGGTTGAATGTGTCACAGTCACACCTCCACCCACTCCCGCCCCCAGCACCGTCCTTCTCACGCCTCAGATGTTACTACACCTCCGTGAGCAGGGCTGAGCCAGGGACTCCGTGAAGTGGGACAGTCCCTGCTCTCGGGGACCTCAACGTCCCATAGAAAGAGAGAGGCAGGAACAGACGCAGTGCCTGTCAGATCTGCTGGGCACAGCTCGCTGGGTGCGGGGCCCGAGAGGCCTTAAGAAGAAACCCCAGGGAGAGGAGTTTGGGAGGCTGGGAAGGGGCCTCGACAGGTGTCCACAAGGAGAACTGACGGGTGGGTGGGTGGTCAGGGAGAAGAGCGGCGAGGCTGGCCCGGGGCTTCGCTGGGCGCCGGGGACGCTGGTGTGGACGCCAGGAGGGGCCGAGCTTGAGAATTAAGGAGCCCGGGTGCCGGGGAAGGTCTGGCTGGAGTCAGGCTGGTGTGAGGTTCCGGGAGCTGGGCTTTGACCCCAGTCCAGGCCCTTCTTGGCCCCTCCCCCCCCTTCCATCCCGTTCGGTCACCCCCGCTGGCGTCACGTCCCCTGGGTCGGGTTCTCCCCATCCTTGGACACCGCAGCGTGTGGGCCGCCCCGGCCCTTCCCCGGAGGTGACGTGGGGCTCACTCCCGCTCTCCCCCCAGGCGGCCCGGGGCGTAAAGACGGGGCAGTGAACTTGGATCGGTCACCCCTGCCCATGTCTTCACTGGCCGTAAGGCCTTCGCGGGAGGGATTTGCCATACACCTTCCCCCTGGTAGCTCGAGTTTCCAGTCGAGGGAATCCCACCCCAACCCCCGTGTGTGGAGGCGCCTGGGACCACGGCCTCGTAGGCTGTCTTCTGCTCCCCCAGCGGGATAAGCACCTCTGGTCTCTAAGTGGAAAAGCAAAAGCCCTCGGCACCCATCTTCCCACCTCCCAAGCTCCGTGCCGGGTCCCTCTTCCTCCGTCCACCCTCAGCCCCTTCTGCTCTGCTCAGGTTCTCCGGTGACAAGGCGCATCCTGGGGTGGCCCCGCCCTTGACCCCTGCTCTCTGGGACCCTCCCTTTGCTTCCCCCACTGCACTGCCTGCATTTCCCGCCTCTCTGGCGTCCCCCCACCCAGGTGACCTCACCCCGTCCCAGGGCCCCTCTGCCACCTGTGTGCCTGTGACCGCCGAGTCCTCTCTGGCCCAGACTCCTGTGTCCAGCCGCCTACCTGAGGGCTCCGCTTGGCCAGGAAGCACCCGAAACCCAAGACATCCAAGAGGGAACGCGTGACCTTCGTTCCCCAAACCCGTTCCTCCTTCCTGTCCGGGGCACACGCCGTCCACATGGTGGCCCGAGCCCAAACCTCCCGAGGCAGCCTCGGGCCCCTCCTCACGGGCGCCCAGCCCAGCCCCCAGGCCCTCCCTCCCTGCCTCCTGCCGGGACGCTGCCTGCCTGGTGGGAAGTGGGCTCTGGCTCCCACCCGTCTCCTCCAGCCAGCCCCCCTCCCGCCCTCCCCAGGTGCCTGGGCCCCTCAGGGTTGGCCCTCGCCGTGCTGTCCCTGGTCCCGCACCCGACCGCAGCCCCCCTGCTGCCGGGCAGGTCTGGTCCTTTCTTCATGTTGGTTGTGCTGCAGGTGACCTCACGCATGGTGTCCAGTCACCGCCCCGTGTCGAGAGCAGGGCTGGGTCAGAGCCCAGCTCACAGGGATGGGCGGGGGGACGGCAGGGAGCTTGTCCTGTCCCTCTCCCACCCAAGAGGGGCCTGGGCAGCTCCAGCTCACGGGGCGTTTGCTGTCCCCCAGGCTGAAGAAGAAAAGAGAAGGAAGAAAGAGGAGGCCGCCAGGAAGAGACAAGAGCAGGAAGTAACGTCTGCTCAGGGGCGGGCTGCTGGCGGAAACGCACTTTGACCCCATGCCCTACCCCCTGTGCCTCCTTGGGGCCCAGCCGGGCGCCCCCTCTGCCTCCATCCCCAGCGGTGGCCCCTCATACAGTGCCCCAGGGAGGCCGGGAGCCCTGGGCAGGGACAGACGTGGCCGCGAGCTCCAGGACGGCTTCTGTGGCCTTGATCCTGCTGTGCTGCGTGCACGGCCGTACCCCTGTTCCTGCAGAAAACACCTGGCTCCCTCCTTTCACTTCCCTCTGCCCAGCCGTCGCTCCCTGAACCTGGGGGCTGGGGTGGGAGCCGACACGGGGTCACGGGCATGGGTCATGGGCATGGGTCCCCACGCGGGCTCGGAGCAGCGACCCCATGTCTGTGTTCCAGGAGGCAAGGCTGGCCAAGATGAAGGTTCCGCCCAGCGAGATGTTCTTGTCAGAAAGCGACAAGTATTCCAAGTTCGATGAAAACGTAAGAAATCCTTTCTTTCTTTTCAGAACGTTGTTAGACCATTAAATTGGGATGACAGGGGTTTTCAAACTTGGGCTGAGAAGATTCTCTGTCCAGGGTGCTGTTTGCAGGAAGGCGGGCTTATGTGGGGCTGTTTCAGGTCCAGCACGTGCAGCCCAGTACCCAGGGCCGCCCCTCCCTCACCGCGGCCCAGCGGCTCTGGTGCCGGGTGTTGTGGCCTGGGCCGGTTGATGGATTTGCAGGGACTCACCCCACAGACAATCCAGAAGGGCCATGGCACAGATGTGCCCATTGCTCCAGGGGCTCTTCAGCGTGGCTACTCATGGCTGCTTGGCCTCGAGACCCTCAGGCCTCCCTCACTGGTCTTGTACGTATTTGCTCGTATCAGAACCATGTCGACCTGGTGGGGAACGGTGCCCCTCACCCCTCAGGCAGGGGGGCACCCCAGGATGGTCGCTTCCCAGAGGCTAGCACGGGCACCTCGGAGCAGTGCGCTGGGTCCAGAGCGTGGCGGGGAGTGGATGCCAGGCAGGCGGACTGGCCTGGTCGGTGGGCGGTGACCGCCCGTGCTCTCGCCTTTCAGGGTCTGCCCACACACGACACGGAAGGCAAAGAGCTGAGCAAAGGGCAGGCCAAGAAGCTGAAGAAGCTCTTCGAGGCCCAGGAAAAGCTGCACCAGGAATACCTGCAGCTGGTTCAGAATGGAAGCGTCCCGTGAAGGCGGGGCCGAGGCTCCACACCGCCCCGGGGGCACCAGCTCCCCGCCCCGGGGACTCTGCCGCCCGCCCTCGGGGCCTAAGTTAAGGGTTCTGTCCGGAGAGGGCTGGGCCACCTCCGGCTCTGAAACGTCAGCAATAAAGTCTTCCCAACGCGAGGCCGGGCTCTGTCTGCCGTCACCCTGCATGGTCAGCGCACGAGGGGGCCCGGCCGGGCTGCGTGGTCAGCAGGTCACGACACGGGAGCTCAGGCCACTGAGCGGCTGCAGCTGAGGACTGTCCCCCCCCGCCCCTGCCCCGTGCAGATGGCTATCGGCTAATCTCTGGTGTGTAGGCGCATTAGGAGGCATTTGAGTAGGAAAAAGACAGGCTCAAGCTGGCAGAGCCCGCTGGCGCCTCGCACAAAGGCTGCTCGGCCGGGTGCCCGGGTCCTGCTGGGTCAGCTCGGCGCCCTGTCTCCGCAGCGATTCCGCGGGCGGGCGGGCCGGCTCAGCACGGCTGGCGATGAGATGGGAGGAGGGGGGATCTCAGCAGCACAGGGCAGCGATGTCCCCAGGTCCCAGCCAGGCGAGCGTGTCCTCACCAGCCTGCTCTCGCATTCTTGCTCCCGGGGCTGAGAATCCCCACCTGAGCTCCAGGCCTGGATGGAGCAGGGTGGCAGCGAGCCGGGACCGGCTCCACCTGCAGAAGCGCGGGGCCAGGTCAGATCCGCGAGAACCGGCGATGGAGCCCTCGGGGCTGGGAGACGACATCCAGGTCTCGCTCGCGGCGATGGCGAGGCAGGGGGCTGGGGTCGGGGTTGGCACTGTCCAGTGGTGGCCACGCTCACCCTTCACCCCCGCGGCCTGCTCGTAGGAGCATCACCCCCAGAGCAGGCGGGGAGCAGCCTGCTGGCCGGTGCCGGCTGCTCTGGGGGGCTCCCACCCACCCAGCCACACGTGGAGCACGACAGCTGTGACCCCACGAGGACAGGCCCTGCATATGTTCGACTTTTGAACCTTGTAAATGTTCTACGTTAAAAAAAATAAGCCAGTAAGAAAAAAGGCCCCAAAACGAAGTGGAGCAAACCCAGGGCAGTTACCTACCTAACAAGTCACCCCAGCATTTAGTGCCTGAAGTGACAACGAGCTTATTATTGACCCTGGGGGTTCCAGGTTGACCGGCTCCTCTGGGCGGGTCTGAGTCAGGGCCCCACACCGGGTGCGGTCAGAGGGCGGGGGGTCTGCGTGCTCATGCCCGGGTCCTGGGCGGGGGATGCTGGGCTGTGGCCTCCAGGTCGGCAGCCTCTGCGGGTCCCAGGAGAGTTGGGCACCACGTGCCCTTTGGGATCTAACCTCAGAGGTCACGCGGACCCCCTCCATCCTCCCTGAGGGGAGGCTGCCCCAGGGCCCACCTGCAGGCCCCTTCCTGTGACGGCAGTGGCAGGGGCCGGAAAGGGCGGCAGCTGTTTAGGGAAGCGCCACCTGCCGCAAAACCGCAAATCAAACCAGTGAGAAAAGGGCCCCTTTGGTTGGTTTGAGAACCTGCCGCTTCGCCGCACATCTTTTGGAGGGTGTGTCCTGAGGCCAAAGCCGTGCAGAGAAGTCAAACTTGGTTCCATTGTTGTGTCGCTGGGCATGGTGCTGGCATGGTCGTCACCCTCCGCTCTGTGTGGGCAGTGGACACGTGCCTCGACATCAGCAGCCCCGCATTCATCCATCGTGAGGAAAAGCGCCAGAGGATCACGTGCTGTTAAACACGAACGGAGGAGACAACGGAGGAACTGACGCTTGACTTGTAAACAGTAGGTATTTCCCGCCATGCAGGCTGAGAGGGGACCACCCCGGTGGCCACGAGCACCCCCAGGGCCAGCTTCCAGGCTCTGAGTGCCATCCCCTCTCCTGGGAGAAGCGGCCAATTCCAGGCCGAGGGCGAGCGCACGTGGAGGCCCAGGGCATCCCGGTACCCTGAGGGGAAGCGTCCCAGACGGAGGGGTTGTGTCAGAAGGACACAGGACAGACCAGGAACACACACAGCAGCCAGGAGAGTCTCCAGGGCATCGGGGCAGAGGGTCACGCGCAGTGAGATTCCAGTGAGATGACTCGAGAGGACAGAACCAGAGAGAGCGGCGTAGCGGTGCCAGGGGCTGGGTGGGGGCTGACTAGGGACAGTCCGGACCCTTCACCCTTCGACCGCAGTGGTGGCTGAGGAATCTACGCCCGTGGCCACGTGACACCAGGGCTGGTGTCCCAGGGTTCATCTTTGGCAAGATGGAGCTGTCAGGAAACCATGTGAAAGGCACAGGGACCCCTCTGCTGCAGCTTCCCGGGAACCTTTCATGATTTCAAAGTAAAAAGCCTCAGGAGCTTCCCCCGGCTGAGTCTGCGAAAACTGGAGCCCTGAAAAGCAGGGGTCATTGAAATCCAGGCATCCACACTTATTCTCAAAAGCAAAGAAGACCAAGACATAAGAACTGGTCACCACTGGAGGTGACACCTGGTCCACAGACTTAGTTATTTATAAGTGGCAGGATTGGGACTTGCCTGGCGGTCCAGTGGTTAGGACTCTGTGCTGTCGCTGCCATGGCCCTGGGTTCAGTCCCTGGTCGGGGAATTAAGATCCCGCAAGCTGTGTGGCGTGGCCAGAAAAAAAAGGTGGCAGGATTAAACGTCTCCCACCCTCCATGGAAACTATTTCAGAGCCACCAATGTCCCTACTGAAGGGGGCAGCAGTGCCAGCGAGTAGAAGTGGACGAAACAGGACAGTTGGAACGCCTCTGTTCTGGGGCCCCGAGTGCAGCCCCGACTCCAGCCAGGGCTGGCAGTGGACGCCGAGACCCCTGCTGAAAGTTGGGAGCCGACTTTTCATGACGCCAAAGCGTCCCCTCGCAGGTGGCTTGTCGGTCACAGGGGACCGGGAAAGGTACGCCTGTCACCTTACAGCTCGGAGCTCTGCCCATCACCCCCTCCCCCAAGCACTCAGTCTCAGCATCCCCCGAGAGGGACATGTGGGCCTGAGGGGTGGCCTGCAGGGGGGAGCCCGGCCTCACCTGCACAGAGGAGTCTTTCCACTAAGAACACGGAGTAGGTACTGAACGAAGCTTTTAGCCGTGCTGCCCGGGACCTTGTTAAATCACAGACCCTGGCTCGGATCTGGGTGGAGCTGGAGGTTCTGCGTTTCCTCCAGGTCCCAGGGTCATGCCCCTGCCTCTGGTCGGGGGCCCCACCTGGAGGAGGGACTGTCCGTTTCACTTCCTGCTCACCGGCAGTACTGGGGACCGAGACACAGGCGGCAGGTGCCACAGAGAGGCAGGCAGACTCATCGAGAAGGCGGCGCCCTCCTCGGGACTCGGGAGAGATTCGAGAAACAAAACCACCACCTCCCGTGTATGAACCTTGATAGCTTTGAACAAGCCGGCCACAGAGATGTTTGGGGACACGTGCGCATGGGCGTGGTGTGCTGCTAAGGAATCTGGTGAATTTTGTTCGTGCGATCGTGCCGGTTGTGTCCACACATGTCCTTGGTTTGGGACAACGTGGCGTGGGAATTGAGTCTTCAACAAAGAAAACTCATGAAGCAAATTAATACAGATGCTTCTGGTCACACCTGAGTGGCCGGCGTCTATCTGTGCCCCAGGTCATCCTCTCTACCTTCCTGTGTTCCAGACTCTTCGTGATCAAGTGTTGCTTAAAACATGCCGCCAGGAAACCCTCTCGTCTTTAGTGGACGACCGGGGTGGGTCGCGGCACCTGCAAGGGGTGGCCTGGGGGCTCCTGGTCAGGAACGTCCTCACTGTCCCCTTTGCATTCGGCCTTTGCACCGTTACAGGCTGCAGCAGAACCCTCTGGAACAAGATGGGGTGGAAAACTCCTTTAACTTGTAAAATGTCAGTTCACCTGTAAAAAGTTTCTTTTGCGTGTGTGCATGAAACCTCTTTCCAGCGGTAAGAGCCAAAATTGTCTTCGTGCTTCTCCCCAAAGAGAAATCTTTCATGTTTTCATTATTAAAAAAATCACAGGTTCACGATTTAAAAATCGAATCATGCAGAAGATTACCAGACTAAAGTAACGACGGAGTGTCCCCTTAAGGCCATCTAGAGCGAGCCTGTAACAGTTTGGGGATAGGCTCCCGACACCTTCCTTCTGAGTTTACAGATAGCGGCCCTCTCCGCACGGAATAGATGGTGGCTATTTTCTGATGTCATCTGCTTCTTCCTCCTGTCTCCATGTGTCCTTGTCATTAGAGCATCATGACCTGGGGGCCACCGCCCTGGGGAGGGATGTCGGGTGCTTCTGGGGCCCCGTGCTCCCTCTCTTCTGCCAGCCCCGGGGGTTACTCATTGAGCAGTGCCCACGAGAGGCGAGGGGCAGGGCCCCTCCAGGGCCAGGTTGGTTGTGGGCCAGCCGTTTTTGAGCTGGGGGGCTGAGGGAGTCATCCAGCCCATCTCTATTTCCTCCTCTGGAGGTGGGACATTGCTCAGCCAAGGCCTTGCCAGCATTCAGTGGCCCCGAGATGAGGCACAGTCTCCAGGTGGGAAGGAAGACGGGGCGCCCGTCCTCCTGAGCTCAGTCTGGGGGGAGCTCAGGCCGAACAAGGAGCAGAAACCGAGGGCAGGGCCACCCCTGGAGGGTAACCCCTTGAGTTCCCCATGGCCAGAGGGCGAGCCAGGCTGGGGACCTGCGTAGAGGGGCTGTTAACAGGTGTGCGTGAGCTCAGAGCCCGGTGGCGTCAAAGTTACGACGGTGGGAAAACGAAAGCCACGAGGTGGCCAGGGGCCTTGGAGTTCTAATCCCAGCACCTCTCAGCCCTGGTCTTACTTAGCACATCTGGGGACTTTTCAACGAACTGACGCCCGCTGTGCCTGCCCCGTTCTGAGTCCACTGGGGGCAGCAGGGATCACGGAAGGACGCTGGGCAGCAGAATGCCACCAGTGTGCTGGCGGGCAGCGTGGAGGATGGGGCGGCAGGAGGACGGGCTGTGACCTCCAGCCAAGGGCACGAGGGTGGCCTTAGCCCGTGAAGAGCTGCGACCCTCCTGGCTGAGGAGGAACCAGCCCGGCTGAGGAGGAACCAGCCCAGTGGAGATCCGTTTGCTGGTGCTTCTGCTGTCAGTGGGTAGTCAGAAAGGATCGCGCCCACAGAGCAAGAGACGCCACTGCAAGGCTCCGGTGTCAGCAAAGCCTGGGTGTTTGTCAGAATGAACGTGTCTTGAGGGACTTCTCTGGTGTTCCAGTGGTTAAGACTCTGCCCTTCCAATACAGGGGGCGCAGGTTCAATCCCTGGTCAGGGAACAGTAGCCAAAACAACAAAAAAAGACACAAGGCCCCACATGCTGAGAGTGGTTTTTTTCTTTCTTTCTTTTTTTTTTTTTTTGGGCCCATAGCATGCGGGATCTTAGTTCCCCAACAAGGAATCGAACCCGCACTCCCTGCAGTGGAAGCGCATAGTCTTAACCACTGGGTTGCCAGGGAAGTCCCCTGGGAGTGGGTTTTTAAAGCTGATATGGCAAGGCAGGAAGCGCAGGCAGCCAGTGGGTCTGCTGCCGGAGGGCAGGCGACTCGCCCCGGGTCCCTGGGGACGCTGCCGGGGCCTGGGAGGGTGAGGGCAGATCCCTGAGTGGGAGGTGGGCAGTGGGAGGCCACCCCCCGAGCCCCTCAGCCTTCACATCGTGTAGAGGCTCCAGAAACTCAAGGACACCTGCAGCAGCTGCCCTGTTGTACTGGACTGAACAATGCAACCCCGCAAATCCACGTCCACCCAGAATTCCACAGTGTGAGCTAATCTGGAAACAGGAGGCTCTTCGCAAATGTAATTACTTAAGATGAGATCCCACTGGAGTAGGGTGGGCTCTAACTCCAATATGAACGGTATCTTTGAAAGAAGAGGAGACAGCCACGGGGACAGGCCACGTGAGGACAGAGGCAGAGGCTGGAGGGACGCGGCCACAAGCCCGGGGACACCTGGAGCCCCAAGAATCTGGAAGAGGCAGGAGAGATCCTCCTCTATAGCCTCCGGGGGTGGGAGCGGGGCCTACCTACAACTCGATTTCAGACATGACTCTCCAGAACTGGGAGAGAACACATTTCTGTTGTTCAAGCTGTGTGGTTTAGCGTACTTCGTTGTGACGGCCCCAGGAAACCAACAGGACCTCCACCCTTGTACCTTCAGCCTCTTGAACAGACAAACACGTTTAATATGACTTAATGCCTCATTTAAACAAATCCACTTGTGATTATAATGGGGGGGCGGTGGCAGGAAAATATAGTCAGACTGCAGGCAGGCGAGGACTGTTGCCTGATTTCAAAACAGATACGAATAGAACGTGGTGCAGGTTCCCAGGAGCCGCTCCGCACGAGGCCAGCTGCAGGGGACTCCTATTCCCGTTTCCATTGGGGAATCTGGGAATCAGGGCCTGAGAACCGAGAAGACGTCAGACCCAGGGAGGGGGCTTGCGATGGCAATGCTGGCGTCACTCTGAGCCTGGCACCCGCCCATCATGCCCACGGGCAGATGAAGACGTGGCGTGCAGCCTGGCCCAGGCATCACCTTGGGGGCACCTGCCCAGGCTCACCTCCTGATGGGGCTCCCACGTGCTATCCTTAGGGCCGTGAGCCACCCTGAGCTATTTGCAGGTCCTGGAATGCGCTATGCTCCCCTCCTGGCCTCTCCTGCTGGTTCTCAGGTGTCAGCTGGGACACCACTTCCTCCTGGAAGCCTCCCTGATACACTCCTTCTAGTGGTGGGGATGGGGCAGGAGGTGGGGATCAACATGCTCCCCGTCAAGTGCCCGTGGTCAAGAAAGCTGGCAGTGGTGCCCTGATGGTAATAAGCACGGGGGTGGCAGCGGCAGGATGTTCAAGGAAGGCCCCTCAGAGGAGGTGACTGGACCCAAATGATGGCAGGAGCCCACAAAGGGACATGTGCACAGAGAGGAGTTTTAGATCATTCACAACCTCCCAAAAGGGGCCTTTCTCCAGACCCGTAAGAGCCCTGAAGGGGACAGGCCAGGGGGCGTGGACGACCACAGGTGTGGACAGGTGGACTCCACCATCCCAGGTCCGGCCTGCTTTCTCCAGGTGGCGTCTGGGCCACAAGCAGACCCAGGAGTCAGCCCTTCTGGCCCCTCAAAGGGCGGCTCCGAGTGGCCCCGTACTCAGTGTGCAGGCCCCACTGAGCACCAGGGCCTGGGGCTGCCAGGGACCAGATATCACCTGGGGCAGGATGCAGGCTGAGCCCTTGGAGGAGAGGTAAGCCTTGGGGAGCAGGAACTGAAGGGCAGGTTACCCACTCCCCGCCCTGCCCCTGTGTCCTCAGGTGCTGAGTCCCCTGCCCGTGCCAGGCGGCTGGGGTCATCAGAACAGACACCTGCACGAAGGCGACTGCTCACCAGCGCTGTTCCAAGTCTCCCCCAGCCCCATGAAGCAGGTGCTGTTAAGTGTTCCCATTATACAGATGGGGGAACTGAGGCACAGGCTCTCAGCCAGGCCTGCCGGCTGGAATCGGGTAGAGCAAGGATTTGGCCCCGGGGGGTTGGACCCAGGAACACCTGCTCCTCTCCCCCTGCTCTCTGCTGCATGGCCTACTGGCCAGGACCACTGCCGGGGCACCGCCTTAGTGCGACGTGGACTGAATGGCAGCCTCCAAATTACAGGTTCAACTCCAATTCCCGGAACCTGGGCATGTGACATTCAGATATTGGGGTTTTGCAAATGTAATCAAGTTAAGATGAGGCCATTAGGTGGGCCCTAGGACAGTGACTGGAGTGTCCTTTTAAGAAGAGGACACAAGAGGGCTTCCCTGGCTGTCCAGTGGTTTAGACTCCATGCTTCCACTGCAGGGGGCATGGGTTCAATCTCTGGTTGGGGAATGAGGTAAGAAGAGGTGGTAGTGGCTCTGAGAATAAGAATATGCAACTATGTAATTTTTCATTGAGCAAAATGTTTTTATATACATTCCCTGCATTGAACTGTATAACCTAGCATCACAGAATGTTAGCACTAAAAGGTACCCAAAAGATCACTTATCTCCTCTAGCAGATAAGGAAATTAATATCCAAGAAGGTAAATGTCTTTCTCAAGATCATAAACCCAGGACAGGATGACTCTGTAGATGGTTAATGATTTACAAGGGACAGTGGTCCCAATGTCAGCAGGGAGGGTGAAAGTTACCCTTGACAAGACTTTAAATCACTCCTAACATACAATGTAGCGACAAAGCATTAGCAAGTGAGTCCACCAGAACATTTTCCTCTAATAAGGAAACACATCACTTTTTTTCCCATTGAATCCCAGATGAATCATTTGGCTTGGTTTTATGGGGCCAAGTTGCATGGGAAAAAAAATAAAATAAATTTAAAAAGACATTATAAGAAATACCTGGGGTGGGGGGGCTTCCCTGGTAGCGCAGTGGTTGAGAGTCCGCCTGCCGATGCAGGGGACACGGGTTCGTGCCCCGGTCCGGGAAGATCCCACATGCCGCAGAGCGGCTGGGCCCATGAGCCATGGCCGCTGAGCCTGCGCGTCCGGAGCCTGTGCTCCGCAACAGGAGAGGCCGCAACAGTGACAGGCCCGCGTACTGCAAAAAAAAAAAAAAAAAAAAAGAAATACCTGGGGAGTAAGATCAACTTAGGAAGTCGTCCTGTTATGTTCTTTGGGTGAAAAAGTGACTTGAATAGCCCATCTTTCTTTTATACTTCTACTTGTCCCCTAATTGTGTGCTCTTTTTTTTTTTTTTAATTTGCTTTCCTGAGTGTATGGAGAGGAATTTATATGCTACATTTTTAAAGAATGAAATCTTACTGAATAAGTGACTTAGAAGGTTTAAATGTTTGGGTTTCAGATGGCTGCGATTTCCACTTTAATGTATTAATATCACATACGGGTTGCATGGTCCTTGTTGCGCTTGATAATTTTTGTTATTGTCCTGCTATAGTTTATTCTGCTGATCATGTTATCAGTAAGTCTTAACCTTAACCGGAAGCAGCCACCAGCAAAACCAGTATCAACATAAGCTCCACACCCTAGGCTCTATGTCTTGGGATTTCTGCAGGAGTAATCAGAAAGAAGGAACTATTCATCAAAGCTAAAATTTGGATGATCATTGACACTTAACTGTACACAAGAGTATTGTATTTGTTCCAAGGTAGCTCAAAACTCTTTGAAAGTGCACTATAGGAAGTGGGAAAAACGAGTAATCCCATTTTAACAAGAATGTATACAGATGTGAAATAGGAAAATAAGGGATCCGGAAAACTGTTATGGTCCTAGCCTCGTGTAGTTTATATTTATTTAATTTTTTTGGCCATGCTGTGAGGCATGTGGGATCTTAGTTCCCCAACCAGGGATCGAACCCGTGCCCCCTGCAGAGGAAGTGCAGAGTCTTAACAACTGGACTGCCAGGGAAGTCCCTCGTGTAGTTTAAAATTAAAGTCTGTGCATACAGAAAATATCTGCAAGGTAATTATTAGAATAACGGCAAGAAAAGTCAGGGAATCCTTTAGATTCAGAGTCATGACTTACTTTTCAAATGGAATAGACTCAGCTAGTGGCAGTTTTGCTTCTAGAGTAACGTGGCCTCGAGAAAGCCACTTCACCTGCTTCTATGGATTCATCTGTTACCTCCTATAGACTCCATGCCATATTCATACATCTCATCTTCCCTTCATTATTTCAGTGGTGACAGTGGCAATTTAGGTTTACATCTTAGCACCTAAAACTCTTTGGACTAAAAAGTCCTAAATAAAAACAGTCGTTAAAAAACAAGTTTCATGTAAAATTACCCAGCGTCTCAAAAGTCAATGAAAAGTTACCCAGGGACCCTAAGGCAGAAGTAGTATTTGAATCTTTAAACACAAATGCAGTGAAGTGTGTCAGTAACTAATAAGTTGCCTCCTTTGTAATGCTTTCCATTTTTGGATTTCATATGTCAAAACAAACTCCTTCGCTTAGCTTGTGAGCATAGTAATTAGACAGTGTTTCAGATAATTCATTTTTGGAGCACAGAACTAATTAACAACTAGCCTGTTATAACAGGCTAAAATGAGAGTAATGTTTTCCTAATACATAATTGTATTTCTGAACTTGAGTAGGGATATTTTGAGCTGTTTGGTCACATGTTAAATATTTTGCGCTTTTTAAAAGATTCCTGATAATACTTCTCAATTCTTTCCCATGAGCCCTGAATGTAATTCTGATCTTATAATATTTTTCAAAATGATCTACGGGGAATTCCCTGGTGGTGCAGTGGTTGAGAATCCACCTGACAATGCAGAGGACACGGGTTCGATCTCTGGGCCGGGAAGGTCCCACACGTCGCGGAGCAACTAAGCCCGCGAGCCACAACTGCTGAGACTGCGCTCTAGAGCCCATGCTCCGCAACAGGAGAAGCCACCGCAATGAGAAGCCCGCGCACCGCAATGAAGAGTAGCCCCCGCTCGCCGCAACTAGAGAAAGCCCGCGCGCGGCAATGAAGGCCCAACGCAGCCAATAATTTAAAAAGTATATATAAAATGATCTTCGTCTCCCTTTATTGGAAAATGTCACTTCATCAATCCTTTAGCAATTAAACTCCTGCTGTGGCTTGACCAGCGTGTGTGGGGGGAGGACCCATAGAGACACAGAGAAGGCCATGTGATGCAGCCACAAGCCCAAGACGGCCCAGAGCTCCCAGAAGCTGGAAGAGGCAGGAAGGACCCTCCCCTGGAGACACTGAAGGGAGCCCAGCCCTGTAACGCCTTGATTTCTGCCTTCCTGCCTCTAGGACGGTGAGAGAACACAATGCTGTTGTACTTTCTAAGCCCCACGGCTTGTGTCCCTTTGTTGTGGCAGCCACAGGAAATTAAAACAGCATTCTCAGTCCTGTTGCAGACAGAAAGGCTGTGGACAATGTCGCCCACCTTCCCACCAACTCACTGAAGTGACCCAGGGAGAGGCCACTACTCCACTACAGCCGTTCCACCAAGGGCCAGGCCCAGTGGCCAGCACACAGGCTGCTCCCCCAACTGGCGCCGGCGTGCTGCACCACCTGCTCCAACCCCGAACAGACAGGCAGGGCCAGATACAGTGGCCTCGTGGATATGCGCCTTTAGTAAACAGGAGGAAGACAGACCTCCAAACTTGAAAATGCTGGTGCTCTTTTCTTTCGTAGTTTATTGCCTCCTCCCCCAGCTCGGGCCCCATCCTCAGTAAAAACAAAACAAGGTCACTACAGAAAAAGTCAGAAAATCCAAGTAAGGCAAGCAGGGATCCCACACACGCCCTCTCAGTACAGATGCGGGGCAGAGGCTGGTCCCCGCCGTGTGGGTCCCACCTGGGCACCTGCTGGGCACCCTGCGGCTGGTTAACTGACGTTACGTCCTTAACAGCCCCATCCAACAAGAGCCTGTGGATGCTTTCAAACTCCTCCCCCCCGCCCCCTTCAAATTTGATGAAAGTTAGAACGGGTTTCAGAAGCGACCCCGCTCAAAGAAAGGAAAGTTTCTGAAGAAACGGACAAAAATAATCAAAGACCCCTCAACGGAAGATAGCGCCCAGAAACACACTCTCAGAAGCCCGGGCCTGGCGGATGTGGGTTTCCACCGAACTGTCGTCTTACTCAAGCGGTTTTCAGATTAACGCTTTTCCAGGAACTGAAACGTGGGGAGGCCGGGGTCGGTACCCCGGCCCCAGCCGCCCGGCCCTTTCTTCTGTCCGGTGGGTCTGTTAGGCCCGAGCCGGGCTGAGACGCTGGGGACGCGGGCCTGGGCGCTGCCCCGGGAGAGCCCGTGAGTGCGCGGGATGGGGTGGGGGAGGAAGAGGGGACCCCACGCGCCAAGACCAGCAGGCAGCACGAGCCCGGGGATTTGAGGGGGGAAGCCCAGGCCATGGGGTCGCGGAGGTCGGCGGGGTCAGCGCGCGCGTCCCTGGGGCTGGAACTCAACTGGGGTGGGGGGGAGGCAGGGGTCGCGGGAGGTGGGTGGGCCCCGAGACAGCGCCCAGTCCCACGGGGGGCTGGGGAAGGGGGGTGCACAGGCCGGCGGGTGGACTGCGCCCGAGCGGGGGTGATCGGTCGGGGTGGGCTGTTGGGATGGGGAATGGGCTGCGCAGACCGGGATGAGTGTGGGGCCGGAAAAGGGGTGCGCCCGAAGAGAACACGAGAGTAGGCTGCAGCAGACGCCCCCGACACGTGACCTCCGCGCGCCTCCGGTCCTTAAAGGGGCGGAAGGAACGCGGGCGCGCGCCACGCTGACGTCACACATCCCTATTTGCATCCGGCCCGCGGGTCTCAGCCCCGCTCAGCGCGGCGCCTCCTGGGCGGCCTCCGATTGGCCGTCACCGGCGGCGCCGAAGCGTAGTTGACTTGCGCCGCGCCCTCCCAATCGTAGCCCGCTTTGCTCGAGGAGGGCGGGGCCAGGAGACTCAGCCAATGGGAGGCGGCGTTGTTGGCGGCCACGGCGGCGCACTCCCGGAGCGAGCGAAACCCAGACGGCCGCCGCCACTGCCGCAGGAGGCGTGAGGTGCGGACGCGAGGCTCGGCCGGGTAACGGTGGTAGTGGCGGCCGGCGGGGCGGGGACCGGGGCCGGGGCGGTGGGAGCCGCGGAGGAGGCCCGGGGCCGCCATCTCGGGAGGCCGGGGCGGCAGGGGCGGGGCCGGGCCTGGAGCGCCCGGAGCGGCGGTGGGGAGCGGGCGGGCGGGAGCGGGCGACGCGGGTGCGACCGGGGCACGCGGGGAGCCGGGCGGGGCCCGGCGGCGGCGGCGGCGGCAGGTGTCGTGCCCCGCCCCTCCCGCGGCGGCCTGAAGGTCAGGAGAGCTTTGTTCCCGCGCGGCTCCCGCCCGCCGGCCCCGCGGCGTCCCCGGGAAGGTTAAGGCCACGGGTCGAGCCGCGAGGACCCGGGCGAACGCGGAGCCGCCCAGGGGCCTTTTGTTTTCGGAACCGGAGCCTTCCCAGGGCTGAGTGACCGTTAGCCGCGGCTGCAGCGGGTTCCGGTCCCGCGTCCGACGGGTGGGTGAGGCTGCCGCGTGTGCCGGGGCGACACCAGGACCTTACACGGTCCTGGGTGTTGTCGGGGACGGGCGGCGACGTGCGCTCGCAGCCGTTAACGGACGCGCCGGGAGCCGGACGGGCCCGGCGTGCCCGGCAGGGTGGCCGCCGAGTCTGCGCTACTTTACTGCTTAACGTCATCCTGCGGACGGGGAAGTGGGGCCGTCCGAGAAGTCCGTGAGCGTCACGGATGGGACGTTGCCTTGCGCGTCTTGGTCCGGAGGTGGTGACAGCAGTCACATCGGTGTGTTTGTACCTGATTGCTGGGCCACTCCCCCGCCCGCCCCCTCGATCCTGTGTTTTCCGAATGCTTTCTGTTAATGATCAGACTTCCCGCCGTCCGCAGTTATCCCCGGTCTATATAAGCCGAGTCCTGCAAGAAGCCTTTGGGCCCCGAAGAAGGCTGTGTCGAGTTCCTGGCGGGGATGCTCCTGCACTCACCTGCCAGCAGGGCTTTGGTTCATATGCCCCCTCTGTTTTACTTGCATGTCGCTGTAAAGTATAATAATAGGCTTGTGAAAATTCTCAGAGTGAGTTGTTGAACTTAAAAGTTGTCTTTTCAAAAGTTACTGCCTTCCTGTAGAAGTAACTGTATCTCTAAGTGATTAATAGCTGTCCTGCACACCAGGGACTACGATAATCTCTGCCTGCGTTGACTCATTTCATAATAGTCTAATAACTTATGCGATAAGCACTGTTGTTTTCCCGTTTAACCACTCAAGAAGCTTGAGGCCCTGGAAGATTAATCCATAACTTGGATTAAAATACAGGCAGTTTTAATTTTGCCCAGCTTTACTGTTTCTGTAGAAGAGATGAGAAGTTTTAATAAGAAATTGTTTTTATTATTGCGCTGAGCCTCACTGAAGTCTAGTTTTTGAGCATCATTGATGCTGGTTGATCATTTCCAGCTCAGAATTCTGTGATTCCACAGAATGCTAAATGCTTCCCATAGTAGAATCTGGAAATGATTTCAGACGGTGATTAACAATAGCTAGAGGGATAAATGATATGCAAATGTAAAATGAACTTCCGAGAAAGAAAGGTGGTGATAGAGTAGGGATATATTTAAAAGGTTAAATGAGTGACTAAAGTAGAGGGAGATGGCTTAAAAATTAGCGTTATCTATTAGTGGTTAACTTGTTAAGAGTTGACAGGAAAAAGAAACCCCAGAAAATGAATTTTCTCAATTTATTAGCTGCCTTTTTTTTTTTGTTTTGTGACAAGGAAAGTTTTTTCTTTCATGTTTTGAAGGTAAAGTATTCTATTCTGAGATTTGGAAGGATTGAAGATAAGACTCTTGGTCAATAAAAATACCATTACAAAACTTAATTTCTTATAGAATTATAGTGACAAAGGGGATTCGTTTTATAGATAAAATAGGTATAGGAATTGTGACCATTTCAAGTTTACTTAGGAACACTTTCACTAGAAGTTTGAGGCCTCTTCTCCTGGTAGAGTAATTATTCTCAAAATAATTATAATTATATAAATAATTTCAACGCTGTAGTGCTGTCTTAAATACCTGTTATTACACATACATTTACAGTCTTTTTTTTCCCTGGTTGACCCGTGTTACTAATTCAGAATGTCTGCGGTTATTTGTGCCTCTGTATTATAAAATAACATCTAAATGCTTTTGTGACTTTTGCATTACTTTTGAAAATACTATAGAGAATAGAGATTGGAGAAATTGATTGAATTCTTTGCAGTAGCTGATTTTATCACTTGGTTTGATAATCTCAGTAAACTGAATTCTGGAAAGGATACATGTGCTTTAGGGTTGTGTCCTCTAAAAGTTTACAGACATTGTAGCTTTGTGAATTGACCATTTAGATTATCAGACCCTTCTATGATATTCTGAGTTGAGAGATTTTAATCTGTGTGAGACAGTTCAAAATTTTTTAGAAATTGAGTGCTTCGAGTTGGGATGTGTTCATCAGTACGTGACAGTCTGAATTCATACTTGAATCTTTAGTTAAAATATTTCCATTAACCTGTCAGGATTTTTACCAACCTCTTGATATTGAGAGCATATTAATTCCCTGTATCTGCAGTTCTCTGACCAGCTAGGGTTCAGAGTGAAATCTTTTCCTTTTTTCTTTGAGCAGTTGATAGTCTTCTAGCATCAGGAGGAGGTGACCTCAAATGTAAATGCGTACGTGGGGTAATAAGAGTTACGAATTACTTATTTTCAGAGTGGCTTTTCTTTTCTTGTTCATTGTCCACAGTTTTAAAATGGTTTAAAACTGTTCTGATAAGCTCATGTTGTACTTCCAAAAGTTTTATTGGAGAACCCAGGGGGGTTTTTTGGTTTGTTTTTTGTGGGATTTTTTTTTGTGTGGTTTTTTTTTTTTTTTTTTTTTTTGATAAATAGTATCTGTAGGCCGAGGGTGGTTTAAATTCCCAAAGCCCTAAGGGCCACCAACCAGTATGAAACAGGGAAGAACCATTACTGCTCAGAACCAGTGTTCCCAGTGATGGCATTTTGAATATCAAGGCAGCATTGAGGAGCGTGTTGGGAGGTTGGGCTGGGATTGCTGTCTAAGGAGTGCTGTTTTGTTTTCTAGAGGTAAAGGTGTTTAGGCATCCAAAGTAAAAGGCTCATATTACTTAGTTTGACTAGTCTGCCACTGGGATGGTTTCAGAAGTAGAAGGTAGCTGGTGCGGAATTATTGCAGGAAATTGCTCTCCTCCAGCCTTAGCTTAATTTACACAATTTCTCCTAGTTCAGTGAATACTTGCCTTCCTAAACTGCAATTGTGAGATTTTTCCTTGAGCACAACCCTTATTAATGGGTAGTGAAGAATTTTATGTTTGACTGTTACGGAATTTTCAAAACAGACGACGTAGGTTTGTTTTTGTTTGACAGCCATTGGTTTTCTACCCTGCCCTCTTCAGAGAAAGCAGGGCTGCTTTACACTGTTTGCCATTGAATTTTAAATTTCATGAGTATTTAGTAACAGGAGAGGCAGTGTATTTCTGTAGTAAGAAAACTACAAAAGATCACTTAATGAACTTTACCTTTTGATCTTGGCCACTCACTGTGTAGCCTTGAAAATTTCCTCTTAAAAGTATACTGTCAGCTGTTATTAAAGGTGCTTCCATTCTGGGTCTGTGGGACTTTTTTTTTTTTTAGTGTATGTACTGTGCATTTTATTATTATCCCAAAAAGCCTGTTCAAAAACAAGAGAAGATGATTTCTGTGTAATAGTTGTGTGGTGTGGTAGAAAGATCGACTATACAATTTAAATACATGCAAAGGGTGTAAGTATTGTAATTTAAAACGTTACTTGTTTACCCAGTTATCCAAAGTAGCTTTCAGTGCTTGGCATCTGTTCATCCATGAATGCCATCTCTCTGCTAGGCACAGTTCTAGGTACTGGGGTATTTTATTGCACTGAACAAAACAGACAAAAGATCTTGCCCTCAAGTATTTCCACAATGGGAGACAAACAAGTTAGACAGTGGTAGGTGCTTTTGAAAACAGAAGTAGAGAGAAGGAATAGGGATTTGGGTTTTAAATAGGGTGGAGAGGGTAAAGCCTTACTGACAAGGTGACAAGACCTTGGATTAAGAAAAACCTTCAAATATTTGACTCATTCAGTCATATACTAACGAATTGCGGACTATAGAGTGGAGGAGGAAATTGGAGCTATAACGATGAAGAACCAGTGTGCCTTGAGTAAAAATAGACTGTTTTGGTTAAAGAAGGGAAACTTTTTTACTTTCTTCCTGAAAACTGAGGGCTTGGTCTCTAGCAAGCTTCTGAAAAAACAGTCCACCGTTGTCTCATGGCCATTCGATCTTCTAAGCAGATGTGACTTCCTGTGTGTCTTCCGAACCTTCTTAGGAGCGGCTAAGGTGTGCCTAGGGTCCCTGACACCACCATGCTGTATACAGGTGACACACGAGCAGATCATCACTCAGCAGCGGTGAGCGAATGGGTGAAGCAGATTGCTTGGCCACTGTCTCCTGCCTAGTCCTGTGCTGGGCCCAGGGACTGCTGCGTTGAGCAAGTAGATAGATCTCTGCCTTCATGGAACTTACTCTTCAGTGGGAGGCCAGAGATGGATCATTCATCCATTCTTTTTTCAAAAACATGACAATAAAAAGTTTCAAACATATGTAGAAGTAGTGATTCCCCCATATGTACCTAACATTTAGCAGCAATAATTATTTGCCACTTTAGTTCGTCTGTAAACATGTAATATATGTGATTTTTAAAATAGATTTTTCGATCGTGGCAAAAGAAAAAGTGCATATGTATTAGATTATCAATCATTACACGTGATTGAAATCAGAACATAATTCTAAGACCACTGGTTTGAGTTTAGAATCTGAACACTTTTTTTTTTTAAACTTTTGAGAGATTACAAGTATATTGAAGGGTTTGTTGATTTACAAGGACATTTTCCATTATTTCAGCTATTTACATAAGTTATCTGGTTGTTTATTTTAGATGTTTTGACTTACCTGCTGGCATATTGAATCCAACGCAATTAACTCCCAGTACTAAGGAATGCAGTGACAGAGACTGGATAAAGAATCTCCTGATTAGGGCTTTGTGTAGTGGCCAGGTTTTGTGGGTAGAGACATTGGGATGTCCTGTGGGGATATCCTGATTCCTTCTTAGAGCAGATGAATGGCTTCTTTGTCCTTTCTGATGTGTCCTAAGCCAAAGTATGGTCTGGTACTCCTGGAGGATTTGGACCTGTACCCTGGGACTGATCAGACTCCACGATGGGATCGCCAGCCCTCAGACTTTTATGTGAACCAAGTGATTATGCTGTGGGGTTCATTTAACTGCCACCCTAATTTAATAAGTATTATAGACTATATTGAAATTCTAAAGTCTTAACAGAAACATGTTGATTACATTTAAATTAATTTTAATCGTCTCATGGGAAGATATGGAGGACCTCTGACTTAAGACAGCTAATAAATGTATTAAAAGTTTTGGTTATGTGAAGGGCGACCATGTTCCCCAATTTACACCTTCTTTGTCTCTTGAGAGTGGCCCAATTTGAAATTATAGGATTACTCTCTAACTGTAGGCTAAATGTTTTCAGTTAAAAATTAAGAATTTAAAGTTATATTGGATAACTTGCTACAAAAATAAATTTTTTTCCCCTAGGAAAATTTTTTTGTTTGGGGTAAAAATAAATTAATCCATAAATCGGATTGTGAGGTAGCTTATATAAATAAAAGCAAAACATTCATTTGTGTAATCATGGAAATTTGCATGTCAATCCAGATTTAGAATTATAGGCTCAAAGTTTTTGACCCTGGAAGGGAAACTGAACAGCTTTTCTTTTGAAGTTTTAGAATGTTCTTTTGCCTGGTATTCCTTTCATATGTCAACTTGATTGCCTTTTAGAAGTAAGAGACCCTTTTGATGAGGCTTGGGACTCTGGTTTCATAAAATTAATATTAAACGCAGTATGCCACCATTTAAAACAAATGGATGGTTATATTTCTCACACTTGCAAATTTGGTAATTCCTTATAATTTTCTATTTTAAGAAAGTTTTGTTTGATAGTGATTGCTAAACAAAAGCGAATAAATTGTGGTGTGAAACTTGAGTAACTGAACTCCAGCTTGTTTGTGATATGTCACCACTCTACATTATTTTTTCTTAGATAAGGGTAGCAATGTTTAAACTAACTCGATTTGTTGGTTTCATATCAAGCAATAGATAGGATGATTTGTAAGCGGTTATAAAAGTGGAGAGAGACCTGGAGTAGATCGTGTACTGGGCACTTCCTGTGTTTAATTCCGTCTTCACAGCAGCCTCTCAGGTAGGTCCCTTCTAGTTTATGGATGTTGAAACCGAGGTTACACAGCTAGGAAATGATGGAGATGGGATTCAGACCCGGATCAAAACCATATTGTTTATAGTGTGTGTGCTTTGCTTTAAACATTGAGTTCTGGGTTTGTGTTGTTGTTTTGACCTCAGAGTATTTTCTTTTCTATTGTTTAAACTCATTATTTTGTTTGTTTTTCTTTCCTTGATTTAGCTCCTTTTGGGGGCGGAGAGAATGTTTTGTTGGGTTTAACTTAATTGCTTTGTCATCATGTCACCGAAAATAGGATTATTGTATCCATGGGATCTTTTAAATTGGAGTGGTGTCATTCTGTGGGAAAGTGAACCTCTTTGGCCTCTGTTCTGCAATAGAGTGTTTATTCGTTCACCAGGTATTTATTATGTCAGAGGCTGTTTCGGTCCCAGAGACTACTACATAGTGAACAGGATAGAAGGAGTGGTTTCACACTCTACTTCTAGACAGTGGGTTTCTTGGGAATGCTGCTGAACTGCAGGATCCTGACCCTGACTGAGCTGTTGATTGTCATCTATTCCAACAACAGCAACAGTAATTTTGAATTGAGCAGGTGGAAGTGGCGGCAGGAAGTGAAGTGGTTGGTGGGGGTAGGGAAAGGTCAAGAGGGTCTGGATCTGAAATGTGAAAGGATTTTAATCTAAAATGGAACCAGAGGGTATGAACGGGTAGCTCTCATGCATGCATCCTCAGGAAAATGAAAGTTGAAGACTGTGAGACTGATTTCCCAAAATTGCCTGCTTTACAGAAGATTGAGACTTATGCTATAACCGGTGAGTGTCTTCCAAGAATCTCTCTCCATCTTCAAGTCAGTGAACTTGCTGCGTGGCTCCTAACTGGGTTTTCCCCTTTTGCACTCTTTGCCTGTAAAAGCAACCTGCCCTAAACCTTCAGGCTCACCTGTCACTCACTGCAGTTTAACGTGTCCCAAATTGCAGTTCTTCTGCTATTCCCAAATAAACTCGATTTCTGGTAACTTGAGCTTGCCTCAGTTTACCTCCTTTCTTTTAGGTTGCCATTACATGGTGTCAGAAGTGGGATCCAAAGGAGATACCCACCAAGGAGTGGCAACCCCCAGAGTTGAGCAAGGTACCCACACTTGAGCCCTTTGTGCTCTTCACTTTCACAAGTTGTCGTAACTTGGTTAGGCAAATCTCCTCTTGGATCTCAAGCTCCCTCGTTTTGGTTGAGCTCTCTGGCTTTATTTGGGATCTGGATAGGGACAGACTGTCCTTCTGGCGAGTACTCTTTTGTTCTGAATCCAACAATGGGATACCAATCATCTAAATGTTTTAGAGGTGGCTCCCTTCGGGAACTCTGATGTGTTTTTGTTTGGCTGTTTTAAATATTTATTTATTTATTTATTTATTTACTTGGTTGCACTGGGTCTTAGTTGCGGCAGGTGGGCTCCTTATTTGTGGCATGTGAACTCTTAGTTGTGGCATGCATGTGGGATCTAGTTCCCTGAGCAGGGATCGAACCTGGGCCCCCTGCATTGGGAGCGTGGAGTTTTAAACACTGCGCCACCAGGGGAGTCCCTCTGAGGTGTTTTTTAATTAATTAATTAATTTTAGGCTGCATTGGGTCTTCGTTGCTGCGCGCGGGCTTTCTCTAGTTGCGGTGAGCGGGGGCTACCCTTCACTGCAATGTGGTGGCTTCTCTTGTTACAGAGCACGGGCTCTAGGGCGCGCGGGCTTCAGTAGAGGTGGCACGTGGGCTCAGTAGTTGGGGCTCGCAGGCTCTAGAGCGCAGGCTCAGTAGTTGTGGCACTTGGGCTTAGTTGCTCCACGGCATGTGGGATCTTCCCGGACCAGGGATCGAACCCGTGTCCCCTGTGTTGGCAGGTGGACTCTTAACCATTGCGCCACCAGGGAAGTCCCACCTGATGTGTTTTATTGATCTTTATATGATCTTTCCTCATAGACATTTTTGACTAAATGGACCAGTCTTACTAAGGATAACTTAGAACTTCAGTGGCCGTTACAAGAAACCCTTTATGTCCCCAAACTTGTTTTTCTCCGAACCAAGTTAGAAGACCATGGTTACCAGATTAAACCATCCACATAGGGTAGTTATTTTAATTGTTATCTGGAGGCTTCTAAATGGGTTCAGGATTATAAAATTGCCTCCTTACCAAATACTGTTTCCAAATTGAAGCAAATAAGCAGCTAAAGGTGGATTTTTAAAATGTCACTGGCCTCTTTCTTGGTGTGAGCTGAGGTCCCTCCTACCCTTACTGCTCCATCTCCTTTGTACCTCTATCTTTGCTGCCTCCTTATCCCTCCCCTCTCTCTGAACTTCCTTTCTTTCCTGTCACTGAACCCTCACCTGCCAAGCCCATTAAAACTTCCCTTTCAAAATTAGACCTTCTGAGCATCCTGCTAAACCATAGCAAACTTCCTGTACCCCATGGGCAAAGGTCAAGCTTAGGGCTAGGGACTGCCCTGGTGGTCCAGTGGTTAAGACTTCACCTTCATGCAGAGGGGGCACGAGTTCTACCCCTGGTCGGCGAGCTAAGATCCTACATGCCTCATGGCCAGAAAACCAAAAAGCATAAGACAGGAGCAGTATTGTAGCAAATTCAGTAAGGACTTTAAAAATGGTCCACATCAAGGATATCTTTTAAAAAAAAAAAAAAGGGCTTGGGGTTATAAGGACTTTCCCAGGGTAACATGGATCCTCATAGATTTGGTGAGGAATTCAGTATCGTAACCCTGATTTACCAGCTTGGTCCCTCCAGTCTCTATCAAACAGTCCACATGCTTGTCTAAAATAAGTCAAGCCCAGCACTGGACTAAAACAACCAGTTGAGAAAACCCTGAACCATCTCTTAGGCTCCCTCCCCCAATTTAAATTTTGATTTATTTATTTTTATTTAATTAATTAATTAATTTTTGGCTGTGTTGGGTCTTCGTTGCTGTGAGCGGGGGCTGCTCTTCGTTGCGGTGTGCGGGCTTTTCATTGCGGTGGCTTCTCTTGTTGCAGAGCACGCCTCTAGGCGCGCGGCCTTCAGTAGTTGTGGCATGCGGGCTTCAGTAGTCGTGGCTCGCAGGCTCTGGAGCACAGGCTCAGTAGTTGTGGTGCACGGGCTTAGTTGCTCCACGGCATGTGGGATCTTCCCAGACCAGGGCTCGAACCTGTGTCCCCTGCATTGGCAGGCAGATTCCCAACCACTGCACCACCAGGGAAGTCCGATCTCTTAGGCTTAAACGAAACCAACCACCAGCCCTTTTATGTGATCAGGCTGGCAGTACAGCCAGAAGCCTGCATGAAGCCATCCCTAGAGTCTTCCCCAAGTCCGTGGACTGGAACAAGATTCAGGCATGCACCCAGAAGCCTGCTGTATCTGTCCATAACTGTTAGAGCAGGCTCCAGATTGTTTTCAAGGAAAATTTCAGGCTTCCCACAGATGCCGAATCCACCCAGGTGGCTTTTAATTCCACGTTTGTATATGATCTAACCAAGGACTCACCCTGTTAGTCAAAAGAACCTGTATAGAATGGGAAACAGTATCTACCCTGATCTTGTCACTTTGGCCACTCAATTGGCTCGTACCCCAGAAGATGACACCAAAAGAAAGACAACTCCCGCAGATGGAGACTCAAAGCAAATCTGGCCGTTGGAAAAAGGATTGCTATAAATTGAAATCCAAACACTTGCAACCCTCCAAGAACCGACAGCCAAACCCACCCCAAGGATGTGACTCAGAGGACACACAGGGACTGTTCCCTGTCCGTCCATTAAATAGCCTGGGGAAGACTCTTCTCCAGATCAGAGACAAGTTTCTTATAGTATTAATTGGCACAGGGGCTGCTCTGTCAGCGCCCAGCCTAACTACAGCGAAACAGTTCCTTCCTCACAGTATTACATACGTTCCAATAGTGGGGACCTCACGCTGCAACATGTCCCTGTTTCCCAGCCCATACCTTTTTGTCTGGGGCCTTTGCAAAACAAACACCCATTTCTCCTCAGCAGTGTGGCTCCTATACATGTATTAGGATGAGATTTCCTGGAGAAATAGCATGCTGCCACTTTTTCCCTCAAAATCAACAGTTCAAATCAACACTTAGGAAGATTAAACCCCTTTTTGCCTTTATTACATTGCAAAGCTAAAAAGACCAAGCTTTGGACTTACCCCACTATTAACCAGGTACCCCTCCCCCCCACTCTTTGGGCAGAATCCTCAACAGACATAGGCAGAATTCATAGTGCCTCTCCTATTAAGACATACAATACCCTATAAATAAAGAAGTCTTCCAGGACATAAGTTCTATCATAGAAGACGGTAAGGCCGAAGGACTCTTTGTCCCTTGCACTAGTCTTTGTAATAGCCCTGTCTTACCTGTAAAAAACCCAGCAGCCAAGGAGGGAGATTTGTGCAGGACCTTTGGCAATAAACAGCATTGTAATTCCTTGCCACCCTGTCACCTGTAATCCCCACGTGCTGTCAGTGTTCATCTCTACGGGAAGCAACTTTTTCACTGTGGTCGACTTAGGCAGTATGTTTTTTTAGTATTCCTGTTGATAAAGAGTCAATATCTTGCCTTTACCTGGGAAGGACAACAATATACCTGGACAGTCATACGTCAGGGCTTTACTGAGGTTCCTCTTCTGACAGATTTTAAAGGCGACTTAAATGATGTAGAATTCTCTGGAGGCACCACCTTACTGTAACATGTAGATGATTTGCTTCTTTGCTCGCCCTCCCAAAATTTCCACAGAGACATTGTTCACCTGTTAAAGATCTTAGCCATTAAGGGATATAAGGCCTTGAAGGAAAGACTGCAATTTGTCCAAACTCATGTTTGATATCTAGGACATTTAATCTCAGAATGGAGACTACACCTAGATCCCGATAGGCTTCAAGGCATTTTAAACTCTCCAAACCCCCAAACCAAATGTCAGTTACGGAGTTTCCTTGGGCTAGCTGGTTATTGTTGCAACTGGGTTCCAAACTTCTCTTTAATGATTCTGCCCCCCATATGCTCCCTTTTGTTGTTGGCCGTGCCACACAGCACGTGGGATCTTAGTTCCCTGACCAGGGATTGAACTCGGGCCCCCTGCAGTGGGAGCCTGGAGTCTTAACCACAGACCACTGGGGAAGTCACCTTATATGCCTTTCTAAAGAACAGCAGACCTGACCTCCTTTTTTGGGATGACCAAGATCGTTTAGCCTTTGAAGGAAAGTTTAATAAATCCACCGACCCTTGAATACCCAAATTATCAGCTACCCTTTTCCTTATTGTTTATGAGAAGGAAGGGAATGCCCTCGGGATATTTACCCCAAAATATGGGGCTATCACTGACCCCTGGGTTACTACACCCAACGGTTAGATCCCTGGCCTGAGCATATGGCATGGCTTAGAGCTATGCCTGCTGCTGTCCTCTTAGTAAAGGCTACCATCTTTGCACCTCACACCGTTGAGGCTCTCTTGAGTTCACACCACACTCAACACCTTTCAGCAAGCCATTTTACCCCTTTGAAATCTTCTTACTCGCTGTGCCCGCGTCACTCCCATTCAGTGTAACAGTCTCAACCCTGCAACCTATCGTCCCTCCTCCACTGATAAAATTCCCCATGACTTCCCATGATGGCACCTCATGACTACTTACAGGAAACCTCCTTGATGAATCCTGATCTTATGTGGTTTACTAATGGCTCTTACCTGAAAAATGAAAATGGTGAATTTTGTGCTGGGGCTGTGAAGTTATTGAGGCTGCCGCCCTGACTTTGGCTGCTTCAGGTCAACAAGCTGAATCACACAGGCATACCTTATTTTGTTGTGCTTTGCAGATATTGTGTCTTTTGGTAAATTGAAGGTTTGTGACGACCCTGTGTCAGCGTCGGTCAGCGCCGGTCAGCGCCATTTTTCCAACAGCGTTTGCTCACTTCATGTGACTGTGACATTTTGGTAATTCTCACAGTATTATTGTATTTGTTATAGTGATCTGTGGTCAGTGACCTTTGACGTTCCTACAACTCGCTGAAGACTCAGCTGATGGTTAGCACTTTTTAGCAATAAAGTATTTTTAAATTAAGGTATGTACATTGTATTTTAAGATATAATGCTATCGCACACTCAACAAACTACCATATAATGTAAACATTTATATGCACTGGGAAACCAGGAAGTTCATGTGACTCGCTTTACTGCAGTAGTCTGGCACCAAACATGTAGTACCGTGGAGGTCTGCTTGTATACCCTCACTCAAACATGCATTTTAGTCAAAGGCAAGACAGCACACCTCTTTACTGATAGTATGCCTTTGTAGAGTGGTGCAGTGCTTTGGAATGTTATGGAAACAACAGGGTTTCCTTACTCCCAGTGGAGATAAAATTAAGCATGGCCCTTATGCCCAAAGTCTGTTGGACACCATACTGCTGCCGGCAGCTCTAGCTATCATTAAAGGGCCTGAGCATTGCAAGTCTGATTCACTGGAAGCCAAAGGAAACCACCTCCCTGATACCTCTGCAAAAAAACACTTCCTTTATGATACCCATAGACCAAACCTCCGTCATGGTCCAAAAGGCTCTTCCCCCTGCAAAGACCTAAGAGAACTAGCCAGGGGAGGATAACAGCTGGCCTCTGAAAGAGAAGAGCACAACTGGAAATCTGAAAGGCTGGCTGTTGGACCCATGAAGAAAAGGGGCTCTGGTTTGAACCCAGTAATAAGCTGTTTCTGCCAGAAAATCTAGAACTTCCCTTATTGACCACTGTACATGGATTAAACCATTGGTCCACTGAGAAAAGGGTAACCTTTATAAATCAGTGTTGATAGAGAAACACCAGCAAGACCACAAAAGGCACTTGTCTTGCTTGTTCTACTTGTCATACATTGATCCCAAGGAAGCCTGTTTGTACCGCCTCAGGACATTTTAATGCACCAGACTGCTAACGCTCTGCAAGTGGATTTCATACAGTTGCCCCCACTCATGGGTATAAATATGCTCTAGTAACGGTTTTCATGTCGGACTCGAGCGTTTCCATGTAGAGTGGTGACTCCCTCTTCCATAGCTAAAGTCCTTGTAGAAAAGATCCTTCCCACTTGAGGACCTCTCCCGCCCCTGGAACTCCAGGGGACCTACTTCACTGGGCGGTTTCCATCAGGCTTATCATCCTCAGCCTTCAGGGCTGGTTCATGCAAGTGTAATTGTAAAGAGCTGGCTGGCTGAGTTAGTTGAAACCCTCCAGATACATTGGCCAAAAGTAGTGCTCTGGTTCTTCTGAATCTTAGATCTACATTTGGGACTCATAAATTCTCACCCTTCGAAATAGTCATGGATGGCCAAAGCATTTAGCCTCTGCTTTGTTTGACCCCACAATAAAAGGTTACATACTTCACATTTTGCAGGGGTCTAAGATCCATTGAGAATAATCGTGCTGTAGTAGAGCAGTCTTTCTGCAGTGTGCTCCCTGGAGATGAAGATGTCAGTTTACAGCCTGGAGACTTCAACTACTGGAAGAGACCTATGCATAAAGACTCCCTCCTCCCTCACTGGAAGGACTTCTACCAGGTGTTACTGACTAATCCCTGTGCCACGAAGCTCCCAGAGTTAGACTTCTGGATTCATGTGTCCCATCTTAGAAAGGACCCCAAACCTGAGTGGACCTGCAGCCCAACTCAAGACTGAAAGCTAAGAATTTCTAAGGACTGAAGCAGACAGCTTTCCAGAGATCAGAGAAATCCGGCCCAGGCCTGTGAAACCTGTTTCAGCCAATTCTGTATCACTCAGCCAAGTCATGCTGCTATAGTTGTAATTGTCCTTTCTTTGGCCTCCTTGCCGCCCTCTAGTTTGGCTGTAATGCACCCCTTTGCTCCCACCTTACAAGAACTCTCATTCCACCAACCTTACTGATTGCTGGTGATGATGAACCTGAACTGGAGGCCTGGCCATTATCCTTAGAAGGGTGGTGAAACCTGTCTGGCAGAGATACAAGGTTTTCCTTTGGCATCTTTGTGGCTATACTTAAATTGGCACCTGACATTACAGCATTCCATTGGGTGCCCCACCCCTAAAGGAATCCCTCTCACTTAAGCCTGGACTCTTACCGAAAAGCTTTCCAGTGTTCCAGAAGCATTAATGGGACTGGTGAATCTCTAGGCTACCTCCTGCACCCTTGTAACACTTGTATGTGATTCAGATGGCCATGGGTTCATTCCCCACTGGAATATAGGAGACTGACGTCTCCTCCAGCATGTATCTCTTCGGTGGGGTGATGAAAATTTTAACGATACAGGGAGTAGAAAGCTGATGTGCTTTCTTCAGTGGCGCCTCATGGGGAGCTGAACAGAGATCTGTTGAGTGGTAGGAACTAATTCACCCTAGCTTGTCCCTGGCAGATCCCCAGCCTCCATCAGAACCTCACCCACAGTAACCAAACGCACCTGTTACTCCAAATATATTGAAATTTAAGATATTCCTCTAACTATCCTCACGGTGCTAAACAGAACCACTTATCATGCGTTGTTTATAAATGACTGATTTTGATCATGAGATCTCTTTTATTCCAGGAAAAGAAAAAACCCTGTCTTTAGAAAACTCTGGTTATTTCCTTCTGTGTGGAAGGAATGCATACCCCACACTTGCCCTAAATGGGAAGTGCGCTTGGAGCCCTGTCCTCACTCCTGATGCTGGAGTTGGGAAAACCCTGCCTTCCATCGCCCTTGGGCCCAATCTGGGTTCCTTCTCCTGCCGTCTTGAGAGGCAGGAGAAGGAACCCATCCATCGTAGCTGGGATGGATACAATTTTGGGTGGATGCCTACAGATACGCTCCTGGTAGATAGAAAGGGATTTGCCCTTTGGACTTTTTCCCTTGAGTTGGAGTAGCAGAACTTGAAAAGGCAGTTAAGAATCTCATCAGATTCATGGCTGCTACCTTAATGCTTATGTCAGAGCTTTTGAATATCAACAAACCCAAGTAGACAGCCTAGCAGAAGTTGTCTTACAAAACTGCAGAGCCCTAAACCTCCACACTGCATAGCATGGGGGAACCTGTGCCCTGCTTGAGGAAGAATGCTGGGGGGGTTTTTGTTTTTTAAAATTTTATTTATTTACTTATTTATTTTTGGATGTGTTGGGTCTTCATTGCTGCACGCGGGCTTTCTCTAGTTGCGGTGAGCAGGGGCTACTATTCGTTGCGGTGCACAGGGTTCTCATAGCGGTGGCTTCTCATTGCGGAGCACGGGCTCTAGGTGTGTGGGCTTCAGGAGTTGTGGCACACGGGCTCCGTAGTTGTGGCTTGCGGGCTCTAGAGCACAGGCTCAGTAGTTGTGGCTCTAGAGCGCAGGCTCAGAAGTCTTGGGACTTCCCTGGTTCTTAACCAGGGAAGTCCCAAGAATGCTGTTTTTATGTTAACAAATCGGGAAAAGTAACACAAGACTGAAAGTAGTGAAAGAGGGCTTCCCTGGTGGCTCGGTGGTTAAGAATCTGCCTGCCAATGCAGGGGACACGGTTTCGAGCCCTGGTCCGGGAAGATCCCACATGCCACGGAGCAACTAAGCCCACGTGCCACAACTACTGAAGCCCGTGCGCCTGGAGCCCGTGCTCTGCAACAAGAGAAGCCACCGCAATGAGAAGCCCATGCACTGCAACGAAGAGTAGACCCTGCTTGCCACAGCTAGAGAAAGCCCGCGTGCAGCAACGAAGACCCAACGCAGCCAAAAATAAATTAATTAAAAAATAATAATAAAAATAATGGAAGATAATATCAAACTATTAACTGAAATAGGCCATACCCCCGGGACCTGGGCCATTTTTGACCTATTAAATATAGGCAGCTGGGGAAGCAGGTTGAGAAGTTTATTCTAGTCAGTAGCTATAATTGGACTTCTGGCCATGGGAATAATCCACATGGTTAAATTTCTCCTGTTTTGTATCAGCAGGCAGATGTCTTTCTCCCAGGTGTATGTACAAAATAAAGTTGTTTTTCCTGTATGTAACTACAAAATAAAGGCTTATCCTGAAGCTCAGCTGACCATGGAAACTGAACTGACCACGTCAGAGGAACATAACTGAGGTTCCCCATTTCTCAGTTGTTTTGTTCAAATGAGGCCAAGTATCTGCTTGCTGTTTTCCTCTTCCGTGGGATGAGACATCTGAGGATGGTCCTCCTCAGCTCCGAGAGACCCATAATCCACGTGCAGCTAACGGTGCCTCTGACTAAGTGAGATACCCACACAGTAAGACTGATGAGCAGTGCTTTTTGTGAAAGAGTGTAATCGAAAGGGGGTGTGAAAGGGTTTTAATCTAAAATGGAACGGGAGGATGTGAAATGGAGACTCTCTTGCGCATGCACCCTCAGAAAACAAAGATGGTGGGACTGATTTCCCATAAATGCTTGACTTATGAGAGATCGAAATTTATCCTCCAACCAGTGAGCATCTGCCAGGAATTTCTCCGCATCTTGGAACCACTTGCTGCATGGTCCCTAATTGGATTTTCGCCTTTTGCACTCTTTGCCCAAAGAAGCACCCCACCCCAAGCCTTCAGTGAACTCACCTGTAGCTCGCTTCAGTATGTGTGTCCTGAATTGCAGTTTCTCTGCTGTTCCCAAATAAACTCTATTTCTGGTAACTGGAGTTTGCCTTAGTTTACCTCCTTTCTTTTAGGTTGAAAGAGACCCCAATCCACACCTTACTAGCCAGGTAACCTTGGGTTAGTCACCTCACCCTTCCCATCCTCAGTGTCCTGTGCACTGGGGATGCACCCTCCCTGCCGGAGTTGCTGTGGGTATAAATTGTGGGAAATTGCCTGTCACATGGGGACCTTGCTAGTACAGAAGGTGTTGGAATTAGGTGTGTAGCTTGACTGGGTGGGGAAAACGGGACTTTGTCCGTTAAGCTGGCAGTGACAGCTGCTGCAAGAGAGAGCAGTTGGTGTGTGTGGTCTACACAGAAGGTGCTGGTGGACATAATTGTTAGACAATGGAGACTTTAATTACATAGCCAAATTGTAGTTGGTTTCAGTGTGTAACCAGTTTGGCAGTAGGTGTCAGTATCCATTCCTATTCTCTGACCCAGAAATCCTACAGTCACAATCCTACTATTGCCATATAAAGAATTACTTGGGATGGGAAGCCATGTAAACTAAGATGTGTTCATGTAGATGTTATCCGAAGTATATCAGGGGGGAAATCTTCAGTATTTAACAACTGGTAAAAGGTAAGTGTATTAGCTCTTAAAATGTTGTCATCAGATGTTATTTTGAAGACCTGCCTGTCTCATGTTTTGCATTTGTAATATATGAAAAAGCAGGAATATAAGCTTGGGAATCGGGCTTCCCTGGTGGTGCAGTGGTTAAGAATCCCCCTGCCAATGCAAGGGAGATGGGTTCAAGCCCTGGTCCAGGAAGAGCCCACGTGCCGCGGAGCAACTAAGCCTGTGCGCCACAACCACTGAGCCTGCGCTCTAGAGCCCGCGAGCCACAACTACTGAGCCCGCGTGCCACAAGTACTGACGCCCGCGTGCCTAGAGCCTGTGCTCCGCAAGAAGAGACGCAACCGCAATGAGAAGGCCGCGCACCGCAACCAAGAGTAGTCCCCGCTCACTGCAACTAGAGAAAACCAGTGCGCAGCAACGAAGAACCAACGCGGCCAAAAATAAATACATGTATTTATTTAAAAAAAAGAAAAAGAAAAAGCTTGGGAATAGCCCGGATGCGGCTGTATGTATGCAGCAGATTGCGGAGGAGCTAAGCTGGGAGGTGTAGGAATTCGGGTTTCTGTGTGGAGTGACTTTGGACTCAGCAGAAGGTGATGGGGACCGTTGGAGGGTTTTTCCTCTCCTGATTTTCATTTGTTTCCTTAAATCATTTAGCTTTTTGAAAAAGATAATGTAACATTTATGTAGTGTTTTGAATTTTCAAAGTAATTACAATGTTTTATTTTGAAACAGAATTACCTAAGAAAGATGCACTTAAAACAATCGTAGTTCATACATTCCATTTGGAGCTGTATTTCCTAACTGAAGCGTTATTGTTCTCTTTGACCCTGAAGCACTGATTAAGGGGTTTGGGCTTTGCTCAGATACCTAAGAATGAGTCATCGACCAGTTGTCAGCTTGAAACCACCCCTCAGAGGGGCATCTGAAGTGGATTTACGACATCTAGGACTAAGGAAATGTGATCACCAAGCCTGACTGTTTTTAGCTCTGCATTTAGATAGGGCTTTGAAATTGTACTAATATCAAGTTCTGTTTAAGTCATAAATGTCTTAGAACCCACCTTTAATATTTATAGGTAGAAAGTCTCCTAATCTGGAGATAATCTTTTTTTATATGTCTCTTGTAAAAGTGGGATCATAATTGAGTGTATTACATGATGTTTTTACACAAGTACTGCATCTTCAGTGTAGAAGTAGTAGAACATACAGAATAAACAAAATTTTAAAATCATTCTGAGTTAGGGTTTGAAAGGCAATGTGAGCACCAGTAAGTTCTTTGAATTGCTCTAAAGTAATTGGTCTAGCATAAATAAATGTTCCTGTTTCTGAAACTTATTATAGACATAAGGCAAGTTAAAATTGATGAATTGTCTTTATTCTGAAGTCTGGTCATTTTAGTGCCAACAAGAGAAATTTTTTATGAGTAAATGTGCTTGCACTGAAAGACGTATAAGTTTTTAATTTGATGAGTTTTCACAAGTGTGTGTATGCAAGTAACCAGTACCCCATTCAAGGTCTTGACATTTCCATCACCCCAGAGCAGTCCCTCTTGCCCCTCCTTACGAGGTCCTCATCCCCCACTGAAAATCACTGTGAAAAGAGTACATTTGAAAATTTTTTTGTCTGTGAATTTTTAGTAATGTTAATTCTTTTTTAATTTGTAGGAGATAAAAACATTCAGATGGCAGATAACAGGTAAGCCAAAATGGACTTTGTTTATTGGAGTTTAAATTTTAGTTGGTGAGCAAGAGGCAAGCCTTATTTCTGTAAACATCATTAGGTGCTCCAGGTGATGGCTCTTTTTTTCCCTCTGTGTTTTTGAGCCCATAAAGAACTTGCTTTAGATGTGAAAAGTGTGTCATATATTGATACTAAAAACCTTTATGTTTTTAGAGACTTTGTGTGGCTGTCCCACAGAGCCACTGTGGGCACTGTCCTAACAGCTTGGCAAGGTGGTTTTTTTAAATAACGGTGAGGAAAGTATTTCATAGGTAACACGTGTGTGTCTGTAGTTGTCTTCTGCTCAAATCTGAAGTTACTGTGGAGACACCTCTTAATGTGTTAAATAAGAAAAACACCATTGTGGTATTTATCTGTGAAACTTTTTTTAGAGTAATACTTTTTAAATATATTGTTTTAGTTTTTCAGATGGGGTTCCTTCAGATTCCTTGGAAGCTGCTAAAAATGCAAGTAATACAGGTCAGTTCACTGCACATGGGAAAGTGAACCGTTGGAGAGTTTGCGTGCAGAGCAGGGAGGCTCCTACTCAAACCTCGGAAATCAAGTGAATAGCACAGTGCACCTCTACCTGCCGTCTCTCGCTGTTAGCGCTGATTACCAGGCGCTCAGGCTTTTTTCACCTGTGCCTTTACTTCTCTTCCCGTGATTATTCTGAAGCACGTCCCAGATATCATATTATTTTGATATGATCATAAATTCATAGATATATTACTTTTCCTCCATTTTCTTTTTTTTTTTTTTAATACATTTATTTATTTATTTTTGGCTGCGTCGGGTCTTCGTTGCTGTGCACGGGCTTTCTCTAGTTGCAGCAAGCAGGGGCTGCTCTTCGTTGCAGTGCGCAGGCTTCTCATTGCGGTGGCTTCTCGTTGCGGAGCACGGGCTCTAGAGCGCATGCTCAGTAGCTGTGGTGCGCGGGCTTAGTTGTTACATGGCATATAGGATCTTCCTGGACCAGGGCTCGAACCCGTGTCCCCTGCATTGGCAGGCGGATTCTCAACCGTTGCGCCTCCAGGGAAGGCCCTTTCCTCCATTTTCAAGTATTTATCTATGCTTGTTTTTCCCTCTGAACTGTTTGAAAGCAAGTTGTGGATATTCTGGCTTTTTCTTCCTAAAACAATTTAGTATAAATTTCCTAAAAACTAGGATAAAGTCTCATAACCACAGTGCCATTACCACAACCAAGAAATTTAATGTCGGTCCAATACTATTAGCTAATGTACAGTCATGTTCATATTCTCCTGGTTTTCTCAGCATTTCTTTTACCTCCATACCCCACACTCAAATCCAGAGCTGGCCGAGGCTCATGTATCACGTTTAGTTCTGTCCCCTTTATTCTAGAGTTATCTCCCCACCTTTTTTACCCTTCCTCGCAGGGACACATCAGCAGGCTGTGTGCTCCAGCTGTCTTGTAGAATGCTCTGGATGGGTCTCGTGGTTTTCTCCTCACTAGATTCAGGGTAGATGTCTTGGCAAGACGAGCACATAGGCGACCTGATGGAGTGGAATGCAGTTAGGCCTGTGACGGGGCTCCCGAGAGTGCTGACGTGGTGAAGGCAGTGTCTGCCGGTCTCTGCCCTTAGGGTCCTTGGAGTAAAGAAGCTGTTGGGCACCCTGCGGGAATCCTGTTCTCCGTAAGACTCTTACGTAGGGATTCGGGCACCACTGATGATCCTTGCTGAATGCGTGATGACGTTGGTGGTCACCAAAGGGTGTTTTTCTAATCCTATCAGTCTAACATATTAACATCTATTAAAGAAATACTTCCCGACTCCCCCGCTACCCCATTTTAATGTTACTACAGACTCATGGATTAGCTTTTTATTCAGTGTTTAATCATTTGCCATCATTATTCTTTTTTTAATAAATTAATTATTTTATACAGCAGGTTCTTATTAGTCATCCATTTTATAAACATCAGTGTATACATGTCAATCCCAATCGCCCAATTCATCACACCACCAGCCCCACTCCCCGCCGCTTCCCCCCTTGGTGTCCATACGTTTGTTCTCTACATCTGTGTCTCAATTTCTGCCCTGCAAACCAGTTAATCTGTACCATTTTTCCACGTTCCACATATATTTGTTAATATACAGTATTTGTTTTTCTCTTTCTGACTTCACTCTGTATGACAGTCTCTAGATCCATCCACATCTCTACAAATGACCCAATTTCGTTCCTTTTTATGGCTGAGTAATGCTCCATTGTATATATGTACCACATCTTCTTTATCCATTCATCTGTCGATGGACACTTAGGTTGCTTCCATGTCCTGGCTACTGTAAATAGTGCTGCAGCAAACACTGGGGTGCATGTGTCTTTTTGAATTATGGTTTTCTCTGGGTATATGCCCAGTACTGGGATTGCTGGGTCATATGGTAATTCTATTTTTAGTTTTTTAAGGAACCTCCATACTGTTCTCCATAGTGGCTGTATCGATATACATCCCCACCAACAGTGGAAGAGGGTTCCCTTTTCTCTACACCCTGTCCAGCATTTGTTTGTAGATTTTCTGATGATGCCCATTCTAACTGGTGTGAGGTGATACCTCATTGTAGTTTTGATTTGCATTTCTCTAATAATTAGTGATGTTGAGCAGCTTTTCATGTGCTTCTTGGCCATCTGTATGTCTTCTTTGGAGAAATGTCTATTTAGGTCTTCTGCCCATTTTTGGATTGGGTTCTTTGTTTTTTTAATATTGAGCTGCATGACCTGTTTATATATTTTGGAGATTAATCCTTTGTCCATTGATTCGTTTGCGAATATTTTCTCCCATTCTGAGGGTTGTCTTTTCGTCTTGTGTATGGTTTCCTTTGCTGAGCAAAAGCTTTTAAGTTTCATTAGGTCCCATTTGTTAATAGTGGATCGAAAAAGATCTTGCTGTGATTTATGTCAGAGTGTTCTTCCTATGTTTCTAAGAGTTTTATAGTGTCTGGTCTTACATTTAGGTCTCTAACCCATTTTGAGTTTATTTGTGTGTATGGTGTTAGGGGGTATTCTAATTTCATTCTTTTACATGTAGCTGTCCAGTTTTCCCAGCACCACTTATTGAGGAGACTGTCTTTTCTCCATTGTATATTCTTGCCTCCTTTGTCATAGATTAGTTGACCATAGGTGCATGGGTTTACCTCTGGGCTTTCTATCTTGTTCCGTTGATCTATGTTTCTGTTTTTGTGCCAGTACCATATTGTCTTGATTACTGTAGCTTTGTAGTATAGTCTAAAATCAAGGAGTTTGATTCCTCCAGCTCCTTTTTTTCCCCTGAAAACTGCTTTGGCTCTTTGGGGTCTTTTGTGTCTCCATACAAATTTTAAGATTTTTTGTTTTAGTTCTGTAAAAAATGCCATTGGTAATTTGATAGGGATTACACTGAATCTGTAGATTGCTTTGGGAAGTATATTTTCACAGTATTGATTCTTCCAATCCAAGAACATGGTATATCTCTCCATCTGTTGGTATCACCTTTAATTTCTTTCATCAGAGTCTTATAGTTTTGTGCATACAGGTCTTTTGTCCCCCTGGGTAGGTTTATTCCTAGGTATTTTCTTCTTTTTGTTGCAGTGGTAAATGGGAGTGTTTCCTTAATTTCTCTTTCAGATTTTTCATCACTAGTGTATAGGAATGCAAGAGATTTCTGTGCGTTAATTTTGTATCCTGCAACTTTACCAAATTCATTGATTAGCTCTAATAGTTTTCTGGTGGCATCTTTAGGATTCTCTATGTGTAGTATCATGTCACCTGCAAACAGTGACAGTTTGACTTCTTCTTTTCCAATTTGTATTCCTTTTATTTCTTTTTCTTCTCTGATTGCCGTGGCTAGGACTTCCAAAACTATGTTGAATAATAGTGGTGAGAGTGGACATCCTTGTCTTGTTCCTGATCTTAGAGGAAATGCTTTCAGTTTTTCACCATTGAGAATGATGTTTGCTGTGGATTTGTCATATATGGCCTTTATTATGTTGAGGTAAGTTCCCTCTATGCCCACTTTCTGGAGAGTTTTTATCATAAATGGTGTTGAATTTTGTCAAAAGCTTTTTCTGCATCTATTGAGATGATCATAATGGTTTTTATTCTTCAGTTTGTTAATGTGGTGTATCACATTGATTGATTTGCATATATTGAAGAATCCTCGCTTCCCTGGCATAAATCCCACTTGATCATGGTGTATGATCCTTTTAATGTGTTGTTGGATTCTGTTTGCTAGTATATTGTTGAGGATTTTTCCATCTATATTCATCAGTGATATTGGTCTGTAATTTTCTTTTTTTGTAGTATCTTTGTCTGTTTTTGGTATCAGGGTGACGGTGATGGCCTCATAGATTGAGTTTGGGCGTGTTCCTTCCTCTGCAGTTTTTTGGAAGAGTTTGAGAAGGATGGGTGTTAGCTCTTCTCTAAATGTTTGATAGAATTCACCCGTGAAGCCATCTGGTCCTGAACTTTTGTTTGTTGGAAGATTTTTAATCACAGTTTCAATTTCATTACTTGTGATTGGTCTGTTCATATTTTCTATTTCTTCCTGGTTCAGTCTTGGAAGGTTATACCTCTCTAAGGATTTGTCCATTTCTTCCAGGTTGTCCATTTTATTGGCATAGGGTTGCTTGTAGTAGTCTCTTAGGATGCTTTGTATTTCTGTGGTGTCTGTTGTAACTTCTCCTTTTTCATTTCTAATTTTATTGATTTGAGTACTCTCCCTCTTTTTCTTGATGAGTCTGGCTAATGGTTTACCAATTTTTTTTATCTTCTCAAAGAACCAGCTTTTAGTTTTATTGATCTTTGCTATTGTTTTCTTTATTTCTATTTCATTTATTTCTGCTCTGATCTTTATGATTTCTTTCCTTCTGCTAACTTTGGGTTTTGTTTGTTCTTCTTTCTCTGGTTCCTTTAGGTGTGAGGTTAGATTGTTTATTTGAGATGTTTCTTGTTTCTTGAGGTAGGCTTGTATAGCTATAAACTTCCCTCTTAGAACTGCTTTTGCTGCATCCCATAGGTTTTGGATTGTCATGTTTTCATTGCCATTTGTCTCTTGGTATTTTTTAATTTCCTCTTTGATTTCTTCAATGATCTCTTGGTTATTTAGTAACGTATTGTTTAGCCTCCATGTGTTTGTGTTTTTTACGTTTTTTCCCCTGGAATTGATTTCTAATCTCATAGTGTTGTGGTCAGAAAAGATGCTTGATATGATTTCTATTTTCTTAAATTTACTGAGGTTTGATTTGTGACCTAAGATGTGATCTGTCCTGGAGAATATTCCATGAGCACTTGAGAAGAAAGTGTAATCTGCTGGTTTTGGATGGAATGTCCTATAAATATCAATTAAATCTATCTGGTCGGGCTTCCCTGGTGGCGCAGTGGTTGAGAGTCCGCCTGCCGATGCAGGGGACACGGGTTTGTGCCCCGGTCCGGGAAGATCCCACATGCCGCAGAGCAGCTGGGCCTGTGAGCCATGGCCGCTGAGCCTGCGCGTCCGGAGCCTGTGCTCCGCAACGGAAGAGGCCACAACAGTGAGAGGCCTGTGTACCGCAAAAAAAAAATAAATCTATCTGGTCTATTGTGTTGTTTAAAGCTTGTGTTTACTTACTAATTTTCTGTTTGGATGATCTGTCCATTGGTGTAAGTGAGGTGTTAAATTCCCCCACTATTGTGTTACTGTCGACTTCCTCTTTTATAGCTGTTAGCAGTTGCCTTATGTATTGAGGTGCTCCTATGTTGGGTGCATATATATTTATAATTGTTATATCTTCTTCTTGGATTAATCCCTTGATCATTATGTAGTGTCCTTCCTTGTCTCTTGTAACATTCTTTATTTTAAAGTCTGTTTTATCTGATATGAGTATTGCTACTCCAGCTTTCTTTTGATTTCTGTTTGCATGGAATATCTTTTTCCATTCCCTCGCTTTCAGTCTGTATGTGTCCCTGGGTCTGAAGTGGGTCTCTTGTAGACAGCATATATATGGGTCTTGTTTTTGTATCTATTCAGCGAGCCTGGGTCTTTTGGTTGGAGCACTTAATCCATTCACGTTTAAGTTAATTATCGATATGTATGTTCTTATTACCATTTTCTTAATTGTCTTGGGTTTGTTTTTGTAGGTCCTCTTCTTCTCTTGTGTTTCCCACTTAGAGAAGTTCCTTTAGCAATTGTTGTAGAGCTGGTTTGGTGGTACTGAATTCTCTTAGCTTTTGCTTGTCTGTAAAACCTTTGATTTCTCTATCAAATCTGAGTGAGATCCTTGTGGGGTAGAGTAATCTTGGTTGTAGGTTCTTCCCTTTCATCACTTTAAATATATCATGCCACTCCCTTCTGGCTTGTAGAGTTTCTGCTGAGAAATCAGCTATTAACCTTATGGGAGTTTCCTTGTATGTTTGTCGTTTTTCCCTTGCTGCTTTCATTCAATTTTTTTTGTCTTTAATTTTTACCAATTTGATTACCGTGTGTCTCGGCATATTTCTCCTTGGGTTTATCCTGTATGGGACCCTCTGTGCTTCCTGGACTTCGGTGGCTGTTTCCTTTCCCATGTTCGGGAAGTTTTCGACTATAATCTCTTCAAATACTTTCTCGGGTGCTTTCTGTCTCTCTTCTCCTTCTGGGACCCCTATAATGCGAATGCTGTTGCGTTTAATGTTGCCCCAGAGGTCCCTTAGGCTGTCTTCATTTCTTTTCATTCTTTTTTCTTTATTCTGTTCCGCAGCAGTGAATTCCACCATTCTGTCTTCCAGGTCACTTATCTGTTCTTCTGCCTCAGTTATTCTGCTGTTGATTCCTTCTAGTGTATTTTTCATTTCAGTTATGGTGTTGTTCATCTCTGTTCTTTAATCGTTCTAGATCTTTGTTAAACATTTCTTGCATCTCCTCGATCTTTGCCTCCATTCTTTTTCTGAGGTCCTGGATCATCTTCACTATCATTATTCTGAATTCTTTTTCTGGAAGGTTGCCTATCTCCACTTCATTTAGTTGTTTTTCTGGGGTTTTATCTTGTTCCTTCATCTGGTACATAGCCCTCTGCCTTTTCATCTTGTCTGTCTTTCTGTGAATGTGGTTTTTGTTCCACAGGCTGCAGGATTGTAGTTCTTCTTGCTTCTGCTGTCTGCCCTCTGGTGGATGAGGCTATCTAAGAGGCTTGTGCCAGTTTCCTGATGGGAGGGACTGGTGGTGGGTAGAGCTGGGTGTTGCTCTGGTAGGCAGAGCTCAGTAAAACAATCCGCTTGTTTGCTGATGGGTCGGGCTGGGTTCCCTCCTGTTGGTTGTTTGGCCTCAGGCGACCCAACACTGGAGCCTACCCAGGCTCTTTGGTGGGGCTAATGGTGGACTCTGGGAGGGCTCACCCCAAGGAGTACTTCCCAGAACTTGTACTGCCAGTGTCCTTGTCCCCCTGGTGAGCCACAGCCATCCCCCACCTCTGCAGGAGACCCTCCAACACTAGCAGGTAGGTCTGGTTCAGTCTCCCCTGGGGTCACTGCTCCTTCCCCTGGGTCCCGATGCGCACACTACTTTGTGTGTGCCCTCCAAGAGTGGAGTCTCTGTTTCCCCCAGTCCTGTCAGAGTCCTGTAATCAAATCCCGCTAGCCTTCAAAGTCTGATTCTCTAGGAACTCCTCCTTCCCTTGCCGGATCCCCAGGTTGGGAAGCCTGACGTGGGGCTCAGAACCTTCCCTCCAGTGGGTGGACTTCTGTGGTATAAGTGTTCTCCAGTTTGTGAGTCACCCACCCAGCAGTTACGGGATTTGATTTTACTGTGATTGCACCCCTCCTACCATCTCATAGTGGCTTCTCCTTTGTCTTTGGATGTGGGGTGTCTTTTTGGTGAGTTCCAGTGTCTTCCTGTCGATCATTGTTCAGCAGTTAGTTGTGATTCTGGTGTCCTCGCAGGAGGGAGTGAGCGCACGTACTTCTCCTCCACCATCTTCCCTCACTGTCCATCGTTATTCTTTTTTGTGTGCAGATTGTCCCATTTGCCAGTGGGGTCCCTGTAAGCTGGCTTCTGTGTCCTTTTGCTGCGTCCCCGTCCATTTTGAGTTCTCTGTAGCTTTGTGGCATAGGCGATGGTCCATTTTCCCTTGAACTTTCCTTTCCCCAGACCTGGAATCTACATTTATGCAAGGAGGCCTGTATCTTTTAGTTGGGACAGAGATTTAAAAACCAAAATATAAATCCCATCTGCCATTATTTCTAGACCTTTCAGTGGCCAGAACTAGCGATGTGTGTTTGTGTATATGTTTAGTATTTACATACAGTTTTGTATATACACAGTTACAATATGTTTTATACACATACACGGTGCTTCATGTTAATGATTGGGATTGTAGTTAAAAGGTAAAATTGAGTGCATACATGTTGTATTCAGCTTGCCCGCATCACTGTCTTACAAAAGGTGGGGGAGAACTCTAGGTCTGCGCTGCCTTTTGAGTCGGGTGAGGGCCCTAAGTTTGGGTTTCCATACAGTGTCGCTGAGAGGGAATCTTTTCAACACAGAGCCTGTGCCGCGAGCCAGGTGTGAACCAGTCTGTGGCACAGCTGACCTCCCTCTCAGCGTCGTGTTTGTTCTTCAGGAGTCGGTACAGTGTGTGTGAGCTGTCGAGGTCGCAGGGCAGAGGGGCGGGGGCTCCTGGGAGGAGGCGGGTTTGGGCAGGAGGGCAGGGTGGGTGAAGGTGGAGGCAGAGAGCGCCTGGAAGGTCTGGTGCCCCCAGGGAGCTGATGGGAGTCGCGCTTTCCTGAGCTGGGGCACAAGTGCGCGCTGATTTCCTGAGCCACGGGCACCTTGTCCCCGTCCTCGGCTTCCGGAAGGGAGGTAGACTGCCTGAACTTAGCAAGTGATAGTGTCCTCGGAGGGGACTGGGGCTTGTGCCGCTAAGGTGAGGAGCAGAACTCTCCAGGTACCCCCGGTGTGTTTATAACCATCCCCTCGGTGATTAACACGGAGGATCGAATGCCTTTACAAGTAAATGTTTTTGAAACAGATGTTGTTTCTTTTTAACTCGATAGAAAAGCTCGCAGACCAGGTGATGCAGAATCCTCAAGTTTTGGCAGCTTTACAGGAACGACTTGACAGTGTCTCCCACACTCCTTCGAGCTACATCGAGACGTAAGTATGCTGCGAGGGAGACGACGCAACTTTAAGAGACAAAGAAGAAACCTCTCCTGGTTCCTTAGACTAGGAATAAGTATGTTTTTCATTCAGTAGACCTTGCCTGCTGAGAGCCAGGCTCTGGGGTCCTGAAGGTGACTGCTGGAGTCAGAGCCTGGTAGAGGCTACAGGCCTGTGAGGGCCAGGGTAGTGCGGTGTGTCAAGTTATGGGCGAATGTACGGTGCCAGCCTGCAGGGTGAGAGGCCTTCACAGGTCCCGTGAGCAGGCGGACTGGGGCGTCAGCAGGGGGCGGAGGTACAGGCAGATGGGGGCAGTGCTTTCTCTTCACGGTGGCTCCTGGTTCGCTAAGAGACCCAGTCCTGCCCGGCTCACCTATGTGAGCCTGCAACAGCGAAACGTGGCTTATTTGGATGAGGTCTGTGTCTTTGTTGTGCTGCACAGTGAACACCGTAAGGATGCCCACCCTCCAGGCCCTTGGACTGCTCGTCTCGGGGCCTCAGCTGCTCCGGGCTTCCCTCCTCCGGTCAGTGCACGGCTGCGTCTCAGAGAGTCACCCCGCACACACACTGGCTGGCCCACGCGGGGCTAGGGACAAGGGGGCACAGAGGGGGCATGCTTGGGGTCTGCTCTGCCCATAGAGAGGGTTCTTCCGGGGGGTGACCTAGTGGGGAAGGTGGGGTGTGGTGATGCTGGGTGCAGGTAGGAGAGCTGAGTGTAAGTGGTGCTTTCTAGTTTCTGGCTTCAGAAACTGGGTGAATGGGGTGGGTGGCATTCACTGAGAGGAAATGGGGGAGGGGAACAAGGTTTTGTGCGATAGAATTAGTTCCACGTTCCATGCTGTACGTGACGTGCCTGTTGTGGGGAGAAGAATGGTGTGTAGTTACTCTTACTGTCTGGAGGCTGGCTGGGGAGGATATCTGGGTTCAGTTGGCTTAGAGGTCCTTGTATTTTTACTCCATTAGGAAGATTAGAAAGTTAGGAAATAACGTTAGGTTGTGTAATTAACGTAGAAAAGAAGTACAGATGTTAATGTATTCAGCGTTACTAAATTCTTACTCTGCTTTTTCCTTGTTCTCTAACTAGCAGTAGTTCTAGAACGGTTTCTGTAGTTGGCAGTCTGTAGTGAAGGACCTTCGTCCAAACTGAGGTTGCTGTGGGTATGATTATACCAGGACAGGGTCCTTTGTGATTCAAGGCTTTTCTACTACACTTGACCCTCTGTATCCACGGGTTCCCTGGGTTGTAGATTTGCAGATTCAACCAACTGTGGATCAAAAATATTGGGGGAAAACTTTTCCAGAAAGTTCCAGAAAGCAAAACTTGAATTTGCCTCACGCCAGCAACTATTTACATAACATTTACATTGTATTAGGTATGGTAAGCAATCTAGTGCTGATATGTAGTATACGGGAGGATGTGCTTAGTGTGCAAACACTGTACCATTTCATATAAGGGACTTGAGCATCCATGGGTTTTGATATTCACAGGGTTCTGGAACCAGTCCCCCTTGATGGCTGTATTTTCTAAACAGTGCTGTGCTTGGGAGCTGCCTCGTACTGTATACCATTAGACTAATGCCAGCCCTGCCCTTGAGGAGTCAGCCCACGTGGAGGAGGACTCAGAGGGCAGGACCCAGGCCCACCAAGGGGGATAGTGTGGGTCTTTGTGGGGCCCAGGAGTCTGCTCTTCTTTTAAAAAATTTAATTTATTTGGTTGCACCGGGTCTTAGTTGCGGCAGGCGGGCTCCTTAGTTGCAGCATGTGGGATCTAGTTCCTGACCAGCGATGGAACCTGGGCCCCCTGCATTGGGAGAGCAGCCAGCGTCTTAACTAACCACTGCACCACCAGGGAAGTCTGCAGTAGTCTGCTCTTTGTTCCAGATTGTGACTCAGGACTTCAGGTTAAACAAATGATTTTAATGGGTTTAAAATGTTTTTTCCCTTCTGATTTATAAAAGTAAGGCATACAAACTAAAATATTTCTTAGAAGGTAAAAAGTATCAAAGGGCTAAGGAGCTGGTAGTTGTCTGACTCTAGACTAGAATGCACGCCTTGTCTCTGTTGTCTCTGGTTTTTCCCTTGCCGTGTCTGACTAGACTAGAATGCACGCCTTGTCTCTGTCGTCTCTGGTTTTTCCCTTGCTGTGTCAGCAGGAGCTCGTCCTGTGGTGCTGAGTATTCCTTGAGGACACGGTTGTGGACAGGCCGTTTTAATCCTGCTCATCTTGTCATTGTTCCCAGTCTTTCACTTTTACAAATAATACATCAGTGGTCACTCCAGCACATAAACATTTGGTTATTTCCTTAGGATAAATTCTCAGAAGTAGATGCAAAGAATATTTTCAAGGTTCTTGTTTACCCTTAAGAAAGATGAGTCAATTAGAGGGCCTCTGCCCTCAGCCTCATCAAACCTGGGAATTTCTAAAATTTTCTTCTCTCTTTTATTTAAAAAAATTTTTTGACTGCACCTCGAAGCTTGCGGGATCTTACTTCCCCGACCAGGGGTTGAACCAGGCCCTCAGCAGTGACAGTGCAGAGTCCTAAGCACTGGACCGCAGGGAAGTCCCCCCTGGGAATTATTTTTTAATTGCCAATTTGGTAAGGAAGAGACAGCAGTTCTTTTAAATTTACATTCTTTTGGCTATTTCATGAGATTGGACCTTTCTTCCGTGTTTCATTACTTGTATTTTTTGTGAATTATCTTTCAGCTTCCTCCTCCGCCACCGCCCTGCTTTTGGTGGGGGGGCGGGGAGGTGGTGTTTGTCCTTAATGATTTTTAGGAGCTCGTTTTCATGGTAAGGGTGTTAATTCTATGTTAATGTTAATTTATTTTAGTAAAAAATAAGCATGCCGCCTTATTTTGCAGGCATATGGATGTTTTATTTTTTATTCCCCCTCTTTTAGTTTACCTAAAGCAGTAAAAAGAAGAATCAACGCACTGAAACAGCTTCAGGTGAAATGTGCTCATATAGAAGCCAAGTTCTATGAAGAAGTTCATGACTTGGAAAGAAAGTATGCAGCATTATACCAGCCTCTCTTTGACAAGGTAGGGAACTCTGTTAGTAAACTTAATTAGTATATTTCAGAAAGTTCTTCAGGCAAAACATCCAGATGTACCCAGTGAATCATTGAATGTTACTCTTTTTTTTTTTTTTGACATCTTCATTGGAGTATAATTGCTTTACAATGGTGTGTTAGTTTCTGCTGTATAACAAAGTGAATCAGCTATACATATATCCCCGTATCTCCTCCCTCTTGCCTCTCCCTCCCACCCTCCCTATCCCACCCCTCTAGGTGGACACAAAGCACCGAGCTGATCTCCGTGTGCTATGTGGCTGCTTCCCACTAGCTATCTGTTTTACATTTCATAATGTATATATGTCCATGCCACTCTCTCACGTCGTCCCAGCTTACCCTTCCCCCTCGCAGTGTCCTCAACTCCATTCTCTATGTCTGCGTCTTTATTTCTGTCCTGCCCCTAGGTTCTTCGGAACCATTTTTTTTTTAGATTCCATATATATGTGTTAGTGTACGGTATTTGTTTTTCTCTTTCTGACTTACTTCACTCTGTATGACAGACTCTAGGTCTATCCACCTCACTACAAATAACTCAATTTCGTTTCTTTTTATGGCTGAGTGATATTCCATTGTATATATGTGCCACATCTTCTTTATCCATTCATCTGTCGATGGACACTTATATTGCTTCCATGTCCTGGCTATTGTAAATAGTGCTGCAGTGAACATTGTGGTACATGGCTCTTTGAATTATGGTTTTCTCAGGGTATATGCCCGGTAGTGGAATTGCTGGGTCGTATGGTAATTCTATTTTTAGTTTTTTAAGGAAGCTCCTTGCTGTTCTCCATAGTGGCTGTATCGATTTACATTCCCACCAACAGTGCAAGAGGGTTCCCTTTTCTCCACATTTATTGTTTGTAGATTTTTTGATGATGGCCATTTTGACTGGTGTGAGGTAATACCTCATTGTAGTTTTGATTTGCATTTCTCTAATAATTAGTGATGTTGAGCATCCTTTCATGTGTTTGTTGGCAATCTGTATATCTTCTTTGGAGAAATATCTATTTAGGTCTTCTGCCCATTTTTGGATTGGGTTGTTTTTTTTGTTTGTTTTTTTTTGCGGTACACGGGCCTCTCACTGTTGTGGCCTCTCCCGTTGCAGAGCACAAGCTCAGCGGCCATGGCTCACGGGCCCAGCCGCTCCACGGCATGTGGGATCTTCCCGGACTGGGGCACGAACCCATGTCCCCTGCATCGGCAGGCGGACTCTCAACCACTGCGCCATCAGGGAAGCCTGTTTTTTTTTGATATTGAGCTGCATGTACTGCTTGTAAATTTTGGAGATTAATCCTTTGTCAGTTGCTTCATTTGCAAATACTTTCTCACATTCTGAGGGTTGTCTTTTCATCTTGTTTATGTTTTCCTTTGCTGTGCAAAAGCTTTTAAGTTTCATTAGGTCCCATTTCTTTATTTTTGTTTTTATTTTCATTTCTCTAGGAGGTGGGTCAAAAAGGATCTTGCTATGATTGATGTCGTAGAGTGTTCTGCCTATGTTTTCCTGTAAGAGTTTGATAGTGTCTGGCCTTACATTTAGGTCTTTAATCCATTTTGAGTTTATTTTTGTGTATGGTGTTAGGGAGTGTTCTAATTTCATTCTTTTGCATGTAGCTGTCCAGTTTTCCCAGCACCACTTACTGAAGAGGCTGTCTTTTCTCCATTGTATATTCTTGCCTCCTTTATCAAAAACAAGGTGACCGTAGGTGCGTGGGTTTATCTCTGGGCTTTCTATCCTGTTCCATTGATCTGTATTTCTGATTCTGTGCCAGTACCATACTGTCTTGATTACTGTAGCTTTGTAGTATAGTCTGAAGTCAGGGAGCCTGATTCCTCCACCTCCGTTTTTCTTTCTCAAGGTTGCTTTGGCTCTTTGGGGTCTTTTGTGTTTCCATACAAATTGTGAAATTTTTTGTTCTAGTTCTGTGAAAAATGCCATTGGTAGTTTGATAGGGATTGCATTGAATCTGTAGATTACTTTGGGTAGTATAGTCATTTTAATAATGTTGATTCTTCCAATCTAAGAACACAGTATATCTCGCCATCTGTTTGTATCATCTTTAATTTCTTTCATCGTCTTATAGTTTTCTGCATACAGGTCTTTTGTCTCATTTGGTAGGTTTATTCCTAGGTATTTTCTTCTTTTTGTTGCAGTGGTAAATGGGAGTGTTTCCTTAATTTCTCTTTCAGATTTTTCATCACTAGTGTATAGGAATGCAAGAGATTGCTGTGTGTTAATTTTGTATCCTGCTACTTTACCAAATTCATTGATTAGCTCTAGTAGTTCTCTGGTAGCATCTTTTGGATTCTCTACGTATCGTATCACGTCATCTGCAAACAGTGACAGCTTTACTTCTTCTTTTCCAGTTTGGATTCCTTTTATTTCTTTTTCTTCTCTGATGTAGCTAAAACTTCCAAAGCTATGTTGAATAATGGTGAGAGTGGACAACCTTGTCTTTTTCCTGATCTTGGAGGAAATGGTTTCAGTTTTTCACCATTGAGAATGATGTTGGCTGTGGGTTTGTCATATATGGCCTTTATTATGTTGAGTTAAGTTCCCTCTATGCCTACTTTCTGGAGAGTTTTTATCAAAAGTGGGTGTTGAATTTTGTTGAAAGCTTTTTCTGCATCTATTGAGATGATCATATGGTTTTTCTCCTTCAATTTGCTAATATGGTCTATCACATTGATTGATTTGCATATATTGAAGAATCCTTGCATCCCTGGGATAAACCCCACTTGATCATGGTGTATGATCCTTTTAATGTTCTGTTGGATTGTTTGCTAGTATTTTGTTGAGGATTTTTGCATCTATGTTCATCAGTGATATTGGCCTGTAGTTTTTTTTCTCTGTGACATCTTTGTTTGGTTTTGGTATCAGGGTTATGGTGGCCTTGTAGAATGAGTTTGGGAGTGTTCCTCCCTCTGCTATATTTTGGAAGAGCTTGAGAAGGATAGGTGTTAGCTCTTCTCTAAATGTTTGATGGAATTTGCATGTGAAGCCATCTGGTCCTGGGCTTTTGTTTGTTGGAAGATTTTAAATCACAGTTTCAATTTCAGTGCTTGTGATTGGTCTGTTCATATTTTCTATTTCATCCTGGTACAGTCTCGGAAGGTTGTGCTTTTCTAAGAACGTTTCCATTTCTTCCACGTTGTCCATTTTATTGGCATAGAGTTGCTTGTAGTAATCTCTCATGATCCTTTGTAATTCTGCAGTGTCAGTTGTTACTTCTCCTTTTACATTTCTAATTCTGTTGATTTAAGTCTTCTCCCTTTTTTTCTTGATGAGTCTGGCTAATGGTTTTACAAGTTTGTTTATCTTCTCAGAGAACCAGCTTTTAGTTTTATTGATCTTTGCTATGGTTTCCTTCATTTCTTTTTCATTTATTTCTGATCTGATCTTTATGATTTCTTTCCTTCTGCTAATTTTGGGGGGTTTTTTGTTCTTTGTCTAATTGCTTTAGGTGTAAGGTTTGGCTGTTTATTTGGGATGTTTCTTGTTTCTTTTTTTTTTTTTTGTGATACGCGGGCCTCTCACTGTTGTGGCCTCTCCCGTTGCGGAGCACAGGCTCCGGACGCGCAGGCTCAGCGGCCATGGCTCACGGGCCCAGCTGCTCCGCGGCATGTGGGATCTTCCCGGGCCGGGGCACAAACCTGTGTCCCCTGCATCAGCAGGCGGACTCTCAACCACTGCGCCACCAGGGAAGCCCTGTTTCTTGTTTCTTGAGGTAGGATTGTATTGCTATAAACTTCCCTCTTAGAACTGCTTTTGCTGCATCCCATAGGTTTTGGGTCGTCGTGTTTTCATTGTCATTTGTTGCTAGTTATTGTTTTATTCCCTCTTTGATTTCTTCAGTGATCTCTTGGTTATTTAGTAGCGTATTGTTTAGCCTCCATGTATTTTGGATTTTTTTACATATTTTTCCCTGTAATTGATATCTAGTCTCATAGCATTGTGGTTGGAAAAGATACTTGATATAATTTCAGTTTTCTTAAATTTACCAAGGCTTGATTTGTGACCCAAGATATGATCTATCCTGGAGAATGTTCCATGAGCACTTGAGATGAAAGTGTATTCTGTTGTTTTTGGATGGAATGTCCTATAAATATCAAGTCCATCTTGTTTAATGTATCATTTAAAGCTTGTACTTCCTTATTTATTTTCATTTTGGATGATCTTCTGTCCATTGGTGAAAGTGAGGTGTTAAAGTCCCCTACTATGATTGTGTTACTGTCGATTTCCCCTTTATGGCTGTTAGCATTTGCCTTATATATTGAGGTCCTCCTGTGTTGGGTGCATAAGTATTTACAGTTGTTATATCTTCTTGGATTGATCCCTTGATCATTATGTAGTGTTCTTCTTTGTCTCTTGTAATAGTCTTTATTTTAAAGTCTTTTTTGTCTGATACGAGAATTGCTACTCCTGCTTTCTTTTGATTTCCATTTGCATGTAATATCTTTTTCCATCCCCTCAGTTTCAGTCTGTATGTGTCCCTAGGTCTGAAGTGGGTCTCTTGTAGACAGCATGTATACAGGTCTTGTTTTCATATCCATTCAACCAGTCTGTGTCTTTTGGTTGGAGCATTTAATCCATTTACATTTAAGGTAGATATCAATATGTATGTTCCTATTACCATTTTCTTAATTGTTTTGGTTTTGTTATTGTAGGTCTTTTCCTTCTCTTGTGTTCATGCCTAGAGAAGTTCTTTTAGCATTTGTTGTAAAGCTGGTTTGGTGGTGCTGAATTCTCTTTGCTTTTGCTTGTCTGTAAAGGTTTTAATTTCTCTGTCAAATCTGAATGAGATCCTTGCCGGGAAGAGTAATCTTGGTTGTAGGTTTTCCTCTTTCATTAATTAAATATGTCCTGCCACTCCCTTCTGGCTTGCAGAGTTTCTGCTGAAAGATCAGCTATTAACCTTATGGGGATTCCCTTGTATGTTATTTGTTGTTCTTACCTTGCTGCTTTTAATATTTTTTCTTTGTATTTAATTTCTGATAGTTTGATTAATATGATTAGTATGTGTCTTGGCGTGTTTCTCCTTGGGTTTATCCTGTATGGGACTCTGCACTCCCTGGACTTGATTGACTATTTCCTTCCCCATAGTAGGGAAGTTTTCAACTATAATCTCTCCAAATATTTTCTCAGTCTCATTCTTTTTCTCTTCTTCTTCTGGGACCCCTATAATTCGAATGTTGATGCGTTTAATGTTGTCCCAGAGGTCTCTGAGACTGTCCTCAATTCTTTTCATTCTTTTTTCTTTGTTCTGCTCTGCAGTAGTTATTTCCACTATTTTATCTTCCAGGTCACTTATCCGTTCTTCTGCCTCAGTTATTCTGCTATTGATTCCTTCTAGAGAATTTTTAATTTCATTTATTGTGTTGTTCATCAGTGTTTGTTTGCTCTTTAGTTCTTCTAGTTCCTTGTTAAACATTTTTTGTATTTTCCCCATTCTATTTCCAAGATTTTGGATCATTTTTACTATCATTGCTCTGAATTTTTTTTCAGGTAGACTGGCTATTTCCTCGTCATTTGTTTGGTCTGGTGGGTTTTTACCTTCTTCATCTGCTGTGTATTCCTCTGTCTTCTCATTTTGCTTAACTTACTCTGTTTGGGGTCTTCTTTTCGCAGGCTGCAGGTTCGTAGTTCATGTTGTTTTTGGTGTCTGCCCCCAGTGGCTAAGGTTCGTTCAGTGGGTTGTGTAGGCTTCGCGGTGGAGGGGACTGGTGCCTGTCTTCTGGTGGATGAGCCTGGATCTTGTCTTTCTGGTGGGCAGGTCCACGTCTGGTGGTGTGTTTTGCGGTGTGAACTTAGTATGATTTGGGGCAGCCTCTCTGCTGATGGGTGGGGTTGTGTTCCTGTCTGGCTAGTTGTTTGGCATGGGGTGTCCAGCACTGGAGCTTGCTGGTCGTTGAGTGGAGGTGGGCCTTAGCGTTGAGTTGGAGATCTCTGGGAGAGCTTTCGCCGTTTGATATTACGTGAGCCTGTGAGGTCTCTGGTGGACCAGTGTCCTGAACCCTCCTACCTCAGAGGCACAGGTCTGACACCCAGCTGGAGCACCAAGACCCTGACAGCCACACGGCTCAGAAGAAAAGGGAGAAAAAAAGAAAGAAAAAGAAAGAGAGATACAGAGAGAGAGAGAGAGAGATTTATTAAAATTAAAAATAAATTATTAAAAATAAAAAAATGTTTAAAGTAATTTAAAAAGAAGAAGAAAACAAGAAAGAAGAGAGCAACCAAACCAAAAAACAAATCCATCAATGACAGCATGCGTTAAAATCTATACTTTAAAAAAAAAAGGACAGACAGAACCCTAGGACAAATGGTAAAAGCAAAGCTATACAGACAAAATCACACAAAGAAGCACATACACATACACACTAACAAGAGGAGAAAAAGGAAAAAAAAATATATATATATCTACATATATTAAAAAAGAAGGAAGACAGCAACCAAATGAATAAACAAATCTACCAATGATAATAAGCTCTAAATACTAAACTAAGATAAACATAAAACCAGAAACAAATTAGATGCAGAAAGCAAACCCCAAGTGTACAGTTGCTCCCAAAGTCCACCCGCTCAATTTTGGGATGATTTGTTGTCTGTTCAGGTATTCCACAGATGCAGGTACATCAAGTTGATTGTGGAGCTTTAATCTGCTGCTCCTGAGGCTGCTGGGAGAGATTTCCCTTTCTCTTCTCTGTTTGCACAGCTCCCGGGGTTCAGCTTTGTATCGGCCCCGCCTCTGCATATAGGTCGCCTGAGGGCGTATCGCTCATACAGGACAGGGCTAAAGGAGCAGCTGATTAGGGGGCTCTGGCTCACTCAGGCTGGGGAGAGGGAGGGATATGGAATATGAGGTGACATTACAATAGCCTGAGGCACACCGTGTGTTCTTCCGGGGAAGTTGTCCCTGGATCACAGGACCCTGACAGTGGCGGGCTGCACAGGCTCCCGGGAGGGACGGTGTGGATAGTGACCTGTGCTTGCACACAGGCTTCTTGGTGGCAGCAGCAGCCTTTGCGTCCCATGCCCGTCTCTGGGGTCCGCGCAGATAGCTGCGGCTCGCAGCCGTCTCTGGAGCTCACTTAGGCAGTGCTCTGAATCCCCTCTCCTCGCGCACCCTGGAACAATGGTTTCTTGCCTCTTAGGCAGGTCCAGACTTTTTCTCGGACTCCCTCCCGGCTAGCTGTGGTGCACTAGCCCCCTGCAGGCTGTGTTCACGCAGCCAACCCCAGTCCTCTCCCTGCGCTCTGACTGGAGCCCCCACCCGTCCGGCGGTGAGCAGGCAAGCCTCTTGGGCTTGTGAGTGCTGGTCGGCACCGATCCTCTGTGCAGGGAATCTCCCCGCTTTGCCCTCCGCACCCCTGTGGCTGCGCTCTCCTCCATGGCTCTGAAGCTTCCCCCCTCCGCCACCCGCAGTCTCCGCCCGCGAAGGGGCTTCCTAGTGTGTGGAAACCTTTCCTCCTTCACGGCTCCCTCCCCGAGGTGCAGGTCCCGTCCCTATTCTTTTGTCTTTGTTTTTCCTTTTTTCTTTTGCCCTACCCAGGTACGTGGGGAGTTTCTTGCCTTTTGGGAAATCTGAGGTCTTCTGCCAGCGTTCAGTAGGTGCTCTGTAGGGGTTGTTCCACGTGTAGATGTATTTTTGATGTCTTTGTGGAGAGGAGGGTGATCTCCGCGTCTTACTCCTCTGCCATCTTGAATGTTTCCCCGAATGTTATTCTTTAAGCCCCAAAACTTAGAATCTTAAGCTATAAAAGCATCCAGTTTTCAGTCTTTTTATACACATTATTTACAGTTTCACTGTCTTTACTCTCAAGTTTCTGAGTAACTGAGTGTAACGGTAAGAAGATCTCGTTTTTACTTAGAGAAGGGAATTCGTCACTGGTGACGCCGAGCCGACAGACGCAGAATCCGAATGGCACAGTGAGAACGAAGAGGAGGACAAATTGGCCGTAAGTTTTTTTTAATGAGCGCCACTTGTGTTCTGTCTCAGTGCTGTTAGAAATAAGATGGTTTGGGGTGGTGATCTAGTGGTTAGGGTTTTGCACTTTCACTGCTGTGGCCTGGGTTAAATCCCTGGTCTGGGGAACTGATACCCCGTGCAGTGCGGCTGGTGGGGAAAAAAAGAAATTTGGTGGTTTTCTTCTACAAAGAAAAGAGCTCCTAACAGTAGGTGCGGCTTCAGCCTTAGGATGTTTAGATTTCTTTATGACAGTGAAACTGCACAGCTTGGTTCTGTTAGTTAATGTGGTGAGCCAGACACAGTCCCCTTTTTCAGCCGTCTGTGGCACCTCTGCACAGTGGTACAGTGAGATAAGGGATCAGGGGAGTGGAGATTAAAACATCAGAAAAAATCTTAGTCGAGAGAAAGCAAAAACCCCCAAGGAGAGCACAGCTGTGTCTGTAGAAGGGCAGATACTAGAGGGTGGGCTGTGGTGGGGAGAGCATACTGGAAACATCCGTGCCGTTCTGCTCGGGGACCAGCAGTGACAGTGAAGTAGCCCCAGTGCATCTCGCCACTTTACATTGGTAAATGGTCCTTTTGGTGATGTGCCCTGTCCATCACCTGCTTGCAGCCTTTTTTTTGGTGATGGGTATCATTCCAGTGCCACGGAAAGTCCCAAAACGACAAGGTGAACTTTGTTGACCTGATTTTACATTTGGGAGTGGCTTTTCTATCCTATAGTATAAACTTCTGGGGTTTTTTTGTTTTTGTTTTTGTTTTTTTAAGTGTATGTTAGTTTTGGTAGCTATACATCTTTCTGATCTTCTAAAAACATGTAGAATCTGGCGTAGTTGAAGCCATGCCTGTGGATCAATATAGTTGTGAATCAGTTCTTCATTGTGCGAGGAAAATCTGCCCCTGTTAACTTAAAAAGCCCCTTGTGATCATGTCCTCCTAAGAATCACATGTCAGGCCTGTGATGTTAGAAAAGACTGCCCTCCTCGTGGCTACATCGCCTTTCTCGTCACCCCCCTGATGTTCGCATGGTGCCTCTGTCCCGACATCTCCGTATCATTGGACGTGCAGCTTGCGGGGCAGTTTCTTGTTGCTGGAGATCCTGGAGTATCCCTCTGGTGGTTATCCCAGGAGGGACAGCGAGCCAGCGCCCCCCAAGTCGGGGGGGCATTGTATCAGCTCTTCAGCTCTTTTCCCCTTGGTCTGGAGTTACATCTGGCTGGAATGCCTTAAATGCTTTGTTCCTCAGAGACGTTGGAAACTGTGATGGGCACAGTGGTCTTGGAGATGCAGTTTCAAAGAGCAAGGGTTTTTGATAGAAGTTTACATGGGATTCTGAAAATATGGTCTGTATTAAGCCATTCAGTTATTTGTAAAGTTGTTGCTTCATGATAAGTATCCAATTTTGCATCTTATTTTTCTAGGGAGACATAAAAAATAAAGCAGTCATAGCGGAAAAAGAAGCAGCAGCAGCAGAAGAGCCAAACCCAAAAGGAATTCCAGAGTTCTGGTTTACCATCTTCAGAAATGTAGATATGCTAAGTGAATTAGTTCAGGTAAGCACACAGGCACATTCCCACTTTAGAGAAGACATTATTTATCTGTGAACTTTCAACCGCATGTCTAGCAGTTGTTGACTGTGGGTGGAAAGGCGCCTTCTGTGACCATAACTCAGGGGAGTCAGGGTCCCCGGGAGGCCTGGCTGCAGCTGGAGCCCCCGTGCGCCCTCGTGTAGCGGCCCTCACGGAAAGGCCTGCCACGCGGAACCTCAGCCGAGCTTAGGGTCGCTTTGTCTCCTGTAAAGTGTCTGTTGTCTCACCCCAGGAAGCTTGTTAACAGATTCCAGACCCCTCTCTACCTCACAGTGATGTGGACAAGTGAGAAGCGTGAGGGCGAGGGGTGAGAGTGGAGGAGTTGATACTGAGCAGTGAAGTGTGCGTGCGTGCGTGCGTGTGTACACATGTACCCATGAGTGCGTTTACACACAGGCGCACGCTCGCTGGCACGCAGTCTTCTGTTTTGATTGATTTTTGAAATTTGAAATGGGCCTATTGTGCCGCCTTGCTAGTTGTACAAGTATTTAACAAGTTGCTAATAATTTCTAATCATTTTGCTTGAAAAAGTCTTTTTTTTTTTAATGGGAATGGTCAATCTTTCTTTGTCTTGCCTTGTTGAGCTTTCTCTAATGAAATGGTGAACCAATTAAAAGGTAACAAATGTGACTTTCCCTGAGCTCAGTTATGGTAGAAGTTTCCAGAATTCAGAAATACGTACTGCTCAGAAGTCCACAGAGGGGGCCATCTCTGCATTTGGACTTATTCCAGATGGGTCAGCACAGTGCTTTTATATCAGAGCACGGCCACAGGTGGCGTGCAGCTAGCTCGCTCTACTGCAGTTTGCAGAGGTTTCACAGCTGCAGTCAGAATGGTTCCAGAGAGTTGCTGCGTTGCTATGTCTGCTGCCTGCCTTGTTCAGTGCTTATCTGTAAGCCAGAACTGAAGAAAAGGTGGAGGGGATGCGTTTCTTACTCCCCGTCCAGACGGGGGGAACATTTAAAATACATGACTTAACAATAGCCTGTGTTTTCTTGTCTCATGTGAAAAGGTGCGGTTTAAGAATACTAGACCGTTGGGAATTCCCGGCGGTCCAGTGGTTAGGACTTGGCCCTTTTACTGCCAGGGCCCGGGCTCAGTCCTTGGTTCAGGAACTAAGATCCCATAAGCCAAGTGGCATGGCCAAAAAAAAGAAAAGAAAGAAAGCATACTAGACCAAGAATACTAGAAGACTAGAACGCCATGAGCCAGAAATTTATTGGGAAAATTGAGTAATATATGCTAGAACCAGATTCACCCTGCCTATAGGTTAGTCACTTGGGCAACTTTTAAAACCAAATAGCAGCATCAGTGCCTCCCCACCCACAGGTCAGCGAGAGTTTGAGGTGTTTGTAGAAGCTCTCATGATGTCGATGTACCCCCAAGGGTTGAAAATCCCCATGCCGGCAGACCAGATGGAGAAGGGTGTGTGTACCTGTCACTGGGACGTCTCGTGGAAGCGCAGGCTCTGAGTCAGGTCTGGGTGGGGCCTGAGGATCTTGGTTCCTGATGTGTCCCCCAGGTGATGCCCATGCTGCAGGTTGGGGGCACACTGTGAGTGGTGGCAGGGGTGTCACGAGGTAGGCTTTTTGGTGCTGGTTAGGCGACTTGATTGGGAGACCTAGCTCCTGGTGTTGCCCGGCCAGCCAGTTAGTAACCCAGGGATGGCGCTGCTGCTTCATCTGTAGCATTTCTTTGGTTTCAAGTACAGTCAGCTGTACTTGAATGAGGTGTCTCTTCCGTTCTCCCAGCACCTCTGTCTTAGTATCAGTGCTTCAGTATTTATGCCACAGAGTGTCTCGCTGCTTTTTGTCTTACAGTTGTAAAAAGACGTGTCATTTTTTGAGTACTCATGTGGTATGCAGAGAGTGATGAAATCTGGTTTGGGCTGTTTATAACCTGAAGCAAGTAATGGTAGTAGGTTCCATTTTGGTCAGACATTAAATCCCAAAGGTGGGTTTGGCTGTAGGTTCTTGGGTTCTCTGTTGGTGGTGGCCAAGATAGGTCCAAAAGCAGAGTTTTGAAACTTAGGGAGAGCAGCTTTAAGTCAGTCCCTGAGTTGCTTCCACTGTTGGCCCTGAGTTTTGAGCCTGCTAACTTAGGGCTTTCCGTTGTGGTCTGGGCCACAGAAGGTCCTTGGCCCTCAAGGCATGAGGTTGTTGGAGGAGATCAAGAGCATCATGGCCGTCTCCTGGCTATGGGGCGGCACCAGTGGTGCTGCTAGCTTGACTGCAGTGGGCTTGAAGGTCCCAGTGCCGTGTATTTGGAAAACATACTGGTGATACATTCGCCTTGGTGATTCTAGGACTAGGCATACGTGCTCAGTCAGTGATACACGTGATCTCGGAGCCAAGTGTTTTCTGGCTCTAGAATTTAGGATTTGACATCTCAGACTGATGCGGCCTTCTTTGAAAACTGCTTTGGACTTAACTTTCTGTCTAGAGACTTGGAAGGTGCCTTTGTTACTGCTTTTTTTGGGGTTGGTTCTATGCAGGCAGACCTCGGAGACATTGTGGGTTTGGTTCCAGACCCCTGCAATAAAGTGAATGTAGCATTAAAGTGAGTCACATGAATTTTTTGGTTCCCCGGTGCGTCATAAAAGTTAGGTTTACACTATACTGTAATCTGTCTACTAAGTGTGCGATAGCATTATGTCTCAAAAATGTACGTACCTTAATTTAAAAATACTTCGTTGCTAAAAAATCCTAACCATTGTCTGACAATGCAGGGTTGTCACAAACTTTCAATTTGCAACAAGAACAACAACAAAAAAACCCCCCAAAACCCCACCAAAATATCTGTGAAGCACAGTAAAGTGAAGTGCATTAAACGAGGTCTGCTTGTGATGTGGAAAGAATTTAAAATTGGGAAGTTGGTAGTTATCAGGCTCAGCGGAACCTCAGGAAATCCTTTCGGTCCAGTCCCCAGACTTCCAGGGTGAAGTGACTGTTTCACAAATAAAGCACCTCTCGTGAGTATGTGGTCACTGGGTTTCAGGTCCTGTGATTTTTTTTTTTCTGAGTTTTTCTCAGTTGGCCTTTCTCAAACGACAGGCCCTGGTGAACTTCTGTGTTTGCATAACGGTGACTCGTAAAGGCATAGAGCCATCGTTAGAGGCTCTTCCGTAGTGCCTGCCATTAGGTCTCAGACTTGCTTTGTGAGTGTCCTTGACTGTGTGTGTTGCTGGATTTGGGCTATTTATCACCACGTGCCCTAAGCGGGGGGAATTGGCTGCCAAGGTCAGTAGCTTGTCCAGGCATTTCTTCTGATTCTGTCTCTTAGGAGATGCTGAGGACCAGCAGTCTTAATGGACGGCATTTCCGACCCTGTCTATACTGGCAGCTGGTGGGGCTGTGAAATCAGTCAGGGCTCTTGCCCCTGGCAATGAGCACGATGCCCTTCTGGCTTGGCATTGGTGGTTACCAGTGCTCCGTGCCAGACAAAGATGGCACCTCATTGCTGCCACCCTAAGACTGCTAGTGACTGACCAAATTTGGGTGGCTTCCTGGGAGTGACAAGGACAGAATTCCAACAGGGCTAATTATCCAGTGTCTAGGAGTAGGTGCAACAGTGACTCAGTGCGAACATGTGTGTTGTCTGTAAAAGCTCAGCAGAACTTTCTTTTCTTCTCTTCATGGTTAGGAATATGATGAGCCAATCCTGAAGCACCTGCAGGACATCAAAGTGAAATTTTCAGACCCTGGACAGCCTATGGTGAGTACTGATTGTTTGAACTCCTGGCTGGTGTCAGAAAGGGTCAGGCCACTAAGGGTAAAGGGCTTAGAGCCAGAAATCCACACCCGGCCATTCACTTGCTGGGTGACTGGAGTGCGACGTGTGTTCTCACATTGCATCCCTGGGCCTCACCCGGCAGTGTGCACAGCCGGACAGTAACTCAGTCCACCAGCTGTTCGGGGGCAGGCGCAGGAGTCAGGCACAGGAGGGGACTCCTCCGACGTGGCCTCCACTGTGCCATGCTGTGGTTTCTGGGCTAGTTTGTTTCCTCTGTCAGATGGGGCGATGTCCTCCTTCTCCTAAGCGTCTCCCAGGTTTGTGAGGGTGGAATGTATGTAAAACAGGCTGCAAAGGATGGTTGGTACATGTTCAAATATAAGCAGCACTTTAACAGAAATCCAAGATACTAGTGAAGGAAATGTACTAGGTTTTACCTTCAAGAATCACTGCGGATAGATAAGACTGAAAAAATGTTTCCCTGCTCTTTGATTTGTCTGGAAACACGTCTATCCAGAATATTTGCTCTCGTAGGCTGCCTACCAGTTAGTGAGGGGAGTTTGACCTAAGCCAGGCTGTCCTTTTCTGTGAAGCAGCCTTGAGACGGTGATGCCTGAGCTGGGGTCCTCGGGGAGCACTGTTCGTGACCTCCCAGTCTGCCTGTGGCTGGTGGGTTCCATTCCAGTGCCACAGCAATTCCAGCACCACACAACTGACTGCCTGCCTGGTGGCTCTTGGTTTCAGGTTTTGAAGACACAGTGCCTGAGGGCCGTGGGGCTGAGGCCCGGTCTCTTCCCACTTCCCCACCACAGAGCAGTGTGAGCGGGATTCCCTCTACCCTGGCCTGCGGGTGATGCCTGCTGGGGGCAAGGGGTGGGGGCACACACACCTGTATCTGTCCCTTTCCTGGTCTGCTCCACTCTGGAGGTGACATTCACACATCCCTCTGCAGCAGGTTGGGTGTGGACACCAGCCAGAGTGATGCCTGCTCACAGGTTGGGGGTCAGTCTGGTAGCTGAGGGAGCCCTTTCTTTCCTACGGCACCCAGGTTATTGCAGCGCCTTCCTCTTGTCAGTTTCTTCCCAGTAATCGCTCCTCACCTGTGCGAGGCTTGGCCACAGCATCCCCTAGAGGCCTCCTGTGGCAGAGTGCTGTAGTTTGCTGTGATGGGTGTGAATTCTCTTTCCCTGTGTGTGTGTGTGTGTGTGTGTTGTGTGTGTGTTGCACGCGCACACACACGCACGCACCTGTTTGATGATTTCCTTGGTCCGTTCCCTTTCTTCCTCAGCCCATCTGTCTTATATTTTCCTCGGTCTCTTCTGTGGCCCATAGACAGGCTGGAGCCCTAGCTGTGGTAGACTAAGTCATTGTGAAAGTCATACGTGCTTGCATAAGAAAAGTTAGAAAGTACAGAGAAGTGTACAGAACGCTGTGCACTCTTTTAGAGATAACTGTCAGCAGCTTAGTGAATTTACCCATAGTCTCTGCGCTTTTTAAAATTGTTATGAAACGGGGTCTTCCCTGCCTGCCAGTACAGGGGACACGGGTTCGAGCCCTGGTCCGGGAGGATCCCACATGCCGTGGAGCAACTAAGCCCATGCGCCACAACTGTTGACCCTGCGCTCTAGAGCCTGCGAGCCACAACTACTGAGCCTGCTCTCTAGGGCCCACGAGCCACAACTACTGAGCCTGCACTCTAGGGCCCGCAGGCCACAACTACTGAGCCCGTGTGCCACAACTACTGAGCCTGTGCGCCTAGAACCTATGCTCCTCAACGAGAAGCCACCGCAATGAGAAGCCCGCGCACCACAACCAAGAGCATCCCCCACTCGCCGCAACTAGAGAAAGCCCGCACAGCAACAGAGACCCAACGCAGCAATCAGTCAGTCAATCAACAAATAAATAAAATGTCTAAAGAAAATAAAATGAAACCACTTTACTTCAGAGGGAAACACAGCCAGGGTGTTTGCCCCTCCCCAGGGTCACTCTCCAGGGTCACCATGTTTGTACCTCAGCAAAGTGGAATCCCAGTGTGTGGACAGTGTTGCACTGCTCTCTTCACCTCACGTAGGCCCTACGGGGTGGAAAATAGTTGCTGCATCTGTTGGCTGTAAAAAGGTTCAACAGGGCTTCCGTGGTGGCGCAGTGGTTGAGAGTCCGCCTGCCGATGTGGGGGGCGCAGGTTCGTGCCCTGGCCTGGGAAGATCCCATATGCCGCGGAGCGGCTGGGCCCATGAGCCATGGCCGCTGAGCCTGCACTTCCGGAGCCTGTGCTCCGCAGCAGGAGAGGCCACAGCAGTGAGAGGCCCGCGTACCGCAAAAAAAAAAAAAAAAAAAGGTTCAGCATTCCCCAGAATATGCCACTGCCACCACCACCCCGTTATAAATTGTTGCGTTATGATCAGCTTACTTGTGCCGCAGGCTTTTGTTTAAATTTCTGATGACTTCCTCAGTTTAGGTTCCTTTTAGTGTATAATTACTGGGTCGAAGGAGACAAACCTTTATAAGTCCCAAAGGTGGTTCAATTTACACTCCTGATGATGCTAGTGGTATCTTTTTACACTTTTCTTTTCTTTTTGTAATAATAACATTTCTTGGTTTCTTTCTATGTTGAAATAATTTCAAGCTTAGAGCAGCACTGCAGCAACAGTACAGAGAATCCCCGTATGTCGTTTGCCTGGACTTGAGTTGTCTGCTTTGACCACATGGGCAGCATTGCCTGGGGACCGCCTCCTCTCTTCTCAGCACAAGTGTTGGCAAAGACAGTAGCAGCTGTGTTTACTTTGCTGGGCAGAAGAGATGGAATTTTACACTTAACTGCGAGTGTGGCTGGGCATTTGTCATATGTTCATGGCTGACTTGGCTGTAGCGGGGTGTGAATGAGGTCGCCTCGTCCTTGGGCCCTTTTCTGTTGGACTGTTAGACACTTTCTTTAAATCATCCCCAGTTGTGTTTGACTCATTCTTGACTAAACAGAGGCCTAGGGAAAGAAGGAAAAGTAGGAAAATATGAAGAAAGGAAGTAGCACCCTTGGTTTGGAGAAATGGCAGGAGAAGGAAATGGGGAGAGAGAGAGGAAGATAAATAATTCTGTCCATATCTATATGGACGTAATGAAGGACGGAATAAAACAGTGCCATTCGTTAGCCCAGCCCAGTCCCCAAGGTGGGTCATCCACATCTGTGGTCACCACCCTCAACAGTTCTCAAGTAATAGCAGTCTCCACTGACTGAAGTCCACGATAAAGATCGGGTTTATGGGGCCTGGGGTCAGGTCCAGGAGAGCCGTGGAGAGGGATTCCGCCGATGTTCTGATTCCCCATAGCTGCCTTCCTGTCCTCACTGCACTTTGGTTTTGCCAGCCTAGTGACTTGTGGGTGTTGACCTCCCTTCCCCTCCAGCCCACACCATGCTGGCAGGGGTCAGTGGAGACCTGGCCAGATCCCTGCCATCCCTTCTGAACACTGACAGGACTGCCTCCAATCCTCTTGGCCACTTGTGTCTGTACTTCCCAGGCCCTTGTGGCCCTTCTCTTCCTCATCCCCCTCTTGGGGGAGTTCTTATTTCACTTCCCCTTGTGGAAGTGGCTTGTTTTTAGTCTTCTTAATTTTTTTCTCAACTGATGGTTGTACCATTACAATAAAAATAGAAATAGCTAACATTTAGCAAGTGATGCCTGTAAACCTGGCCCTGTTCTAAGTGCTTCCATAGATTAATCCTCAAGTGAACTCATGGAGAGAAAGGGTTGTTTATTCCATTTTGCAGGTGAGAAAACGAAAGCATAGGGACGTGGAATAGCTTCCCAGAATCACGCAGCACTGACAGGCAGAGGCTGGCCAGCCCCAGAGCCGGTCCTTTAGACTGTTGCTTACTTCCCCCAGGTTGTCTTGTCAGAAGGGCTGAGGTCAATATCTTTGCACATGCTGCTGCATCCATCCAGGTATCTTCCTGAAATAGGACACATTCCTCAAAACAGAATTATTGGCTCCCAGAATGTTTTTTATTTTGTTAATTTTTTGATATTGCCAAATTGCCCTTCACAAAGCCCTTTACAGTATATGAGTGCCCCTGGCTTCCCAAAACCCTTGCCAGTACCATGTGTTCTTTGGACATTTTGCACAGAAAGGGGGCGTCTCATTTTATTTTTCATCTATTTTGTTACTGTGCACACGAATATCTTCTGATTTGTTACTACTGCTCTGGACACCCGTTTGTCCATTCCTCCCGTGCGTGCCTCTAGGTCTGAGGAGTGCTTTGTGAGTGAAGGGTGAACTTGTCCTTGGTGTGGTTTGAAGAGGCCCAGTCAGTGCCTCCCCTTCTCTCCCCACGTGGAGTCTTGGCCCTTTCGCTGCGCGGCAGAGAAGGAGCTGCTCTGCCCAAGAGAAAGGAGAGGGGGACAGGGTTCTGCTGTCGCCTTCTGCCTGCAGACCCCCGCCCTGCTGTGCTCTCGGGGAAGGGAGGGTGGGGCGGCAGGGAGAAGCCACACTCCTCAGGAGAGCTTGTCCTCCCTGGGAGGGGAGGTGGCGGGGCCCAAAGGGTGATGGGTATTTGCCCGCCTGCTGCCCTGCTTTAACTCTGTGCTGGTGCTTTTGCAGTCAGCAAGTTCTTATGTGGCAACACCTGTTGAGCTTTTCAGTCATGGTTTCTGCCTGTGGTGTCATGCTTAGGGAAGAGCTGGGTTCCAGTAAGTACTGTGTGATTCATAAAGTCGGTCGCTAATTAGTCATAGATTTTAAGTGGTGCTTAGCCCAGTTTCTGTCTTTTTTTCCAGTCTTTTGTATTAGAGTTCCACTTTGAATCCAACGACTACTTTACCAATTCAGTCCTGACAAAAACGTACAAGATGAAGTCAGAGCCAGATAAGGCCGATCCCTTTTCCTTTGAAGGTCCTGAAATAGTTGACTGTGACGGGTAAGGAAATGCCATTGCAACTTCTTTTTCTGAAACAAAAGCAGGAGGTGGTTTTACAACTTTACAAGTAAGATGGAAGTTAGGAATAAAGCAGAAAGCCTTTAATCTGTTTAAAAGCCCAAAAGACAAAGATGGAAATTAAAGAGTCTCTCTGGGAATATGATGACGGGCGCTGGGAAATGTATCATGTGGTTACGTGGGCCAGGGTTTGGGGTGGTGGCCCGATTTCCTCGTTTTAATGAGGGCATTGGGATCTCCAGTCACCGTAAGTGAAGCAGTGATCGTTGAACTGATAAATTGCTCTCAGCGGGTATTTGTCGAGTGAATGAATGAGTCAGTGCAGGGCAGCACTGACCGCGGTGAGGCAGCATGAGCGTGGTTGGCCTCAGGGCTGAGCGCCTTGGTGATTGCAGCCTGCGGACCACCAGGGAGAGTGGCTTGGAGTTCACTCCTCTTGGGTGGTTTGAGACGGTTTGGGAAATTGTTTTATTCTTGATTGAAACAGTTATCCTTATTCACTGAACCAAGTACTTATCCTGATGAATCTCCCTGTGTGAGTAATACAGAACTCTCTTAAAATCCTGCTAGACTGAAATGGCCAGAGTAATGTAGATTGTTTCCCACGGCCAGGCCATCGGGTGAGAAGGCCTGCCTTTCCAGGCATGTCCTTGAGCAGACGCTGTTCAGACACTGCCAGGGCTTACCTGTTGGTCCAGGGTGATTCAGAGTGCTGTCCCCACCAAGGGCCACTCAGCACACTTGGAACATTGTGTCTTGCTCCGGTCACCAGTGTTTGCGGTAGCCACCTGCTTGCTTTCTCCAACTTTTCCCACTCGCTTAGCTAGTTGTCTTGAGAATTCAGGCGCCTGAGTGGGTGGCTTCCTGTGCGCTGTGGGGTCTGCGACGGGGCAGCAGGTGACAAGCCCTTGAGCGGGCGTGGTCACGGGAAGAATGTTGGAGGACCCCTGCGAAACGTCTGGGGGTTAAAGCTGTGCAGCTCCGGGAGCTGCCGCGCTGACAGCCTGCCTGGCGAGGCCCTCCGCCTTCACTGGCCTTCGCGTGAGCTCACCGTGTGCCGAGTGCTCGCTCACAGGTTGTTAAGTTGTTTTGGGGTTAAGCACAGAGCTGTGATTTGCTTGCTGGACACACGTGTGACCAGTTTTTCTCATGGAGTGTGTACCCCCGTGATCACGGTCTTGTCCCTGTAGGTGTACCATTGACTGGAAGAAAGGAAAAAATGTAACAGTCAAAACCATCAAGAAAAAGCAGAAACATAAGGGCCGAGGCACCGTCAGAACAATCACCAAACAAGTCCCCAACGATTCCTTTTTCAACTTCTTCAGTCCGCTGAAAGGTGAGTGGGCTGGGTGGTGACTCCAGGTTACACACAGAATGACTGTTAACATCAGGAAGGCGGTTCTGGTCCTCTGGTGAGCGTTGGGGGGCGGAGCCGTGGCTGTGCGGGCGGGCCCACGGGTGCCTGTCCTGGCAGGAGGGTGAGCCTGGGCAGCTGTCGGAGCTGCATGCCCCCGCCCCCAGGGGGAGGGCTCCGCGTGGCTGCTCTGCTCACACCCCTACAGCCTGCAGGGCGTCGGCCCACCCCTCCCTCTCCCCTCCCTCTCAGGTGGGTTTTTGGTTTTTTCTTCGAGCCTTGGTATAGAGCACAAGGGGTTTGGGAACTTACATATTGTGACAAACACAGACTTAGGACAGAATCATAGCTTGGACGCTTGTTCTCTGCTCCCTGCTCCCACCCTCCAGTAAAAGAGAGATGGAAGTAGTAATGGCTCAGCTGCTGGTTTTGAGGAAAATTACTTGGAAGTCTTTACATAATTTCCTAATCCTGAGAATTCGAAGACCAGACCCGCTGGCAGCATTAAAATATGGATATGAGGGGAAAACATTTTCTCTTTATTTTCCATGAACAAAATACAGTTGGAGATAAATGTCAGCTCTGATCTAGGTCATTGGTGGCCCTTTGGGTTGTTTGTCGGGGCCACGGCGTGGCTTCCGTCTTCACTCTTGACTCTTGTGCCGAGTTATCAAGCTGCCCGTCACCATGCAGTCCATTGTCTTTCACTCTTGTGGCTATTTTCCGTGACTTGTCTTCGAACCTGGAAGATGCCGATGTATATCAGTTTTGGGGACAAGAACAGCCATAAATGTAGTTCTTAAATTTCCTTTTTCGGGAAGATCCCTTTCAGAGCCTCACATATGGGAGGCTTCCTGTGTGAATTCACCGTGAAGCAAAGGGGCTTTGATTCCTAAATTCAATGGCTTTTTTGGATGTTTTAAATAATAACAATTAAAATGGAATCAAGTGGATTCAAGAATTTGGGGGTGATTTTGGGGGTTCTAAAACTGTATTGTGGTTGCACAAGTCTAAAAATGTATGAGAAGTCATTGGATTGTATACTTAAAGTGGGTGAATTTTATGGTATATCACTATTTTTAAAGTAATTGAATAAACATAATATCAAGTGATATGCTCTATGAAAAGGAATAGAGGATGACAGTGGGGGAGGGGTGATGGAGTGGTCAAGGAAAAAAACCCAAACTGCTGAAATGCTTTTTGAAATGAAGGAAATAAAAGATGGCTAGTCCAGCAACCTGTTTGGCTTTAATCCTACAAACTGGCCCAGAAGTCAGGTGAGGAAGTCCTTGCTGTGATTGTTGCCGCCCCTGAGTCCAGAGGCCCCAAGCCTGCATCTTAAACAGCAGGTGGGGCTCTTACACGCCGAGGCTCGGGCCCCCCACCGCCCACGGGGAGGGGTGCTCACACCAGCACCCGCTCCGCCGTGGCTGAGATGGCGCGTGCCCCTGTCTGTGCTGGCCACGGAGACAGACCTTGCAGCAGAGGGGCGACAGGGAAGACACAAAGGCAGGGTGAGCCCGGCAAAGGGGACGCGACGCCTGGCGAAGCGCCACTGGGCTTCACTGAGCGTGGTTTTAAGTCTGTGTTTTCCTGGTTCCGTGTTGGGCTGTAGTTCGGCACCAAGGTCTGTAGGGCCGTGGGTGCTGGAACCGAATCTCAGCTCACCTTTTGTGTGGAGCGCGGGCCTCTGCCGTGGGTGTCGGTGAGTGACGTCGCCCTGCGTGCTGCAGTGTTTGCGGGAGGAGCGGCTCCGCACTACCTTCTCCTTCCCCTTCGCAAGCAAGCAGGGATGCAGCTTCCGCCTAGCTGAGATGCAGCGCCTCAGTCGCACTGAGGACTTACAGCCTTAAAGTGCTTCCTGTTTCTCTACCGAAGCGTCGCTTGTAGTTTTGTAGGACACGGGTTAAAACTCCGCTTAAAACAAAAACGCCCTGAACGGCCACAGTCTGGGCAGCCGGTTCACCTTTCCATCTGCTGATGCTTTAAACGTCCATAAATTCTCTTCTGAAAGTGGCCTTCTCCAGCTGGGCCTGTGAGCATTACTGGGTACCGGCCTTTGGCCCTTGATTGGGGGTGGGGGGAGGGAAGGGGGCCTGGCGGTGCTGGGGCCACAGCTTCAGCCTGCAGCAGGCGAGGGAGTGGGGAGCCGGCCAAGGGGAGGCACAACGCTTAGGCAATTTCTAGTGAGCTGTTCCATTTTATTTGTCAGCTGAGCTTCCTGTGTGGGCCTTAGAAGGCTTTGGTTGTCGATGTAATGCAGATGTGTTTTGTCTTTTTTTCCTAGCATCAGGGGATGGAGAATCACTGGTAAGTTGTGTGTCATTATCAAAAAAGTATGTTGTTTTGCTGTTAAGGTCCTTATTTCCTGAGTAGTTTGCTACTTTCTTTTTAATCTGTTCTTACTGCCTAAAAACCAAGGGTGAATTTGTATTCGCTGCACCGTGGGGGTGGGATAGAAGCGCGCGTGCCGCGGGTGGACCTGAGGGCAGGCGTATCCTTGAGCCTCACCCCCTCGCCCATGTGGCTCTGGGCCCTACGCTTTCCTGCCATTTGGCTGCAAGGGTTCCTTTAATGCGGCCTAACCTCAGAGATGCCTGTCACCCAGCAGTGCCCGCACTGGGTGCTTCATAAGCCGAGTCACTGGAAGTGGGGGGTCAGGCATGGGCAAGGGAATGTGATGTTTACCCCACTGAAGCAAGTTAGCACTTCGCTTTTCCCCTCAGGATGAAGACTCCGAATTCACGTTAGCCTCCGACTTTGAGATTGGACACTTCTTCCGTGAGCGGATCGTGCCGCGCGCCGTGCTCTACTTCACGGGGGAGGCCATAGAGGACGACGACAACGTAGGTGGCCTGTGGGAGCCGCTGGGGTCAGAGCGGGTGCTGGCTTGGGAAGCCCAGCCGAGATTTTCATGACATCCTCCACCAGGTCCACGGGGCACTGCCCTCTGGAGTTTGGAGGAAATAGACTGGGCAGGGAGATGGCAGAGGCGGGAGAAGCAGGTCTCTCTGAGGCATCTGAGCACCACACGCCCGTGTGGGCCCGGCCAGTGACTTGTTTCCGAATGTCCTCTAAGGACCCAGGGGTTCGCTGCTGCACACGAGGTCTGTGGCTTTGGGTGACTTCTGAACACGAGGAAACTCCTGTTCACCAAGCGACGGCCAGCAGAGCCGAGTCGTGCTGGCATGTGGCATATCGACCCCAAAGAAATAGAACCCCACACTCCACAGAAAAACAGCCCGGCTGCGCAGGCCACCTTCCCCTCTGCTTGAAGGAACTCGCCCTCCCACAGTCAGAACTTGGGAGCAGGACCCCTGAGCACAGCCTGGCCAGCTGCCCCGGGCTGTCACCTGAAATGGTTCTCCATCGTGACCAAGGCCCGGTTGCCGCGAGCCCTCTTGTTGTGTGGAGATAAAGGTCTGTCCTGTGGCGTGTTGCTGGAAGTGTGCTTAGGTGCTGTTTGCTCCCTTGTGTTGAGTGCTCTGAGGTTCCTTTCTGGCGAGGTCTGTTGTGGCTGCTGGACAGGTCCGAGCTGCTTCGTGCCCTCCTTTGTGCTGAAGGCCCCCACGCAGCGGGAGTGGGCCAGCCCAGGGCGTACTGGCTACATCGCCTGACACTGGTGAGCTTCTCAGGTGCGGCCTGTCCATCCCCGGGCTGGGAGGTACTTGTGGGAATCCGGGAACACGGACACACACAGCACAGCGCAGTTTGGGGTCATCTTAGCGCTCAGGTAGTTGCTCAGACTTAAGTTTTAGGAAATGCTGGTTATGCAGCAAATTCCGGACCAGCGCTGTCCAGCGCACCTTCTGTGATGAGGGAGCTGTGCTCTGCCGCATCTGCTGCAGCAGGACTGGCACCACGTGACGCTGGGAGATGGAAGGTGCGGCCCTTGGCGGCTGAGGAACCAGGGTTTGCAGTTATCTAATGTGACCAAAAAAGATCGAGTGGCTACACACAATGGGAAACTCAGCTCTAGACCAGTGGTCTCAAGCTTTTTTGATCATACACCCATCAGTTTAAAAACTTAATTAGCAGCTCATATATATTTATTTATAGTATAGGCAGCATAGCAACTCCTGGTGAGCAATACAGTGTGTTTGCCTGTAACATCCGTGTCCATGCTCATTCATAATGCCTTTGGTGCAGGTACCGCAGGTGCAGGCACCGCAGGTGCTCAGTGTGGTCCAGGGGCTCACGTCAGCCTGCGTCTGCTGCAGCTTCAGCTCTGCCGGTTCCCACGCTTGGACCGGGGCTGGTGGTCGTCACTCCAGCTGCTCCTCAGGCTCCTGGCAGAGGAGGCTCGGTGGTACTGGGACAGAGATGAGTGCACTGACATCAGACACGCTAGGGACGATGTGGACACTGGGCATCGTTACGGGGTGAAGTGGGCGGAGGAGGAGTCCTGGTTTCGTCTTCCAAACTCAACGTGGGTCACCTCACTCGTCCCACGGGCTGCACACCCCACTGTGGAGCCTCTGCTCTGCCCGAGTGTGAGATGCCCGCGCAGAGCTCGCTCAGAAGACGGGGCCAGGGTGAAATGATGGCCTTAGAACCTCAGAAAATGGGCACTTGAGCCTGTGTGAGGCTGGTTCCAGTGCGACCTGAAATGCTGCAGTGAGAGTCTTGTCGACTGCAAGACGCTGAAAGGTCTTCTTTGTCAGAGGCCTGGAGGAAAAGGTGCCAAGACACGGTCAGATCCCAGGCCGAGCGCACCAGGCCCTGCCCGCACTGCGCTCTTCTGAGTTCCCTTTGAGTCGTTGCTGACGAGTGGGGGGCGGGGGGCTCCAAGAAGAAAAGGTTATAAGAGAAAGCTTGCTGAATCCTCACGTGTCTGTGTCAGTGCAGCCACCAGGGACAAGGGTTATTTCGTTTTGTTTGGCCTTTGACAGCAGTCTGATATTTGGGACTTGGCTGAGAGCCTGGCCAGCAGTGTCTTTGGACACACAAGACATTGAATTGAGACGTTCATTCAGCTACAGTGTTGGAGTTTCTCCCATGCACACTTTTTCTGACTTATTTTAAAGATTAACCACCAAGATTTTATTACATTTCTAAATACAGATTAAAGATTTCCCCTTGTCCGAGTTATAAAATGACATTGAAAGTCCAGTATGTGATAAAATTACGCTACTGGTTTGCTTAGATCAGCCAGTTTCCCAGTTGGACCCAGCGCACACCCAAGCCAACGGTTTCCTTTCTTCACCCCGTCTCCATCCGTAGTCTTCGTTTTGAGTGGTTTTCGGATACCTGGTATCCTATTAACATGGCAGGGCTTGTAAGCAAGCGGCCCCGCAGTTCTGGCCCTGGCTTGGAGCAGAGGTGCCGGTGGCAGACTGGCCTCTGCTGAGAGGCCAGGCCACTTCCCGCTCTCCTTAGGCCCTATACCCCTGTGGGCGCTTGACGGGCTGTGTCTGGGTCAGGTTGCCTGGGTCACGCTTTATAAAACCTAAAAACGGGGTTCCCTGGTGGCGCAGTGGTTGAGAGTCCGCCTGCCGATGCAGGGGACACAGGTTCGTGCCCCGGTCCGGGAAGATCCCACGTGCTGCGGAGCGGCTGGGCCCGTGAGCCATGGCCGCTGAGCCTGTGGGTCCAGAGCCTGTGCTCCGCAACGGGAGAGGCCACAACAGTGAGAGGCCCGCGTACCGCAAAAAAAAAACCAAAACCTAAAAACCTGTTTCCTTTCTTTTCAGTTTGAAGAAGGTGAGGAAGGAGAGGAGGAGGTAAGACATGGTTTTCGTGAGACATCATTCCCTGAGGTTGCTTTAGGCCTTCTCTGTTTGAGTGGATGAAGGTTATGAAGTCAGGGGACCACTTTAGACTCGTCTCGTGGGAAGCTGCCTTTGAAGCTTTCAGCCCTATTGAATACTACGGAAAGACACAGCAGATGGGTAGCAGTGTCCAGTTTGACCCTGCAGTTGGCTTATGAAAATGCATCTTAGAAAATAACTATTTAGCAAACCAAATCCACTTTTTCAGCAGTATGTTTATTTCAGGGTTATTTGCTAGAACAAGAAGTGTCCAAAGGAGGGGATTTAAAGAAGTATGGCTAGCAATGATTGTAATTGCTTTCCCTCAAAATCAGAGTATTGCTTTATTTGTGGCTGGTGGATCCACAAGAACTTAAGTCCTGTCTGTTCAACTAGCTCTCACTCCTTTCAATGCAGGAATTAGAAGGTGATGAGGAGGGAGAAGATGAGGACGATGCCGAAATTAACCCCAAGGTTAGTTATTTGGGGCTTCCCACGCCTGTGTATGCTACACTGTGGACCTTTTAAAACACGTTGCCCACTTTGAGGTAGTGGTGTTACAAATATGTACCTGTCATTCTCTAATTAGGAAAGTTAAAATGCACCAGGAAAATACTTGAATGAGGAGCTATTTAGACACCTGGTGTATAATTTGAGTGTTAAGTATGAGTACTAAACTGCTTTCCCAAGCTATATCTTATTTGTATAAAGTTGTTCAGTAGAGCAGCTTTACATTCCATAACTTTAATTCTTTTAAGATAATGATTTAACTGACAACATGAATAAACTTTTTTGTTTTGTGTGTTTGTTTTTGGAAAAGGTACAGAGACGGGACTTGGTGGGGGGCTTGTTTTGTTTTGTTAATGATAGGATAATGGAGTTGTAGGCATAATTTTACAACTGTACATGGGCTGAGAATACTCAAAAGACATGTCTCGATAGCTCAGATATTTGAAATAAATTAGGAAGCTTTGCAAAAAACAAAACAACCAATTAGGATGAGTGGGCAGTCCCATTAATTTTACGCCTGTCTTGAGTTTTTACTTACGGACTCAGATGAGCGTACATCAGGGACTTTGCCACTTGACACATATTTTAAATACAGAACTGTTCTAACGCTGTCCTGAAGCTGTAATTGCTCACGTGAAATGTATAGTTCACCTGACTCTTAGGACCAAATGTATCACAGGCTGTCAGAATACTAACATTACTTGGCATTGTAGAATCTTTATCTCTATTTAAGTAGACGTTGTTTGTTTGTTTGTTTACCCCCGTTGTGCCTGAAGTGGATCGTGCACTAAGCTGTCATTGTGTAGCTGGGTCTGATCACTTTATAGCACCAGATGTTCCTATGAATGCATGCTTACAGCAGTAGTTCCTTCTGGGGAAGAATTCATGGTGGGTTTAAATCCTCACTGTGCCTTATAGATACTGCTCTGGGAGTGGGCTCGGGCATGTTCATGTTTTCAAAGCCAGCCTGTCTGTTGGGGCGTCGCCGTATGGACGGCGCACCTGTGCTCAGTTCCTGAGCTGCGAGCCTAGGGCCCTGCCTTGAGTGGATCGCCCTTCACTGTCGGGTAATAATAGAACCGCGCCGTGCCCGGTCCCAGGTGTCTGTATCTGGCTGTTCTTCTGCGCTTGGGGGGCGCTGATGCACACGTTCACGGTGGGGTTTCTAGAGCAGAGATGGCTGGTTACCGTGTCCACTGCTGGACTCAAGTGCCCTGTCTCTGGTCGCTTGTCTCACTGACAGCGGCTGCTCTGTTCCCCATTTCTTGTTGTTTCCTCCTGTTGTCCGTCCTCTCTCTCCCCTTGCCAAACCTTCTGTCTCCTCTCACGTCTGGGTTTTCTAGAAGAGAATTCTCACCAAGTGATCACAGATAGCTTAACAGAAAGTAGAGACATGTCAGTAGTAAGCCTTCGTGAAGCCTTCGGTCTGTTGTGTTGGTTGGGAGTGGGCGAGGTGCCTGAGGAGGGCCCCTCGGTCAGCCACGTGCAGTCGAAATGCCCTAGTCCTGTCCCCTGGGGTCGTGACGTGACACTTCTGTTCCTCCATGTGCACCTCCTCAGAGGGCGCAGTCACATCACAGTCTGTACAAGCACAGGAAGATCAGGAAGAAGTGTTGCGGTATTAAAGGTACAGATCTGGGTGTTGAGGTTTCCCATCTCAAGGTCGATATTTTTGCAGCCCTTTGTATCATGAGAAATGGTGGCTCTTTCCTCCTGTATAATTTTGTGCATTTCATTTTCTTTCATGCTGACAGTTCCTTTCAATTTTTTTCCCCATTTAGGTGTAATTTTTGTCTGTTAATCATTCATACGTTTCTAGGTAAGGTGGAATTCCATTCATTCCTAACTTCCAAACTTCTGGTCTGTGCTTTGTAGCAATGCCGTGTTGTCGTGACTCGGTGGAGCGTCCGGGCGCACTCAGCACGTGCTGGCCTGGACAAGGGCTTTCTGAAGAGCAGTGTTTTTGTGCAGGTGTCTGTCGTGTGTGCTTTTAAAACCGACAGAAACCACGTCTGGCTCCTACTTGCTGAGCCCAGGGTTTGTCGCTGACCAAGTAACAGAGATGTAACTGGTGTGAAAGCTTTGTTGGTGATGGGGCTGCCGCCCCCCTCCCCACACCCCCCACACCCGGGAAGAGGACAGAACAAGAGGGCCCTGGGACCAGGATGCACAGGTCCCCCAGCCATGCTGGCCTCAGCAGGACGAGGTCTGCTGCCAGCTGTGATTCTTCTCGACGTGTGTCTGTTGCTTGTTTATACTTTTTAAATTCAGGTGCTACGCAGACCAATAGATAATAAAGGGGTAACTTTAATGCGCCAGGATCTTCTCTCTCAGAAGCTGCCGGCACCAGTTTTCACATCAGCGCTAGTAAGTGCTGTCAAGGTTGCTGAGGAGTGTACTGCTCGAGTAAGAAAAGGACCTGTTGTAGGTCCAAGTGAGCGTCTCAAGTCCCAGGAGCCGCCCTGTCCCCCTCTGGGGGTCATGGGTCCTCGTAGCTCTGCCCCAGTCATGAAGTCCCTCTCGTACGACACCGTCGGCTTTTGTGGGGCACCGGAGGAGGGTGCAAACAGGAGAGCCTGTGAGAAGCCAGGGCGGCAGTGTTAGCATCTAGGAGAGAGCAGGGGCTGCCCGCGTTGAGCTAAGCAGGCCAGCGGGTGGCAGCGGCTCCTGGGAGAGCAGAGCTGTGTCTCTGCACCGCAGAGCCGTGGTCTGGGGGTCTGTGAGCCCCATGCCTTCGAGGGTCCATCTGCATCGCCTTCCTGTCTTACTCGGGCGGCTGGCTTTCTTAGAAGACTGACGGGCAGGTGGGCAGACTTGGGCTAAAGGAAGCATTTTAATTAGATGAAGTGAATGTACACCTGGGATCTTTTCTGTTTTAAAGGGTCAGATCTGATCATTTAGAATTGTGTCTGCATACTGATTCCTGCTGCCCTGTGTGTCTGAAGAACATGTCAGCCAGGCTGGTTTGGCCCGAAGCCCCACTGCTCCCCACCCTGCCCGTGACTGCGAAGCATCCATAAACGGTCCAGCCTGTACCTCTGGGCGAGGAGGACTCTTCTGTGGCAGAACCACAGCCGTGCCGTCTCGCCTGTGTCGTCAGGCGCCCCGTAGAGGGGGTCGTGTCATGGGCTGTTGGGCAGGCGCTCGGGCCTCAGGCACCCAGCCCTGAGGCCATGGTGGTGGCGTGTGCTTGCTACCAGCAGTGCAAGCCCTTCTTTTCAGTGCCCGCCCCCACCAGGCAGGGTGTTGGCTGTTAGTTTGTGCCTTTGAAGCACCGACTCCCGTCCCTTGACGAGCGGCAGCATGAGAGACTGGGCTTCCAACAGCTTCGTGCCGTGGGGCAGAGGGCGCTCGGTTTAGTGCAGTGTTGCTCTGCCCTCTGTCACGGGCCGAAACTGTGGTGTCCCGGTGATGAAGCTCACATGCGTGGCTCCAGGCTTCTGCGCTGGTGCCAGGCTGGGCTGCACGTGGCCCTCGGGAGGTGGGATGCTGGTGACAGCCCAGCCCTCTGCTGCCTGGCAAGCCCCACCTTCTGCCTCCTGTCTAAACACAGCGTCCCCACCCGGCTCCCACCCTCACAACAGCCCGTCCTGGTCTTGGTTTTGGCGAGGACCCTTCCCTCTAGCAGTCTTCAGCACCCAGGGAAGGAGTTCGTTGTCAACAGACACATGATTGATGCCTTCTCCTGGTTAAAGATAGATGTGATGTCACTGAGACAGCACATTGTAAGCCGTGTGCCGCTCTGCGTTCATGGCGTCCTGTACGTCCTGCGTATGTGTTTACCCAGAGGATGTAGAGCAGCAAGCCCGCCGCCCTGTGCCGCCCGCCCCGCCGTACCACGGCCACGGCACCGTCCCACCCACTTCCTCAGCCTCAGCTTCCCTCACCTCCTTCCTTTCTGCAGATCCAGTTATGGAAACCCACACACTTCTCCCCTGTCCACAAAAGGCTGCACGCCACTGCCCCAGCCCCTGCCAGTGCTGTCCCAGTCCTGGGGCACCTCTGCACCTCCCCAGCGAGTCTGGGGCCGGCGTCTGATCCCCCTGGCCACAGTCTGGGCCACCTCCAGGTCTCCCCTTGAGACGACAGAGTTTGAGTTAGGTCTCTTTGACCTAGGATTTCTGGTCGGGGTATTTGTTTTGGTGCCCAGGCTCTTTCTTCAGCAGTGTTTCCGGTGAGCGTGTGATGGGCCGGTGCCATTGGCCCAGTGCTGGGCAGTGCTGGGCCGAGACCTGGGCCAGACCTGGAAGTCCCAGCCTGTCCCTGTGCTGTTACACTTACAAGCAAGGAGCGTAGCCCAGGGCCCCAGATTATTGTTTTGTCTGTATGCACCCTTTACACGTCATCTTTTTCATCCCTTAGGTGTGGTTTCCCAAGGAATGACCTGTAGCCCAGCTTATTCCATGCAAGGTGTCAGTTGTGTTATCCCAGATGGTTCTTCTGAACTGTGTGGTGCGGGTTTTTCTTAAGACTCCGTAGATGTGCCAAGTTGTATTCAGAGTAATGTCATCTTCGCAGCCAAGACCATAGGTTACTGACGAGTAAATTCATTTGCTAAGAAGTACTGGTGAAATCGTTACCTGTCTCTCAGGCTGCTTTTGTCCTCCACACAGCATTCATGGGGTCGCTAAGTGGGCTTCAGCGACAGGAGACGCAGCTGCCGACCACACGGAAGTGCGTCTGCTCCTTGTCTCGCTCGCGTCTTCTCTGAAAGGACGGAACTCCCAGCCGAGGGGGCTCCTGGGAGGACTGGGGCCTGGCTGTGGAGTTCTTGGTGGCCTCTCGTCCTTTGTCGGGGCGCCTCGGGCCAGGGCAGGAGGGGCTTTGCTTCAGGGCCCGGCCTGGGGGCAGGTGTGCTCCAGGCAGCGCCCGCAGCCTTGTTCACCTCGGGGATGGAGGGGAGCCAGCGCTGTTCCCCGCCTGCTCACCCCAGAGCCCAGGCGCCTGCCAGCTTTGGAACGAGGGCACTGCTGTGCGTTTAATTACTGTCTGCCACCCGAGGACCTTCCTCACCCGGAGACCCTCCTGCTGAGAATTAGAATGTCTTTATACAGAGAGAGGCAGCCCCGCTGTGACCTTGTTACTGGGAAGTTAGCTGCTTATTTGTTACTATTTTTAAAGTGTATTTGTAGTGGCCATGTTTTCAGCAAGAACGAGTGAATACTTGAGTCTTTGTTTTCGCTGTTGGTTGGAGATGCCTGGTTGATGGAATTGCTCGGTTCTCTACAAGTCTTGTTCTCTCTCGTTGACAGAAGGAGCCCAGCCAGCCCTCGGAGTGCAAGCAGCAGTGAGGCGCCGCTCGCTCGTGTGGACAAGTGCTTACGCCTAACTTGTTTTCAAGTGCATGATTTTCACTTTAACTTCTCCTTTTACTTTATTATTTTGCTTAACCTGTACAGTGGCAACTCAGATGCATTTCAGAAATAGGAGGTTTAATTCCAGCAGCACGCTCTACGGCCTTGGGTGCAGCTCAGTGGACCCGCCCAGCCCTGCCTTAGGGAGGGCCTCGCAGACCGCTGGGGCGGTGGGGTGGGGGCGGATCACTTGACGCCGGGGGCACGTGTCCAGGGCGCAGTTCCAAGGTGTGTAGATCCAGTTCACCCCTCCCGCCATCAGACGGGATTCCTGTTTCTTTGGAAGAAACCCACATGCAGTTTCCAGTTGTCTCGGGAGAGCCGGCCGGGGTTGGCATTCATCCTGCTCGCCCTTTGGCTTTATTTTCCTCGGGGCTGGGGTGAGGGTCGCGGCGCCCACTGAGCCTGAGGCGCGAGCTTGTGTGATTCATCTCGTATTTATTTCTCTCTCACGCTTGTGAGGGCTTGGGACGTGAGCTGTCCTTCGAGTTTCTGAGACCCTGTGGGCACCAGAGACCCGGTGCCCCGAGCAAGAGTTGGTGGTCCGCCCGCAGGGAAGAAGGCCTCCCTCCCGCCAGCCGTGGGCCAGGGCTGGTTCTCGGGACGCACGGACCACGCTTGGCGCTGAGGACGGGGGGGGTGGGGCTATGGGCAGAGCCAGGGTTTGCCAGGCTTCGCGGGGAGGGGCTCGGGCAGGAAAGTACAGCTTTCCCACGTAGTGTGTAAAATGTCTTGCTTTCTCGGTAGCTCCCGTTTCTCAGCCTCACATTCACCTTGTCTTAAAAGCCCTGGGTTCCGAGCGACCCGTTCTTGGCTGGAATGTGGGTGTCGAGTGTGTGACCTCTGGCCCCAGGGGCATCCACGCTGTGGCCAGGCTGTAGACTGCTCAGCCTTACTTATGATACATTTGTAACTGAATACAGTGTTTTCAATTTGTACAGACTAGTTAGAATATTCTATTAAAGTTGTGAACTGCGAGCCCAGCGCTGTGTGTGTCTTCATTGCAGGAGGCCCGGCGGGTTGGGGCACTTGGGGCGGGTGGGACTCGGACGTGGTTGCGCAGCCTCCCAGGCCGGGTCGGGTCTCTGGAGCCCCGGGCGTGGGCAGATCCGGGACTTCCGGGCTCCTGGTCTTCAGTTTTGATTTTGAGGCTTTAAAGCCCATCTTGAGTTGGGGCTGCAGTCCCACTTCACCGTCGGGGTGGGTCTGGGGTCCCCGGGTGGGCCCTTTGCTGCCCCGAGAGAGCGTCTGCTCCTTCCCCCAGCAGAGTCGTTTCTCCACGTGTGCGGGGCTGGGCCTTTCCGATGAGAAGGTTCCAGGAGGGACACTTGCTGCGCCATGGCCACGTTCGGCGCGTCTTCTCGCTGGTGCTCTTCTGGTGCTTGCGCCCTCCCTGCTTCCCTTCATTAGTGGGGAGACACCTGGTGCCCGGGCTCTCGCTCCAGCTGCCCATCTGGGGATCGGCCCAACCCGCATGCAGCACAGAAGGCGGTGCCCAGCTCGCCCGGTGCCTCCTGCCGGCGGGGCTGGCTTCTCCCGGGAGCGGTCAGAGAGAGCACACCGGGGGCCACGAGAAGAGCCAAGCAAGGCTTAGAAAGAAACGTGCTTTTGGGGTGTCCAGGACGACCATAGAGCCAGAACGTCGTCCACTCCTGAGGACCCCGGGCCAGCCGGGTCCAGACCCCCCAGAGGTGGGCGGTGGTGAGCCTCTCCCGGGCCTGCCCCGACGGCCACCGAGAAGAGACGGGGGCACCAGGGGGGCCTCGTTCCTGCAGACACGCAACAAAAACCCCATCCTTGGAGGATGCTCGGAGGCCTGCACGCCCCCCACCCAGTCCCCTCAGGCCTCCAGCAGAGCTACCATCCCTGCTGACCCCGGGCCCTCAGAGTGACCGCATTTAGGACAGCGGAGTTGACAAGTACCTATGGGGTCAGATACGGTTGCACAAAGTGACGTGCGTAGGTAACTTGCAGGGGGAGAGCGGGGACAGTTTAGTGCCGGGAGCGCCTGTCCCTCTCCTGACTGTCACCAACGGGTGGCGGTGCCGGGTTCATGCCCAGGGCAGTGACCCTGCACTCAGGCACGTGCAGGGTGCTGGCGAGTCAGGTGAGAGGCTGACTGTCTTCTCGCCGATCGGTCGGGGGCAGTGAGGGTTTGGCAGGTGGTGTGACGAGAGCCTGAGGAGACTGTTGGGGCCTCCGCCCAGCAGTCTTTGGGGCTTCAGGAGAGGAGGCGTGTGTCACCCATGTGCGAGCGGGTGGACGGTAGGTGCCGCCGCAGTTTGAGATGGCCAGGGGGTGGGGGAGGCCCTCCCTCACCCCCCAGGAGACACGATGAGTCAGGTCCCACACCCAGGGACTTCTCTGGTGGTCCAGTGGTTAAGAATCCACCTTGTGGGCTTCCCTGGTGGTGCAGTGGTTGAGAATCTACCTGCTAATGCAGGGGACACGGGTTCGAGCCCCGGTCTGGGAGGATGCCACAGCTACTGAGCCCGCACGCCTGGAGCCTGTGCTCCGCAACGAGAGGCCACAATAGTGAGAGGCCTGCACACTACAATGAAGAGTGGCCCCCGCTTGCCACAACTAGAGAAAGCCCTCGCAAAGAAACGAAGACCCAACACAGCAAAAATAAATTAATTAATAAAAAAAACTTCCTACCCCCAATATCTAAAACAAAAAGAATCTGCCTTGCAATGCAGGGGATGCAGGTTCAATCCCTGGTCGGGGAACTAAGATCCCACACACCCCAACTAGAGAAGCCCGCGCACCACAGTGAAAGAGCCCTCGTGCCGCGACTAAATGAAAAGATCCCGATGCAGCCAAATAAACATTTAAAAAAAAGAAAAATCCCACGCCCACAGTGGGCTTCGTGGCCACAGAGGACAAGCGCACCTGCCTGCCAATGGGGAACGTCCTCTGGGATGTGTTGAGAGGAGCAGAACCTGTATGGTGAGCGCACCTGTGCGTGAGTGCACACCTGCGTGAACACAGCTGCGTGTGGGTTCCCAGTCAGAGGAGCTGTGTGCCTGGGGGAATACCAGGCTTTGGTGGACCCCTTTCTGCGTTCTCTGTGGGCAGCCATGTGACGTAGTGACCAGACACAGTGGTTTTACGTCAGACCAGTGTAAACGGGGGCAGAGGGAGGGGTGTTCAGATTGCTCACATTGTGGCGCCGGGTTTATTTCCCCCATGGGTAAGAAGGGTGGGCGAGGGTGCCACGCTCGCCCGGGGCGCTGGGGCCTCAGTCTGCCACTCAGCTGTTCTGGGTACACTTGGTGGTAAGGCTGCAGCACGAAGCCCTGAGGCCGTGCCCTCCCCAGCCATGCGCTGTGGCTCTGACCCCACAGCCATGCACCTCCTGTTGGACCCTCCGGCGCCTCGGAGCGCCCTGTCTCATCCTGGGTGCTCACAGGCTCCAGGGCTCCATCAGTCCTTGCCACTTGTGCTGGAAGGTCACGGAGCGTCCAGTAGGTTTGCCCGGAGCCGTCAGCCTGGAGGCAGCGGGAGGGTGGCACTCCTGGTGGCCGGCTCTGCCTGGGAGCTGCAGCTTCCTGGGGCCCAGGCTGCTGTCACCACGGGACTGCAGCACTGCCTGCCTGCCTGGCCTCCGTCCCCACTGAGCCTCTGGACTGCCGCAAGCTGGGGAGGGCTTTGATGACCAGACCTCCCCAGCCCTGCTTCGGGGCCCCCTGTGGGCCTGGCCTTCACATTGCTCGTGAGGGGCCACCTCCCCTCCCGTGGTCTCTGCCACCCCTGCCTGCCCCCCTCCCTGGTTACTCTCCCCAGGCCACCCTTGTTCTGTCGCAGGCCGCAGGGCCTGGTTCGATGCCTCTCCCACAGGGCCTGGGTCTTGTCTGTCACACACGCTCAAAACCAAAGGGCTGGGACTTCCCTGGCCGCACAGCGGTTAAGAATCTGCCTGCCAACGCGGGGGGCACGGGTTCGAGCCCTGGTCTGGGAAGATCCCACATGCCACGGATCAACTAAGCCCATGTGCCACAGCTACTGAGCCGCACTTTAGAGCCTGCGAGCCGCAACTACTGAGCCCTCGTGGCACAACTGCTGAGCCCGCGCACCTAGAGCCCGTGCTCCACAACAAGAGAAGCCACCGCAGTAAGCCCGCGCACCACAATGAAGAGCAGCCCCTGCTCGCTGCAACTAGAGAAAGCCTGCGCACAGCAACGAAGACCCAGTGCAGCCAAAAATGAATAAATTTATTAAACCCAAAAAAACCAGGGACGACTCCAGGCCCAGCTGCCGTTCTGAGTCCCCCCCACCCCCGCCAGCCTCGGCGTCCTGACTTCCGGGTGGCGTGTGGCCTAGTGCCCCGGCCTTGGGGAGCAGGGGCTCCCTGCCAGAAGGTGGGGCGGCAGCAGTGTCTGTACCCCACATGGACTAATCCTTGGCCACAGGAGCCCAGCAGCACGGGGCTCTCGAAAGCATCACCTGAGCGGGGCCTTCCACGACGTATCTCTGACTTCCAAACCTTCCAGGCCACACGGTGACCACGGCTGCCTGGGGGCGGGCCTGGGGCTGCCCAGGGCGCTGTCTGGGTTGCGTGTTCGCTTGTCAAACTCCTCAAAGTCCCTCACGTGGGGACGTTTGGTTTTACGTATGTAAATTATACTTTAGTGAGGCTGATTTTTCAAAAGCCCCACAAGTTGGGGAGATTCCACTTAAAACTCTGGTTTTCCCCTTTAGGAGTTGGGAGTTGTGGCACCTAGGGCCTGGGGTGGCGACAAAGCGTCCCAGGCCGCTCCGCCCCCGGTGGCCAGCCTGCTCTGCTGGTCCATGGCTCCCACTTGGTGGGGCAGGGGCCAAGCAGAGACCCGACCCCCCTTCCAGGGCCCCGCAGTCCCCCCAGGCCCAAGGGCTCCCTTCTTTTTTTTTAAATTTGTTTATGTATGTATTTTGGGCTGTCCTGGGTCTTGGTTGCTGCGAGGGCTTTTCTCTAGTTGCAGCGAGCAGGGGCTGCTCTTGTGCGCGGGCTTCTCATTGCGGTGGCTTCTCTTGTGGAGCACGGGCTCTAGGCCTGCAGGCTTCAGTAGTTGTGGCATGCGGGCTCAGTAGTTGTGGCGCACGGGTTTAGTTGCTCTGTGGCATGTGGGATCTTCCCGGACCAGGGCTTGAACCCGTGTCCCCTGCATTGGCAGGCAGATTCTTAACCACTGTGCCACCAGGGAAGCCCAAGGGCTCCCTTCTTTAAGCCCAGGCTGTCACGGGCCAAGCTGGGCTTCTGCTCCCTGAGCGCTTTTGTGGGGGCCGTGGGGGGTGGGGTGGGGTTCCCTCCAAGCCTTGCCCCAGAGGTGGGCAGCTGGGCTGTCTTGGTAGTGCTGCTGACCTCTGACCTGCCCTCTGCTCAGACTGTCTCCTCCACACCTCCCAGCACCGCTCCCCCCCCACCCCCGCCTCTGAGTGCCCAGTGGGCTGGGCAACGCTGGGTGGGCTGCAGAGGCCTGGTGGGAGAGGGGCCACCTCCAGCTGCACCCTGAGGGAGCCCCTGGCCACCAGCCAAGCCCCTGGTTGCAGCAGGGGCTGTCTCCGGGGCTGGGGCCCTGCTGGAGGGCACTGTCCCAAGCGTGGGTGGCCCCTGGCTCCCTGCCAACGGCCTGCCCGGCGCAGCCACACCTGGGCTTTGGCCCCTGCTTCCGAGTCCTTCCGAGCAGCTTCCTTCCTGTGGAGGCGGACACGTCCTCCCAGCCCCAAGCTCAGAGGGCAGAGCCCCGTGGGGGGCGGGAGCCCATGACCTCAAACCCAGCCATTCAGGCCCCCGACAGCAGGACCTCCAGAACCCCTCCCCGGCCCTGGCTGAGCTTTCGGTCCCTCTGAACTTGGTGTGATTCTCCGGGTACCTTGTCTGCCTGGGATCCGCCTCACAGCCTCGGAGCCTGGGGCCCCCTGTCTGTGGATTCCCACTGGGCGCTGACCCTGGAGACCCCCTTCAGCCCTGCCTCCTCAGGCCGCGGGGAGGGTGAGGCTCACACACACCCCGAGGCCAAGTCACTTGGTATGCCTGGGTGGAGCCCCCGTCCGCCCCGAGGTGTCTCCACCCGGCCAGTCACTGAGCCAGCCTGGCCACGCAGACTCAGCTCCAGGGCGGTGGCCGGATGTGACTTTTCCATGGCAACCTAACAGGCCTGGCCTGGCCCGGCCCAGCTGGGCTCCAGGCTCGTGGGCTCTGTGGACCTTGCCCAGGCCCAGGAGGACAGGGGCAGGAGACCCCACAGACATGCCCTCTGCGGGCTCTTCCCTCTCGGGCCGGGCTCCAGGGCCCCTCTGCAAGTCTGGGGGTGTCCACCAAGCCTCAGCCTCCCCGGCTCACGCATCTGGGCTGTGAGGAGACCCATCACTTGCCACCCTGGGGATACGGGAGAGGAAGCCTGCGCGTGAGGCCAGAGCCGCCCTCCTACTCCGACCCCGGGCACGGGTAGGGCTGCCCACGCCACCTCCCCAGTGCCTGCCAGTTGGGAGCTCTGGGCCTCAGCGAGCCTGGAGCGTGCGTCTCGGGGGACGGGCAGGCACTGGGCCAGCGTAGTCTGGGCTGTTCTACCATGGCCCCGTTTTTGGCAGGGGGCTGGAAGGTGCCAGCAGAGCTCCTGGAGCTGCCCTCCCAGGGATCAGGACCCTGACCTCCTGAGAAGGAGGAGAACCAAGTAGAGGATGGAGCCCAGCCCCCAGGCTGTGACCCAGAGAGGTCACCTTTCCCAGCTCTGCAGTGGAAGTGGGGGAGGGAACCGTGAGAGGCACCCCCAGGCCCGGTCCTTGGGGTCCCGTCACAGGGCAGGGCTGAGGGGCTCCAAGGACGATGGGAGGAGACTGGCCCTGAGGAAGGGGCTGGGCCGGGGTCTTTCCTCAGGCTTTCAGCACAGCCTATCTGATCTCCAGAACTGGAAGGTAATAGACCTGTGTTCTTCACAGCGTGTGGTCGTTTGTTACAGTAGCCCCAGAACACTCGTGCAGATGGCCACAGGCCGCCGGGCTAGAGGCTGGGACAGGAGTTGCGCCGGCGGGCGGGTGGTGGTACAGAAGCAGGAGGGTGGACTTCAGGAAGCAGGGAAGAGAGTGCCCGGCCTCTGGCCTGCAAAGTGGGAGGCACAAGGGGACACTGTGTAGAGCATGAGATACCTGGGGTGGTGTGTAGGGGGGCCTGGAGACCCTGGGCCAGGACGCCCAGCCCCTCAGCAGCTCATGGGTGGGGGGCCAGGATGGGGCTGGTGGATGGGAGGGGCCACGGGCAGAGACCAGCCCCGAGACTGCGGTGCCTGGTGAGGGGCTGATTGTCCAAAGAAAGCACAGTCTCTACCCAGAGGAGGGGCCGAGGGGACCCCCTAACCAGGTCCCACCGGCTCAGGCCCCTCTGAACATCCCAGACCTGCTCTCCTGGCCTCTGGCTCCCCTCCTGGCCAGGAAGTACTTCCATCTGGATTCCAGACATCCGAGGAGCTCCGTCTCCTTGTCTGTGCCTGGGGAAACCAGGTGATGTGGAGAACTCCTACTCATCCTTGAAAACCCAGCTCAGAGCTCACCGGTGGTCCCTGGGAAGCCTGGACCTTACCACCCACGGTCAGCTAACGACCCCATCACTCTTGTCCGGTCCCCATCTGCCATCAGACTGGGCTGCAGGCCCAGGAGAGGGTGAGAAGGTGTGGATGGGAGGGCGGGGCAGGCGCAGCACCGGACTCCCTGGGGGCTGTATCAGTGTCCAGGGGCTGCTGCAACTGACCACAAGCTGGGTGGCTTAACTTTCACGGTTCTGGAGGCCAGAAATCCAAAATCAAGGTGTTGGCAGGGCCACGGTCCCTCCAGTGGCTCTAGGGAAGGGTGCTCCTGCCCTTTCCAGCTTCTGGGGCTCCAGGCACCTCTGGGCTGTGGCCGCGTCCCGCCAGCTTCTCTCTGTTGTCACGTGGCCTCCTCTTCTCCTGTGTCTCTGATGAGGACACGTGTGCTGGCATTCAGGCCCCTCGATAATCCAGGAGCAGCTCCTCCTCTCAAGGTCATGAATTTAATCGCATCTTTTGCCATATAAGGTCATCACCTCCATCCATCTCCAGAACTTCCCATCTTCTCAAACTGACGCTCTGTCCCCGTTAAACACTCACGCCCCTCCCCTCCCCCAGCCCCCACTGTCTACTTCCTGTCTCTGTGAATGGCAACTCTGGGGACCTCATGTGAGTGGGACCCTATTCACTCTTTTACTGTATAAGGTCACATTCACAGGTTCTGGGATGAAGACGGACACATCTGTTGGGGGAGGGCCACCGTCACCCCCTACAGAAGCTGTTCAGACAGACACAAGCATGTGAAGAGCAAAGACGGCAGACACATGGGGCTCAGAGAAACGCCCCTGGAGACTGGACCCCGTTTTGGGCCACAGTTGGTAATACGGAGCGTCCATTGTTCGGCCAGCTTTGGGGAAACGGGCACCCTGACTGCCAGGAGGGCTGTAAATGGGTTGGCAGGCAATCTTGTCTGAGTTGTGACACGTTTAACTCAGCAGTTCATGTCCTCCCGGCTGTCTTGGTGAAACGCTGCACATATGGGTATGGTCAGCGGCACACAGACACTCCGGCAACATTGCCCACAGGAACTGCAGCCTGAGGCCCAGCACAGGAGGTGATCAGATGAGAGTGTGGCCGGTGGAAGGGAGGCGGACTCATGGGGGACACCCACGACCTAGAAGGAAACAAGACCTGTCCGCCTTTCTATCAAACATTAAAAACGCAAGCTCGTGTCTGCAGACGTGGATATTCACATTTTCCAAGTTGTGCTAGGATACACATTACATACAATTTAGCATCTTAACCATTTCTAGCAGCTTAGCCAGCTCAGTGGCGTTAAGTTCATTCACGGTATTGGACAGCCATCCCCACCATCCGTCTCCAGGACTTTCCACCTTCCCAAACGGACACTCTGTCCCCATGAAACACTCACTCCTCTCCCCTCCCCCAGCCCCTGGCCCCCAACGTCCTGCTTCCCGTCTCTATGGATTTGACGACTCCAGGGACCCCACGTGAGTGGAATCAGACAGCATTTGTCCTGTGTCGGGCTTATTTCACTGAGCGTGATGTCCCCAAGGCTCATCCCCATTGTAGCCTGCGTCACGATTTCCTTCCTTTTTAAGGCTGAGTAATACTCCATTGTGTATATGGACCACGTTTTGTGTATCCGTTCATCCACGGACGGGCACGTGCTTCCGCCTTTGGCTGCTGTGAACACGGGTGTGCAACCATCTCAAGTCTCTGCTCGCTTCTTTTGGGGACAGACCTGGAAGTGGAATTGCTGGATCACATGATAATGCTATTCTTAATTTTTTTGAGGAAACGCCAATGCACTTTTTATTGGGTTGGCCAAAAAGTTCTTTTGGTTTTTAAGTAAAAACACATTTTTCATTTTCACCAAGAACTTTATTGAACAACATATTCACCCTTTCGTTCCATTTACCTTCTGCCGTTTTTCAGGCAACTTCATAATTCCATCTTCCCAAAACTTTTTATCTTTTCGAGCAAAGAACTAATCCAGGTGCCTTTTACAGTCTTCTAATGAATTGAAATTTTTTTCCATTAAGGGAATTTTGTAAAGACCGAAATAAATGGAAATCCGAAGGTGCAATGTCTGGTGAATAAAGCGGATGAATCAGAACTTCTTGGACACTTTTCATCACTTGAGAGCAGTATCTGTTGGAATTAATCGTTTGGCGTTCTGCAAGGAGCTCATAATAGAGGACTCCCTTCCAATCCCACCCTATACACAACATCACCTTCTTTGGATGAAGACCGGCCTTCGGTGTGGTTGGTGGTGGTTCATTTCGCCTGCCCCACGATCTCTTCCGTTCCACGTTATCGTACAGTATCCACTTTTCATCGCCCGTCACAACTTGTTTTAAAAACGGAACGTTTTCGTTACGTTTATGTAGAGAATCGCATGTGGAAATACGGTCAAGGTTTTCTTCGCTTAATTTATGTGGAACCCAAACATCAAAGCGATTCACATAACCAAGCTGGTGCAAATGATTTCCAGCGCTTGATTTGGGTATTTTGAGTATTTCGGCATATTTTGAGTATGTCGGCTGTCTCCCGCGTGGTGTAACATTGATTTGTTCTAAATTAATGTCTCGATTTGATCACTCTCCACTTCAACGGGTCCACCTGACCATGGAGCATCGTCCAGTGAGAAATCTCCAGCACGAAACTTCACAGACCACTTTTGACACGTTCGATCAGTCACAGCACCGTCTCCATACACTGCACAAATCATTTTATGCCTTTCAGTTGCGTTTTTACCTTTCTTGAAATAATAAAGCATAATATGCCGAAAATGTCGTTTTTCTTCCATCTTCAGTATGAAAATGGCTACAGAAAAATTCACCAATTTTGATAAGTTTTTTAAATGCACGCTGATATGATAGCTGTCACAATACAACCTAACAAAATTGTTTTGAATACAGTTAAAGACAACTGAGCGCTATCAGAGCCATCTCACGGAAAAAAACGAACACTTCGGCCAACCCAGTTACAAGGATCAGAGGTCACTTAACCGCATCAAGAGTGGACCTGAGGTGGGGTCGCGAGAGAGGAGCGCCCAGAACTTTGAAATAGAGCTTTGAAATCATTTCAGCCAGTTTTTACTTTTTATGTCAACAATTGGTAACTATTTTGGTAAATGTTTAAAGTAGTAAAGAACTTGATTACAATACACATGACAGGGACTTCCCTGGCGGTCCAGTGGTTGAGACTCCATGCTTCCGCTGCAGGGGGCACAGGTTCGATCCCTGGTTGGGGAACTAAGATCCCGCGTGCTGCGCAGCACGGCCTAAATAAATAAATAAATAAATCTTTAAGGAAAAAAAATACACATGACCGAAAAGAGAAAACAAAAATACACATGACAGGGTCCCACCCCAGACCTGCTGCACAGACTCTGGGGTCAGGGTGGGCAGGAGCAAGATGTTCTGTCCTGTGATGACGCAGCCCAGGCAGCTGCAAGGGCTGAGCACCGTCCAGAAGGTGGTGGCCATGCCTTGCCCACTCGCCCTCCCCCCTTTCCTGTATTTTGTTCATACATTCATCCGAGATTCCAGAAAGGTCCGTTGTCCCCGTGAACCAGGCCCTGGGCAGTCTCTGCTGAGTGACAGGAATGACAGCTGGCTCCCCTACCCGCTCCGCATTCTGTGATGATGGGAGAGGCCCCTCCTCTCAGCTCCCCCAGGCCTGGACCAGCCTGGCCCTGTCCCCGCCACCAGACCCCCCCCACCCCGCCCCGAGGTGTTCTGGTTTCACAGACGAGCAAACAGTCTCCACCGACATCGGTTGCTCTGAGCAGAGAGCTGGGTCTCTTGGACAGGGAGGTAAATGCTTTTTAGGCTCACTCACTTCCAAAAACACTTCGCGAGTGCCTGGGCTGGGCCCTGAGGGCCCCAAAGACTAAGACATCGTCACTGCATTTTAGGAGCTGGTAGTGACTTCTGAGCAGGGTACTGAGGGATGAATGGGCGCTTGCTAGGACCCAAGAAGTAAAGGCGCTCTGGGTGGTGTGTCACTGTTTCTCTTTCGATCCCCAGCGCCTTGTGAGGTGGGGCCTGCCTGTCGGACTCCAGCTGAGGGGCTCAGGGAGCCAGACAGAGGGATGAACCTGAGAGACCAAGGCCAGGCTGACAGTGAGAGCCTGAAACCAGCTGGGGACAGGCGGCCTGCCTCCCGCCCTTGGACCTCTCACTTTTCCCAGGCTGCAGCTTTGGGGAGAGGGACTGAGGGCAGGCCTGAGTCACAGGCCACGGCCAATGGGCTATGTGGGGCTCAGGTCAGGTGACATCAGGCCACTTCTCAGGTGCTGCAACTCCAGGCAGCTGGGGCCTCCCCGCCCCCCGCTGCCCCCGGCCCTCCCCAGGCTTGCATGGAGCAGGCAATGGAACTCCAAGGCCTGGCAGTCACGTGGTTGGTGGGAGCAGGCCAGAGGGTGTGCCCCGGCAATCCCAGAAGGCTTCCTGGAAGAGGCAAGAGGTGGGGGGGTGTCTTCCAGGCAGGGGAGCAGGGGACCTGTCCTCAGGGCTGTCCCTGAGCACTGCCACTCACAGGAAGAGCCCCAGGCACAGGGTCTGCCGTGATGCACAGCTTCCTCATCTTCCTTTCGCCAGGCTGGTTGGGCCAGAGCCTGGAGGGCCTGGCCTCGTCACCGCTGGGGAAATGACCTCACTCGGGGAGTTTCGAAGAGGTGTCCTCTCTCTGCCCCAGCTGCCTGACATCCTCACCCAGCTGGAAGGGATGACAGGTGTCCCCAGCCGGATGTCTGGGGACCAGTCTCGTCTGCCTGGTGGGACAGGGGGTGGGGGGTGAGGGTCTCCTCAGGCTCCGCGTGAATCCCGGATGCGGCCCTTGGATAAATATTAGTAAACTTGGCTCAGACCTACGCTCTCTGACGCCACTGTCTCGAGGCGAGGCCCCGCGCTGGCCCCTCCCCGTCTGAGAAGCAGCCACCGAACATCCCCAACCCAGAACCTGCTCAGCCCTTCAGGCAGAGGCTGGTTCCTGCCCCCAGGCGCGGGATGCAATAGGACGGATCTGAATTCTACTGGCGGGCTGGGTGACCTCTGCTGAGCCACTTAACTTCTCTGAGGAGCCCCACCCGTTCCTTGCAAACACCAAGAAAGCAACCCAGCGCCCCCCCCCTCACGGGGTGACCCTGAGGAAGAAAGCAGGGCCCACACGGGCCTCCCCGAGGGTGCCAGGCCCCTGACCCTCAGTCTGGGGCTCCTCCCTCCCCAGCACCAACCTGGCCTGGCGCCCTGATGGGCCGCAGCCCGCATCCGCACTGGGGGCCTCGGTCCCCTGCAGGAAGCCAGCCTGGTGGGTCCTCTGGGCTCCTAGCTATCAAATGGTTCAGGGGTGTCTCCCTGAGAGACCTTCGCTGGGGTTGCAAGGTCAGCGCTTTGCTTCCTCCTCATGTTCCAGAGGGACCCTCAGACGGGCCTGCTTCAGGCGTGGGGACAGGGTCCCCTCCTTGCTCTGGGTTCCTGCTGGTTTGGCCAGGCGGCCCACGGGCCTCTGGCTGGAGGGGTTTCCAGGCCCCCCGGGGCAGGGGCGTTGGTGGTGAAGCTGCCTGGGGGGGATTTCCACCAGCCCATCCCCATCCTCCGGGGAGAGTGGCAGTGGGCTCCCCACCCCCTGTGACCTGCTTTCCCAGCTCCCGTGGACGCCCACCTCTCAGACCACCCCCCCCCCCGCAGGTCATTGGTCACCGACTGACTCTCCCCAGAAAGGCCTGGCTGTTGGGGACAAAGAGAGGAGCGCTGGGTGGGCATGGCGGAAGTGCAGCTCACCTGGCCTCACCTGGTTTTCAAGACCTCTCACATCCCTTCCTGTCTCTCTTGCCCCGCCCTCCCTGGGGCCTCCGCTACCACGTCTGTGAAATGGGGCTGGAAGAATGCCCACCTTGGGCCTCGCTCACCTGGGCTCCTTGGGAATCCCCCTGTGGCACCCCGCCCTCCCCATGGAGACCTCCAAGCTGTCCTCTTGCCCACCCCCAACCCCATACTCCCCAGGGCAGGCAGGGCTTCTCCCCTCTCCCCTCTCCTCGGGGTCCTAGCACCAGCCAGGCTTACAGACACACAGTAGGTGCTTAAGCAGTGCCGAGTGTCTGTGGTTTGCCTGGCCCTGAGGTTCCAATGACTGGCCCCCGGGTGGGGGAAACGGGCTGGTGGGCCTTGGAGGGGTCCCGGCAGAGCGCTGGACACCCAGGGGGCTCACAGTGGCTTCCTAGAGGCAGCAGCCTGGCCCCTGGGCTGCCTCTCCCGTGGCCCCGACAGCCCAGGGCCCCCTCAGGACAGAGAGCCTGCGGGAAGGCGGGTCAGCAGTCTCACCCCGCCTGATGCTGGAATCCCCTTTACCAGCTCTGCTGGGATGCCTGTAGTGATGGGGAGCTCACCCCCTTATAAGTCTGCCCTGTGTTGTCTTGAGGGGAGATCTGTCTCCCCACCCACCCACCCTGTGCTCCCTTCACCCTCTGGCCTGCCACCCCACGGGCCTGCCGATTCCAGCTCCGCCCCTCCCCCCAACACTGACCAGCATCCCTATGCTTGTCCTGTGCTCCCTCCCGCAGGCCAGAGTCCTGGGCACCCCCTGCCCTCTGCCACACCGCTGACAGTTGCCCTGGACGCACAGGTGGGTGTGTCCATCTGCAGAGGCCTGGCCCAAGCCACTCATCTGAGCCAGCGGTGCACCTTATTCCTCACGGTGACCCTGAAGGGCCAGGGTTGGGACTTGCCCAAGGCCGCAGAGCGGGGGCAGGTGGGGCAGGGTTGGCTCCACGGCCGGCCGGACGGTCCCGCACCCAGAAGGTCCCACATTGGCTTTATGCTCTGCCTTCACAGTCCTGAAAATATCATTAATACTTTTTGAACCAGGGTACCTGCGTTTCCATCTTGCACCAGGAGGGGGCGTGGCTCTCACAGCCCCAACGGACTCGTGCCCTCCTTGCTCCCCTTGCTTTGCACCACCTGCCCAGGTCACAGCCCGGCGGGGTGTTGGAAGGTGCTGGCCCCGGAGCGGCTGGGGCCCCCGTAGATTCCCTTCTGCCGCCACCCCCCCCCCGCCCCCCGGGAACCCTGGAGGAGCCAGCGATCACTTCCTGTTAAACCCTTTAAAGGAAGAGGGTAAAAAAAAAAAAAGGAAGAGGGTAAATAAAAAGACTTGTCCTGCTGGCAGGGCATGACTCAGCCGCCCCCGGCCCGGCCCAGGCCGAAGGCCCCTCTGCCCCCCACGCACCAGCGCGCTCCGCGCCCCCTCGGCTCCCAGCACCTCTGGCGGGTTCGCCGGTGCGTCCTCCCTCCCCCCACGTACAGCCGCCAGGAGGGCCCAGGGAGCGGGACAGGCCCCCGGGAAGGGAGCTGGGAGCGGCCCTCACACTTACTGAACACTAAGGGGAGCTGTTCTAGCATTTTCCGTGCGTTGCCTAATCCAACAAGTGTCATCGTCCCCCATTTTACAGAAGAGAAAACTGAAGTTCAGAACACCTGCTCTCCCGGTCGGCCCGACGACCCAGGGGGAAGAGGGCAGGTCGTCCCAGGCGCGCCGGCCGGCGGGTGGCAAGATGGGAGATAAGGCCGGCTGGGGCAGGGCCACCGAAGGGTCTCCCCGGGGGCCTGGGAGGAACTGGGGCCGCGACTGCATCTGCCCCACGAGCGGCAGGGCTGGGTGTCGGGGCGCCTGGAGGGTGGAGGTCTGAGTCCCGCCGTCACCGCGCCCCGGGCTGTCCCCGGCCTCGGGCGCTTCCCGCGGCTCCCCGGCAGTGAGTCACCGCGGGCAGGGCGGGCCGCAGCGCATTCCTCCGTGGGGCCGGCGTCCGGGGCGGGGTGGGGGACATTGAGTCGCCCCACGGGGCCACGGATCTGGGGCGCCGGGGGAACGGGCTGCAGACAAGGGGAAGGGGGGGCGACCACGGCGACCCGGGGTGAGGGTGCGGCGCGCAGCCCCGGGGTGGCCAGGCTGGGGGGACCGGGGCGGGCTGGGCCCAGGAAGGGGGCGCGGGGCGTGGCCGAGAGGGGGCGTGCCCGGGGCGGGCCGGACGGAGCGCGTGGGGCGGGGCCGCTATAAAGACGGCGCCGGGGCACCGGGGCGCATTGCAGAGGCCGCCACCACCGGAGCGCCTTCGCTTCTGCGAGCTGCACCCGGCCGACATGAAGACCCCCGGGGAGGTGTTGCGCGAGGGCGAGCTGGAGAAGCGCAGCGACAGCTTGTTTCAGCTGTGGAAGAAGAAGCGCGGCGTGCTCACCCCTGACTGCCTGAGCCTGTTCCCCACCGGTCCCGGCGCGCGCCCCAAGGAGCTGCGCTTCCACTCCATCCTCAAGGTGGACTGCGTGGAGCGTACGGGCAAGTACGTCTATTTCACCATCGTCACCACCGACCGCAAGGAGATCGACTTCCGCTGCGCGGGCGAGAGCTGCTGGAACGCGGCCATCACACTGGCGCTCATCGACTTCCAGAACCGCCGCGCCCTGGAGGACTTCCGCAGCCGCCAGGAGCGCGCCGCGCCCGTCGGGCAGCCCGAGGCCGGGACGGCCCGCGCGCCCTGAGCGCCGCCGCGGTGAGTGCCGCCCGCCCGCCCGCCCGCCCGCTGGACGCGGTCCTCGGGGAGGATGATGTCGACCTCGGACGTCGGGGGGAGGTCCTGCCCTGTCTAGGGAACGCTGTCGAGAGGGGACTGGGGGCCTCGCCAACGCGGCGCGGCTGGGGCGCGCGGCAGGAGCCGTCGCTTGCGCCTTCCGTGTCCGGGCCTCGGGAGACCCACTGGCTGGACTCCGGCTCGCTCAGCCACCGGGCTCGGGCACAGCTCCCTGAACCTCCCCGCTCTCCCCACAGGAACCACACACTGGACGAGTCGGGCCGGACGCGGGCCGCGCCGGCAGGAGTTCAGGGAATGTCCGGAGCGGCAGAAGCCCCGGCGGCGCCCAGCCACTGACCACGGCGAAGACAAAGGCCGGGGCTGCGTCCTGCCCGGCAGAGAAGGACCCTCCCGTGCGGAGCCGCAGAGCCTCGCCCCCGCTGTGCGGGTGCATTAAATTATTGGACTATCTATGTATTTATTTTGATGGTATTTGTGTTAAAACCATCTGTCTTAATATATATACATATATATATATGTGTATATATATGTGTGTGTATATATATATATATATATGTGTGTGTGTAATCAATGTGTCCATTCCAAATAAATTACCTGACTTGTTCTCTTTTCTACCAGCCGGTGTGGTGCAGTGAGCTTCCTGCGGGAGGCGAGTGGGTGGCCCCTTCATTCAGTGTGTGTTAGTTGGGGGGAGCGGCCACCCCAGGTGTCCGAAGGGCAAGGAAATGCTCTTTGAATGAACACCGTTATCCACCGGACCCTGGCCGCACCATCGCTGGAGGCGGGGAAGTGCCCTGGGAGTGGCCCTGACTTCCGCTCCCGGGTGTGGAATGGGGAGGACAGGGCCCCGGCTTGCTCCCGGAAGCCACTCACAAAATGCCCCTGTGAGGTCATCACGCCTCCCCCATCTGAGCTGCTCCGGCCCTCGGTGGGGTACCCGACCCTAGCTGCCCCCTCCCGCCCCTGCCCAGCCCCCTGAAAGGAAGCCTTCAGGCCTCTGGCTGCCCACCGGCCGCACTCCTCTTAACATGCTGCCAGCCAGTGCCTGACGTGCGGGGCCAGCAAGGTGGGCAGTGCTTCTGGGCCAACGGGAGACAGGCCTGCACCATTTCTGCCGGCGTGGCAGGAGGCTGAGGCCTCCGAGTGGCCCAGGATGTGACATCAGGATGGGGAGGCCTGAGGTCCTGACAAGCGGGCAGCTTCTGCCCTTCCTGCCCGCTGGGACCCTGTGCATCCAGGGTTGCCCCCAAACCCCCAGGCTCCGGAGGGGAGGTGTGCCCCTCCACCTGGAAGGGCTGTGGGTGATGAAGAAGCCTAGGATGGAAGAAAGGGACAGGACGCTGATCCTGGCCTAGCCAGGGGACCTTCATTTCACCTTTGTGGCTGGAGGGAGCCAGGTGTGGGGGGCAGAGGTGAGGGGAGTGAAGGACCAAAATTGGGCCCTAATGTCAGTCCCTTACCCTTGATTGGGGGGGGCACCATCACAGGCCTCCTAACCGGGTGGCAGGGGTCAGACTGGGGAGGGGCTGTCCCTCTGCTGGGAGGCCTGCAGGAGCCTGGGTGCTGGGTCCAGAGAAGAAACCATTCCTGCCATGAATTTTCTCCTGAACAGCACTGTGAAGCCCCTGTGCAAATGGGGAGGGGGCTCCTTCAGAGAGTAGAAAAGACCAGCCCCAGGGTGCGCCCCCATGCTGCCCTACCCTGGAGACCCCTCCCACCTGACCCTCTGGGTGAATGACCAAAGTCAGCGGGTGGGACCCCAGTTCCTGGCGGGGCTCAAGTGGAGGCAGGGTCCGGCCTGAGCCCTCGGGCCGGGAGGGTGGGCGGACCTTGGCTCTCTGCGGCCCCTCCAGTTGGGGCGTGAGATTCTGAGGTCGGGGTTTCTGCGTTGAACAGCTTCTTTTAAAGGCAGCCTGTGGGGGAGGGGTAGCCTTCCTGGTCTCAAGGGCGTCTGTAGACACCTGACAAGGTTGTCCTTTCCATACTGGTCATGGGGCACGGCAGCCTGCTGGCCTCCCTGTGTCTGGTACCCCTTCTCTGTAGCACCTGAGCTGGGAGGTGGGGGGGGGGGGGAGGCACAGCTCTCCAGTTCTCAAGCCTGGATGCCTGGTCCTCCCCACGGGGCTCCCCAACACTGAAATGAGGGTTCTTTTCCTAGATCTCCTCCCAAGCCTCAAAAGTCCTGATCTTTTCAAACAACCGTGTCCTCTTTCTGTTCACGAGTGGAAGCAATTTCAAGGGCTGAGGAGGGTGTGCGGGCAGCGCGTGCTCGGCCCCAGGCCGGGGGTTGGTGTGGGGTGGGGGGTGTGAAGGGGTGGGGTGAGCACGGAGCTCCCTGTCTCTGGGGACGTCGTGGGCAGAGCTGTCCGGGTGGCAGCAGGGGGTACTCCTCACTGGCCTTGGTGGCGGACTCCGGGGGCAGGACCCACCTCCCACTGGGATGAACTTGGGTGATTCTGCTCTCCCTGGAGCCCTGGGGCACAGCTGCAGGCCCTCTCCTCCAGGAAGCCCTCCAGCATCCAAGGCTCCATCCTGCCCTCGTCCCCAGGCCCCCTGCCCACCTGACAGAAATCAGGCTGGAAGAGGTCCTAAGGGAGTTTATTGCCAGTCTGTGCCTGGGGGCCACGGTCACCAGGCTTTGTCCATCTTTGGGGGCACAGGCTGCCTCCAGAGGACCAGCAGGACGAGGAAGTTGACGGCGAGCTGCACGTGGCCGAAAACGGGGACTCCGAAGCTGTGGTACAGGAGGCCTCCCAGGGTGGGCCCCAGGGTTCTGGTCAGCGGCTGCACAGAGGCGCAGAGGCCCAGCATGGTTCCTACGGCGGGGGAGGGGAGGGTCTCTCAGCATCACTGCCCCAGCCGCCCACGGCCCTGACACAGCTACAGCCTCCCTGTCTCCCCCGCCGCCCTCCACGCCCCCCCACTCCCTCCCTGCAGACCCCCCAGCCACGCAGGGGGAGCACGGGGCCCTCTCGGATGGGGATCTGAGCCTCTGCCCTGCTCCAGAAAGTTCCCAAGCACAGGAGGAGCCTGGGAACAGGGCCCCAGGTTGTGGGCCAGGCCCCCCCGCACCAGGCCTGCCTGAGAGGTGGCATCCCAGCCAGGGGCCTCCCGAAGCACCGCGGTGGGGGCTGGGCCACCACACACCCCTGTCACCTGGCTCCCGCCCTCACGTGGACTGCAGGGAACTCCCCCCAGGGTGGGGGAGGGGCTTCGGGGCGCTCGAAGGACCCGCACCTGCTTCTCTGCACCCACTTCCCGGGCTCGCCTGGCTGCCTGCACCCCTCTTACCTGACACCCCTACCTCCACACCCCTCTTGTCAGCTGTGCCCTATGAGGGCCACCAAGCGTGTGGCTCCTGTCAACACTGCCGTCTGCCCCGAGGGCCCCAGGCTCCAGGGGCTTCACAGCCCTCGCTCTGGGAGCTGGAAAGCCCTGCCCTTGGGTCAGCTGGGCGTGGCCAGCCTCTCCCGACGCCCACATGCCCTCTCTCCTTCAGAGCAGCCTCTCCCGTCGCCCACATGCCCTGCAGACACCAGGGAGCAATTACCGCCCCCTCTGTGGTTTCCGGTTCCCAGGCTGGTGCTGGGAACCGGCTCCTGGCTCCTTCCAAGCTGAGGGATGGTGCCTCCGGCACATGGGGCCCTGGTGGACTGGATCTGCCCCGCCTTCCTCCCTCTCAGGCTCCGCCCTCCTCCCGCTCAGGCCCTGCCCTCATCTCTCCAGGCCTTGCTCCCCTCCTCTCTCCTCCTGGCCTCTCACACCTGCCAGCCCACAGCCTCCGGGACCCTCCAGGACCAGTCTAGTCTCCCAGGACCACAGAGCCGCAGGTCTGGCCGGCCTTGGGGTCCCCAAGGCAGTCCTGAGAAGAGGCCTTGCCCAGCAGCCTCCCCATTTTCATCAGGGCCTCTAGACCTCAGTCTGACCTTCCCAGACAGGCAGGTAGATGGACGGAGGGTCAGCCAGGGCCCTGAACTTTCTGGCCCTGCTGCCAGGGAGGGAGGTCTTTGACCTCAACCGGCCCACAGGAGCCCTTGACCTTGACCTTGACCTGCACCATGCCCGGGGCAGCACGGGGGCAGAAGCCTGGGCAGCATCGGGCCCAGGGACCCCCAGTCTGGATGGGAGACTCCTTGGCCTCAAGAAAGAAGGCCAGGTGCAGAGTTGGGGGACTGCAGGTCCACCTCTGGGGGCGCCTGAGTCCCACTGGGGGGCCCGGGGGCAGCACTCACTCCGTCACTCGTTCACTCAGGAGGCACCTGCACATCCCGTGCGCAGGGAGGGAACAGGAGGTGCTCCCCATGCTAGCCACCCCCTCTGGCCTCTAGCCGTTCTCTGCCCATGCTTCAGAGCCAAGCCAGACGCCACCTCCAGGAAGCCCTCCTCCCCTCCCCCAGGCCTGGCCCTGGGCTGATCAGCAGGGCTTGGTGCAGGGTTGGCTGGGTCTGGCTGGACTGGGTGGTGGGCAGGATTCTCTCCTGAGCCCTCTTGCAGCCCACCATCCCCATCCTGCCCACTCAGACCCCCAGCCGCCCACCCTACTCAATGCCCACTGAGTCCAGGCAGGTCCCACATTAGGGCAGCTGCTCTGCCCGAAACTGCTCAGCAAGCTTCCCAGAGAGGAGGGCCGGGGTCTCCCCAGGGCCTGCCCGTCACCCGGCCCGGGATGCTGCCCTCACCCGTGTCTGAGGCCGAGACGGCATTGGTCAGCATGCTGTCGGTGACCACGTTGAGGGCACACAGGCTGAAGACCAGGCCGGGCATGAGCAGGCACAAGTGGAAGACATTGGCCATCAGCGCCTGCCGAGGGGCAGAGCAGGGGTCACGGTCACGGGCGCCTTGCAGGGCCTCGCGGGACCAGGGTGGAACTGCCCATCCCTGAGGTCCCACTGAGGTGGCCTGGGTTGGGGTAGAGGGGGCCAGGGGGCCCAGGGGCTCAAGTGCAAACTGGGCACCGGCAGAGGGTCAGGGGAGCAGGCCTGGGACCCTGCTCTTTGCGGGGCAGCCAGAGGCGGGAGCTCTCACCATGGCCAGTCCCACCACGCTGAACGCCAGCACGCTGGCCCGGAGCAGGGCTCCCTCAGAGAAGCGGCTGCTCAGCCGCCCGATGACCAGGCCCTGGAAGACCTAGGTGAGGGCGAGAGGGTGGAGGTGGGCGCAGCCGGGCCTGCGGAGGGGGCTGGGCTGCGGCCAGCCGCGGGACCTCCCCCACCACCTGCAGCCCCGGGGCCGCTGCCAGCAGCCACAGCAGGCGCCAGGCGCAGGGCACAGGGGTGAGCCTGTGGTACCCACGATGGCCTCAAAGTCCCAGGGGAGACGGGGCCAGCAGCCTGGGCACCTCTCACACACGCGCGCACGCACACGCATGCACCCGCATGCACGCACACACCCACGCACGTGCACGCGCACGCACACGTACATGCACCTGCGTGCACACACACGTGCATAGCCAGCCACTCAGAGGTCCGAGTTCCACATTCAAAACTAATCTCTGCAGTTTCAGGCGTGATAAACGTATTTTAATCAAAGGGCCGGTTAACTCCTGATGGGGGTGGGGGAGGCCATGGTTACGGTGCAGAAAGCTTCTTTGATAGAAAAATGCTCCCAGTGTGGCCCCGACTCCGACCCTGGGGACCCTTGGGGCCCTGGGAAGCCCCCTACCGTGCCACCTGGGCCCCATGTACCCATCCTGGCCAATCACTCGTCCTCAGCCCCCTCTTTGTCTGTCTCCTCTGGGAGGTGGGACCTGCCCCATTCACAGATGGGGAGACCAGGGCACAGAGGAGAGGGGGGCTGGATTGGGACCCGAGCTCAGAGCCCTGGTGCCCATGTAGGGTCGCCCTCCCAGCTGGCCTTATGGATGCCTGGCCCCAGCAGGCGGGCACACCAGCTACTGTCAACTGGGGCTAGGGACTGGGCCAGGAGCCCTGTGTCCTCCACATCTCAGGAGGCCACAGCTCCAGTTACAACTGGGTAAACTGAGGCCCAGAGGGTGGATGTCACTTGCCTGAGGTCCCAGAGCTGGCCAGGAGTGGGGCTGGGCTGGAGCCCAGGGCGGTGGACCTGTCCTGAGCCTGGGCAGGTAAGCAGGGGTCAACCAGTCTCCCCAGATAACCCCCACTGTTGCTCCGTCCTCCACTCCCAGCTCTGTCCTCCTGGCCGCAGCCCCCTCCCCCAGCCCCAGGATCAGCCAGCCAGGAGCCAGGTTAAGGTTAAGGCTCCCCTTCCTGCCCTCGTGGGGGTGGGAGGAACCGCCCAGAGCAGGGACACCCTTGACGCTGCGGATGTGACTCAGAGGGCAAACCCAGCCCTCGGCCATCCCCAGGCCAGGGGGAGGCTCCCTACCTGGTCCCCTGCCACCTCCACCAGGCAGACAGGAAGTGCCCGGGGCACAGTGGGTTTAGAGCAGCACCCCCTGGGGCTGGGGTCAGGCCGGGGCTGCGCCCTGTGACGGGGCGGGCCCACCCCTGCGGAACAGGACGGGCCACTCCGAGCTGCCTGCCTGGCAAAACGAAACTGTCTCAAACGAGCACCAAAGATGTCCTTCTTTAAAAAAAAAATCCTACTCTCACACTTGCTTATCTTCGTTTTCGTTTGTTTAAAGGGAAGATCTACTTGGCAAGTGTCTTGTAGTGCCCTACACCCTGAGAGGAAACCACCAAACCAGGAGGGAGATTTCAATCTGCCTCAGCTTTTCATACAGAGCCAGAGACCAGGACCCTAATGGACTGGGGTCGTCTTTCCATTTTCCCATTAACTTAAACAAAGCCGAAACTTTCGTGCCTTACGCGTTATTACATGAAACTAGAGCTACCAAGCACACCAGAAATTTCACTTTCTCCCAACCCTCCCATCTGGAGACCCTGTCTGCTCACCTGTCCTGCTCCCCGCTGCCCTGGCCCGAGCCACCTCCACCTCCCCGGAGGTCACATCGGCCACAAGCACCCAGTTCCCCAGCAGGGGGCTAGTAAGACCACATCCAGCCTCCAAATGGTCCCCCCACTCCGAGTAAATCTGAGTAAATCTGGGTCCTTCTTGGCCTTGCAGACCATGCCCCACACGTCTTCAGAGGGCAGTCCTCTCCCCTCAGGCCGGCCCAGCCACCCCAGGGCCTTTGCACCTGCAGCCCCTCCCTGTCTGAAGTCCTCTCCCTCCAAGCCTCTCCGTGGGCCAGTGGACAGCCTACCAGCCCTAACCCTAACCCCAACCCTTACCCCATCTGAAGCAACATGTCTGCCCCTCCAAGGGCCCTGATTCTCCTTTGAGGTTTTGTCGCCCCTGACACACCAGATGCGCCAGTGGTTGGGGGCTTGCCTCCGTCTCCCCCACCCCATACGATGGAAGCTCCCTATCACTGCAGCGGCGCTGTGCCTGGGGCCCAGATGAAGGCCGAGGGGGGGCCCTCGCAGGAGGCTCCTAGAGGGACAGAGGGCTGCCAGCCCCCCGGGGGAAGGGTGACCACCATCCCCTCGTGTTAGGACCATCCAGGCTGCCACCCCCTGAGACCCCAACCCCAGTGATCCCTGTACCCAGGGGGCTGGAAGGGGGTGCTGGTGGGGGGATCGCCCTTGGGATCCGGCGGCAACCACACCTCAGGTGGGGCGGGAAATGGTCTGCAACGGAAGCAGCAGGTGCAAGAGCAGCTGTGGGGGACCAGGTGGGAGGCATGGTTCACCCTGCGGCGGGGCCGCCTCCCCAGACCCTCGGTGCCCAGCTCTACCCTGGCGGGGCGGGGAGGGAGGCACCCGACGAAGGCGGCTTGGGCCTCCCCTGCGGACGCATCTCAGGCCCTCAGCCGCCTCCACCTTCCCTCCGCTGGACGTAGGGTCTGGGGCCTGGCACCCCACACCTCTCCGTGGGCTCCCTGCCCTCCCCAGTCTCCTCCACCCGGTCGGCCTGTGTTGGGGTCCCCAGCCCCCCACCCCCAGGCACTTTCCCGAATCCCACCGCTGCTCTCCAACCCCGTCCACCACCATCCTCACAGGTGCTGGAGCCCAGGTCCGTCTCGGGCAGGCCCACCCTCATGCCTGACCAGGCCAGAGGCTACCAGGGTCTGTCCCTGAGGGCCTCGAGGGGTCTGCCGGCTTCAGCCAGGGTATAGGCTTGGCCTCCTGGTCCCGGGGAGCCCAGGACAAGCTCAGGCTGGTGCTCTGGTCCCAGGCAGGCAGGAGCAGCCGTTTAGAAGGAAGCGCCAGTGGCCCCCGATTTAGAGCACTGTTATTGTTGCCGTTGCTTTCTGTTTCTCTCTTTTCCTCCACCAGGCTGCCACTTCCCAGCCTACCCAGCTAGGCCCTCTTGGCCCACGGTGGGGTGGGGGGCCAGCCCCTCCCAGGAGTGGCTATTTTAGAACCAGAGTCTAGACCAGTCCTGGGCCCAGAGGCACGGGCAGCAGATGGCCTGGAGGTGCTGGGAATGCCACTCGCTTCCGGAGAGTGTGAGCTCTCTCCCCCGCCCAGGCAGGTCCCGGAATAGCCCCTCCTGCGCTCCGGCTGTCAGGCAGATGTCCCGGGCGGCGGCTGCATGTCGCCACCTGTCCCCGCCATGCTCACGCGACCGGCGGGCAGGCGGGCGGGACGCAGAGCCCGACCATTCTCCTTGTAACGCGCCCCACCACTGGGGTCTGCCCCCTTCCCGACCTGTCCACCGCCGGCGCCCAGATGGACACGCGGCGGACATGGGCCTCCGCCGTGTTTCCCAATGGGAGGCCAAGGGCTCGCCAGCCTCCACTGCGGATGAGTCTCCCCTCTCCCCTCTCAGACGGGACCTCCGGGCAGATGGGCGGGCAGACAGACCCAGGCGTGGGAGCCGCGAGCAGGGAGAGGAGAACAAGCCAGAAGCTAAGGTGTGGATGCAACACCCGAAAGGCAGGCATGCAGGACGGCACCTGCACTGCGGAGAAACCGGGTGCCGGTGGTCTGTGAGGTCCTGGGACCCCAACACAGGCCGACTGCCCAGAGGACCCTGGGAGGGCAGGGAGCCCACAGAGCGTGGGGTGCCGAACCCCCGCCCACCCTGTGCGCCCAGCATCCACTCACCATCTGGAGGACCCCGAAGAAGGACATGAGGTAGCCGGCCTGGGCGGCCTCCAGCTGAAAGAAGTCCATGGAGATGAGGGAGAACATGACCATGAAGAGCCCTGGGCGAGGTGGGGGGTCAGGGGTGAGGGGTCAGGGCTGCGCAGCTGTGCCCACACCTGCTCCCCCCGTCAGGTGACCATCACGGTGCCAGGGGCTTGGCCGCGGTGACCGGCTCAGGGAAGACCAACGTGAACCTTCTCCGAGGTTGTCCCTGGCAGGTCCACCCCATGCGGCTGCTGTGGGCCGTGAACAGGAAGGTGCCGGAAGCTGCCCCATGCACAGGGCCCAAGGCCGTCTGGGGGCGGAGGCTGGGAGATGGGGGACCCTGGGCTGATAATGTAGGAGGATTTGGCCCCAGAACTGACGTCGGTGACCTGGGTTCCCGTCACTGTGCCCCACTGAGCCATCCTGAGTCACAGATGGAGCTGGGCGGGGGGTTGCCCAGTTTGCCTGGACAGAGAACTTCCTGGGCTGAGGGACTAACCCTTTAGCGCCAGTGTGGGGGCACCTGAGCGCCTGTCAACCCTGCCTCGCTGACTTGTCCCCTGCACTGCTCCCCTGGTTGGAGGACCCCAGATGGGGGCTCAGAGCGGTCGCTACTGGGCACGACTGTGGTCAGGGATGCCCTCAGTTCCACCGAGAATGTGCGCGTCCACCTGCAGACGTACCGTCTTTCCCACCTCCCGGACTGTCCTGAGAGGCCCTGGAAGCCACAGGCCGGGGCAGTGAGACCTTCTGTAGAGCAGGGGTAACTGGGGCCCGAGCAGGGCCCTGGGGGGCAGGAGGGAAGGACGGAGACCCTCACTTCTTCCTCCTCCTGGCCTGTGCAGCCACATCTGCGTGAACCAGTGGGCCGTCACCCTCTCTGGGACAGATGTGACTGGACAGGGCCCAGTGGAGTCTCGGAGCATGGGACACAGGGCAGAGCGAAGGGGTGACGCGCGGGCTGCAGACCTCCGTCTCCGCGGCCCCGAATTCTCAGCCGCACCGGGCTCTGGACGCTGGCCGGGCGGCCGGGACTCACCTGAGGGGAAGCCGCAGATGACCTTGACCAGAAACACCGGCAGGACGCCGGGCTGCAGCAGCAGGCAGGTGATGGCCTTCAGGTCAAACACGCTGGCCTTGGGTTTCCCTGAGGCACCCGGAGAGGCCACGGTAGCACTGGACAGCCCGCGCCCCAGGGCCCACTGGGTGCGGAGGAAGCACTCCGGCTGCCCGGCGCCCCACACCCACCGGGGATGTGAGCTCGTGCTCAGCGTGCCTCCCACCAGCCCCCCCCGGTGAGCCCCGGGCAGCTCATTACACTCAGGACTGGGCCTCGGGCCCCGCTGACCCTGGGGACCTCTGAATTCAGGGGGCAGCCTGGCCTGGACCCGGGCTCCAAGTGACGGAGGCTCTCACTCCCCAAACCCGCGTGACCGGGCAGCTGCTGCCTGCCTGGCCCTGGCTCTGGGCGACGGCATAGCAAGGCTGGTGAGGCAGCCGTCGGCCAGGAGCGGCCACTCTTGGTGGCTGCGAGCGGCCACCTTACCCTGACCCGGAGGCCACTTGGGTGCCTCGTCATAGCCTCCCAGCTGGGTGCGGCGGTGCCCCCCTGCTGGCCTCTCCCAGGTGCTCCTACGCCTCGGCCCTTTTCCTCTGTCTCTTTGCAGGCCAGGCCCCCGCCCAGGCCCTCCCTCTTGACTCTTTCTGGGCTGTCCCATCACAGCCAGGGCTCAGGGGCCTCCTGTCCCAGGTGGATCTCTCCAGAGCTCTCGGTCACCTGGCCAGGAGGCATGGGGTCCCACTCTGTGCCAGGCCAAGGTGGCTGGGCTGGGACGCCCTGGAGGGGACCCCCCTCTCAAGCCCTGACCTCTCCTCGTGGGGCCTGGGAGGCACGTTGAGCCCACAAGCTCTAATCTGACTGTGCTCTGCCCCCCGCCTCGGCACCCCGCCCCGGGAGCTGTGCTCCTGAAGCCGGCACCCTCACGTGCCCCCATACAGCACAGTGACCGACTGCTCTGGGCCTCGGGATCCTGGTTCGCCATGCCCGCCCCATCCCAGGCCCCTCCTGGTCCTTTCCAGGCTCAGCTCCAGTGGTGTCCGAAGCTGGGAGATGCCCAGCGTCCTGGAGGGGCCCAAGGAAGAAAAGAGGGCTTGAGTGGCCCCGAGTGCCCCAGGCCCATTGCCTGGAGCTCAGCCCTCTGCCCCCGCAGGTGAGAAGAAAAGAGGGCTTGAGTGGCCCCGAGTGCCCCAGGCGCATTGCCTGGAGCTCAGCCCTCTGCCCCCGCGGGTGAGAAGCCACCGGCAATGCTTTGGCACATCGTGGTCTCGGCAAAGCCTCCCTGAAGGGTGGGCTGGGCTGGGGGAGGCCTAGCCCGAGGTCCAGGGTGCCGGCTGGTGGGAGGGGAGGGCTCACACTTCACACTGGCCAAGCATCCGGAAGCGGCATACCTGGTGGGGTGTAAGCGGTGAGGTGTGTCCGGTAGGGCAGACCCAGCGGGATGCACCTGGTGGGCCTGCTTGTGTGCATCTGTGGGGTGTGTCTGCTGCAGCTTACCTGGCAGGGCAGCCTGGGCACGGGCGCTGGCCCCTTTGGTGCTGGTGGGGATGCAGGTGAGGCTGAGGACGGCTCCCAGGAGGCTGACCACAAGAGCCACGATGACCGGACACTGAATCCTGTGAGCGACAGTTGTGGTCACACAGGGCTCAGGCCCCAGGGCACAGGTGTCACCTGCGGCACCTCCCCCACCTGCCCCTTCCGTCACACTCAGGCTCTGACAGCTAAGAACAGCTCAAACCCCCCCACTCATGTCCTCGCAGGCTTCGAACTGGAGGCCAGGCCACGGGACCCTCAGGGCACATCAATGAGGTGATGGATGAAGAAACAGAGGAAGCTCTTGCCTTCCCGACCCTCGGGCTGTGGACACAGCATACGCGTCCTGGCGGCCTCTGAGCATGGGTGGCAGTGGGAGCCAGAACGTGAGCCCCAGAAGGGCTGGGCAGGGGCCTGGGGCGGGTGGCGATTCTCCAGGGGACGTCTGGCTCCCAGGCTGCTGAGGGGTGAGAAAGGCCCCCAAAGGACCGGGCTGCTGTGCGGTGTGCACCCACTGCTCCCGGCTTGGACGGGGTGTTAGAGGCCTGGGGGCTGTGTTCCGCGGAATTGGAACCAGCAGGGAGGATGCTCCCCAGACAACCCTGGCAGCGCCAAGGGTCCTCCCCACCTTGTGGAGCAGGAGACTGAGGCTCCCGGGGGAAAGGGCCCCGTCCCCAGAACCCTCAGTCCTCTGGCCTCTGGTGGGACTGGAGGGGCCGCCTGGGGTGGAGGAGGGCAGCTGAGAAAGTGACCATTGCCCTCAGTGACTCAGGTGAGGTAGGGTGCTGGCCCACGGTGAGCAAAATGCCAGGTGGCACTGGGGCCAGGGCGCCAAGAGGGGCCGGAGAGACGGGGGCTGACGTGCCCGGTGGGCAGGGGCTTGGGTTTGAATCTCAGCTCCACGCACCCACGTGGAAGACTGTGGGACCCCCTGCAGCCCCATCTGAGTCCTGGGCATTGTCATGCCTCTTTCCCCTCCTGGGGGAGGACAGGCCTGCACTTAGGGGGCCTCAGGAGCACCCCACCACCACTTCCTGGAGGGGGCGGGGCAGGCTGGGCCCATGGGGTAGGGGGCCGTTTGGCCCCCCGATAAACCTAGGACACAGCCCGTAGGGTGCCTTCCCGCCTGCCCACAGCGGCACCAAGGGTCGTGACTCAGGCACTCAGCTGTCACTTCTGAGGGAGCATTTCCCCTCCATGAGTCACTACATGGAAACTCAGCCCTCGACCTCTCTGGACCGCACGGGCAGACCTCGGTCTCCAGCTCCAGGCAGCCCGTGTCACCTGGGGACAAAGGCACCGGGGCCCGGCCCCTCTGATTGTCACCGTTTCCCCCTGAGGGCTGGAGGAAGACAAAGAGTGAAACAGAAGATTCATACTGAGCCGGGCTGCTTCGACCCGCCAGGCCTGTGCACAGCCGAACGCCCTGCCCCTCTGAAGCACGGAAAACTCCTATACATCCTGCAAAGGCCCTCTCTGTGAGGCCCTGCCCCTCTTCCCCAGTGGGCGCCCTGTCCTCTGAGAAGGGCTTGCTCTACTCCAGGGCTAGTATCCGCCCCCGAGGGCAGGTGAGCCTGGGTGGGACCCTGTGCCGAGACCCCAGTGGGCATCAGAGCGTGGACTAAATGGACAAAAAAAGTCCTGCCCCAGACCTTGTCAGTGTCGTGGGAGACTCCCTCCGCACTTTCACGTGAGGCAGCCACAAGCTGCCTGTGACCTTCCTCCAAGTTCAAAGAGAGGACTCCCCCGCCCCCACTCCACCACAGGTGCACACACGCGCACGCACCTGCACACATACACGTGCATGGCTCCTGCGGGAACCCCAGGCAGGGAAGCCAGTGGGGACTCCAGCACCAGAGAATGGGCCTCGGCAGCCCCTTGTTTCTGGGCTCACACAGCTGGTCAGTGCTGCAGCCGGCACTGTCCAGTCTGCACGTGCCACCGACCTCTCCCCTCCCAGACGGGCCCATCTCTGGCCCCCAAGCCGATACCCACTGCCCAGGATGCTGGACATTTGGGCTTTCTGGCGGCAGGGGTTCCGGACAAGTGGGCGCGTCCATTGGCTGCCAGGTGGGAAGGGTCAGAGGGCACTGGACCCCAGAGTGAAGCCTCTGCTCGGACCCGGGGGAGGCATGAGGCCGGGCACGGGCCCCACAGGCCACCGTCAGAGAGAGGGGCCCTTTCTTCAGGACTGTGGCCTCACAGGCCCGCACGTCACTGCTCCGGGCCGGCCTGGGCAGGGACAAAACCAGCTTTCTTTGCCAGATGCCCCGGAAGTGCGTGAGAGCAGAGGCGGCCGCTTAGATGGCTATTTTGGGAGGCTGGTGACAAGTGAGGGGCGGTGGCAGGGAGCCAGGCCCCTTCTCCAGAGATCTCTCCTGTCCCTGTGTGGCGGCCAGTGAACCGAAGGGGACACGGGGGCCCTCGGGGGCCCCGGGAGGGCGTCGGGGCCCACAGCTGCCCCAGGGGAGGCTTGGGTGTCCTTCCCCACCCACAGTGCTCTCCGACTCCCCCAGACAAAATGGCAGAAAGGAAAGTGGACAGACGGCAGGAAAGCGTGGCAGCCCCGGGTCCCACACGGGGGCCTTCTCGGTGGGGACGCCCTCCAGCCTCGTGCCCGTACCCACTGCTGCTCTGTCGTCCGAGACACAGCTCGGGAGCCCCTCCCCGGGGGCCTCCAGTCAGCCCACCCCAGAGTCTGCCTCTGGCCCTGGGGACCTCTGGGACGCCAATCGCGCAGGATGGGGCTCTGGGCCACCTGTCCACTGGCTCACTGGACTGTTTTTACAAACTGGGCGCTGACCATGAGGCAGGCACTGTTAGCGTGTCTTTGTCTACCCACCCCCTTTTATTTTTGGTTGAATGTGTGGATGGGAGACTGGACGGATGGACCCATGGACGCCCTGAAAGGGCCCCGGGCCAGACTCAGGGCACCCGAATTCTCTGTCCCTTCTCTGTAGCTACCCTGCTGGGTGACCTCCTTTCCTCAGATGCAAATGAGGGCTAGACTCACAGGGGTCACCCTCCCGGGACCCCCTGTCCCATGCCAAGGCTGGGACAGCCTGGAGGCAGCCCACCCCGAGTCCCGCCGATGGGAGGCCTCTGGAACTGACCACGGCTGCCACCGGCGCTGGTCAAATGGCAGCGGACACAGACGCCACTTTCATCCTTATCTCGAGGGCCCGGAAGTTGCCGACGTGACGTTATCAGGAGGGTGGCAGGCCTGGCCATCTGCCCACCCGGTGCGGACTCTGAGCCTGACGCCGTCCCTCTCCTGCCCGGCTTGGAGGGGACAACTCCTCCTGCAGCTGGAGCTGCCCTCCCTCCCCGCGTGCTCCGGGGCTCCCAGAGGGGATGGCACTCGGCCAAGGTCCCCAGGCCTGGCCGCACGTGGGGCTCAGGGCCTCCCGGGCTGCGTACCCCTGTCCCGTCCAAACTGAAGGGCAGGCTGGGGTCAGCTGGCTTCATGGGAAGCCTGGCCGTGCGGGGATCCTGAGAGGCACCGGGCATCCAGCCTGAGCTTGCGGGGGAGAAGTCCCCCTGCCTCCCCTGATCCACAGTCCCTGGCCCTGTGGCTAGAACGGTGTCTGAAAATGGACGTCTTGTGGGTCCACCCCATCTTGTGGGACGTCAGCCCCCCTCTGGTTTCCGAGTCCCAGAGAAAGCCCCTAATGCTGTGTCCGGCCTAACCCTCTGCAGCCCTCTGTGTCCCCTGAGCATCTGCCCACACAGGCCTCCAGGCAAGCCCCAACCTCCTTCCTGCCCCGGGGCCTTTGCACGGGCTTCCCCTCTGCCCGGAACACTGTCCAGCTGACAGGTCTAGGCTGAGGTTCCCAGCCCCACTGCTCTCAGCCATTTGTGCCCTGTCCATGGACCTCCTAGTGCCTGAAACACCCGGGTTCTGTCTGCAGGGGCAGCGCGAGCCCCGGAATGGGGGGAGACCTCCATACCCTCGGGTGGAGGGTCACCCAGGAGGCCCCGCGCACCCTCGGTGAGCCACTTCCAGCACCAAGTGGGGTAGGCAGCCTGGGTGACCCGTGAGTCACCCCGTCCCAGAGCCGCTCAGGGCAGCCCTCGATGTCTACTCATTAACTCCAGGGACACTGCCGTGTCACTGGGGCGGAAACCTGCCGTCAGCAGGATAAGGGTTTCCCATTCCCTCGCCCGGACCAAGGGCCGAGATACGGTTCTCAGGTCGACTGGCTCCCCCCAGGCCTCCAGACAAGCAGCAGGGTCACACCAGCCGAGTCACCAGGGCCTGCTGGGTGCGGCACAGGGCTGCAGTCAGAGCGGGGCCACACGCCGGCCAGTTAGTGCCCAGGAGGGCCAGCCGGTGACACTGAGGCCCCGGTTTGCCTGACCTCAAGGGTCTGTGGCTGGACCTAAAGGAGCGGCTACCCTGGTGGGCCACCTCCGGGGGACAGAGCCTTTGGGGGCTGGACTGCGGGCCCAGCTGTACCGGTGGCCTGTGTGCAGCACCTCGGCGCTCAGAGGAGCAGGGGGTCCTGCAAAGACCCCCGCACACACACTAAGTCCAGCCATCAGGCCTGGGCTCTGCCTGCCTTCACCATCAGCGGCGTCTGACAGGTGGCCCCCCACTTCTCAAATGCCTGAGCACCCTCGACCCGGGACCCAACTGTGGCGGGCTTAGCAGGCTGGTGCCGCCCACCCCAGAGGCAAACGGCCCACTTGGGGGAGGGGATGATAGAGGCCTCCCCAGGCTGTGAGGCGCCAGGCTCGGGGACATGAGTCACAGAGCTGCCCCCTCACCTGCTAAATGACTCAGGACCCAGGTCTGGGTCCTCCATGGGAGCTAGGCCTCCCAGCCCTGAGCTCCAGACTGGGCCCAAACCAGTTATACCACTACCCAGCCCACGGCAGCCGAGGCCGCTTCCTCCTTCCACCTGCTTCCCAGCAGGGGGTGGGGCACGGCTGGGGACTTCAGGGGCCTTTAGGGGGCCGGGGTGGAGGTGGGCAGGGAGACCTCACAGCGTGCCTCAGTTTTGATTGAAGAAGGGGGGGCGGGAGTGTGGCCTTTACATCTTGCCTGGGCCTTGCCAAGAGGCAGAGCAGGCCATGGGCCAGCAGAGAGGCTGGACAAGGGAGATGGGGCATCAGGGTCCCGGAGCCCCCCTTCCCCGGGCCTCGGATGGAGACTGGGAGCTCCATGGGGGAGTCTTACCCTCTCCGGGGCCTCGGTCTCCCCACCTGTCTAAGGAAGTGTACACAGCGCCTTAGATCTTGGGATGAAAGAAGGGAAGCTAGTGGGATGCTCAGGAAGGTGAGGGCAGGGGTGGGGGTGAATCTGGAGGCTACTGGGAGGGAGAGGGAAGTGAGAGTGCCTTCTGGGTCAGCAGCTGGGCTGGAGCAGAGGGCAGGAGGGAATGTGGGGTGGGGCTGGCCAGAGGAGGCCTCTGTGTGTGGTGGGGGGGGGGCGGGAGGGGCGCTGGCAAGGTGAGGAAGGTTGCCCATGGCCCACAGTAGCAGGTGGCTGGGCTGGGAGGTGAACTCCGAGTCTGGGCGCTGAAAGCCCTGTTGTGCGGGGCAGCTAGCGGGGCTCCTCCCTGCGTCGTCTCTCCCTTCCCAGCACCCTCCTCACGCCCCTGGTGCCCCTCCTTACTCTGCAGCCGCTGACCCTCTTTCTTTCCTCCCTGGGGACAGAGGTCCTCTTTCTCCTGACCCCGGTCCATCTACCAAAGCAGGCTCCGCCCTCATCGTACATGGAGAGAGGCAGCCCTGGTTCAGGCAGAATCCGTCACGGGCGCAGGGTCCCATCCTTGACCCACACGCCTGGATATCTCCCTGGAGCGCCCTCCCTTCTGGTCCTCCTGGTACCTTTTCCCGATCCCCGGCTTCTAACATGAAGTGCTGGGCACCAGCCTCCATCTTAAGCAGTTCCCAGGGCTAAGAAGCCACCCACTAGAGGACACAGCCCCACTGTCCTCCAGCTCAGACTCCCCCGCCCAGCCACCCACTCTGGGGTTCCTTCAAGTGTGCGCTGAGCACCACACGCATCCTGACGGAGACCCAACTCCCGCTGGCACCCTGGCAGCTCAGATCTCAGCGAGGCCCTCGACTCCCCCAGGGCCAGCCCCAGAGTCTGGGCACGGCCTGGAGTTCACACTTACACCCCAGCCATCAGCAAAACCAAGCCAGAACCTGCCCCTGCCCTCTCCCCACCACGGCCATCCCTTGTCCCCCTGCCGTCCTCTCCCACCTGGACTGATTCAGTAGCCACCTCTCTGGTCTCCCTGAGGTGGCCCTAGCCTCCACATTCTCGACACAGCAGCCAGGTCATCCCCTGCCCCTGCTCATGCCTCCCAGGGCTCCATGGCCTGACCCACTGCCCACCCCTTCTCCTCCACTCCAGCCACACGGGTCTTCTCACTTCCCCAACCTCAGGGCCTTTGCACTTGCTATCTCTTTGCCTCCCCAGATGTCCTCCAGCCTGACGTTATTTCATCTGTTATTTCATCACGTTCATTTCATCTGAGGACTCGCCTGTCCTGTTCACCACTGTATCCCAGAACCTGGAATCCCAGGGGCACTTACTAGGTGTTCACTAAACATCGAGGGGGAAATGAATGAAGCAGTCCTGCCCTCTGCACCCCACCCTCCTGCTCACAGCACTTAGCAGAGCCAGCCACCCCCAACCCAGCTCTGAGGAAATGATGGGGAGGGGGTGGGGGGGCGGAGGCCTTGAACAGACCTCCCTCGAGAGAGGGAGCTGCCTTGACAAGGCCACTGTGCCCTCCTGTCCCCCAATCCCTGGGGCTCAGCCATCATCGGCTCTCAAGTCTGGGGCTGGCCTGGGGGCACTCAGGGAACCTGGGGAAACTAAGGCCCCCAGGGGCCCCGGCATAGGGTCATTCAAGATGCAGGGCCAGGTGCTGGCCTCATGCTGAGTGCATGCATGTGTGGTTCAGACAGCAGGAAGGCCTCTCGCCTGAATGGAGGCCCAGGGCAGCTCATCCAGGCCCAGGCACGGTGGGCGGGTCACCAGCTGGCACAGGGCCTCCACCCACAGCTGGGCCGGGCACCTGGATCCCCAGAGCAAAACCAAGGTCTTGGGCCTGAATGAAGGTAAGGTGCAAAGTCCATTCCTATGTAGGAAGCTGGTTTTGAGTGGGTGTTGGAACACCTGGGGGAGGAACGGGGGTGGGGCCGCAGCAGAAGCTTTCTCCCTGGCCAGGCAAGGCCTCTCCAGGGCCAGGTGTCCTAAGTCCAAGGGTATGCACGCCTAGGGCCACTGGAACAGACGGCTCTGTGCAGCCCCACTGCAGGGTCTGTCCCTGGAATGGGGTCCACTCTGCAGACCACATGTGAGAGCTGCCGCCCACAGGCTCTCAGGACGCTGGGCAGGAGTTGAGTTTAGCCCCCGGACCCCTGGGTGCGCAAAACTCGAGAGGGGGTGAGGGCAACAGAGACCTTTAGTTCACACACGCTAGCTTTATACCCCCGCGAGCCACCCTCGCTCCTTCCGGAGGCAAGGGGTCTGGCTGCCCGCAGCATCCCCATCGCAGGGAGGTGACGCACCATCACCCCGCCCCCAAGGCCTGCCGTCTGGTTCCTTTAGGTTCAGCGTGGGACCTCCCAGGAAGGAGCAGCCCGAGCGCACGGACCTGGTGCGGCGGCAGCATGCGGCGACGGCGCCCCCAGCCGGCCGCCCCGCCCAAGTCTTCCTGCCCCGCCCACCTCTTCCTGCCCCACCCAGGCCTTCCGGCCGCAACGCCACTGCTGGCCACGCCCGTCTGCCGGCCGCGCTGCCGCCTGCTGGCCACGCTCACGTCTGCCGACCGCACTGCCCCCTGCTGGCCACTCCCTCATTTGCTGGCTGCACTGCCCCCTGCGGGCCGCGTCCCCGCGGGCCCTGCCCACCACTCCTAGCTAAGCCCTCGGACCCCGCCCACCGCAAGGCCACGCCCCGGATGACCACCCCCAGCTGTAGGTTCCTGCAGGTCACCCTCCCATGGACCCCACCGGCTCAGCGTGCACATGGGGAAACCAAGGCCTGGAGAAGTGGCAGGGCTGGGCTGAGGGCCGGAGCGCGGCGCAGAACCGACCCAGCCTTGGCCGTCCTGACTCGTACCCACATCCCGCCTCGTCGGCCCCCCCCCCCCCGCCCCACGACCGGGTCCCCGCCCCGGACACTCACCCGCACGTGCTGCTCAGGGTCCCGCCGAGCAGGGAGCCGAAGATGACGCCAACGCCGAAGCACAGACCCAACCGGCCCAGGGCCGCGGGCCGCTCCTCAGGCGCAGACAGGTCCGTGATGGCCATCTGGGCGGCTACGGGGTGGGACGGGGGTGCTGACAAGCGCGGCCCCCTCGCCGACCGTCTTGTGGCCTACGGACCCAGGCCACACCTCGCCATCCCCGCACCCCAGACCCGAGCCACAGGCCACGCCCTCACACCACTCCACTCCTCTGACCTGCCCCCACCCCCAGCCACCCCCCACATCACCCGCGGGACCCCGACGTGCCCCCAGGCCGCCTGCTCCCCACCCTGGTCGCGGCACAGGCCACACCCCATTATTCCTCACCTCGGACCTGCCCCCTTCCGCGGGCTACGCCCCCGCATCACCCCTCCATCCCGGTCCTGTTCGCCAGACTAGACCGGCACCCTGGGAGTGGTCTCCGCCCCAACCCCTGGCTCAGGCCACGCCCACACCAAGCTCCCCCGCCTCCCTCCGGTCCCACCCTTGGCCCTGGCTATTCCGACCCGTTCCCGCCCCCCACCCATAGTCCTCCAGCAGGCCGGAAGGCGCCCTACCTGGCAGCGTGTGCATGAGGGCGCCGGGCAGGCGCGAGGCAAAGAGTAAGGGCACGCCGGGCAGGGCCGGGCTGCAGGCGGCAGCCAGGAGCAGGTAGAGCGCTGAGGACGCCAGGAAGGAGAGCGTGAACGCTGCCCGCGCCCCGCGCTGGTCTGCGAACCTGGGGGCCCCACACCTGTGACCCTCACAGGTGTGAGGCAGGCTTCCCGCTCCTCGGCCCCACAACAACCCCTTGGGACTGCCGGGGAACCGGGCCGCAGTGCCCCCACGGGGCTGATCAGGGAGGCCCGGTGCTGCAAGGGTGGGCGGGGTCGCCCAGGGCCCTGCTGGGCTGCTGGGCTGCCTCCTCTCAGGGCCTGTTTCTCCATCCTTCCAGTGGGACAGTTTTCAGTGACCTCGGGGGGGTCTGACCCACGCGGTCATTCCCACGCCTATGTGAATAACTCGTGGGATGCAAATGTGCCAAGGGCATGTGCTTATTTTACAGAAAGCGCTTCCCAGGCTGAAGCCTGGGCAACCGCCCCTCCCCCACCCCGGGGCTCTGCTCGGTCCGATGTTACCGGGTCTGGAGACCCTTCTTTTCTGTGGAGTAACTCTAGAAATCTGACTCCTGCCACGTTGATCTGTCCATGGCAGGCTTTGCAAGAGGATGTCTGCTGTCACGTCCCTGAGCCCAGTGCCCCCGAATATTCCAGTCCCCAGAATATTCTTTTCCAGAAAAGTTGCTGGTGGGACCCCCCGGCTCAGTGGGGCGGGGCATTTATAGCCATGAGGATCTCACCAATTAAATCCTCTCTCTGGGTCTGGCCACAAACCAGAATTCGTGGAAGTTAGGGGTGGAGATACCCTGGGAGCAGGGGCTTAACCCAGTCTTAAAGGGACTAAAGCCGCTCTGTGCTGCGGGCTGGCCGTCCATGAAGCAGCGGCTGTCATCTCTCTAGTGGGGCCCAGTGTGAGGTTTGGGAACCTGGCATAACCCAGGCCATGACCTCCAAAGGGCGGGCCTGGATCATCATGGGGTGAGGGCCCCCAAACTTCCCTGCCCCATGGTACCTGCCAAACACGGGCCCGCCCAACAGCTGAAGCACGCCAAAGATGGTCTGCTGGTAGCCGAAGGCAACGGAGTCCAGGCCCAGCCTCCGGGACAGGTACTGAAACATAGGCGGGGTCCATGGGAAGGGCCTGGAAGGACCCCAGCATCTGCAATCTGGGGTCCTCCATGGGCAGGGCGTAGGAGGGGTAGCCCTGAGCAGGGTGGGAGGGGGTTGAGGGTCTGGCTCTGACCACTCCGCAGTGCACATGGGGGGACCCGTGGCCCTGGTACTCAGCGGCCCTGGGGTAACCGGCTGCTTATCTTGTAGCGGGGAGCCCAACAGGGGCTTTGGGTCCAGGCTCCAGGGACTCGGTACTCAGTGCAGGCAGTTGCGGGCCCCTCCTTCCCCTCTTTGGGGTTCACCTCAGATGGGCGAGGGCAAATCCCGTTCTACTCTGGCTCTGCACGTGGTGTCTAAAAGCACCTGGAGCTCAGCACGTCCAGAACTGACTCCCGGTCTCCCTCCAAGACCAGCTCCTCTGCTCCACCGTTGATGCTTCCGCCCTTCCAAGGGCTCAGGTCCAAATCCGCAGTGTCATCCCTGAGCCCCCCGTTTCTCGCACGCCTGTATCCCATCCATCAGCAACTCCTGGGCTCAGCTCCTTCTCCCCTCTCCAGCACTCGTCCCACTACTGCCCCACGGCCTTTGCACTGGCTAGCTCACTCCCGTGTCTCTTTTAAGGCTTCGCTCAGGGTCGCCTTCTCAGGGAGGCCCTGCTGACCCCGAACCTGCCACATTCCTCAGCACCCCCAGCGCCCTTCCTGCAGCACAGTCTAACTATGCACTGTTTACTGCCGGTGGGTGTCACCAACGCCCAGGACCACCAGCGGCAGGGGTGCACTTTGCACTCTGCGGTATTCAGAGTTCTGAGACCAGGTGCTCAGAGTACCTGCGAGCATTTGTTGAACAAACACATGCCTCTCTTGGGAGAGCCAGTGGGAGGAGAGGTGGCACCAGCAGCTGCTCTGTGCCCCGCGTGCTAAGGATTTCAACTGTTCTCTCATTGCCCCAGCGCCAACTCTCCAAGGGAGGGATGGTCGTCACCCATGTTATGATGAGGACAGCAAGGTACCTGGCTGCCAAGGAGAGGAGAAAGGGCTCAGACCAAGCCATTCGGTGGAAGTGAGCTGGGCTTGGGAAGTGGGGGAGTTGGGCTCACTGTCTGGCCAGGGAGCCCTGCCAAGGCTGGAACTGTGACAAAGGCAATACCCCCTCCCACCCAGATCCCCGGGCCCAGGCTGCTCATCAGAATCTCCTGGTGAGTGGCCAGCGGCTAGTGCTATGGTCCCACCCGGACCAGACAGATAAGGATCTCTGGGGCTCTGGATCTTCCAAAGTCCCCTGGGTTCTCTTGCCCCAGGAGGGTAAGACCCCACAGGGCGGTGTTGAATGAATAAACAAGAGTGCACGGAGGAGGAGGGTGGGTGTCCGGGCCCAGCAAGCCACAATGGCCACTTAAACCAGGGGCAGCTATGGCCAGGCAGAATTCCAGACCCAGGGAGGCGGCATAGAATGAGCTGGATCAGTCCTGCCCTCACATCCTGGTTGGAGAGACAGAAATAATCTAATGCCATGAAGTACAATGTGGGGTGTGGGCAAGCTGCATGCGGACGGACCAGCCAGGACGGGAGGGCAAGTGACCCCGGGTACCTGGCAGGTGTTGGAGGGAGGGCCCCGCCCCGGAGGAGACCTGAGCAGAGGCCTGAGTGGGACTAGAAAGTGAGCTGAGCAGGTGTCAGGGTGTCGGATCCGTACGGCAAATGCCCCCAGGTGGGGCGGGAGGTACGGCGCTAGGGCAGCCGTGGGGAGGGGGGCTGTCATGGGGACAGCTGGTGGTGCAGCTGGAGCGCAGGATGTGCTGAAGGGGGGCGTCCAGAGGCATAGTTCCCAGGTGCCTTAACTTAGCTCCAGCATGGCAAGGGGTCCCCAGCGCGAGGAGCCTGGGCAGCATGAGGCCCGACCCCCGGCCGTCACCAGGGCAGAGATGGAAGGTGAGAGAGGCGGCGAGGGCATGCCGGTGGCCAGGCTGCCTGTGGAGGGGTACTCACTGGCATGACTGAGAACTGCATGAAGAGGCAGGCGAGCTCCAGGGCTGCCAGCACGTACACGAGCCGCATGACCCGGGACAGGTCCAGAGTGCCAGTCCTGCTGGGGGACCGGCCCTGGCCCCTGGAGGCCCTGACTTCCCGCATCCTGGGCAGGCGTTGCTGGGAGACCCCGTAGGGATCCGAACAGGAGGCTGGAGGAGCGGGCAGGGGGCAAAAGTCCTGCTGTGCTGGGCAAAGGTGCTGAGTCACGGGGCAGGAGGCAGGCGGCCCTGAGAGGGCCCGTGGGAGAGGACGGGGATGCCGGACGGGGCATCTCCAGCCCCTCGCCGTGCGACCTAGGGCCCATCTGGCTCTTGGAGAAGACCACAAGTGGCTCTCCCCCTCCACGACAGACAACTCTGGGTCTCTGGGCACACAGCCACCACGGAACCGGAGACAGGGACCCTCCCCTCCAGCATGGGCTGGTCTCAGTGCCCCATTTTTAGAGGGAAACAGAGGCCCAGAGTGGCTGCCGACTGCGGCTCAGGTAGGTGGCTCCTGTGGTTACGGGGCTGGCTGGGTCTCTGCGCTGGGGTCTGGGGGATCTTCAGGCCCACAGCGCACCCTCCCGCCGCCAGTACGCAGCGGCTGTCAGAGCGCGGCCTACTTTGCCCAGCCAGAACCAGAGGGGCTTCTGGAGTGGCCTGGGGGCGGGGGGGGGCGACGGCTCGGCCTTGCAGGCCCCCAGGCAGGGCACCTCCGCCTCACCTCCGGCAGCAGGGCCCTGTCTGCTCCCCCAACCCCCATCGGCTGGCGCCAGATTCCGCGGTTCCACGGAGGCCTCCAGTTTTTGCCAGATGAACACCGGGCTGTACGGTTGGGCCAAAGGGCGGCCTTCAGAGCCTGGGCCAGGGGTGGGGATGCGGTGACACCAAGGAGGGGACCCGGGGTGCGGGGAGCTTGGCGGGGAGCGGGCCAGAGGCTGAGAGCAGCGGGTCAGGGGCACCCGGCTGGCGGGGGCTCGACACCGCGCGGGGTGTGGGTCAGGGGCCACCCTGCGGGAGCGAGCTCGGGTACCTGCCTTCGTAGGGGTCAGCTTGGGCACCGTCCTGGTGAGGCGAGCCCTCCTGGGTGAGCTCCGGCCTGGCCCATCCAGGGCAGGGCTCGGGCACCCGCCCTCTCCGGGGGACCTGGGACACCCACCCTCCAGGGGTGAACTCCCCCCCGTCCCGGAGGCTGACCCCCGCCCCCTCCCGGCCTCCGCACTCTCATTGGCCAAGCCTGACACGCCCCCCGAGGGCCCCGCCCCACTCCGCGGCCCCGGACCCTACGCCGCCTGCTCCCTCCCCGGCCCGGCTTTGCCGGGACCGGGTCCCTCCAGCTTTTCTCCCAGGTCCTCGGGGGAGGCGGGAACTCAGATCTCTCGAGCAGTACTGGTGTCCGGTCCGGGCTTGGGGTGGGCAGGGTGGGGAGGGGGAGGGACGGAGGGACTCGAGACAGGCTGGGAAGAAGGATGGGAGGGGGAGGGGTGGAGGTAAGGGGAGGGGTGGGGGCAATGCTTGGCTTGCCCCCCCCACCCCGGCTTGCCCCCAGCCTAGGGTCTGCAAAGAGACCCAGAGGAGGGGCAGGGAGAGAAGAGCGTTTCTGGGAACCGCTCCTGGGCCCCTCCCCCCTCCCCCCCAGAGCAGGAGGCTGCTGGGAGTTCCTGAGACGCTGGTTTTCCTCATTTCACTCTGCGGCGACCTCACCTGCTTGCTCAAGGCCATCAGAGCCCCACGATATGCAGGTTCACATGGCTTCACGCTGTCCCTCCGCGGGACCGGGCGGGGCCCCCTTGCAGCCAGCCAGAGCCCCTGCCGGAGCCCCCCGGGGGGCACACAGACTCCCCCTTGGGTCCAGGCACGATTTCGCCGATGAGTAACCAGATGCCCGTGCAGGACTCTGCTACTCCACCACCTGCCCTGCAGCCCAGAGCCAGGCCAAGCGTCAAAACCAACATCCCCTCTGCCGTGTGCTAACCACAGCTCACCAGTTTTCTAACTTCAGGGTCGAGAAGCCTGAGACAGGAGGGCCAGGCAGCCTCGGAGCCGCCCCTGCAGGGCCCGGGAGGGCAGGCCAAAGTCCAGCAGAAGCCCCAGGCCTGCTGTGGGGCCTTTCAGGGAGGGGCTGGGGGTCCTAAGTCTGCAGGGGGAGTGGGCCTGAGGTGGAGGAAGACTTCAGTCCAGATGCGCGGGGTGGGCAGGAAGGGGCTGGTTACTCACCTCTCCCTGCGTCACGCAGGGCCTACGGTGGCGTGGAACTGGTTGGAGCAGAAGCAATGGGATCCAGCCTAAGTATTTGTCAGGACAGGCTCTGTGGGCAGGGAGCTTCCTGGTCCCAGGGAGTGTGGGAAAAGTGCTCTCCTAGCCCTGCAACTGCACTCCCCCTGGACCCACTCCCAGCCCCGGGGCACTCACAGCCTCTCAGAGAAACTTGCTGAAGTTCTTCTGGGTGAGGCTTATCTGAGCAGGGCTGGGGAGGAGGGCTTCTCAGAGGAGGTGACACCTCTGCAGAGTCCTAAGGATGAGCTGGCAGGATCCAGGGGGCTGGAGTCCCCCCTACCACCACCACACACCCACTGCCTGGCGATGGGCTGCAACACGGGCGTGTACAGGCATGTGTGTGTGCACGTGGGTCTGCGTGTGTGGGAGAGGGCAGACAGAACCCAATACGTGGGACGCATAAGGAAATGATACACAGATTGCAAGCACGTAGGCTGGCTCTGCGTGCCGTGGAGCTGTGGCAGGGTCCTAAGCTCTTCTGTTCTAGAAGGAACCTCTAGCTGATCAGGGACCAAAGGGGGTGGGCCAGTGTAAAGACACTTCTGCAGTCCTGAGAGGGGGGACGTGGACTTGGGTAGAAGGTGGCAGCAGAGCGGGAGAGTCTGCAAAGCCGGGAAAGGAGCAGCTGACGGAGTGTCTGGGTGGTGTCCGTCAGCCGGGAAGGAACCAGGGTGTGAGTGTGGGATCTTGAGGGGAGAACCTGCTGGGGCTCAGTGCTCTAGGGGGTGGAGACGTGGGTCACACACAGGTGCAGGAGCGTGGGGTCTGAGCTGGGGGTACCACAGGGCGTCTTCTGCATCGAGGTAGTATTTAGGGCCCTGACTCAGGACGAGATGAACGCAGGAGGGGTTGATGCGGGTCCAGGGCACAGTGCCTGTTACCCTAACTATTCCCCGAGGGGCCCACCTCAACGTCACCTCTTCAGGGACGCCAAGGAGGTTTTGGCTGGGGCAGGACCAGGGCTGGGGGCAGGTCTCCGCCAGAGCTTAACTTCCCAGCCCAGGTGAGGCACAGTTTCGGGCCTTGGCCAGCAGGAGGGTGTCCAGACCCCACAGCAGCACCTGTGCCCCTCACAGCATCCCCAGGAGCTCAGACTCAGCTTGGTAGCTGTCCCTGAAGTCGCATCCTTACGAGGGGCACCCCAGCCCACCGCAGGCACCGGGGGCCTGGCCTCAGTCTGTGAGCACCACCTTGGAGGTAGTTGGGTTAAGGGTCTGGGAGGGCGGGTGCAAAGTCCCTCTGCAGATGCCACAGGAGGGGCTGGGCTGGCAGGTGCCGAGAAACCTTCCAGAACTGGAGTCTGTGACGAGGCTCCTGGGGTTGGAGTCTGGGCAGGGGCTTCTCGGAGGAGGGGGCAGGGGCTGGGCCTTGTGTTGGTTCCGACTCAGCCCGTGGGTAGGTTCGTGGGATTGAGGCCTTCAGGACATGGCCTGGCCACATCCCCAGAGGAGGCTCTGCCAGCCAAAGGGGGCTTCTCTGCTGGCCTCTAGTGATGCAGGGACCCCTGGCCCCAGCGTCCAGGCAGAGGGAGGGCAGCAGGCTGCACAGGCCTGGGGTCCCACCTCTCACCCAGTAGCTCCGCCCCACACCTGGCCCAGTGCTGGGATGCAGGGTCCCACGTGGTGAGGTGTGGGTCACTCAGTCCAGGGGCTCATGCCAGCCGATGGCCACAGCTGAGAGAGAAAGAGTCTTGACGGGGAAGCAGGGCCGAGAAGGTTGCTGGAGGTGGCCTCAGGGAGAGAGGCCTGTGGACCGGAGACCCCAGGGCCCTCAGGTGATGGCTGGGGTACACTGTGAGATGGCGTGTCCCCTTTCTAGCAGGACCAGAGGAGAGGAGGACCAGGGGACCTTGCTCTTGGGACCCTCAAGGAGGTGCCAAAGGCCCCGGCTTGCCTGGGACGTGGGGCTTTCCATGTGAAAACAGGAACTGTCCTGGAGAAGCCCGGCCAGCTGGTCACCCTCCCTCTCGGGTCCTTGGAGGCCAGACAGACTCACGCTGGGCCTTGACCTACAGGAAGGAAGGAAAGACGCTGGGGTGGGTGACAGCCCGGGCAGCAGAGCAGGGGTGGGCACTGCAAGGTCGCAGGCCCCGTCTCCAGGGCCCTGGAGGAACACCTTACCCCAAGTTCCATACTTGGGCAAGAACTACAGCTTCAACGGAGAGGTGTCCATCCAGGAAGGCGTGGAGGGGGGAGTGGCTAGCAGCCGGTGGTCTGGCCTGGCTAGGGCCTGGGTGGGGGGTGGTGAGAGGGCAGAAGGGCAGCCTGGAATCAGGAAAAGACGAGCCTTCCAACTTCATGGGAAAGCAGGGCTCAGAGACAGTAGCCATACACCTGTTCACCAGGCTGGGAGGGCGGAAACCGAGGCAGGACACGTGGCATGGATGCACTCCTCTCCATGTGCTCCTGGTGCCTCAGTCCCCGAAACAGGCACATGCCCGAGGGACCCGGAGGGGCCCCACATTTCCCCGAGCACCACCTCCTCCGGTCCTGGTCCCTCATCCCCCACTAGAAGGGACCGCCCCATGTTCTGACCATCCATCCCACACACCTCTACCCATCGGGAAGAAGCAGGAAGGACTTCCAGGACCCCAGAAGAGAAGTCACAAACCCAGGCACCCGTTCTTACCCCGGAGAACCCCCCTGGCCGGCACCAGTGCCTCCCCCTGCCGGATGACACTTTCAGAGAGCCTGGCTCTTTGGTCTCTGTTGGAAGCAGCCACGCTGACACCTCAAGAGGTGACAAGCAGCAGCTTCCCTTCTGGGCACCCTGGGACCTGGTGGGGGAGTTTCTGAGGCCCCTGCTGCCTCCCACCCCTGGCCTTCTGGTCCGATGCCCAGCTCGGGGGGCGGCCAGGTCTCACACGCATTTTGCAAACCGGAGAAGCATGAGGGATAGCCACGGCCTCTCGCCCTATCCCTTCCACTGGGACTCAGCCCTGCTAGATGGACAGGTGAACACAGACGAGGGCACAAGTCAGACACCCCTGGCCCAGGCCCTGATTTGACAGTCGAGGAGGAGGGGCTGCCCAAGGTCACACCGCCAACAGTGACCGAGCCAGGACCAGACTGGCTCTGCAGGCAGCCCTGCTGGGCCAGCATCTCCACAGCTTACCCGGCTTTGACAAGCATCTCATCCTCTCAAGCCTCAGTTTCCCCATCTGCAAAATGGGACAATGCTAATTCCTCCCTCGTAGGATACATGTGAGGATTAAATGAGGCAACCTGCACGTAAATCGCGTGGCCGGGGCGGCTGCCTGGCACAGAGAGGGTGTGTTGCCAGCAACAGCAGGGTACCGACCAGGGATGCCGCTGAGCACCGGGCATGTGTGCAGCCGGGTGAAACAGCCTGTGTTCCGTGAAGACAGACCCACCAGCCGCTGTGATGTGTGTCCCACAGACCCCCTGGGTCGGGTGGTAGCACTGTCCAAGCTGCTTGTTATGTAAATACTGCTTCATCCTGTCTGACAATTTATTAGGGAACTGCACATGATTTGGGGGTACAAATGCCTTTGTTGGGGTTGGAGTCTCCCTGCCAGCCCACACCCCTGGGCTCAGAGCAAATGTCCACTTTTCATTACAGAGGCAGCTGGTGGGATCCTCAGTGCTCGGCTGTGCCCTGCCCACCCCTCTAGGTCTGGAGGGAGAGACCGATGATGCAGAGGGTGATGCCTCTTCTCAAGGAGGGGGCCCCTGTGCCAGGCACATAGGACATGGCCTCCGAGCCTTACAGATGAGAAAGCAGAGGCACAGAGAGGTTAAGCGATTTGCCCAAGGTCACACAGCCAGGAAGAGGCAGTCACTCTGCTCAACTCCAAAGCCCACAGAGTTGCCCATCGACCAGGCAGCGCCCACTACCTTGCCCCCTGCCCCATTCCTCTTGCTGTGCGAAGATGCCACCGGCAGGAATCTGGGCCCGCTGGCACCCTGGGGGCAGCCGTGGGCTGTGGCCATACCCTCCTGTCCCCCCAGCAAGGACCTGCTGCCTCTCACCCCCCGCCTGCACTCCAGGCCATGAGGCACCTCCTGGCACCATCCTCCGAACTCCCCTCCCTCTCCTTCCTCTCACCCCCCATCCCAGGCTCCCTGAGCCCTCAGGCCTGGCCTCTCCCAGGCTCGCAGCCTCTGCTGGCGCCCCGTCATTGCTGCTTCCCTGACTCTTCCTCACCTCGCTCCCAACTGCTGGTCCTGGCACCTGCAGCCACCACTCAACCACAGGACCCTGGACCCCCAGCTAGAACCCTCCGGGGCTCCCTGGTGCCTTCGGGATGTAGCCAGCTCCTGGGCCAGATGGATCCCCAGGCCCTGCAAACCTGCGACTGTCTCCAGCCTCCATCCAGCCCCCACCCAGCCCATTCCCTGCTCCCTCTCCAGGCACCAGCTGCGACGGGCCGTGGAGGCCTGCAAGGCCTGGGCATGGCCACCTCCCTGCCTGGGCCCCCCTCCGTTCCCAGACTCATCATCCTCACCCCAAAGCTGGGGTGGCCCCTGCTGGGGGCTCCTGCTGTATCCCACCTCCCACCATCATAGCACAGCTGTCCCGGTAGCTGTGGAGGTTCAGGGTTTGTGCCTGACCGTGGGCAGCTTGGAGGCGGACCCCAGGCCTTCCCTGGCGGCCCACAGGGTTCCCTTAGGGTGTGGGCTTATTTTTGGGGGTGTGGACAGCTGATGGAGATTGTGGGGCACACGCGTCCCTTCAAGCCTGCTGTCTCATCTGCTGTCCCCCCAGCCAGGCACTTCTGCCCAGATGCCCGCTGGGCCTTAGCCCCCAGCCCAAACATGGGAGTTATAGTTACTGGTTTGGTCGTTGATGTTGTCAGGTGGGCCAGAGTCCAGTTCCCCGATCAGGCCTGAAACCCGGGCCCCCCCCAGTGAAAGTGCCCCATCCTAACCACTGGGCCACCAGGGAATTCCCCAGGTGTGCCCCGCAAGGGAAGGCCCGCGTGCGGCTCCCCAGGCCCAGCAGCGGGGGCGGGCAGGGGCGTGCACCACCAGGGAATTCCCCAGGTGTGCCCCGCAAGGGAAGGTCCGCGTGCGGCCCCCCAGGCCCAGCAGAGGGGGCGGGCAGGGGCGGCCAGGTGCAGGCCTTACAGAGAGATCCAGTGACCGACCGGCGGCACCGATGGCGCGAACAAGGCAGAGGGCGCTGGGGTGAGGCCGGGCCCCTGCAGGACCTGGCAGGAAAAGGAAGAGGAGGGGCTGAAGGGCAGCCGAGGGGAGGGGGGAGGGGGGAGGGGAAGAGAAGGGGCGAAGGGGAGGGGGGAAGGCGAGGAAAAGGGACGCGGACGGGGAGGGGGAGGGGCGGCTGAGGCCCTCACCTGGGTTCTGTAGCCTCTTTGTCTCTCCCCTCCTTGGCTCCCTGGCCCCCTGCCCACCCTGGAGACAGCAGAGGCCGCACGCTATTTACCGCTAAGGTGTGAGGGACGCCCCTCACCCCAAGCACCTTGGGGTGCTGGGAATTTTTTGAAACTGAGGCGTCCCCCTCCACAGCCTTGACTGGCCACAATGGGCAGACTTCACCCCAATCTTAGACTCGAGGAGACTCAGGGTCACAGAGAGTGAGGCCCTTGGCCAAGGCACCCACGGGGGGAGGAAGAGTGAGGTGGGCAGGCAGGCGGCAGTGGGGGGAGGGGTGGCTGGAGGCTGCGCACGGTCCGCCCTCCACTTTCCGGCCCCAGTGGGCTGCGTGGGCGGGCTGCTGGAGGTGGTGCCCTTTGTGGACACCAGGGGGCAGCAGGCCCCCAGTTTGGGGCCTCAAGGCTGCTGCCGGCGGGTGGGGAGGCGGCCTGGGCTGGTCTGGCCGGGGGCCCAGGGGCTGCCGCTCACATTGAGGACGGTTGTGGTCCCCCTGCCCGGGCCATTGGGAGAGGGAGGGGACAGGCACCGCTTCTGCTGAGCCCCTACTCTTTGCAGCCCTGGCTTGGCCGGGTTGTCTTGCTTTTACCTCCTGGCCTCTGTCCTGATCAGCTGCTGCTCACCTTGGAAACGCTGCGGGGGCGGAGGGGGGGGGCGGCCGCGGGGGAGTTGGGCAAACGTGGGGAGTGAGTGGATAGGGGAGCGGACAGAGCGGTGAGGGCTGTCCTCCTCGCCTGACCGTGGGCGGGCAGCAGGCAGGCGGCTGCTCCCTCATCGTGCCCTGACTTGCGGTGGGAGCCTGCTGGGGGTGTCCCAGTGCCTGCGAGTACTAGGTGCTCAACTAATGTCTCGCATGAAGTCTCTCCTGAAGCCTAGGAAGGCCCTGCCTCTTGTTCCTCCATGGCTGCGGGGGTCCAGGTCCTGCTGTGGGAGGGCTGGGGACCATCACATCTCCTCCCTGGCATTTCAGCTGCTCTGAACACCACGCGGAGGTGTTGGAAGCAGGGTGGGAGAGGGGGTCCCTGGTGTACCCTGTGGGTAGAAGATGCTGACTCACAGGGGACCCCACTAGCTCAAGAAGACTAGACAGGAAGTTGGGGGGCATGGTGGGCATGAGGTCTGGGAAGGGGGGGCCATCTGCTCATCCCCGATGTGCTTTTCTTGCTGTTTCCCTGGCAAGGTGAGCCTCTGGCCCAGGGGACCGTCCAGTCTGTGTCCTGCGGGTGGGGAACCGGTGGGACTCAGAGCTGTGGCCACAGAGGGTGTCTGAGCCAGGCCCTGAGATCTTCCTCGGCGCCTGCCCCCCCCCCCAGGACACCTCCTCAGCCCTGGGAGGGTCTGTCTGGAGCCTCGGATGACCAGTGGTCCAGGGCTCCTGGGACTTTGAGGACTGAAACCAGCAAAGCCCCAATTAAGGCGGGAAGAGGGGTTCCCCCTGCTTGAGACCCCCGGGGTCGGGGAAGCAGCCCCGCTCTATGTTGGAGATGGGGCTGAGGAACTCTCACGTCCAGGGCTGTTCCTGTTTCCCCGCTCCTCCCCCGGGGCTGCCCAGCCCCTCCCACCGATTCAGGGTTGGAGGGAGTGAGGACCCCGGCCCCGACCCTGAGTACAAGGCAGTCCCTGTAATCGGAGCTTTGGATTCGCGTTGTGTGGCTTGCGGACAGTCACCGGAGGGAGGCCGGCACCTGCGGAGGACGTGCCTGGCAGCCGCCCCGAGAACAGCCCCTCCTGGGGGGCCGGGGGCGGGGCGAGCCAAGCGGCGGGAACTCGGTGCGGGAGGAACATTCTCGCTGCGCGCGGGGTGCTGGGCCCCTGCCAAGGGCGCCAGGAAACCTCCCCCTGTGCGTGCGGGCGCGCAAGCACAGAGCTGGGCCGATCCGCCTGTCGCTGGGGGCTGGCTGGTTAATCTGTAACTCTCCCTACCCCTCGGGGCCTCCAGGCCCCATCTTACGGAGGAGAAGGTGAGGCTCAGAGGGGCAGCGGCCTCCCCAGGGGGCCTGCCAGGCCGGCCCAGGGCCTTGGTGAAGTGCGCCGCTGGGTGACGTGCTTTGACTCCCCGGGCACACTGGGTGAGCTGGTGGGGCGGTGAGGGCCTTACCCTGGTGGGCGGGAGGTGGACAAGCTGAGATCTGCACGTGGGAAGGCCGACTTGGCTGGGCGGGAGCTCGGTCACCTTCCTGGTAGAATGAACCCCAGGGGTTAGCCATCCCGGGGGAGGGCCATACACCCACATGTGCCCGCCCCTGGCTCCAGGGCTCGCGGGGGTGTCAGGGGACGTTAACCTCGGGACCCTTGACTTGTTTCCTCTCCCGCTTTTGTGCCTACCGGCCCCTCATAGCAGTCGGGTGGAGGGGCTCAGGGCTGGGCCAGAGGCACAGATCAGCTGCCGTTGAGCGCTGGGTGATTGCAGGCAGGTTGCTTAACCTCTCTGAGCCTCAGCCTCCTCCCTTGGCAAATGGGCATCAAAACGCCTCCGTCTTCAGGTTCTTGGAATGATTAGAGGCAAGGAGGCCAGCCTCAGTGCAGGGCAGGCTCGAGGTAGCTACTGTGGTCACCAGTTGTCATGTCCTTCCAGACTCCTCAGACAGGGCAGTACCCTGGATAGCAATCGGAGAACTGTGGGAAGGGCACAGACACAGAGGCCCCTGCAGGGTCCCCAGAAGCACTGCTGGGGGTGGGCCCTGGCACACCCACTGCCCCAGTGGGTCCCCAGGAGAAGGGAGGTTTGGGGCAGCCAGAGAGGCCGCTGGTGCTGAAGTCAGCCACCAGGGGGAAGCACGCGGCTGAGGATGGCGTTTCCCTGCCACCAGAGACCAGGTTCGGCCACTCATTCCGGCAAGCATGTTTCTCCTCCCTGGAAAAAGAGCCCACAGTATCCACCGACTGTGGGGTGCTGTGAGGACTAAACGCCCCCCCCATCGGGCCTTAACCACTGTAAAAGCTGGGGCAAGTCCTTGAATCTTCCTGAACCTTCCTTTCCTCACCGGGAAATACCCGTGCCATATATGTGAGTCAGGGGAAGTAGTGTCTGTACCGGATGACTCTCACTGTTTAGTGACTGAAGATGCAATGAAAGTTTCTCACTCCCGTCCTGGTCAGGTGGGTGTGCAGAAGGCGCTGTGGGTCTGGTGGTTCGGCTCCACGTGGGCTTTCAGGGCTCCTGGCGCTGCAGGCTCTGCTGTCCCCAGGGGCCCCCCTCCCCCCCCGCCCACGCCCCCGCCAGTGGGGAGGGGAGGAGGACCGCTTGGCTGATTTTGATGGGCACTGCCTGGAAGTGGTGCAGAGCACCCCTGCTCACGTCTGTGGCCCCCGTCGCAAGGGGGTTGGGCACGTGGGCTTTCTGTGTGCTTACAGGAAAAGGCAAAGGTTTGGTGAGCTCGTAGCTTTTACTCTGCTGCTCCTAGGCTGGATGAGGTGAGAGCTACGAAGATGTACCTGCAGGATACCAGCAGGGGACCTGGCGCTTAGGACTCCCACCCCCCACCCCCCGCTGCAAATAGGCTCCCCGTTGCTGCACATGCGGGATTTGGGGGGTAGGGTAGCCCCGCCCCTCCCTGGTTCTGCTGTCTGCACAAACATTGTTCCTTTTAAATGCTTCTTTCCTTTGGATACATTTTAAGTTACAAAAGCAGATCCTGGCTGTCGTACCTAGACACATATTTGCTTGTCCAGAGCCCCTTGGGGCGGAGGGCTGGGCCTCTTCTCAGTGCTGGCGGCTCCCAGCCCTCCCCACCATCCGTCCCTGGCGCAGGGAGGGACCCAGCCTACTACTGGGAACAGCAGGTTCAGTAAGCCAGTGGGTACCATCCTGGATCGAATTCAAGGTCACAGACTCAGAAGGTCACCTCCCTGCCCTAATGAGGTGACTGAGCGAGGAGGTGTCCCCATGGCCCCTGGAGAAATATAACTAGGACACCAGGCAGCTGGGGGTGGCCCTGGCAGCTGACCAAGCCTCTGTGCCTCCAAGCCTCCAGCTCTCCGTTCCCTCCCCCGTAAAACAGGTGAGGCCCAGCAAGAGATCTACGGAAACCATCCTGTGCAGGGCTCGGCTGGCTGAGGGCCCCACAGCTGCCACGCTATGTGACCCAACATGTATGGGACGCCCACTTCCAGTCCTTGGCGACGGGACTCCAAGTCACATGCTGTTGGGCTTGTCGCTGGGGGGGCCCCGGGACCCATCTGCCTGAACTCAGCTGGCACCCATGGAGGTGTCTCGTGTGCACCGAAGGCAGTCGGGATGGCCCTCCCAGGCCTGTCCTCGGGCCAGACCGTGCACGCGCAGGGCAGGGTCGCAAGAGGCCTGGTGCAGGGTCAGCTCCCGTAAGTTATGAAGCGTGCACTAGGTCCCCTGCCCTTGGGGGGGCCAGGGCACACAGGTGTTCATACCATGGGGCAGGCCTTGCCAGGGACGAGAGTGCTGGCTCCCCTGGGTGCCCAGAGCAGGGCTGGGAGTGCGGTGGCTTCAGTCTTGTCGGAAGGGAGATGGCCTGGAGGCTGAGCCTGGGCTGGGGGTTGGCTCCTTCCCCGGCCTGCCCTCCCAGATGGCTGAAGTCAGGGCATTCTGACCTCTTGGGAAATCCTGGGGGCCATGTGGTTCCATGTTTGGTGGTCACTACCCACTGTGGCCCTGTGCATATGGCCTCTGGGGAGACTGGTGTGGCCGTGGCACTAGGGTGGGGCAAGGCCCTGCCTCCTAACTCCAGGCCAGGTGATAACAGCCCCACCCAAGGGGTCCACAGGGCCAGGGGAGCCTCTGTCATCTTATTTTCCCGAAGATAAAAAGTTGTACTGGACTTCCCTGGTGGCGCAGTGGTTAAGAATCCGCCTGCCAGTGCAGGGGACACCGGTTCGAGCCCTGGTCCGGGAAGATCCCACATGCCGTGGAGCAACAAAGCCCGTGCACCACAACTGCTGAGCCTGTGCTCTAGAGCCCGCGAGCCACAGCTACTGAGCCTGCGCGCTACAACTACTGAAGCCTGTGCGCCTAGAGCCCGTGCTCCGCAACAAGAGAAGCCACTGCAACGAGAAGACGGCGCACCACAACGAAGAATAGCCCTGCTCACCGCAACTAGAGAAAAGCCCGCGCAGCAACGAAGACCCAACGCAGCCAAAAATAAATAAATTAATTTAAAAAATTTGTACCAACTGTACTTGTGGAAAAGTTGGAATAGAATGCACAAAAAAGAGGAAAGAAATATAACACCAATCATCAACTTTGCATCCACTTTGGTCCTGCTGTCAAGAGCCGAGAGTGGCAACGTGCCCTGTCCCTTAGCTGGGCTGATGGCTTCTCCTGCTGGCCTTCATCCCAAACCTTGCCTCCACAAGCCTCCTCCAGGACACGTCTGCATGCTAGCAAGGAGTCCCGTCCCTGAAGGGACCTGGAACCCACCTGACCCTGCGGGGGAGGCAGGCAGGTTGGGTTGGGTCGGCCCCAGCCCACCTTTCTCACTGGGCTCGTGGGCTCACCCAGGACAGGGGCTGGGAGCTCAGGGCCCTGCTGGGCCCTCCAGCAGGAGCTTGGCCGTCCCCCTCCCCACCTGAGCTGCTGGAGGCATTTCCTAGGCCCCCAGCCCTGGGACAGGCTGGGCCAAGGAGATAGCTGCAGAAAGTTACAGTCTCCTGTGGCCTGGCCCCGATGGGATGGCCACTGGGGAGAGCCAGGGGCCACACCAAGAAGCGGGGGAGCAGGGTCATAGGCCTTGCCGGGCAGGTCCTTCCCTTTCTGGGCTGGCTTCTTCTCTCCCTGACACTGTGGTAGGGCCCACTGGCTCGCATGCCCTGTCATTCATTCTTAGGTGTGTACTTTCCCAACCAACACGTTTCCTGGGCACAAATGAGGGGGTGCTAGCCTTCCAGGATGGAGGCAGAGAGGCGCAGCTCCTATAAGCAGCTGGACCAGGGCTGCCTGGGCGCCCTCGTGGCTGCTCTCTGCTGCCCCCCCCGCCCCCACCCCATCTGGCGGTTCCCTGTGTGACAAGGGATAAGCCTGGCCGGGAGGATCAGCGTGCACAGTCAGGGTCCCAGGCTGGGCAGGGCCAGCCCCACCCTAGTGGAGAAGCCTCCAGCGCCCTGTCCAGTAGCCAGCCAGCCAACCCCCGGCCTGGCCAAGCCTGAAGTGGCCGAGCACCCAGTCAGTGACGTAGCTCAGGATGTCACAGGGTGCATAGCTCAGGATGGGCACGGCCCGTTTCCCATCCACTGGGCAGGACGGACGGCCCCAAGAGCTAGTCTCCAGACCCTGGCTCCAGGCGACTGTGGGCCAGCTCTCAAGGTGTCTGCCACTTCGCCCTTGGAGAAAGAGTGGAGCAGAGCCTCCCTCCCCCGGCCCCCCAAACTCCTCTCCCCGCTCACTCGTGGGCCTTAGGTCTAGCAGGTGTGTTAGGGCTCCAGGTGCGCGGAACCCTGCCAGGCACACAAGCCTCGGGCGCAGCAGGCCGCGCGGGGGCAGCCGAAGACCCTATCTAGCTCCAGCCAGGGACGAGCTGGCCGCGGCGGGTTAAAGGCCCGTCAACTGGCGCGGGAGGCCCAAGGGCGAGCGCGGGCGGCGGGGCTGGGTGCCCCCGGGGGGGCGAGTCGGGCCAGGCCGAACGCCGGTCTTGCCGGGGGTCGTCGCCCGCCGCGCCCGGTAGGGCGCGCCAGCAGGGGTGGGGGGGGGCCGCCCGCGCCACCGCCGCCGAGCAGCCCCCGCCTGCAGACAAAGGAGCCGGCGGGGGGCGGGAGCGGGGGCGGGGGTGGGGGTGGGGGCGGGGTGGGGTGGGGGGATGGGGCGAGGGGGCGGGGCGCCGCGGTGTCACGTTACCGCCCGCAGCGCCCTTTAACTCCGGCCCCGCCCCGCGCACCGCCCCCTCCCCCGCCGCTGCGCGCGCCCCGCGCCCCGCCAATCGGCCCTCGCGCCCCGCCCCGCCCTCGGGTGGGTGTGTGCGCAGGGCCAATGGGCGGCGGGCGGGGGCCGGACCGCCGGAGGGGCGGGGGCAGCGCGGCGCCGGCCAATCGCCGCGGTGTTGTTGAAACTGAAAATACTACATTATGCTAATAGCAGCGGGGCCCGTGCGCGGGGGGGTGGGACCCTCGCGTATAAAGGGGCGCGCGAGGACTGGGCGTTCCACAGGCCAAGTGCTCTGCGCTCGGTGGGTGCCAGCCAGGCCAGGGCTAGCCGAGCGAGCGAGGACAGGCACCCGAGGGGGCGCGGCCGCCGGCCGGACGACACAGCGAGCGAGACTCAGGAGCAGTCCACGGCCCGACAGCCAGGTAGCCGCCGCGCCGCCCTCCCAGCGCGTCCCTTTGCAAATGCAGACTCCGGCGCGCGGGGTCTCACTTGCGCCCGGCCTCCGCCCTCCTTTCCTCTCTTCCTCCTCCTCCTCCTCTCCTCTCCTCTCCCGCCGCCCGGCCCGCGCAGCCCCCGGAAAAGTCCGATGCGTATCTCCGCAGCGCGTCGGCAATGGAGCGCCTGGTCGCCCGCCGCACCTTTCCCCTGTTCGCGCGCACCAGCGCTTGCCGCAGCCTCTTCGGGCCCGTGGACCACGAGGAGCTCAGCCGCGAGCTGCAGATGCGCCTAGCCGAGCTGAGCGCCGAGGACCAGCGTCGCTGGGACTATAACTTCCAGCAGGACGTGCCACTGCGGGGCCCCGGGCGCCTGCAGTGGACCGAGGTGGACAGCGACTCCGTGCCCGCCTTCTACCGCGAGACGGTGCAGGTGGGGCGCTGTCGCCTGCTCCTGGCGCCTCGTCCCCGCCCGGACGGCGCGGGCGATAGCCCGCCCTCCGGGCCGCCGGCCGATGAGTCCCTCGACGGCCTCGGGGAGGCGCCGGCGTCGCCGTCCAGCGGCCCGTCCGTAGCGCCTGCCCCGGCCCCGGCCCCGGCGCCGCAGGAGAGCTCTGAGCCGGAGGCGGTCCCGCCGCCGCGCAGCCAGGAGCCCCTGGCCGAGCCGCCGCACTCAGGGATTTCGGGGCGCCCCGCGCCGGGCACTGCCGCCACTGCCACCAACACCAACGCCGCCGCCGCCACTGCCGCCGCCGCTGCCACCACTGCCGCCGCCGGAGGCGCCGCGATCAAGAAGCTGTCCGGGCCTCTCATCTCCGGTGAGTCCCGCGCGGCCCCGCCCCGGCCCGGCTCGGCCCTGCTTTGTCCGGCCGGCCGGGCTCCCAGGCCCTCGGGGGCCTCTCTTGGTCCCCGCCTCCTCCGTGGCGTTAAAGGGCCCGCAGCGCGCGGGGCGAGGCAGCGCCCGCACCCCGTCCCCGCCCTGTTGTTGTGCTCCGGAGAGGTTCGCGCGGGAGGGTTGGGAGGGCGCGCTCTGGCCCCCTCCGAGCGCGATCCTCGCCCGGGCCACTGGAGACCCTCCTCGGGCGCGGCCGGGCGCGGCGATCGCGGCGCGGAGGGGGTTAAGCGCGGCGGTAGCCCCGGGGGGCTTGGCCGCGGGACAAGGGGAAATGCTTACACAGCACATTGCGCGGCGACGTAAACAAAGCTGACCCGCCGCGGACCTCGGCGCGGGCGGGGACGGCGCCCCCCCACCGGCCGCCCAGCCGCCCGCGCCTCCTCCCGGCACCCTCTTGGGCTCCCCGGCCGGCCCCGCCCTGACCGGCCGCGCGCGCTGTGGCCCGCAGATTTCTTCGCCAAGCGCAAGAGACCCGCGCCCGAAGCCAAGGCGTCGAACGAGGTTCCCGCGGGATGCGCCGCGCCCGGCGCCGCTCCAGCCGTCGGCTCGGCTGAGCAAACCCCGCGCAAGCGGCTGCGATGAGAGGTGAGCGCGGCAGACGGGGCGGGCGGGGAGGGGCGTCCCGCGGGGTCCCGGCGGCCAGTCTGTCGCCGCTCGCTCACCGCACCTCTCTCCCGCAGCCTCGCGCCCAACGAGCCCCGAGGGAGCCCGCTGGGCAGCGGACAGGAGAGGAGCGCTGGGCCTCGGCTGGGACCGTCCATGTAGCAGCAACCGGCGGCAGCTGCCACGGAGCAGCGTTCGGTTTTGTGTTTAAAGTTTGAAAACTGTGCAATGTATTAATAACGTCTTTTATATCTAAATGTATTCTGCACGAGGAGTACACTGGTCCCAAGGTGTAAAGCTTTAAGAGTCATTTATATAAAATGTTTAATCTCTGCTGAAACTCAGTGCAAAAAAATGAAAAAAGAAAAAAAAAAGGAAAAAAGGAAAAAAACATGTATATTTGTACAAAAAGTTTTTAAAGTTATACTAACTTATATTTTCTATTTATGTCGAGGCGTGGGCCGCTCTGCCACGCGCTAGCTCGGTTATTGGTTATGCCAAAGGCACCTCACTCGCATCTGGTTATCGACAAATGTAAATTTATTTTTTATAGCGGACTCTGGGGGGAGGGGGTCGCTCACAAGCTGTAGCTGCCGTACAAGCCCATCTAGCTTGCAGTCTCTTCGCGCTTTCGCTGTCTCTTTTTACTATTATGATTATTTTAAACTTGAAGACAAATCTGTTAAAAGAAAAAAAAAAAAAAGAAAAAAAAAAAAAAAAGGTTCCTGAGCCGTCTGCACCACTGCCCCGGCTCCTCGTCCGCCGGGTTCTAAATAAAGAGGCCGAATAATGCTGCAACTCAGCTCCGTGTGTGCTTGTACTGCCTCCAGCTTTCCCCTCCGGCACCCCCAAATGTTAGGGAGTTAGAACCCAGGGGGCAGCCCTAAAGGGAGGGAGGGGGGCTTTCTCCTGGCAGGGCTGGCCCACGCCCACCTGCTCCAGGGCCCTAATTTAGGGATGAGCGGCCCCGCCCTCGCTCTGCATTTATCACATGCACACACGCACACACACACACACACACACACACACACGTGCAGGGCTGTACACGGAGACCAGGGCTCACTGTTTCCCAGGCTCCAAGGAGACCACCCCAGCTGCCCTGGGCCGAGCCCCAATGGGACTCAGGTGGGCACCTGCGGGGACTGGGCCGGTCGCAGGCCCGGAGAGGGAGAACCTGAGCCTGAAATTCTTCAGGCCCCGCCCAAGGTGGACCCCAACGGCTCCAAAGTCCTCCGCTTCGTGGGCCCCGGTGTCCCCCAGGGTGGGGCCGCAGGACCGCAGATGTGTTCTGGCCTCTTCTCTCGCCCACGGTGGGGGAGGGGCAGCCTGCAGGCTTGCGGGGGAAGAAGGGAGGGGGGAGGCCAAGAGGAAGGGCCCAGGGGCAGGTGGGGGTGGGGAGGGATGAGATGCGCCGCAGCTTCGGTGGAAAAACTCGAGGCCGGATCCAGCCGGGCACCCACCAGCCTTCTAGTTTCCAAGTGCTCCCTTTTAGTCAAAAGGCGAGGTTTATTTTTTTTTTTTATAGCTGACCTATAAACCTCTGAAAATTATGGCTTACAATGGAAAGGGTGGTGTAAAATAGCAAAAACGGACGGCTAGCAGTATTTTTGCTGGTGCCTTGGGCCTGGGGAAGCGGAGCAGTGGTGGTGTATTTTTTTAAGTTAACCGTTTGGGGGCTGTTTGCGACACTGATGTCCCCCACGGATCAGGGTCAAAGACTCGGCTGAAGCCTCGATTTTGGAGATGCGTTTGGACATGCGATTCACTTCCCCTCCCCCGCAGCTGCCTGAAAGGGTGGGGAGGAGGGAAGTGGGACCGGCCCGAAGCTGAGCTGGGGCTGCACGCTGAGAAATACCTCCCCTGGGAAATGAGAGTAGGGGCCCTGCCGCCTTCAGCTCAGCCCGAGCACATCCTGGGAATTAGACCTGCCGAGATCTGACTTCAGGCTCTGCACCTCTCCTCTGGGGAGGGGGCCTCCCCCAGGCCTGCCTGTGTGACCAGGTGGGAGCTCAGCCTGGATGAGCGGGAGGGAGGAAGATGGCGCGAGCTGGGAGTCCGTGGGCAGCGCACCCTGCTGGAATGACCATTCACACTGAGGACAGAGTCTGGCTGGGGGTGGGCATGTCCCCACCCCAAACTCAATGCGACCGGGCACCCTACCTGCCCCCCACCCCCAGACCCCGCTCTGCTGCCTACACCCCTAGCCCCCAGCACGGACCTGGGGATGCAACCCCTTGCTACCCAGCTTCCGGGTGTCACTCAGGGTGGCTTTCTCAAAAGCACCAGGGCCGTGTAGGGACGGGAAGGGGACACTAACGTCGTTTCTGGGGCCAGTTTCTCCCCCAGGCAGGAGCTCGCAGCAGAGACCCAGAGGTTGCCCTCCATAGGGAAAAAGCACTGGACTTTGATTCACAGTGTGGCCTGGGCAACTTCTTACGGACCAGGCTGGGAAGACAAAATGTAGGGCCGCCAACCATGAACCAATGATGGGATGATAAAGGGGCAGAGGCTGAGCAGGGACTGCCCCGGGCAGTGGTGGGCAGGGCGCTTTAGCTGGGTGTTTGGGGAAGCCGTGGGATGGGATGTCACCCATAGGGTGAGTGTAGTGGAGCCAGAGGGTCTTGATGAAGCTGGAGAGTAGGGCCGAGGGGGCCACTCGGGGGTCTCCCATGGCCCTGGCATGGCCTGCTGGTGCGTGTTGGGCTGGCACATGGTTTAAACATTATTCGTTGTAAGAGTGCCTTTGAGGGTCTGCCTGCAGGGCCTCTCCACGCCCTGGTCTCCCACTGCTCTCCTGGACCTTCCTGATTCTGATGGGCTGGCATCAATCGCTGGACCTTGTCTGCAGGCAGTAGGGAGCCCTTGGGGAGACTGAAGCAGGGTGACAGAAGCTGAGGCAATTTAAGAAAGCATCCTAAGGCTGCCGGGAGGAGAACAAAGGAGGGGCCAGGTAGGGGCTACTGTGGCCGGCCACCCTAGCAGAGGTACCAGGTGGGCAAACGTTCCCAGTGCCTCCAGCACACCAGACACTGCTCTAGGCACCAGAGACACAGCGATGCATGAAACAGACACAATTCCCTGCTAGCAGGAGCTGCCTCTGTGGGGAGAGGTGACATAACCCGGGGCCAGGGGGCTATTGTTTAAAGCAGGCCATGCCAGGAAGCCCCCCTCCCACCCCCCAGCAAGTGCATCTGAGCTTGGCGGAGGTGAGGGGTGCAAATCTTGAGGATTAACTGGGAGAAGATAGTTTCAGCAGAGGGAGCAGCCAGTGCAAAGGCCCTGAGGTCTGGAGTGCTCACAGAATAGTGGACCAGAGGGGCCGGAGTGGGAGGTGGGGTGGGGGGATCTGGGAGGTATATTGGGAGGGAGAGCTGATGGGACTTGATGATGGACTGGTCGGGGTGAGGCATGAGGGGGACTGGAAAGCGGGGAAGCAGGGGAGACCTCTGAGGTTCCTGGTTCCATGTTAGTGTGAATGTGGGCCATTCTCAGAGCTGGGGAAGCCTTCCCAGAGAAGGGGAGAGCCCCTTCTTTTGGACGTAAGTTGTAGTTCAGGCTACCCTGCCCTGATTTCCACTCTCAGCCAGGCCCTGTGGACACCAGGCCAGTCCTGTCCATGAGACATTAGCTTTCCACGTTACAGGGGAGGACAGCAAAGCCACTGGCTCAGGGTCACTCGCTGGCCAAGTACCCAAGTCAGGACACAGCCCACGCTGCTGGCCCAATGGCTCTAGCTGCCCTCCCCCGATGCTGTCTCAAGAGCACTGTTTCTTTTTTTTTAAAAAAAAGTTTTTATAGGGCTTCCCTGGTGGCGCAATGGTTGAGAGTCTGCCTGCTGATGCAGGGGACACGGGTTCGTGCCCCGGTCCGGGAAGATCCCACATGCCGCGGAGCGGCTGGGCCCGTGAGCCATGGCCGCTGAGCCTGCGCGTCCGGAGCCTGTGCTCCGCAACGGAAGAGGCCACAACAGTGAGAGGCCTGCGTACCGCCAAAAACAAAACAAAACAAAACAAAAAAACCCAAGAAGTTTTTATACGTTATTTAAATATTAACGAAAGTCTATATTTTATATGAGTTCACTCTCCATGTTGGATATTGTATGGGTTTGGACAGATGTATAAGGACATGAATCCACCATTACAGGATCCTAAAGAGTATTTTCCTGCCCTAAAAATCCTCTGTGCTCTGCCTGTTCATCCTTCCTCCCAGCCCCTGGCAACCACTGAACTTTTACTGTCTCCATAGTTTTGCCTTTTTCAGAATGTCATAGTGTTTGATTCCTACAATGTGGAGCCTTTTCTCATTGGCTTCTTTTTTCACTTCACTTCTTAAGTTTCCTCCAAATGAGCTTCATAGCTCATTTTATTTTTTTAATTTTTAAAAAATTTTTTGTTTTTGTTTTTGTTTTTTGGCGGTACGCGGGCCTCTCACTGTTGTGGCCTCTCCTGTTGCGGTGCACAGGCTCTGGACGCCCAGGCTCAGCGGCCATGGCTCACAGGCCCAGCCGCTCCGCGGCATGTGGGATCTTCCCAGACCGGGGCGCGAACCCGTGTTCCCTGCATCGGCAGGCGGACTCTCAACCACTGCGCCACCAGGGAAGCCCTTGATAGCTCATTTTAAAATATTTCTCAGTAATATTCCATCATCTGGATGGACCACAGTTTATTCAACTGTTCACCTACTGAAGGACATCTTGGCTGCTTCCAAGTTTGGGCAACTGTGAATAAAACTGTGCACATTTTTGGTGTGGAGCTAAGTTCTCAACTCCTTGGAGGAAATACCAAGGAGCACGGTTGCTGGATCATACGGTAAGAGTACACTGAATTTTGTGAGACACCGCCGAAGGCGCCGTACCATTTTTGCATTCCCACCAGCAGTGAATGAGAGTTCCTGTCCAAGACACTGTTTTTCAAACTTTTCTCCTGGGTGGACCACACTGACCACAAGTTTTTTTTTTTTTTTTTAGAATGACCACGAGTTTTTAGGTGAATTCAAACAAACAGAAACCTAATTACAATTTAGACACAAAGACAAAGCATAATCAAAAATGAACGTTAGGGGCTTCCCTGGTGGCGCAGCGGTTGAGAGTCCGCCTGCCGATACAGGGGACGCGGGTTCGTGCCCCGGTCCGGGAAGATCCCACGTGCTGCGGAGCGGCTGGGCCCGTGAGCCATGGCCGCTGAGCCTGCGCGTCCGGAGCCTGTGCTCCGCAACGGGAGAGGCCACAACAGTGAGAGGCCCGCGTACTGCAAAAAAAAAAAAAAAAAGAACGTTAAAGAATTCCTTGGTGTCCAGTGGTTAGGACTCGGCACTTTCACTGCTGAGGCCTGGGTTCAATCCCTGGTTTGGAAACTGAGATCCTGCAAGCCTTGCGGTGTGGCCCAAAAATAAAAAAAAAAAAGAACCCTGATGACTGTGGCTTCCTTTCAGTACCTCTTGGGTTTGACCTGACTGGGACAGAGCGCCTGAGCCCTTGGTCAGTTCCTCGTTCAGTTGGCTCTGCATGATGGTGGATTGCATTATTGTCCAAATATTTGCTGCCCTGCCCTGGGGGAGGATTCTACATCTCCTGCATGTTGATATCAGGCTTGGCCATGTGACTTGCTCTGGCCAATGAAATGTGATTTATGTGACATACGCCACGCCTGAGCAGAAGCCCTTACAGCCCTGGGTATGGGGCCACCTTTTTAATCTTTCCACTGAGGGACCAGCAGGGTCCTGATGGGGCTGCCCCTTCCACTGACTTGCAGTGGAACCCAGCCCCAGCCCACCAGGATGGGACTGTCACAGAGAGAAATCCTCTGTAGTTGGTGTAAGCCACTGAGATTTTTGTTACGCAGCATCCGGTAAACGAAGCTGACAGAGACAGCTCCTTTGAAGATCCCAAGTCACTGCTTTAGGTTTCCAGGAATGACAGCAAGGACGGGGTGGCGGTGTCAAGTTGTCCTGGATGCTTGGACACGTGTCTGGAAAATTTGGAGCCTCCTCTCTGAGCACTGCCTTCAGTGTCCTACAGGTGCCAACTCGAGCCTGTCACATGTAAGGGCGGGAGGCCGGGTCTTTCAGCGTGGCAGGGTCCCGTGCCCTCGCTGGTTGCCTTCTGTTCTGTGGTAGAGTTAGTATATGCTTTAAAAAGTGTCCCGTAGGTGAGGCAGGGAGCATCTGGGCAGAGGAGATGCAGGTGGGATGGAAGAGCTTGGGGGCAGGATGGGAGTCCCTCTGCATGGCTAGCGCAACAGTGACCCAGCTTCTGACTGCATCAACATGCTGGCCGCATGTTCATCCCCGCCACGGGGATCCACCATCCTGAGCTTTCCTGAGGCCACAGGACGGATCACAAGCTTCCACACGAACGAGACTCCACACGCCACTTCCGCCTCCCCTCCCCTGGCGCTGCACTGATCCATCTGCATTGTCCGGGGCCCAGGCTCTGGAGGCAAGGCTTACGTTCCCAGGTCTCAGTGTGCTGAACCACTAAGGCATCGGTACCCACCGCGGGAGGCTGGCCGCTGCTGGCTCAGATGAGTGTTTCTGCAGGTCTTACTCTCAGTTGAAGAGAGTCGCCTCATCCCTGCCCGTACATGCCCCACCTGCAAAGGCTGGCGGATTCGGGGGGCAAAGCCCTGGCCCCTTGCCTTGAACAGACAGCTCTGAGAGACCATCCCAGCTCCGGGGCCCCCGAGGGATTGGCTGAGACCTTCCTCAGACCTGCACCATAGCTCAGCTTCTCCTGTTCTTAACCCTGCTCTTTCACCCCACCAGCCAGGTGAGCCCAAGAGTGGTCCCCAGCGAAACTTCCTGCACACACACGCACAAACACACATATAAATACACACATACACATTCACACACATACACACACATGCACACACACAGACATATACACGCACAGACACACAACAGACACAGACACCCACATGTCCAGTCACTCAGCTAACTTTTTTCTATGATGAAGGAGGAAAATTATCAAGGTTTGGGAACAGGTCACAGTCTCAGAGCTTGAGCTGTGAGCGGACAGCTGGGCATACTTAGGTAGCCCTGATCTCTTATTCTGAAATTTAACATTGGTATAACATAAGCCTTGAAGTGAGATTTTCAAGGGTAGTGGAGATACAGATTGTACTGCTGGCATATGTTCCTTAGACTAAGAAAGAGAAGTGGCCTGTGGTGGACTGAGTGGCAGCGGGAAGAAATGCTTCGAACTTAGCCATTGCCTGAGAGCCCTTGGGTGTGGGGCCCCCTTAGGGGCCAGCCCGCTTCTGTGTCACATGGCTGTGTGTTCAGCATCCCCTTCGGCCCTGAAACTCGACCAGGGTTGTACTCCTCAATGCCAGGACCGTGAGGGCAGAGGACCACTGGCAACCAGCCCTTCTCTCCCAGTCACTGGCATGAGAACACCTGTGCCAGTGATCTTGTGCCAAGTAGAAGCCATCCCAGTGCTTTGTGGTTTAAAACAATGGTTTTGTTTATGCCTACGATGTTATGAGTCAGGGACTTGGGAAGCGCTGGCAGGTACTTTAGCTCTGTTTATGGGGCGTCAGCTAGGGTGCTTTGGTCGGGGTTTGGGGGTTGCCTTCCAAGATGGCTCGGCTCACTCCGTGCCTGGGAGAGTGGAGCTGGCCGCCAGCTGGGCCTCAGCTGCTTTTCCTGTGGCTTCTCCTCAGGCCTCCTTGGGCTTCCTCACAGCATGGCAGTGCTCCCGGAGCCCTGGTGAAAGCAGCAAGGTCTCTAACAGCCTGGCCTGGGGAGTTGAGTAGAACCGCCTCTGCCCCATCTGACCAAGCAGACAAGTTTCCAAAGAGTTTGCAGCCCCCCGGCCATGGCACCTTTCCCGGCAGGGCTCAGTGCGTACCCAGAATTTTCTGGGGGGTTTGCTTCAGGACTCACAAAACGATTGTTACCCAAATTAAAAACAAAACTGTTTTCCTTTAGCAGGGATTTTTAGTAATAAACAGAAAAAAGGTCACGGAGCATTTCCTGTGTTTGAACTGACCAAATGGTGGGAGCGGCTCCTTACTTAGACATCAGAGCTGGATCCAGGAGAGAAGCAGAGTCGGGGGCACGTGCCCATGACAGCACGGATCCCACCCCCGCCCCCCGACCCAAGGCCACTGAAACGGTGACATGACAACACCTGATAAGGGCATTTGCTAGCAACCCTTTCTGCCTTCTTTTATTGTATGTGTGTATACTTTATACAGATATAAAATACATAATAGATATTATATACATGTACGTCATACACACAACTTACACATGCATATAATTTCTCTCTTTCTTTGTGAACTTTGTAGCTGGTGTTAAATTTTCTCAGCAATAGTAATAGTATCGCTTGTATCTCCTTTAAAAAAATTCTTTCCGGGGAACTTGGAACTTGTAAACATACACAAAGTTAATAAAAGATTACCGTGAGCTCTGCGTGCTCACCAGTCAGAGTCAGCAATCGTTACCATTTCTCGAAACTTGTCAGTTGGTCTCCCTCCCCCACCTCTTAATTTTTTGTGATTGCTGTTTGTTTTGAAGCAGATCCCAGACCCCGAATCCTCCCACGGGGTAAATCTGTCTTTGCCACTGGAACGGGCGTCGGTCTGGGAGTGCAGCGTGGACCCACGGGGCCGAGGCAGCTGTGGTCCGGACCCGCCATCAGGGCAGCGCCCAGCAGTTTGTCCCGGAAAGCATTCCTTTCCCTTGTTCTAGAAGATCGCTGCTGGCTTCCAGGGAAGGCCCTGGGCTTTGTTTGAAAACAGCACAAAAACCTTGCTGACCTCACGCCAGTGTCATACCAGAGACCCTGCAAAGGGGACCAGTCCGTGATGTCCTGATTCCAGACAGCCATCGCTACCCAGAGGACCTCCCTTTGCAGCCTGTCCCACTGGGTGGACGGTCCCTGCCTGGACAGGACATCCCACGTTTGCCCTTGAGTCCTGGCTGGTTGGTATGCTGCTGCTTTTCTGAGCCTCTTTTGAGTCATTTTTGGTGATTGAAGTAGTAATAATCCTAATAAAATAATAGTAATAAAATGGAGCTGTCACACACGCAAACCTCCCTGGGAGGAGCCTAGCTGGGGTTTGAGACAAAGGCAAGGGTCTATCTCCTCTGCTTTCTTGTGCAAACCTCCCTCCGCCCTTGCCCTCCTGTGCTGGGAGATCCCTGTGTGGTCTGTTATACCCCAAAGGGGCAGGGACTGGGTCTCATGTCCCAGGACCCAGTTCCCAGCCTGCGCTGAAGATACTTCCACTGGTTCTGATGGTGCTTTAAGCTCAGAGTCATGTGCCTGATCAGGAGAGAGAGAGAGAGAGAGAGAGAGAGAGAGAGAAGGAGGGAGGGAGGGAGGGAGGGAGGAAGGAAGGAAGGAAGGAAGGAAGGGAGGGAGGGAGGGAGGGAAGAAAGACATACTGTTTGAATCCTGTCAAACGACTCCCCTTTGTTGATTCTAGTTTTGTTTTTCTTTTTGGTGGCTCATTTCAGGGGCTTCGGTTTCACTTGTGCCGCTTTGGGGGTGCACAGAGCCAGGCTTAGGGAGCGCACCAGCCCCTCTGCTCTGATGGGCTCCTGCACCTCCCGCGGCCTCCATCCGGAGGACACAGACTCCTTCTGCCCTGGGTGCTGGAGGCCCCCAGCCCCCTGTGTCTCTCACACCCCCTACCCAGCTCACGCCATCAAGGCGGAGAATGAACGAAACCAGCCTGCCCAGAGAATGCAGAGCACAGGCCCCAGGGAAGCAGATCGCTGGTTTTCCACGGGGAGACTTGGAAAGGAGGAGCCGTCCTCGGAAACTCAGCTGAGGCTGGACGGGGCTGCCCCCTTGGAGGCCGGGGGAAGGAGGTGGGGAAGGTGGAACGAAGAGTGGCATCTGGGCGGGGCACCAAGGGGGAGACACAGGCACGCAGCCTGGCTGGTAGAAGTCACTCGAGGTCAGAAATGCCCCAGCAGGAAATGAGATGCAGCTTGTAAAGGACATCAAAGGAAGTGGAAGAACATTCTTCTAATATGTCAGGGAGAGGAGAGGGAGCGGGGAAAATGCTGGCCCTTTATTAGGGGAGGGGAGGGGGGGAGATGAGATGGAGCTAGATAATTAAAATCAAGATAATGAAAATCAAAAGAGCTGGAGAACTGGGGGTGGGGGTGAGCATCTTCCTGCAGCCAGGAGACCCAAGGAGCAGGCTCCGGGCCCTGCTGACGCAGCCCTCTGCCCGGCACCCCCAGACCAGTGTTTAGAGGCCTGGCCATCTCAGCCGGCTCCTGCAGGCCTGGGGTGCCGCATCCCTCGGGGTGCACACGGCAGGCCACCAGCACAGGGCTGGCATTGCCAAAGACCTGGCTGCTGAATGCACTCCTTTTCCTGGAAGAAAACCCCAGCTGAACCTGTGTGCCAACACTTGAATGCCTAGACCATTGCGGAGCCCAAGTCCAGCCCCCTCCGTGGAGAGAGAGGCAGGGTGTCCATCCAACCGAGGAGCTGCTGCCATAGAGGGGAGGGCAGGCCTCACACCCTGCCCGCAGCCAGGGGCCACATCCTCCCTCGACTCAGGTCAAGGCCCCTCTCCAGTGCCCACCTCCAGTGCCCACCTGAGGCTGGCTGTTTGGAGCAGGGCCCTGTTCCCTGACTCTGTAGGCTGCGCCCCAAGATGAGCCCGCCCTGCTGCATCTGGAGGCACCCAAGGAGGCATTATAGCCCCTGTAGCAGCACCACTTCCTGGTGGTCAAGATGGCCCAACCTGGCCATCACTTCCACCCTCCAAGGAGGGAGATTTTAAAATGTTTAAAAATCTGGGGAAATACACAGCTGCATCAAATACATGGAGGAATTAGTGGTCAACCCCCCACCCTAGGCCGCAGGCCTGATCGGTGTGGGCACTGGAAAACACCTGTCCCATCTCCCCCCACCCCCTGTGCCCCCGGGGTGACCACGGAGGTGGCCATGGCTGCGGTTATGGGGAAGTTGATGCCAGACACACGTAAGTGTCCAGGAGCTGCAAGCTGTACCCGCCTGAGAGCGCGGCCCTTCCAGCTGGAGGACTCAGTCCAGCCTCTGAAAGGCGAAGGCTCCCAGAACACCCGGAGGGCTGGGTGTGCTTGGGACAGACAGGGTACGGGCCCCCTCTTTTAGGGGCTGGCAGGTCCCTAACCGGGCTAGGCCTTAGTTTAGCGAGATGGGATGGAGCCTGGCATGCCTGGAGGTCAGGGGCGGGGTTGTTTATCCCAGGCCCCGGGGGGAGGGGAGGAGAGGGGAGGGGGAGGGAGGGTCGGGGAGGGGGGAGGGGTGCGGAAGGGGGGAGGGGAGGGGAGCGGAGGGGAGGGGGGGCGGGAGCGGTGGGGAGCCTGGTCCTCCGGTGTTAGGGAGATTTCCCGGGCTCCCAACACTATAGACAGCAGCAACAGTAACAACTGGGGTTCAAAAGTTCAAGAATTTGGTTCAGAGGCAGCCCGAGTGAGCACCCTAAGCCCGGGCGGGTGCGTGGGTGCGTGGGCACCCGGCAGGAGGGACGTACTGGCTACCCGAGGGGACAGCGGCCCTGGGCGCAGGCCTCTCCGGAGGGGAGGCCGCGGTGGGTCCTCGCGGGAGCTGCGCGGGGCCGGAGGGAGCCCGCGGCGGTGCCCCGCGGCCGCGTGTGCGGCGTTGGCGGGCGGGAGGCTCCCTCTCGGGGCCGCGGCCGCGCTGGGCTCGCCGGTCCGCGGGGAGGGGCGGGAAGGCAGCTGGACGCGGCGGCGATTTATGGGCCTTTCAGGCGAGCAGGTGCCTCTTCGGGCCGCCCATTGTCTCGCCGGCCTCACAATGGGGCTGCTGCAGCCGCAGTGCCGGCCCCCGCCGCGGCCCGCGGCCTGCACGGGCGCGAGGGCCCCGGGGCGGCGCGGGCCGTCCGTCCGTCGTGCTTTGGTCGTCAGTGCGTCCGTCCGCGCGTCCTCCGCGCTCCAGGCGGCGGGGAGCCGGCCCGGCGCTCCCGGCGTCTGTCCCGGCGCATGACCCGCGCGCCCGGCCCGAGGGCACCCCGCGCCCTGACGTGCGCCCGCGGCCGTGGCGCCCGCTCCTCACGCGCCGTCGGGCACCCGGCTCCGCCCGGCTGGCACGGCCCGCGCCGCCGCGTCCCGGGCGCACACACAGGGGCCCATTCTTCCCGGCTCCGCGCAACCATATGGCAAATCCGCGTCGACACAGCAGCCCCCGCTCATTCAGGCGCAGAATGTCCCGCAACGGGGAACAATCACAACTCTGTTCGCGTCTATTATGGATGCGAACGGGCGAGAAAAAAAATCATTTAACTCCAAGAGATAGCCAGCTAATTACCAACCATATGTGAGCCCGGATTCAAAGCGATGCCGAGGAGTTCATTCTGAATCGGGGCGACTTTATTAGGTATAGAAGACAGATGTCCCGACAGCACACGCATCACAGAAAATCGTGTCGGGGAGTTCTTGAAATGTCCGGGAGAGCTCTTTAAATATTAAAGACCCAGCCCTGCTGATGGGCTGGCCTGGGGTCCTCTGGGAGACCCGGCCGGGAGCAGGACTTAGCAACAGAGACTGTGGCAGACGCCGGCCCTGCTGTCCAAGGGAGGGGTGCCCTCTCCTCCCCCTCCCCGCGGTGCTCAGACGCCTTCCTCTTAGGTGCTCTGGGCCCCCACCCCCGACCCCGGGGAAGGTGCGGAGGGAACCCCGTGGGCCCTGATGGCCCAGGGGATGGCTCTGCTGGGGCACCGAGTCCCCCCCGACTGCCCCCAGGGAAGGAGCGGGAAGGAAGGTAGGGTTGGGGGAGGGGGTGTCTGATTCCACTGGCCCAGCCAGAGCCCGGGTGGGCTGCGCACATAGTAGGTCTTCCACTGGAATTTATAGTGAATGAGTGAATGAACGAATGAGCCAGTGGCAGCCAAGCCAACTAAGAAAATCCCTTGTGGGGTGGGTGAGAGTAGGGGACAATAAGGAAGGAAAACACTCCTGATTTCTTAACCAAGAAAATAGCCTCTGGCCATGCGCCCCATTCTTTGAGGAAGGAAAAAGAGAAAGCTCGTTAGACAGAGAGAAAAAATCTTTCTCTGTTTTCCATGCAATGTAATTACGTTCCAGCTTTTTCTCCGTGTTATTCTTTTAAGCCAAATGTCTGAATAAAAGGATTATTCCCCCGCCCCCCCCAGGGCTGTGGGCGCCTCTGCTGGCTAGATTAACTGCTGCTCGTGGCTTCCACATCTTCTATGAAAATAAGTGAGGTCAGCTGCCATTCGATTGTCACAGCATATATATTTGAAAATTTAAATATTTGAATCAAAGGAAAAAGGAGGATTTGCATTCTGCCCAATGCGACAAGCGCGTTCCGTGAACACTGCACAAGGGAAACGTTTCAATCGGAATGAATTGTCTCCTCGGAGGAGGATTCTGTATAAAGGCAGTCAGTGCTTTCTCTTTTGTTTCTTCTGCTTTTGTTTTGTGTTGTGTTTTTCTTTCCTCTTACCCGCTCCATCCAGGAGGGTGTTTTCTGAAACCTGGTGACTGACTTTGGTTTCAAGGACATAAAGAAACGTGGAAAAACTCCCAAGAAACGCTCACATCGGAGGCCCCTCTGGCACAAAAGCAAACTTTAATTGAACATGTGCGGGTGGAAAAATAGATACTGGGGACTCCCAACGCCACCAGAACGGGCCAATCAGCTGACTCCAGCTGGACTGGAGGAGGCTGCTAATGAAGGCCCGGTGGGCAGGAGGGAGGCCCAGCAGCGCCCGCAGCCCCCAGCCTGGGCTTGGCCCTCCAGGCAGGCCCCGATTCTCCAGGGCACCAAACCTCCCCAGCCACCCGAGTCAGCCGGATCCACGTGCGCACGCTCCCCAGTTAGCGTTAGGGGCCCACAGCTGTGGGCTTTGCGCGTGGCTTTTTAATCTTGGCCTTGGAAAATGGCATTCTGGGGCCTCCCCACTTTCACAATGAGTCCCTGGGTGTCAGGACACTGCTTCTCAAGGAAGCCGGCTGTAGGGAGCTTGACGCACTGAACTAGAAAAGGTCTCAAAGCTGGCATGGGTGGGGGTTTCTGTTGGTCTGGAGGTCTGGGCCATGGCATCTCTGCCCACCCTGGCTGCATGGGTCTGGACGGGTGTCTTCCCCTCTGTCGAGTTTTGGAGGGGCGGATGCTGGGGGTATTAGTCTCCTAGGGCCTTCTGTAACAAAGTCCCACAGACATTCATTGTCTCCAGTCGTGGAGGCTGGAAGTCCAAGATCAAGGTGTCGGTAGGGTTGGTTTCTCTGAGGCCTCTCTCCTTGGTGTGTAGACGGCCATCTTCCCCCTGTGTCCTCACATGGCCGTCCCTCTGTGTGTGTCTGTGTCCTGATCTCCTCTTCTTATAAGGACACCCATCATATGGGATTAGGGCCCCACCCTGGTGACCTCATTTGAACTTAATCACCTCTTTCAAAGCCCCCTCTCCAAATAAGGTTGCATCCTGAGATACTAGGGGTTAGGATTCGACACAGCACAACTCAGCCCATAATTCTGAGCTTCCAGTTTGGGCCTCTTGCCCTGGGGTCTGAGATGACCAAAGGTGAGCTGCCCTGTTCGGGCCTCCAGCAGGCTGGGTCATCGTGAGGGTGGGCGCTGGGCTGTGGCGCCTGCTCCTGAGGCTGGGGGATGGGCTTGGTGACTGAGGTTCATGACTAATGCAGGCTCTAGGGCCTCACACACCTTTCAGAGAAGTCTCGAGGGGCATCTGGAGACCCCCATCCTTCCAGGCCCAACCCCCCTCCCTTCTGGACTGAATATTCAGAGTCCAGAAAGGGAGGCCATCTCATGCCCAGCTCCTTTAGAACCCGGCCCTGGTCCAGAGGTGCAGGGAGAATGGGCCAGCAGGGCCACCTCGAGGGCCTGAGTCCCCTGCCTGGGCCTCTGGGTGGCCACTCTGCCAGGCCCCTTGCCCCGTGGAATCAGTGCTTCTTGTTTCTGTCTCTTGCACCTGACTCTGGTTTTCCTTTTCCTTTTTTCTCCTATCACACTGCTGCTTTTTCTTCTCTTTCCCAATGTCCCCCCTCCCCCCAATTCCTAAATCCAAATGAAAGCCCAGTAGGGGCTGAAATGTGAGATATACGCCACCTTCTGCAGGATGACCTGGGGCCGGATCCCGACATCCATTCTCGCTCCCCCCCCCACCCCCAATCCGTTCCGCCCTGTTGCTGTGTGACCCGTGCAGGTTTTCTGACCTCTCTGAGCTTTTGCAGGCCTGTTTCATGGCAAGCAAAATGCTGACCTGTCTCGTGGGCAGAGTGAGAAGGAGCTAATGAAAATGGTAGAAAAACACTCCAGGCATTTAAAAAATGTCACGTAATTGCAAAATAATAATGATAACAACAGTATACTTTGGAATTTTCTGGAACTGAGAGCGGGCCCAAGTGGAATTTGGCACGGAGGGGGCCTGCCCTGGCCTCTGTCCAAGGGGGTTTAGTTACTGAGGCGTCCCCAGGAATCCGTTCTGAGGCGGCCCTTCTTGTAAGGAGGTCCTGCCATGGACCCCTGCTCCCCCACCGGCCCAGGGCCAGCTCGTGGATTTGCCGCCACAAGGTTTAGGTCACATGGTTGGCAAACCAGTGGTGCTTTTTTTTTTTTTTTTAATTCTCAAAATGAAAATAGCCTTATATTTCCCTCAATTGTAGAAGTGTTATACACTCACGGTAAAAAAAAAAATGCAAACAATACAGAAATGTATCAAAAAGAAAGTAAAATTCCCCGAGAGACATTCTCCTACCCAAAGAACACCAGAGATGGTAGCTTGGGGTTCTATGCAATTTCGGGACCCACATTACTTTTTAGGTTCAAAGTCCATATTTTAGTACATACTTTAAAGCATTAAATACATATACACACATGTATACACATATATTGTCTTAATTTCAAAATATTTAACCATGATGAGAGGTTTAAGACCCATAATATGAGTGTGGTAAACAAAATCACAGACACACGGTTTGGAAGAAAGATTTCAGTACAAGCAGCAGCTGGTGACTGTAGCAAAACCGGAAGATGGCTTGCATCTTAGCAAATGTGTTAGCAAAGGGCCAGACTCTCCCCAGGTTACAGGTTTGAGGGGACGTCATTATTGAAAAGTGGCAACACAAACAGAAGGAAAACACAGACGCTCTAAAGAGACCGCTCACCGGTGCAGACGCGGCCACCGGACCTGAGGTCCAGGGCGGCCGGCGAGGCCCGGGCAAGGCTGCCGTCCCAGGAAACCTTGCAGGGGTGGAGGAGTGCGCTCCACTGACAAGCCTCCAGCACCATCCCCAGGGGGAAGATGGAAGCCTTTGGTTAACGAAGTGATTGCAGGGGGTCGGGACCAAGCCATGTTTGTCTCAAATGGGTGTACAAATCTCGTTTGAACTGTTTCCTGGAAAGAAATGAAAGGGGAGGCCTGAGGGGGGCACCTGTTAATTCCACATTGATAGGAAATGGTTCCCATCCCGTGACCATGGAAACTTCCATGGTGCATCCTGGTTGGGCATTTCTCACGAGCCACCCCCTGCCCACGGCCTGTCACTGTGTTGGCACAGATCCTGGGCTGGCAGGTCGGGCATCAGGGGTCGGCTGAGCCCTCTGGCCCAGGCCTGTCAGCTGGAGCCCCCGTGATGTCCCCCACTGAGTCCACTGAGCCAGGTTCTGTGCCGGGTGCTGGGCACCTCCGGGTGAAGGTGGCCGAGGGCGTGCCTGGGGACTGTCCTGGAAGCCCGGAGGGATCTGGGAGCAGGTGAAGGTGAGGGTGGCCGGCAGGGAGGGCACTCCAGGCAGAGGGATCAGCGACCAGGAGCCGTCACTGGGCTGGTGGCCGCTGGACCAGTTCACCATGCTGGCTGACTTTGGACCTGGCTCATGGATTATCCAATATTGTGGCGCGTCAGCCCTTTGCCCGGGCAGACCACAAAAATACAACAGAAAGTCTGAGGAACACACAGGTCCCTTTCCTTTCTAACGGTCGCTGTGGCCTGAGTTACATGTCAGGAGTATTTGCTGGCCCATAAAATGGCCCTCTCCCTGTTTCATAGCTGGTGAGGGAGCAAGTCCATCACCCAGCAAAGCATAGTGTTTGTAAGTTCGTGGTTAAAATACTACAGGGACACGGGGCTGGGGGCGGGGGGTGGGGAAGGGGAGGGTGGGATGAATTGGGAGATTGGGTTTGACATAGATACACTACCAAGTATAAAATAGACAGCTAGTGGGAACCAGTGATATAGCACAGGGAGCTCGGCTGTGTGCTCTGTGATGACCTAGATGGGCGAAAGGGGAGGGGATGGGAGGGAGGTCCAAGGGGGCGGGGATATATGTACACATATAGCTGATTCACTTCACTGTACAGCAGAAACTAACACAGCGTTGCAAAGCAATTATACTCCAATAAAAAAAATACTACAAGGTCACAACGGACCTTCCCCAACATTTTCTCACTCATTCATGCCTCCTATCCATTCTCCCAAGCTCCCCCAGCTCCAGGCCGGCTGCACCCCCTGCCTACCCCTGCACTGCTGTGCGGTCTGGTCTGAGCCCCCTCTGCGCAGAGCTGTGGGTGTAGGGAGCCGGGGACCTGAGGGATCCTCCTCCCCTCGTGGGGGCGGAGGCCTGTGAGGGCAGCTCGGCTCCTGCTGGGGCTGGAGACAGAGCGCCCAGGAAGCTGGCTGGCCCCCAGAGGTTGTGCCCCCCGTGGCCTGCCCCATTTCTCGGTCCAGCCCGGCCTGGGCATCTGTTTCAGGATGGAAACGGGAAGGGCGAGGGGCGTCTGTCCGCATTCCGGTTGCTTGAGTCCCAGGAGCCGTGGCTCCAGTTAAAGGAGGCCCCACTTCTGCCAGGACTTACCTGGCCGCCCCGAGTGCCGTCCTGGGGCGGGGCCCTGGCGTCGGGGTGCGAGGGCCCGGCCTGGGCAGGGGTCCCCTGGCCACCCCCCGCTTCCAGCCCGTCCGCCCCTTCCCCGCCCCAACGCCGCGCGTCTGTTTGGAGAAGAAAGCGGGCCAATTTGTTTTCATTCAGAGTCACTTAAGATCCCATTTTGGAGAAATGAAAAGAGAAAAGCGCGCTTCCCGCGCCCGGCCCGCTGGGTGCCCGCTCGTGCCCGGCGGCGCGCTGCTGGGGGGACGGCCCCCCACCCCTTCCCTCCTCGCCCCCTCCCCGCCGGCTCCGGGTCCGAGGGCGGCGGCCCGCAGGCCGGGCAGCGGCCAGGCCACGCTCATCTGCATGAAGGGCACACTCGCGGCCCATCTGCAAAGGCGCAATTAAACGCGGGGGGCGGGGGCGCCCGAAATTAGCATTTCCGCGGCCATCTGGCGCGAGGAGCGGGCGCGGCCGGACAAAGGGCGCCGGGCGAGGGGAGAGGCGAGTGTGCCGCGGCATTGACCTGCAAATGAGGCTTTGTCAGCGCATTAAAGCTGGCCGGACCCCCGACCCCGGACCCCCGCCCCCGCCTGCCCGGCCCGCGGCCCCTCGCGGCCCAGGCCCGGGCCTGGCTCTCGGAGGCCTGGGGCCGGCCTGGCTCTCGCAGCGCGTGTGCAGGAGGCAGGCCGGGGAGCTTCTGAGCCCCCTGCGCAGGCCTGGTTCTGTGGCTGCAGTGTCCAGCAGAGCCCCTGGGCCTGGGCCCCCAGCCCCTGCCCCCGTGGTGGCGCCTCTGGGCCCTTGATTGCCCTGCCTACCTTGTGGGTGTCCTGCCTAGAATCCCAAGTGGTGGGTGGAGAGCGCGTGGATGGGTGGGGGCCGGGTGGGGGAAATATTACCTCGGGGAGCTACTAAAAACTGACCAGCTGATCACCTGGACATCACCCCACCCCCTACCCCAGTGGTGTTTAAGGCCCTAAATCTTTGAAAACGGTGACTTCGAAGTGTTTTCACTTAGGGCTTTAGAAGTCAGGAAGTCTTGGCAATGGGAACATAGCTTTCCAGCTTGGTGACCCGGTCTCAATGACAAGCATTCTCCCCTGCCTTGGTCAGGACCAAGCTGTCAGAGAATCCGAAGCGTGGGAGGGGGTGCCGTCAGAGGGACTGCATGACTTCTCGGCGGGTACAGCTGGGGCCACAGGGAGGGCCCGGGGCCCTGGACGCAAGAGGCAGGACGGGGAACCCTGGAGGTAGAGTCCCTGGTCACTGGCAACAGCATTGCTCAGACTCTGGACACCCCCAAAGGACAGTGTGTGGCTGTCTCTGGACCTTAGTTTCCCCAGGTGCACCAGTGGGTGTCTTGTTGATCCCGTTCAGGGTGGCGCCCGCCTGTGGTCACTGGATCTCCTTTCCCTTCGGCACCAGCTCCCAGCGTATCTGAAGGGGTTGTGGGGTGCGGGCGATGAAGCTTCCCGGAGGAGGGACGTAAAGGGAAGGGAGAGGGACCATTGCCCATCCCTGCATCAGCTGGCTGGGGCTGAGGTCTGGGATTCTGTACAGGGTGTATGGGGGGGACACTGGAGATGCAGGTAGGTGCTGGGTTCCGAGGCCGTGAATGCTAGACTGAGTCATGATCTGTGGGAGTCTTCAAATACTTCCCCTTAGCAAGAGCCAGAATTCTAAAATCTTCCCAGAAATATATACCTCGGGGCTCAGGTGAGGTCTTTAGCTGCTCCTTCTGGGGGCCTAATGTCATCAGAGAGAAGCTGCAATTTGAGTAGTCAATAACACTCTAGTGACAATTAGTCTCCCAACTAATTTTCTTGGAAATTGGGGGTCCAGGGACCGGTGTTTAACACCGAGTCTCTTCGGCAGGTGTGCTCAGACTGGGAGGGTGTCTGGTGTGGGAGCTTTGACTATCGGCCACCCGGAGGGGCAGGGGCTGTGATGTAGCTGAGTGACCCCCAGCCTCATGTGTGGGTCCTGCCTGTGAGGTGGGGCAAAGGTTTCTGGCCTGGGAGCTGTGGTGGTGTTTCTCCACCTGGGCCTTGCGTTTTTGCTGCGTGAATGGGGCAGAGTAGTACTCGGAGTGGGGGGTGGGCTGGGGTGGAACCCCAGGGGGCTCCCGAGGGACTGCAGTACAGCTGCAGTACAGGCGCTCTGTCCTGCAGCCTGCGGCTGTCCGTGGGGACGGGGCGCTGGAGGCAGGTACAGCCGGAGAGCAGGTAGAGGGGGTGCCCCCTTCTCTCCTAAGTGGTTCTTGGTGGGCATCTCCCATTCCCCACGGTCAGGTCCAAGCTATCAGCAAACAGTGGAGCCCAGCACGCAGTGTTGTGAACGACTGCAGCTCCCTGCTCCCATCCCCAGGAGTTCACAGGTCCAGCCCGAGCTGGCTTCCTGCAGGTCGGCATTTCCTAGACAAATGCCCAAGGGTTCTCCGTGCCACGCATCCCCTCCATAACCCACTGAAGGGGCACTATCCTGCCTGTAGGGGAGGCGCTGCAGAGGACACAGTCAGGCAGGGTCTGCCGTGGGTGCCAATTGCTGTGAGGGGCGAGCCTGAGCCACGTTTGGCTGGCCCTTCAGGAAGTGTTCAGGGAGGAAGGACCCCTCGGCCTGGGCTTTGGCGAGTGAGTAGGAGTTTGCTAAATGGAGATGGGGAGGAAGGGCCAGTGTGATGGGTGACGGCGGTGGTGGCAGCCACGCCAGGGGTGGTGACTGGGGGGAGTTGGGGTGGCTGCTGCTGGTGGGGGGGAGGGTGGTGGTTGGGCGGCTGGGTCTGGAGACCAAGGCTTCCTCCTTTGGGTTTCCAGGCCGTGCTTCTCAAGCTGGGTCCGAGCCTATATTCATGCCTCCCGGCTACAGGACGCTCTTTTCAGTGTGACCAGCCGGGCAGAAGAGCTGAGTGACAGGCAACTCGTGGCCCAGCCTTTGGAGAAGCAGGGCTGCCTCTGAGCCCCGAGGCCTCTGAGCCCCGAGTCCCGGCTGGGGCTTCATGCTCAAGAAGGAGCATGGGGCAGCCTAGGAAGAGCCCTTGAACCTGGGTCCTGGCTGTGGAACCTGGGCGAGACCTGCATGGCTTCAGGCCTGGCTGCCAGGGTGGGACAGGACGGCACTGTTGCCCCATGGCTGAGTCCGCCTCCACTTCCCTCCTTGCTCCATCCCTCTCTTCCTGTCTGGTCCCCAAATGGCCAACCTGGCAGGAGACTTGGCTGCAGGAGACCCTGTTGGAAGAGAAATAGTCTCCTTCTGTGTCGGGGGCTGGGCCCTGTCTCCCACGGCCTCCATGAGGTCCGTGAGGCTGCAGCCTGCAGGCCTGAGGGTAGGTAGCGGCAGCGGGACAGCGAGACCATCTGAGGCTGGTGGTCTGCAGGACCCCAAGTCATTCTGGGTCTCCTGTGCAGGGTGTTAAGGTGGGAGGGTGTGGGGGGCCTTTTGGACAACCTCAATGCAACCCGTGAATCCACTTGCTTCCTCGACTGCCCCGCAGCTGGCCCATCTGTGAAATGGGTCCAGGAAAACATCTTGGTGCGGGTGGGTGGGTGGGTGGGTGGGGAGGGGCTGGCCCTGCTGACCTCGAAGATCTTGGCCCTCTTGGCCGTTTCCTCCACCTGCCTCGCCCTCCCAAAGGCTGCTGCTCGGCCCAGCTCTCCTTCTGCTCGCTCCGAGGGGACCCCTGGGTCGGCAAGGGCAGGCCATGGGCGCCCCATTTGCCGGCTCCACCCAGCTCTGCTCCTCTACAGTACGGAAACGCGGCAGTCGAGGCAGGCCCTGCAGCCTTGAGGGCCTCATCCATAAAATGGGTGCAGTAAGACTCGCCTGACCCACGTAGGGCCCTGTGGGGGGACTGCCTGCCTTAACGCTCGGCTTGGAGGGTTCCCTGTGCCCGCGCAGGCTGCCTGCTGTCCGTGAGGCTCTGGAGGTGGGGCAGGGTCTCTGCTCCCTTCCCTACCCACCCTGTCACCTGTCCCGGGCACCCAGGGTAGGGTGCATCGCAGCCCTCTGTCCCCGGCCGTGGCCCCGGGCGGGCGGGCGGACGGTCTGGGCAGTGCTGGCTCTGGGAACCCGGTGCCCAGGCGTGGGAGGGCCCAGGTTGGGGAGGCGGCCGCCAGGTCGGGCCACGCCGTCCAGCGGAGGCTGAATGGGGGCTCTGTCCTGCCGCCTGCGGCTGTCATCTGCCGCTGGGATTCGGTTTCCTGGAAGCTGGTGCGGCTGCAGGTGGATTCTGCGCGGCCCGGTGACCTTGCCGCCCGGAGCCCGGGTGTCTCCGAGCCAGGCGGGGGCCACGGGGGCGGGGAACAATGGGGCCTTCTCCCGGGGGAGCTGGGCCGAGCCGGCAGCGGTAAAGCAATCTGCCCGCGCCCTTGGGCCTCGTGGGCTTGCTGGCAGGGAGAAGGGCTGCCGGGGGCATCGGTGCCAGGCCTTGGCAGGGCTCGAGGGAGGCTGGGCCAGCCGGGTGCCTGGTAACCGAAGCCGCCTGGACGCACGCGGGGTTTCGTGGAGTATTTTCAGGGCACGGCTCTGCCTGCCTGCCTCACCTTGGGGCTGGTGGCAGGATGGAGACGGGCAGGGAGGGAGGAGATGAACGTGCCGGTGGGGGCCAGGGGGCTGGGACAGACCACCCGCTGGCCTCCTGTCTCCCCACGCAGCTTGGGTCCTGCGGGAGGTGAGCACAGGGGCCGGCCCTCCCCACTCCCTTTGTGGGGACAGAGATGCTCTGGGTGGCGAGGGGGCTTGAGGGCTTCCTGGTGGTTAAGAGCAGGGAGTTTGGAGTCAGGGGTGCCAGCTCACCATGTGCCCAACCTCCAGGCGCCTTGTTTCCATCCCTTGACACAGGGCATAGCTTGGGGAACGTTTCCAGCTGAATCATGCATTCACGTGTGCATTTGTTCCGCCCACAGCTGCCCTCCTGCGTGTGCCTGCCTGGCCGCCTGGGGCCAGACACTGAGTCAGAGGCGGGTGGCCAGGACTCGGTGCCCCGAGAGGAGGCGTCCTCCTTCGAGCTGCAGCCTCTCCCTGCGAGCCTGAAGGGTCTTTCTGGAGTGTCCGGGCTGCTCTGCTCCACGGGGTGACGAGCAGAATCAGGGCGGCTGGGCACAGGGCACAGCTCTGGGACAGCGATTTCGGCTCATGGGGCGTGTGGGTCTGGGTGTCCCCAGTTCGGCCCTCAGTGGTCACACCTAGAAACAAGTGAATGTCCATGCGTAGGGGCACGCTGAGTGTGGGTACAGCAAATGGACAGAGAAGCTCTGTGCAGAAGCTCAGGAGAACAGAAAGGCCCCTACGGATGGTAGGAGAGAAGGTCCAGCAGCTGAACGGCTCGGATGGCTGGCCGCTACCAACGTGCCTTCGGAGCCCGTGTGCCCGCGGAGCCCGTGTGCCCGCGGAGCCCGTGTGCCCGCGGAGACTGTGTGCCCGCGGAGCCCGTGTGCCCGCGGAGACTGTGTGCCCGCGGAGACTGTGTGCCCGTGGAGCCCGTGTGCCCGCAGAGCCCGTGGCACTCGTACATGTGAATTTGAACCTGGGCTGGGGGTCGGGCTGCTGCACCGGCCGGGAAGGTGAGCACCTGTTCATTCACCTCCCGGGAGGCGGCTGCCCTTTTCCAGTCTATGGAGGTGAGGTGTTTGAAAACATATAATGAGGATGTTTTCGTGTCTATACCTTGGGGAAAAGTCAGAGGAGGAAGAGAGGGGGGTGCAGAGGGGACCTCTGGGGACAGTGGGCCTGAGGCGCCGGGGTAGGGCGTTCAGCAGGTGTCTGCTGCACGCGCCTCATCGCCTCGCTCAAGGTGAGTCTGATGCGTGGCGGTGGTGTGCAGGTGCAGGGGTTGGATGCGTGGCCCGTATTTACAGGTCCCCCCATCGCATCCCCTGCTGTGCCTCAGTTTCCCCTCGTGTAAGCGGTGGTTCTCAGAGGCTGCATTGCTGAGGCTTCGGAGGGGATGTCTAGGAGGCCTCCCCTGGAGCGGCGGGGAGGGGCCTTTCCCCTCTGCTGACCAGTCCCTGAACAGGGCAGCGCGGGATCACCCAGGCCTCCTGGGGAGGAGACCGGAGGGCTCAGGGTCAAAAATGGAGTCACAGGCGGGGCAGGAGCCCCACAGGCCTTGTGCCGCAGGGCCGGCCAGCTGAGTGGAAGGCCCACTGATTGTCTGCCGCCGGCCTCTCCTCTCCAAAGACCTTCTGACGCGGCCTTGTGGATGGGAGCGGGGATTTGATTGAGAAACTTTGAAATTACGCAGTGATGTTACCCACCGTCTGATAGCCGTTTCTTTGGAAAGCGTCCCTGCCGGATGGGCCCTTCTCCCGGGTGAAGCTATGGCCCCACCCAGGTCCCAGCCCCTCAGGTCAGGCCCACCTCCACCCCTGAGCGCCTGGGCCTCTCCCAGCACGAGCCGCCTCTCCCTGAGCCCAGCTGATCCATCTCTGACCTGTCACTTCCATTGTCCTTGGCCAGAGGGGCTGCAGACCCGGCTTTCTGGGGAGTGGGCTGAGGGCACGGCTGGGGGTGAGCGCTCCCTGCGTGCCTGCCCCCAGGCCCCTCCGGCAGATTCTCTGGCCCCCAGGGGCGCGCCGGGATGGGGCTGAGGCCGCTCAGAGGGTGTCAGAAGCTGCGAGAGGCTTCTGACACAAGGGCCTCTTGGCGTTGCAGCAGGGGCTGCCTGTCCCCATGGATCCTGGATCACCGTTGGCCTCCCTCAGTCGTTCCAGGAGAACTGGATGGGGATAATGAGGCCCTTACCCCATCGAGTGACCTGAGCCGGCCAGTCAAGTGGAAGGCCCAGCAGGGTCCCACTCAATGCGGATTTGCTATGGAGACGTCTACGTCAGGGGCAGTTGTGTGTTGCAGTTGTATATAAAGACATGTTGCTGGGCCAGAGAGAACAGTTCATGTGCACGTCTCTCCCTGACCTCAGGAGCTCTGTCGTTGGTGCCTGGTTGTGAGGCTGCTGTGGCTTTTGTCCTGTCTTCTCAGGCTTAGCACCCTGCTGGCAGCTCTGTGAAGCTGGGGCTGCAAAGACCATATGAGGCTCAGAGAGGTTAGGGGCCCTGCCCAAAGATGCACAGCTAGAGAGTGGCTGAGTCAGAATGGGAACATTCTTGCACCGTGTGTGTGTGTGTGTGTGTGTGTGTGTGTGTGTGTGTGTGTGTGTGTGTGTAGGGAGTGGGCAGTGGGGAGGAATAACGCTGAGAAGCCACCAACAGAAGTTCAGTGGGGTTTGGTAGATTCAATCAGTAGTTAGGCTTGTAACAGAGTTTCTTGAAGATCCAACAGGGAGTTTGGTATTTTCCTGCGTGGCAGGTGCAATGGCAGCCATATTGGAGCCAGGGGGCATGTCCTGATGGAGCCCTTGCATTTCGCTGCATCGGACAGGCATAGTGCTTCTTGGCTCTTTGGCCCACGTAGGCCAGCAAAGGAGCTATGTTCATACCACCTGGGAATTTCCTGCGTCTTCTTCTCAGATCTGGGCTTTCCGGCCCCACGATCTAGTCCGAGAAGGCCAGCTCTTTGTTTTAACCAGTCCATTCCCCTCTGCCTCCTGGCTTCCTGGCCCAGCCACCGACTTCTCTGCCACTGGAAGTCCTGGTTCTTCTCTGAGGCTTTTTTTCTGATGCAAATTCACACAAGCAGGTGCTGCGTTGGGCCAGTCCTGCCCTGGGCCTTGGTTTCCCCATCTGCACCAGGGGGGAGGACCCATGTCCCCTGAGGCCTCTCTGCTCTAAGCATCTCCCTCCCCCAGCACAATCTGTGTACCCCACGAGCACCCCGTCAACCCGTCACCGTGTGTTCTGCCACCACTACCAGCTTCCTGGGGCCGCAGACCAGGCAGGAAGACGAGGCTGCCGGCATGATGGATCCAGGCAGCCCGCGCCTCCCACTTTGATGTTGCTCAGAAAGATCACACGCTTCCAACAGGCTGGAAACTTGGAGAGAGTTTTGCCGAGCAGGGTGTGGAGCAGGGCTGGGGGACGTCTGGGGCTTCCAGAGTCGTGGGCAGGTGGGAGTCCCTGCAGCGTCCAAGTGACACGTTTTCAACTCAGTCTCCACACTCCCCATCTGTGCAACCTGGGTCCACATGCAGGAGGCAGGAGGAACTTGGTGTGCCAGGCCCGCGATGGGCACCCGTCCTGCGCTGGCTCTGGGCCTTCTCGGGCTGAGGGGTCACTGCCCAGATGTGGGTGAGGCCTAAGCCTGGGATCAGGTGAGGGGGCAGGAGAGGTGTGGCCCTGGGAATCAAGGGCAGGCCTGCTCCCTCTGGGTGCCACAGAGGTGGGCGCGGGGATGAAGGCTTGAGGTGGGGGGTCTGACGACAAGAGCAGGGGGAGGGTCTGAGCATTCTCTGGTGTCCAGTAGGTCTGCCCTGAGCCGAGCTTTCCCCCTCCTCCACCTTCCGCCTCATAAGGGGCCTGGGGGCTGGGGGCTGGGGAGGCAGAGGCGTGGGGATGCAGGGACCCCCAGGCCTCCCCCTCGCATCCTGGTGCCTCATGCGGTGCTGAGGGAAGGGCCAAATGACAGAGTTAGGCCCAGCAGGTCACAGAGGGACCTGCTGAGAGAAAAGGATCTGGGAATCAGAGTGGAACCCCTCCCTCCTGCCACACAGCGAGCACCTGAGACCTGGACTCAGAGGCCTTGGGGTGGGGCACAGTTGGCCAGGACCCCCATCTTTAGAGAAGACCCTTCCTCAGACCAGTGCCTCTGGCCAGTGTCGAGAGCCTCTACCTGCCCCCGCTCCCAGCCCAGGCCTGATCTGTTGGAGCTGGAGGCAACTCCCCCCTTGAGCAGGTGAAAACACAGCAGCTGGCCAGCGAGGTCAGAGGTCGCCTGCTCAGGGGCTCGGGTGCCGCCCGGCCGTGAGGCCCTCTGCCCGCCCGCCAAGGCTCTGCTGCGCAGTGGAAGGGGCGTAGGTGGGGACGGTCAGCTTCCTTAGGGCCTGGCCCCTGGCCCCCCGCACTTGAGGGCAATGGAAGCTCTGGCTGCTGTGAGCACGCGCTAGGCCTCGCTGCCTGTCTGACCCGTGCCGGGCCTGGTCTCCCCAGCTCCCCAGCCCCCCGGGGCCACAACGATAGGGCCAGAGCCAGGAAGGGGTGCCGCTGGGGGCTGAGAATGGTGAGGCAGACGCCCTTTCAGACCCCCAGTGAGCTGATGGGGCCCAGGACCGTGAGGGCGGTCCTAGGATGAAGCCGAGGAAGGCAGGTTTCTGGGGAGCGAGGAAGGGCCTCCCACACCAGGCACTGGCCGCATGTTAGGAAGGGGGCGTCTGTCCCTGAGGGTGACCCAGCAGGTCCCCACCGGATGCACGCTCACGCAGGGCCGCGTGTGGGCCCGTCCCAGGAACCCGGCCCACGGCTGCCTTTTGTCACTCCACCCCTACCTAGCCCAGCTGTCTGACCACCCCAGTTGGGACGCACACCTGACCCCCCTTCCAGGGCCCAGGGTGCCCAGCCTCCTCCCCTGAGCATCCCTCACACGGCACCGCCTGGCGGTGCCCTGCCTGTTCCAGGCGTGGCCGCAGCCCCAGCAGCGCCGTTAGCCTCTTTCCAAACTCAAATGTTATCCCTTAATTCAACGGGCACTTCCTGCGTACCTAGCGGGGCCGGGCCCTGTGCCAGGCGCTCCTGGGCTGTGGCTCCCCGTGGGTCCTCAGAGTCCTAGCACAGCCCCCTCTCCAGTGGCAGGCTGGAGGGCCTGGCTCCTGACCCCTGCCCAGTGCGGGGCTCGGCGGTGCCTGCCAAACGGGTCCTGAGCAGGGAGGGGGCTGTGGCTGCTGGCAGCTTGGGGCCCACTAGGGTGCAGGGAGGAGCTGTGTGTGTGTGTGTGTGTGTGTGTGTGTGGGGCGGCGGGGGGTGGGGGGGGTGGGGGTGGGGCGTGTCGGCCCGGCTGGAGATAGATGCCCGGCGTCACGGGTGAGTGGGCAGGGCCTGGGCAGTGGGGGCCAGAGCTGCTTAGGGTGCAGGACAGCAGGCTGTGGGCACCTTGCTTTGGCTCCGAGGGGGCACTGGGGGGCGAGGCTGGACGCAGCAGGGGCCAGGGAGTTGCTCTGAGGGGGCACCGGGGCCAGGCAGTGGGAGTGCGATGAGGCGATAGACCCCAGAGCCGGGCGCCTCCTGGACCATTTTCTGGTTGCCTTTGTGAAGCACCTACTGTGTGCTGACCCGGCCCTATGGTCATCAGCTCCTCCCCCACATGCCTTCAAGAGGCACTCTGTTCCCATTGCACGGACAAGGGAGGGGGCAGGAGGTGCAGGTCGGCCCCTGGCCCAAGGTTGGGAGGACCTCAGGTTGCGCGGACACTGGCCTCAGAGACTGGCCCCCGCGGCCGAGCCCCGAGCCCTCCAGATGCTGTCCTCCTGCCCGGCTCCAGAGGGCGCCGATGGGGGAGGGGGCATGGGCAGAGGAGGTAGGTGCCCCAGGAGGTGGGCAGGGCAGCCCCCCCAGCCCCACCCTCTCCCGCCAGCAGATGCTCTCGGCACCCACTGGACATTGAGGACCCCAACAAGGAAGCCCAATTGGGAGACAAAGGCCGGACGCCGGGGACAAACGCTCACGGACGTTGTCGGCGGGAGCGGCCAGGCAGCCAGGCGAGGCCCACAAAGGGGCCGGGGGCGGGGCCGGGAATGGGCCTGGGCTGCACATGCCACCGTTGCCCGGGCGACGGCCCTCTCCCGGAGAGGTCTGCTGGGCCATTGTCCGGGGCACACAGGACGTGTCATACACCAGATGGCCGTGTGCTGTGTAAGTCAGTTATCGGGGGCAGAGTGAAGGAATGCGGCCGCGCGGCGGGCTGGGGCGCCATCTGTTCCCTCAGACCGCGGGCACCGGCGGGCATTGAGCTCCTGGCCGGCCGGCCCAGCCTCCACTGCGGCTTTAATTAGCTAATTCCATAATTGGGCTTTATTTCAGGTAAATTGCATTTCACACCCGAGAGGGCTGCAATGGCCCGTCCAGGAGTGAAGCACTCGGGCACTTCGTGCGCAGTCGATAATACGCAAAACAAAGCCGGGCTGGGTGCAGGGGCCGCGCCCGGCCCAGATGGGCGGCCCGAGCGAGTGCCCCGAGGGCTGGGGGCCGTGCCCGGCATCGGGGCGGGGCGGGGGCACCGTGGAGGGCCCCGCTCTCCAGCCAGCCGCCTCCTGGGGTTTCCACAAATATTTACTCAACAAGGAAACAACAGCTTTTGCCTTTCCAGTAATTGTTGCTCTCGCCCCTCCCCCCCGGGGGTTTGGGCTGGGGAGGCCCCGGGCCCTCGCTGGCCCTCCTCCCCTCCCCCACACCGGCCAGTGCCCGACGGCCAGACGTCCCCTCGGGTGGGAGCCAGGGCTGGGCTCCGGGGAGCCCCTGGGGCTTTGCAAAGGGGGACCCAGGCCCCTCCCCTCCCACAGGGGCCCAAGCTGACATTCCACACGGACCAGGAGTTCCTGCTTTGCGGCCACCTGGGCACCTGCCTCCAAGGAGACTGCAGGGGTCCCGTCCAAGAGGGAGGTTGGGGAGGGCTCCAGGCAGGACCTGGGGGGAACGGAGCTGGGCCTGGAGGAGGCAGGGGCCCAGATGCCCGTGGGCAGCAGTGGGAGGCTGGCAGTGGGAGTGGGGGCAGGTGCTGTCCTGGAGTTAAGAATTAAGCCCGAGACCTGAGAAGTGCGTGTGGGATGTGAATCCTGAGGACAGGGTCCCCAAGCTGCTTGTCTGGGGGCGATGACCCTCACCTGTTCGCCCCTCCCCCCTTGAAGGGTCCCAAGACCTGGGGGTGGGGCTGGTCTCATAAAGGGCTATCAGGGAGAGCTTCCTGTAGGAGGGGGCTTTGAGCCTGGCTGGAGACCAAGGGAGTGGTTTCAACAGATGGAGAGGGGACAGGAGAACCCCCCGGCAAAGGCACCAGCAAGAGCAAAGGCTTAGCGGGTGGGCTGGAGCCCGACCTTGGGTCGGGGGGACAGGAACAGCCCGGCCTCCAGGTGCTCCTGGGTCACTGGCGCCACCCCATTCCCAGGAACCCCAGGCCAGGGGGTTGAGGCTTCTGGGCCCCCTCACCGGGGTGGGCACAGACGGGGTGAGGGGTGCTGGGGTGTTGAGGGGTGGGCAGCAGCTCCACGGGAAGCCAGGTTGTCCCCAAGATGGGTCGCTTGCTCCCCCAGGAAAGGAGGCGAGAGCAGGGCAAGATCAATTTTGTGATTCCACATTTATTAGGAAAAACCTGAACGGTTAAGAATCAAAATCACACTGTGAAATTCATTAAAGCACAGGTTCCAAATCACCACAGATTATTCTGATTTCGGCGAGGCGGAGCAGGCCAGAGGAGGTGGGTCTCGCCAGAGGTGGTGGCGCCCGTCCGCTCCCCTGCGGCTCAGCAGCGGGTCGGGGAGGCCACCGTCTGTGTGTCCGTCCAGCTGCTTAGACCAGGCAGGGAGCTGGAGGTGAGGCCCACACGCAGAGCGGGGTTTGGGGACCCTCCTCTTTTCTCCGGAATGGGTAGGAGAAGCTGCCAGTCCAAAGTGGGGGACCTGAGCACCCCGGTTCCACTGGTGGGCAGCCCACCCCCAGTGAAGAGCTCTGACCACAGCGGTGGACACGTCCCTCCCGTTGGAAGCTGTGGCCTCAGGAGCAGCTCCCCGCCAGCTCCCGGCCTGAGTCAGCATCCCTGGAGCTTGAGGGAGTCAGGCCCAGGCCAGGGGGGCCTTGATTGGGCCTTGCCCGTGGGCATCCTTTGTTCGGCATGGGCTGGGCCTGCCCTGCCCTGCCTGGCCTGCCTTCTCCCTGGGTCCCCCTGGGCCTGGATTTGAGGCTGGGGGTGGGGTCCTCACAGACCCTGTCCAGGCCGTCCCTCTGTCTCCCCTCAGGAATGCCCTGGGGCCTGCACACAGCTGTGCGGCTCCCTGGCCATACATGGGACAGACCAAGTGCCTGGGATGCCCGGCCTGACCCCCTGCTGCTCTGTCCCGAGTACCAGGCAGGCAATGGGGGGACCCCGGTCTCAGAGCCGAGAGGCCCCTCCTCCCAGCACCCAGCCAAATTCTAGTACCCGCTGGCTGGGAAGAGGCGGTCTTGAGCCCCCCAGGCAGGCCGCAGGGCCCTGTAGTCCACCGGGCGTCTGGGGCCCTGGAGAGCGGGACTGCCGTCTCGGGCCTTAGAGAGGGGGCTGAGGCCTAGCGGTGCCTGTGCTGAGTGGGAGGTGGGGTGGGCCGGGCAGGGCTCCTCCGGGCCTCCCCTCTCAGGCCTGGGCCCCGAGCCCCCATCAGGAGCCCTTGTCGGGGCCCCCGCGGGGCACGGTCAGCTGTTCGTAGGTGGGTAGCGCGTTGCTGGGCAGGAAGAGCTCGGGGTTGATAGAGCCACCGCTGTGGGGCTGGACCACCTGGGCCCCGCCCCCGCTGGAAGGCCGGCTGCCGGGGGAGCCTCCGTGGTGCTGGGCGAGCAGCTGGTGCAGCATGTCTGTGATGAGCGCCAGCCTCTGGTCCAGCTGCGTCACCTGCAGGGACAGGATCAGAGGTGAGCCGGGCGGTGTGCAGGTGGCCTCAAGGCCTGGGTTCCTTGAGGGCCAGGGGAGGGACGGGGCCTGGCCTTGGTCACGGCCGTGTGTGTGGAACGCGCGCGCGTGTGTGTGTGTGTGTGTCCGTGGCCCCTGTGCAAGTCTGCACGTGTGCACACACGTGCGTGGAGGGAGCCCCGCTCTGCAGCCCTCACCTGAGACCCAGCGGCTGAGCAGGTAGCAGGGCGGGGCCCCTCCCCTGCCATCTACCCCCACCCCCATGCCCACCAACAGGGTTTGTGCCTCAGGGTGCTCTTGTCAGGCCGGGCACAGTCCCCAACTCAGCAGGGGCACCACCATCTTCCCAGCTGAGCTCCCAAACCTGTACCAATCCCCAGGGGTCAGCCAGGGCCACACGCCCACCATGCTTTTCCCAAAGGCCTTTCCCACGCTGAGCACTGGGGTTGCCCACCCCACGAGGTGGGGTCGCCCCATGAAGCTGGAGGAGAGGTGGATGGAGGATGGACCTGGGGCTGCAGGTACTTAGCAGGGGCTGCTGGATGGCCAAGATGGGGTGGGGCTGGAGTGAGCCCCGGGGGTGGGAAGAGGACCCCAGGGCCCTCAGAGCAGGGGCAGGGGTGAAGCAGACGTCCTGGCATGAGCCGGCATGAGGCGTGGCTCACCCTGGGGCCTGCAGTGCCCTTGGGGGTGGTTCCCCCAGGGTCTCCGTCAGAAAATAATACCCGCCTTGGGTACCTGGAACACTGGAAAGACTAGAAACGATGGGGGAGGGAGCGGAGGTGGCCAGATGGTCACCGATAAGGGCCAAGCTGCGAGAACACAGAGCTGCTTCGGGGGAGAGTGTGGCTGGGGTAGACGCCCGGGGACGGCTCCGCCAGGGGTCAACGCCGGGGCTGCGGACGCGGCAGGCCGGGCTGGCTGGGGCCGGCCGTCCACCTGGACACACACACGGTCCGCGATGTGTGTGCTCTGAGCCGCCCTGGGCCAGACTGCCCCAGGACCCACCTGGGCCCCACTGCTGGCGGCAACATCCCCACCCCAGGACCGGACGGAGCCGGGTGCTGGCCAAGCGGGTCGGCCCCGGGGAAGATGCTGTGGGTTGAAGAGGCCACAAATGCTGTGGAGCTGGGTCCCCGGGTTGGCCCGGGTTGGGCTTCAGAGGCGGGTGGGGCAGTCCACAGCCTCCCTCCCACGGTGGACGGTGGACGCTGGACGCTGAGTCAGGGGGAGGGCAGGGCTGGCTGAGGGGGAGAAGGGGAGGGTTCTCTCCTGAGTTGGGGCCACGGGGCTCTCTCGAGACCCAGCAGCAGGTAGAGCAGGATGGGGGCTGGAGCGTGGAGAAACAGCCCCCCATCAGGACGGCTGCCTGTGAGGTGGGGCCTGTGACCCACGTCCCCAGCTTCGCACAATGGTGGCTGCAGCACTGAGGCCAGTGCTGTCTCCTGGGGCCTCCTGGTCTCCCCTGCCGCCTCTGCCTCCTCGGACTGTGCGGGGGACTGAGACCTCCTCCCCTGCCCCTGGGCCTGGGGACAGGGACAGCTGCATGTCTGAGGCCCCCTCAGCCAGGCCAGGGGGGCCTAACCTATTTTCTCAGACACATCTGATACCGGAGCCCAGGCTATAAAGGGAAGGGGGTGCAGAGCTTCTCTGGTTTAGCTGGGCTAGAGCCTGAGGCCCTCACTCAGCTCTCCCCACCCCTGCATTCCCCCGGGTGCCTCCCTGACACCCTAGTCCCACCATATGCTGAGGCCACCCACAGACGCAGGCCCCGAGGCCCCAGGAGAAGAGTCTCGTTTGGGGTCTCTGGCTGGGACCCTGGCAGCCCAGCCAAGGGGGGCTGGGGAGGACCCTCTCCTCGGCCCAAGACCGCCGGGCCCCCAGTCCCACTGCCCGCCTATGCCCTGGGAGACCCGTGGGGGACCCTGCGCGCCTGGTAGCCTGGAGCGAGCCTTGCGCGAGGCTGGTGCGGGCGAGCTTCATGTTGCTCCGCTGTGCAGGCCCCGGCTTGGGTATTGATTGGTTTGGCACCAATTAGAGCACCAAATACATTACAGAGGAAAATTTGTGGTTTCATAAATTTTCACTTTATGCCACTTGAACATCTGTTGAAGCCCCCAGCAGGGCAAGTGGGTATGGAAGCCTTTATAGGGTGTTCTTGGGAAAAAAGGAAATGGAAGAATGGCTGGGATTCAGGAAGGGGTGGGGCTGCCGGGCACGGCTGGAGAGGGGGCGCATCCCAGGGGGCTGATAGCACAGCCCCCACCGGGAGCAGGCGGGAGGCTGGCCCCAGGCCGAGCTCGCCCTCAGGGGGCCACCTGGGGCACTCAAGCCCACCTCGGCCCCCTGGGCTGCTGCTCATGGGAGATGGGGCTTTGGGGGGGCTCACCGGGCTCCCTGGTCCCAGGGGACATGCTCGCATTAGCCAGACTGCTGGAGGTGGCAGGGGCGCCGGGGGCGAGCTCGGATCTGGGCCAGAATCCCAGAGCCGGCCCAAAGCCTGGGCCTCACGCCTCCCCCTCCTTCTCGCACAGGAGAGGAGCGGGTCTGGGGAGGAGGTTAACATGCCGCCACCGATGGGACGGGAGAGAGAGCAAGTGGGGCAGCCCGCAGGCCAAACCAGACTCCTGCCAAGTCCCCCCGGCCACCTGCTGAGTCCTTGTGGTCCTCTGGCCACCCTCAGGGTCCCCCTGGGTCTTCCTGGCCCCCTGCAGGGTCCTCCCGCCTGCCCAGCCCCAGCCTGATGGGCGGGGATCCTCGGAGTCACCCGCCTGGTCCGGCTTCAGGGCGTGGTGATCACCGGGTGGGCCAAGCCCTGTGAAGCCACGTCTCCCCGCACCCGGCCCCCCGCCCTTGGTGGCTGACCTCGGCGCCACACACCCGGGGCTGTCTGCTGCTCGTCGCTGGCTCTGGGCTGCCTGAGCCTGCCCTGCACTGCCCGGCCCCTGGGGCCCGGTGATGGCCTCTGCCCGGGTGGGCTTCCGTCCTTCTCAGCGACTGATCCCCTGTCCCCACAGTGTGGGGTGAGCCTGGTCAGGCTGGTCCAGGAGGCCAAGTCAGATCCCACGCTGAGACCTGGCCGCTGTGCTGTCCTCCCTGGGCCTCAGTTTCTCAGCTGGGAAGTGGGGGCATGCTGCTCCTCCCGTGGGGGGCGTTCTTGAGGATGGAGCAGGACAGTCGTGTAGGAGCCCGTGCCCGCGGGCTCTGTGAGCGTGACTCACACCTGCCACGCTTCTCCAGGGCTGAGCACGTCCCAGAGAGATGGCCCCTGGGTTCCCCCGCCCTGGGTTCTCCTCCTCCCAAGGAGAGCGCCTTTATCTTGCTTCATGTTCGATGGTGACACCCAGTGAGCACTTCATTCGGCCGGAGGGAGCGGCCTGAGCCGATCCCCAGCCGCAGAGAAGTGCGTGCCTCCGGGCAGGTGTCCAGGTGAGGCGCTGTCACCTGCAGAGGAAGGCAGTGCCCGCTCGGGGACCGGGACGGCGTTCCCCGGGAGCCGCTGGGGCACATCAGTTTTGGGGATCTTGGATCTCGTCATTATTTGCAATTTGATAGTGACCAAAGGGCAAGGCCAACAAAAGCTCCCTTGTTCCCTGCCTCCATTCACCAAATTAATAACCATAAGAGGACTCCCGGCCCTCGGAAGAGAAAAAAAGCAATTAGAATAACAACCAGTTAGAGAGCCCCGGGCGGTGGTGACAAACCCAGGGGATGGGATTCCTGTTTGATGTGCTTATGAATTTGTTTTCAAAAGAAAATCTTGAAAAAGAGTCTTTCAAGGGAAATTTTTGCAGAACCTGCTCGGCCTTGATCCCAGCTCTGGACCCGCCGATGGCCCTGGCCACGTGCAAGCCCTGGGCTGTCTCGGCCACACTGGCCAAAGACGGGCAGGGGTGGGAGACACCGAGGCCTGGGGCTCGCGGGGAGGGAGTCCCCTGCCCTGGGGGGCAGCTCGTGGTGCCCCAGGGTCCCCATGGGTCAACATCTAAAGGGGGAGGCAGGGCTCCTCTTGGGCCAGCCCAGGGCCCTCTGCAGGGTCACAGGGCAAAAGACCTCTGGGCTCTCCTCTCGTTTGCAGACTGTGCCGGACCAAGAGTCACTGAGCCGCTCTCGGGGGCAATGCTCAAAATACTTAAACACCCGGCACTGAGCTGGATGCCAGCCCTGGGGCCAAGCTGGGCTGCTGGGAGTTGGGGGTTCCCGGTATGTCATGGGGTGTGCGGGGGCCTGAAGCTCCGGGGAGCCCTGCCCAAGCCCACATGCCGGCGACAGGCGCAGGGACGTGGCCATGACTGCTCAGTGTGTCTGTGCACAGGCCCGCTCAGTCCTCCTGACGCCCTGCGACACGGCTCTGCCCCCTTCACGCCCCTTCACACACAGCAGGGAGCACGGGAGCGAAGCAGCCAGGGAGCAGGGGTTGCAGAGGGGCTGCTGCTGGCCTATCTCCCCCTTCTGCCCTGGCCACAGGCCTGCGGCACCTGCAAGGCCCAGCACTGCCCAGGTCACAAGCCCCTGCTCCCCGCTGCTCCTGAGCCCATTAGACAGGTGACACAGCTGAGGCCCGGGGACACAGTGGGCCTTGAGTCCCTGCATGCAGCTTGGAGGGACCAGGTGGGGCCCGCTCATAGCCGGGGCAGGTCCAGTGGCCCATGGCAGGGGTGCCGAGCTGGCCACACCTCCACCCCTGTCCCTATCCTGGCCTCCCAGAGAGGGAGCCCCGCGCTGGACAGCTCAGGGCAGAAACCCGCCTTCCCTGTGCAGGGCCCCAGCCACACCTCACAGTGCCCTGGGTGGGCAGTCCACCCTGGCCCCTCCCAAACATACAGTCTGTGAGGAGCCCCCAGCATGGGGCAGGACACAGGGTATGGTGAGTGAATTCTGACCGGTGGAAGGAGTGCCCGCTCCCACCCCCATTGGAGCCCAGCCACAGCCTTGGACGACGGGCCTGCGGGACCCAGGAAGGACTCAGGCTGAGCGGTGACACTGCGCCCCCTGGGCCTCGTGGCTGCCCGGTGGGGTTCAGGTGGTGGTCCTGGGCCCCCCCCATCCCAGCCCCCGGGACTCTGGGTTCTCCATCTCCATAGAATGCCATTTCTTGCCCTACCCCTGGCCCTGGCCCGCCCTCCGCAAGCTGCTGCTTGGTGAGGGAGGGGGTCATGGTGACCTGTGACCTTTGCCCCCTGTGCCCTCCAGCACATGCAGGTGATGCTTAACACCCACGTCTAGGGCAATGGATGTCACTGAGAGAAAGCACCAAGGTGGGGGGGACGCTGACTGCGTCCTGGTGTCTGCTAGACCATGGCAGGAGGAGGGCCACCCTGATGTGACAGCTGTGTTCTGCTGTCCTCTCACCCTAAGCACCCAGGCTCAGGCTAGGGACACACCCCAGACCCGCACGCTCGATCCCTGGGGACCTCAGGCCTCAACTCAGACCATAAAACCATGGTTTTCCTGCACCTCTGTCGAGCCCTCTCTCTCTCTCTCTCTCTCTCTCTCTCTCTCTCTCTCTCTCTCTCTCGGCACCCACCCTGTTCCGCGCACATTTTCCTCATCCCAGAAAAGCACTCCAAAATCTCGCATCCTGCTCCACATTCTGACTGTCAGCAGAACTTGGGAACCCCTGCCCACCCCTGCTCCCAGCCCAGGCCAGACCGCCAATTTTTTATGCTAGGACTATTGCAGTAGCCTGCCAGGTAGCCTTCCCCCACAATGTGGTCCTTTCAAAACACAAACCAGGTCACATCGCTGCCCTACTCACAGCCTCCTGAGCTCCCCCCTCACTCCCAGGAGAAGCCTGAGTCCCACCTGTGGCCCTAGACCTGTCCCCCTTTGCTCTGCGGCCTCCCCCACCTTCTTCCCTCTGCATTTACTCCAGGCCGCTCTGCTGGCCCTCAAACATGGCAGCGTGCGCCTGCCTCAGGCCCTTTTCCCCAGCGGCTCCCCTGCCCACATCAGCCACCCTCCACCCTTGGACCTCACCAAAAGCCCTGATCGCGGCCATGTCCCTCCTTCTGCCACGGCCCCCCACCATCCCCACGCTGGTCCTTATTTGCTCCAGGGCCGCTGGCCTGCGGTTGTGTCTGCTCACTCCTTAGCTGGTTCTCCCACTGGAACTGGGCTCCAGGAGCCCCACGCCTCTGCCTGTCCTTGGTGGTACACAGAGGGCCCTGTTCACATTTGTGGAACGAATATGGTGGGCGCTACACAGCCCAGAGCCTCCACGCCAGAGCCCCCGGGGAACCTTTCTGCCAAGGGGGAAGGGGGCGGTGGTGCGGGGTACCTGCCTGCCTAGGGCCAGCTGTCCTGGGGGGAGGTCCCTGCCCGGCGGGCAGCCTGGGCCCCGCTCCCGGGCCCTGCCCCTGGCGCTGGGAGTTTGGGAATGCCCCTCCCCCACGGCGAGAATGCGGGAACAGCACCCATAAATCATCCTTTCGTTAGAGCCCGTGGGGCTGGCCGGTCTCACAGAGCCGGGTATGAGTGGAAATAGATCACAGCGCTTCATAACATTGTAATTTATGGCAGGAGACGGTGTAATTGTGTTTATGACTTTGTTTTAGTGCTTTAGCTCTTGAGGAAAAATCAGCCCGTTTTCTAGCTGCCGAGGTTTTACTGCCAGTCCCCAGGGCGGCCGGGCTGCCGAGTTCTCTGTCCTGCGGTGCACGGTGCACCCAGCCCGATGAGGACACAGCCTCGGAGCCTGGCCCACAGCCTGCTGGGCTGGGCGTGCGCTGGGCATGTGGGCCGGGGCGGGACGTGTGCACGCCGGTCTGTGGGGGGCCCTGGGGAAGGACGCGTCTTGGGTGTGCGGGCCGCAGGGCAGCGGGTCAGAGCCTGCGGGGAGGGCCTGGGCACACAGACAGGCTGCCTGGGCTCATGTCCTGCCTCTGCCGTTTCCTGGTTGGGTGACCTTGGGTGAATCACTTGGCCTCTCTGAACCTCAGTTTCCCCATCTGTAAAATGGGGATGCTGGTAGAATCTCCCTCAGCAGGATGTTGTAAGGATTGAATGAATTAATGCAGGAAACCACTGGAAAGAGTGCTTGGCATCTGGCAAATTCTGATTAAGTCTCCTGTTGACCATTTTACTGTAATTATTGTTAGTAATTTGCCTGTGTGCAGCGTGGCCTGAGGGCCAGTTGGCACGTATACGTGAAGACGTGTGTGTACACGAGTACTCAGGCTTTACAAGGGCAGGGAGACTGCATGTGCAAGAGTGCACGCGCCGCCCCGGGTTGGTTTTGCACAATTCCCTGTACCGTCCACCAGATCATTCCCTGAGCTGCCGAAGGGTGCAAGTGTATCTGCCTGGACCTCTGGGCCCCTGGGCCTTTGCACGTGCCACAGAGGTGAGCACCCTTCCACCAGGCGGTGATGCTGCTGGGATGGGGCAGCTCAGCGGGCGAGCAGTGGGGGCTCTGTCGGGTGCCAAGCGCACTCTCCTAACTGGGAGATAGATGCCACCATCTCTGGAACCCCTGGTCACCGACACACCAGCCGTTCTGCCTGTTTCCCAGGGTCCTCCGCCCAGGCGGAGTCCAGGCAGGGGGTGAACCTTGGCCAGAAGAGGTGGGCGATGTGGCAGCCACTTGCGCCCTGGCCCCTGGGACTGGTGCATTGGTTTAGCGTCATGAATCAGCCAGGGTGGGCGTTTCAGAGGCTGTAGACCAAGGCCTCTGTCCTAGCCACTGTCCCTCAAATCTCTCACTGTCTGGCTGCTGGGTGGCAGGTGATCTGAGCCGTCACCAGGGTCAGCCATGCCTCAGCTGGGTCCTCGGCACAGCATGGTCAAGGTCCTGGTCACCCCAGACCCTTCTGGGGGCCTGCCAGTTCCTGGCTGACCCTTGCTGAGCACCCCTTAGGAGTGCAGGTTGCTCCCCTCTGAGAGAGTGTCACGATGGAGAGAAGAACCTTCTACCTGCCTCACGGATACACGCTTACCCAGGGGCAGCCCCACAGATGCCTGGGGTCCGCCAGGCACCCGCAGCATTGCTTCCGTCCAGGCTGACTGCTGAGGGGGGCGGGTGTCAGGATCATTATCATAAACCAGGGCCACCTCTCCAGTGTTCATCCGCCGCAGCCGGGACAGTCTCGCAGGTCCTCTACCCCACAGCCCAAGGACCCCCATCTGCCGGCACCATCTCCACACAGACTCCCTCGACGCTCCGCCGCAGCTCTGCACTCTCCCGGGGGCCCCAGAACCCCGTCTCCACTGGCAAGCAGGTCTAACAGCATCTTGGTGCAGCAGGGCCCAAAGAGAACTCAGACTTGCCCTGCCCGCAGTCCCATCCTCCCATCTCAGAAAGTGGTACCGACACCCACAGAGCAAAGCACTGGATTCCCCTGGCGCTCGCCCACGTCCCACCCGCTCTCGAGAGCACACGCTCTGAATCCAGCACCGCCCCCCTCCACGCCCCCTGCCCAGGCCAGTGGCATCCCTGGCCTGTGCTGTTGGAATCGCCTCTACTTGACTGGTCCGTCCCCCTCCCATTCACTCCAGCGGCAGCCAGGCTGAGTTGTCTCCCTCTGCAGAATTACCAGTGCACCCAGAATGAAATCTCACCTCCATCCACAGCCCCTGAGCTCCGCGCAGCCCCCTCACCGTCCTCCCTTCTCTCAGATCCTGGGCACAGTCCTCTCGATCCTGCCTCAGGGCCTTTGCACTTGCCACTCCCTCTGCCTGGAAAACTGTCCTCCACCACGACATATAACCTGAGCTCAAATGTTGAGAGTGGGCTTCCCTACCGCGGCCAGGCCTTTGACCATGCTGTCACGTTCACGTCCCCAGAGGGTCTCCCAGAGCCTGGCACATGGTAGGTGCTCACTAAATACGCCTGGGATGAATAGAGTTGGTGTTTCACAGATATTTGCTGGATGAGAAAATGAGGTCTCTGCCATCTCCCAGGGCCCCAGTAGTGGGGTGGGGGGCAGATGTCCTCTAAGCCCATTGCTCCTTCCCTCCCCAGGATGCTGCTGGCCAGGCCTTTTCCTTGTCATTGACTTGTAAGGGCTCTTTGTATATTAAGAAAGTTTGTCCTTTGACATGCACATCACACGTTTGTCCCTGGTGTGCCGTTGGTCATGTGAATTGGTTCGTGGCAATTCTGATGATCATTTTTGGTCATGTCATACAGAATTTTATTTACTTTTTCACTTTTTTATGGAGTCAGAGTCGTTTGCCTTGTCCATTGCGGCTTCTAGATTTTGTGACGCTTGGAGTAGCTTTCCCAGTTCCGACCCTGACACATTTTTTTTCTAGGACTTTTTAGATCTGTATTTCACCCTTCACTCGTGGAACGGTGTGGGACTGATTTTGAGCTGCAGGCCTGCTTTCAGCGATCAGCCTGTCGATACATCACACTTCACCAAAGGACCTTTCTTTGCCCCATGGAGCTGGAACATTCTTTCGTACATGCTTTGCAGTCTACAGTGAACCGTCTTACTCAGGGTGGTCTTAATGACATGTGTGGCTAGTGGGTGGCAGGGCTGTTCTTTCTTGAGGTGAAAGACATTGCTGGCTCCATCCGGGGGTCCAGCAGGGAGGTGGCCAGGGGAGCATGGACCAGCTCTCACCTGGACAACCTCAGTGACCTCTGCCCTCAGCCCCACAGTCTGAGAGATTTTGCTTCTCTGCTCAGAACTCTGAGAAACCCCACTTTGAGCTCTGAACATAAAAAGAAAGTCTGGGCCGAGGCTCCAAGCTGTCACCCCTCCCCCAGGCAGCTCCAGCATGAGGCCTCCTCTCTGCCCTGCTCCCGCCTCTTCTCTCTGCCACCGCTGCCAGGAAGTCTTCCTGGATTCTCGCGTGGCTCACACCATCACCTCGCCCACATTTCTGCTCAAGGCTCACTTCCCCACGAGACCTCCTCGGGCCCTGAGCTAAACGCGGCGACCTGCGCCCATCCTCCATCTACTGTCTTTTTCTCCAGGACTCACACCGACGTCACTGGCTTATTTATTATATTTTCCGTCTCTAGCTGCCCGTCCCCCCACCCCCAAGGACGAAAGCCCCATGGGGGCTCTGCGTGTGCTGTGTTACCCATGTGCTCAGTCGACACCCCTGCACGCTGGGCCACCTCCTCCCTCCAGCCGCATCTCTGTGGGGGCCACGTTTGTGCCCAGAGTCGTTCACAACCACCGCCTGACTGTGCCCACTGAGGCCGCCCTGCCTGGACTTTGGGGAGGAAGGCTCATGGGACGGCTTACGGAGGGGGCAGTGGCAGAGTCGGGGGGCCCCAGGCAGCGCACAGCTTCCTGGGCTGCACGGGAGCCTCTCTGCTTGGAAGGGGGCCTGGGCAGTGGGGACCAGGATACACAGAGGCCAGGAAGCTGCCCACGGTCACCTGGTGGGTGGGCTGGTGGAGGGGGAGACCCTGGCTCAGGATGGGCGGGGCTTGGGCCTCCCAACAGGCTGGCCAGCCCCCTTGCTGGGGCCTCAGGGGGGGTCCCGCCGGCAGAGGCCAAGTGGGGGCTGCCTGCCCTGCCCACATCGGGCAGCCCCAGGCTGGCCGACTCAGTCACCCTCCTCGGGGCCGGGCGAGCGGGAATGTAGGGCAGGCTGGAAAAAGGCGCTGGAAGCCGAGAGGCCGTGTTTGTGTTGGCGGCAGGGCGGAGGCCCCACCTGCATTTGATTCTCCCCCGCCTCCCCCTCCCGCGCTGCCCCTCTGACGAGCCTCGAAGTCCTGGAAGCCAGGGGGACGCCGGGCAGAACACTTTGTACCGGGAGCCAGCGAGCACCCGGCCACCCCAGCCAAACCCCCAGCCCCGGCGGGCGGGCAGGCGGGTGACACGCGGCCCAGTGACGGCGGGCAGGTGGGCAGGGGCCACCCAGCAGCTCCGTCATTAGAGTCCCATCTGCCTCTGTCTGCTGCTACCCTGGCCTGGCTGCCCCCAGCCCCCCTTCCCCGCCCCCGCCATCTCGGGGCCATCAGCCAGGGTGTGGGCAGTTCAGGACCCCTGGGCCCGCAGTGCCTCTCGAGGTGGGTTCACCCTCCATGAGTTCCACAGCCAGCAGGCCTCCCTCCACCCCTCGCACCCCGTCCTTGCCCTGGTGAGACCCCTGCAAGCCGCCTACTGCTCTCAAGCCAAAGACACAGCCCCGCCTCGGCCAGAGGGTCCCTCACGGTCTGGGCCTTGTGTCCCACCTCGGCCACTGCCCCTTCCTGCCCTGCACTGGCTTCTATCAGTTCCTTGGATGTGCTGTACCCCCTCTCTGCCTCAGGACATTTGCACCTGCCGGCCCGCTTTCTAGAACGTTCCACCCATCTCCTGAACCAGCAGACGGTCTCATTCTTCGGGCCCCGAGGCGAGGGTCTCCTCCTTAGAAACACCGCCACCCCCCACCCCGGTTCGCCTGCCATCACCTCCCTGCTCTGCCCCTTCCAGCCACTCTGGTCTGCCCAGGTGCCGCTTGCATCGTTTGCTTCCTAAATGTCCGCCTCCCTGAAAGCGGGGATACTGCCAGGCAGTCCATGACCCCTGACCACCTGGGGGACTCTGGGCCTCCATCAGCCCCCTAGCAGGGAGGGGACAGAGAGTCTGTGCCGCAGCTCAGAACGGAGATGGACGCGTACGTGGCTGGAGTGTCCTGGGGGCAGGGCCTAGCTCCTCTGGACAGACCCCAGCGTGCCCCCAGGCTCCCAGCACCTCCCAGTTGCCTCTGACCGCTTCCCCCGCACGCACAGCCTCGTGTAGCTTCTCTCCGTGCCTCTCTCTGGCCGCCCTTGGCTGTTCTGTTCCCGCCCAGCCCTGGACTATGTCCTTTCTCTGGACACCTGCACAGCTTCCCGGCTGGTCCCCGACGGCACAGGCCCCCAGAGCCTCTTCCCCGGACAGTTGGAGGCCTGCTGACCCCACGCCGGCCGGCCTCCAGGACAGCGCCCGTGCGCCCCCGCCCTGGCCACACGCTCTGCCCAGCTGGACTTCTTGCTGTTCAAGGAACCTCTTTACAAAGGGTTTGCGTGATACAAGTACTCTTCAAAAACATTTTCTCTAAGAAGTAAAAACATTTCAAAGAAACATCCCCTTTGACCTGGCGCGTCTGGCTTTGTCCCCGCCCCGTCCCAGGTAACCGTCTCAGCGATCTGGTGTTTATCCTTCCAGCCATTTCAAAACACGAGCCCGCGCGCATGCGATACAGTATCCATCCGCGGCAGGCTTAGCATGAACGGTAACATGAGATGCTAGGCTCTCTGCTCGCTCCCTTTCACTCAACACGGGTTTGGAGGCCGCCCGTGTTGAAACATGCCCACGGAGCCCGCTCCCCGGGGCGGCGGTGCAGCGGGCCTTTCCACGGGCTCCGGAGACGCCACGTCGTCTGTGTCCGTCTGTGGACGGGGAGGCTGAGGGCGCCCCAGGCCACACCCAGGGGAGGGCACCGCTCTCCAGGAACGGTCTTCTTGGCGTCGGTGTCGGCCGCGAGGCTGGCCCTGCGGGGGCCCTTCCACAAGCTCCCAGACAGGCTCCCCCGCCCCAGCCCCCCGCCCCTCCTCCGCGCCTCCCTGATCTGGGGGAGAGGAGCCCCTGCCCGCCCTGTCCTCCTGTCCTCCCAGTGCACCCAGGCGGCTCAGCCTTCCCCCCCTCTCCCCAAGTCACCAGCCACAGAGGCACCCAACAGGGTCAAGGTTGGAGACTTTCAGGGCCCAGCAAATCCATCCAGAATCTGAGGCTCCCCCCACCCCTGCAGCTGCCACCGCGGGCCCGGTCACCAGCGTCCCCCAGATCCTGCCAGCGGCCCCCCCACCTGCTCTCCCATGGCCACTCTTAGGCCCCAGGAGGGGGACGTTAAACCGGGGGCCCCCCATGCCCTCAGAGTCAAGGCCAGGGTCACTGCAGTGGCCCCGAGGCCATCACGATCTGGCCGGGTCCTCCTCGCCGCCCCAGCCCCGTGGGCCTTCTGTCCAGGCCCAGAAGCACCGCGGGCTCTTCGCACCTGCTGCCTCTGTGGGGCGGGCTCTTCCCCAGGAGCTTCAAGCTGCCTCTGCCCACCGCTGAGTATTCTCTTAAATGCCCTGTCTCAGGGCTGCCCAGGTTCTCTTTCTGCAAAGACACCCCTCTCGGCACAACTCCTTGAAGTAAAGACCTGCGGGAGGAGTGGATCGCCGCCACCAGAGGCCAGACTGCCCAGGTCAGCCCCAGGTGGGGCAACCAGCAGAGGGGCTGGGGGGCTTGGCCTCCGTGTGTGTGCTGGCACGTGTGTGCCTGTGTGTGTGTGTGCGTGTGTACACAGGCAGAGTTCCACCGGGCTGTGCTGGGCCCTACACTGGGGAGTGGGGGGAACCTGGGAACTGGCACATGGAGCAGGATCCAGGGGCGGTGTCAAGGGCTGGGGGGCTGGAAGAGCTGGGGTACAGGCTGACCACCCCCAGCCCAGGGGGGACCACGCCTGCCCACCCTTCAGGTGCCGGCGTGTCCAGTCTCCCTGCCTTTCCTGCCTCGGTCCTGGCCTGGAAACAGCGGCCCCATGACTCAGCCGCCCAGGGCCGGGCTGCAGCTGCAGCTGACCCAGACGGGCAGGCAGCCCCTGGCGCCCCGGGCCCCCCAGGCCCACACCCAGGTCAGGGCCACCCCCGGCCCCGCCCCCACTCCTGGCTCCTGCCCCTAGGACAGGATTCCCTGAATTAAGCCCCCTGAGGCTGGACCTGGGTTGGAGGCTGGGCCGGGGGGCTCTGGGCTGGGGTCCCAGACCCGGGGACCTGGACTCGAGCCCCTTTCCTGGCACCTGGAAGAGGCTTGTGGGGAAGGAGACGTGGAACGGGCTGGAGCGCCCTTCCTGGAACCTGCCTTCCTGGGGAAGCCGCGGGGATTTCTGCCTGTCCAGGACCAAGCCCTGCACCCTGCCTGGCGTTGGAGGACCAGCTGGGGGCTTGGGTGGGCCTTCGCCACCTTGGGCACGCGACAACACCCTTCCAGGCCTGTTCTCTCCCGGCCTGTGAGACCCACAGCCTGAGGCGGAAGCCCCTGGGCCGCATTCTTCCTCCGCCGAACGCCGGGCTCCTCCCCACCTGTCTGCACACTCTCTGAGACGGGGAGCTCAGTCCCCCACGCCCTCGGTGGAGGGGCGGCGCCAGCAGCCCCAGAAGACGGGGCCCGGGGCCCCGCACCCGCTTTGCCCCCCCCGGCCCCTCCTTGGCGCTCTGCTTCTCGGCAGTCGGGGCGCCAGCCGCCGCTCCCGCCCTCGCCTTGCCTGCTCACCTCCCCTGCCGAGCCGCCGCATCCCTGGGTCATGACTCACCCACGGGGGGCACGTGGCCCCAGGGGGCCTGCTCTGTCACCTGGCCACGCAGATGCCCAGTGTGTGGGGGGACCTTGTGGCTGAGGGGGCGCTGCTGCGCCTCTGCCCCACCCTGAGACCCAGTGTCCGGGAAGTGGGTGAGGAAGAGGGGGGAGCAGGTGGGCCAGGAAGCCGCTGGGGCTCCAGGCTGGGCCCGAGCGCCCCAGCCCCATCTGGACACACTTGGTGGGTCCCACTCCCCTCTGCTGCCAGCAACCCCCCAGGTCCCGGGCTTCGCTTCCCTACTGTTGCCGGTGGTCCCGCCCTGGGGCCTTTGCCCATGTGGTTCACAGGCCCCCATCCTGCCCGGTCTCCAGCCTGGGCCCAGCCACATGTAAACATGGGACCTGGCGTTCCTGGCGTCACCCCCCTGAGCCTTTGTCTCTGCGTCTGTGAGACAGGGATGCGAAGGGACGCGCCACGAGGCGGTGGAGGGTCAAACGTGCCTCCCCAGCAGGGTATCTGCCTCCCACCCCCGTTCCATCTCCAAACCCCTGGCCCCCAGGCCAGGCTACCTGCGGCGCCTGTGCAGGTGACAGGGCTGCCCCTCACTGTCCCCACGTCTGCACCCTTGTGCCCGCCTCATTCCAGCCGCCACACTGAGGCAGGTGACCTTAGGGGTCCCCAGCCCTGATCCCGAGGTGTGTGGCCAAGTGGCCGGGGCGTTGGAGGGGATGGGGTGGGGTGACCTTGGGGGTGCGTCAGAGACCTGGGGGCAACTGAGCAGTGGGGGCTCCCAGGACGGCCCACAATGTTCGGAAGGTGAGTGAAAGTGTGGGGAAGCCTCCACCCCGGAAGGAGGCCCCGGGCTGGCCCGCGGCCCACCTGGCCTGCGCTGACCTGAAGGCGAGACATTCAGGCCTTCCTGCGGCTCCCCGCCCACACTTCCTGCTCCTGGGGCCGAGAGGAAGAGCTCCTTGGGACACTGGGCCCGGGTGGGGGGCACCCAGGCTGACCAAACCGGGTATGGTCTGCAGGCTTCTGGGAGGACCTGGCTCACCCTCTGTCACAGCCTGCAGGTTCCCCACTAGTGCCTGGATCTGGGGGCTTTGGAGACCATCCTTGGTACCACTTGGGTCACAGCTCTGGGAGGCCCACACAGGCAGGAGGCCAGGGCCCTCTGTCAACCTGAGTTAAAGGTGGGAAGGGGGTGCCTACCAGTGAGCCCTCCTCTCTCACCGCTGCCCCATCCCATACAGCCCCAGCCCCCTGGCTACCCAGAAGGCTCCTGTCGGGGGACCAGCCAGCCCCAAGTCTGCACACGTGACATGAGGACACACCTGGCCTGCCTCTGCACCCGCTGTCCCGCTCTTCCCAAACCCAGTGGCACGTCTCCACCTCCTCCTCCCCAGGGCACCGTCAGACCGCCCCATTTTCTTCCTCCATTCTGGAGTTTTCTCACCACCAGCAGCAAACCCAGCTGAAGAGCTCCCATGGGTGGATATCTTTCATCCTCAATTCCTGACCCAGAGGCAACCCCTCAACCCTCCCTGCTGTCTCTTGCCTTTACCTTGGTATTTCTAAACCACACGCTTATATGTCTACCCCTTGCTTTTGAAGTTCTAGACATTATCTAGTGACTGCCTAACAGGGAAGACGAGAGATCAAGATTTCATTTTCACGTCTCTTGCCCCCGCCACTCCCCTATCCTGCCAATATAGTTACATTGCAATTCTAGGCTAAATAAATATTTACTGTTTGCATTTTACGTAAACATTATGTAACAGCATCACTATGTAAATGCTATTTTCAGCCAAGTCATGTGCTCTTCTATGATTATAGCTTTTTGTTTTCCCTGGGGTTAAAATTGCCTTTATGTTTTGCTTAGTTTTCAGTGCATCTGTCACTAGTTTGCTCTTGAACTCTCTGCCAGAATTGTAAAGCTTCTATCCATCCTGCTGAGAACACCAGCAATCTATCAGCCTTATCCTTTTTTCTTCTGGAAGTTTCTTCCTAGGGCCCTAGAAGGATTAGTTACTCTCTAGGCCTGCTGAATAGTTGTAATGCTAGACCTTCTTTCCCCCATCATGTTAGGAATGTCCTTGGCCTCTTTCTTTGCGGGGGGGGGATGTGTTGGATTCCCCTGGTTCTTGGATGCCGTGCTTCTCCCTTCTGGTTTCCCCCTCCTTTTGCTGGAGCATATCCTCAAATAACTTTCTGAGAAAAGGTATGTGGTAGGTAAAACTTCTGACTGTGCACGTCTGAAAATGTCTTTAATTTACTCTCAGACCTGAGAGTTTGACTGGGTATAGAACCCCAGATTGAAAATAACCTTTTTTTTTTTTTTTTCTTTTCAGACAGTGAGGTAAACAGAGAGAAGGCCCCTTGGTCCTGTTGTAGTGCTGTACACATTCAGGCTCTGGGTGATCCAGCTCAGCTGGGACCCTATGGGTGGCAAATTTCTCCCTTGATTAGACTACCATCACTTCCATTGTCTCAGCAACAGCTGGGACTAAGCCCCTTGCCCTGAATCTAGTCCATCATCTCCTTGCTAGCTGCTCTCTTTGCCTCCCCCCCACACCCACACCCCCACTCTACACATAGCTCAGAAACATGTAAATCAGAGCATGTCACCTCTGGGCTTAGAGCTGAAAACACACCTACAGCTTCTGATCAAGCGAAAACAAATCCAAACTCCTTATGGGGGCTGCCAGGCCCCGATCTGGCCCCTACCAGCCACCGCCCGCCCCCATCATCTCATACCACTTGCCCAAGTCCCACTTGCCCGGGAGCTGCTGTCCCCCAATATTCCAGGCTCTTTCACCCCAGGACCTCGGGCCTGATGCTCCCGGCCCACAGCTGCACTTAGTAAAGGTTTGTTGAATGGCTTAGTGAACAGGTGAGTGAGGGAATCCACCTCCGCCTTAACCAGAAGCTTGGGAACCATCTAAGGCCTGGGGTGGGGTGGGGGGGGCTGCAGAGCCTGGTTGTCAGCAACACAAGGTGTCAGGAGGGGCCGAGGTGGCTGGGGCAGCCCTTCCTTTGCTCCTGGACGTCTGTCCAGCTCATGACCCTCCCTTGTTTGGTTTCTGCTTTTTTTTTTTTTTTGCGGTACGCGGGCCTCTCACTGTAGCGGCCTCTCCCGTTGCAGAGCACAGGCTCCGGACGCGCAGGCTTAGCGGCCATGGCTCACGGGCCCAGCCGCTCCACGGCAGGTGGGATCTTCCCGGACCGGGGCACGAACCCGTGTCCCCTGCATCTGCAGGCAGACTCTCAACCACTGCGCCCAGGGAAGCCCCTGGTTTCTGCTTTGATGCCACCTCCTGGGAGACCCCCTGCCTGCCTCCCACATGGCTCACTCGCCGGCGCCTGCTTTCTTCCGCCTGGCCCTGCTGCTCCGGAACTCCACACCCCACCCCTTGGCTTGCTGGTTTCTTGTCCATCTCTCCCTGGACTGAGTTTCCTGAGGAAGGGGTCTGTGTGGCCTCCCCAGCACTTGGGGCCACTCCTGGCCTCTGGTCAGTGCTTGAGTCACTGAGTCAACAGATCTGGGGTGGAGGCAGGTCTGGGGCCAGAGAAGAGGGATGCCCGGGGAGCCCCACTTCCCTTGCGTCCCTCTCTGTTCTCCCCCAGGCCCACCGGTGGCGGTGGCTGGTGAGGTGGGCTGGTTGGCCCCCCCCCGTGCCCCCCCCCCCCCACATGCCCCAGAGCTCTTTGCCTGCCAGCTGCAGATCTGCCAGATAGGGGGAGACCTGCAGGAGTGCGGCAGCAGGCGTGGGGGAAGGGCTCGGAGCCGGGCCTGGTGCTCGCCCTCCAACGCCGCCGTCCTCCGAGTTTCCGTGACTGTCTGTGCGTAACCGCACCGCGGTTTCCATCAGCGCTGCCAAGTGGCGGCCGCTGGGCCTGGCCTTGGGTTCTGATCCCCGACAAGCCTGCTCTCTGTCAGGCAACCCTGGGAAGCTGGGGCGCATGGGGGGTGCAAAGGGTTAAGCTGCCCTCTACCACCCCGTCTCATTTCTCAAAGGCCGGGCCCTCTTTCCTTCCAAGTCACAGCTGACGTGAAATGTAGCCTTAAAATGCAGCTGACATGAAAAACAATAGCACTCCCTCGGAGAGGTTCTGCTGCGGGCTGGACGGCCCCCCGCCCCCCAATAATTACTCAAGACATTGGCATGAGCCGGGCCTGGTTAGGTAACAGGCTGCTCGCTCCGGAGACTTATAACTCACAGGCAGCTACACATGATCCCTGCAGACAACAAAATCGTTTCCAGGATGGCGGGGAGGGCGAGGCCTCGAGGAGGGGGTACGGGGCGGGGGTACGGCGGGGGGGCGGCGGCTGGGGGGGCTGAGACCAGGCCGGGTGGGGGTGGGTCCGAGGGAGGGCCTCCCGGGGGCCCCAGGGATGCAGCCTGGGAACTTGGGAGCCGGGGAAGCGTTTGTGGGAAGGAGTTCCCCGCCCCCTCTCTGCTCTGACTCCTACCCTTGCCCTAGTCCCTGGAGGGTGAGGCCGCTCGGGTCCAGTCTGTTACTGAGCAAGGCATGGGAGACACTCATTCATACTGAAGTGTGAATGACTAACCATGTTGGGAGCACTTCCTCCTTCTCTGTGGAAGATAATTAATTGTCTGTTTACTGTCCATGGCCCCATTGAACACGACTCCCTCAAGGGCAGGTCCACATACTTTCCCCCGTGTTCCCAGCGCCTAGCACATAGCAGACATTCAGAAAATATTTGTTGAAGACGACATCTAACCCAAAGAAGGAAGCGTCAATAGTGTAACTCTGGGCACGCAGGGCGGGGCCCCCCGCAGCCAGTGCCAAAGGGATGCTGGCAAGAGGACGGCTGTGGACAGTTCCGCTCCCCTCCCCGCGCCCGCGCCCTGAAACCCGGGGCCCCTGGAACCTCCCGCAGGAAACGCCCATTTCCCTGGAAGGATGCTGAGCTGAGGCGGGTGGAGGACTCAGAACGTGTGGGCTGGGAGGGCCCTCCCCTGGCCTCCCCATCGGTCTCGCTCTGCACCCGGCAGCCCGGCAGCCCATCGCGCCCGGGGAGCCCGATGTCTGGGGCGGCAGCAGGAGGGAGGGTCCAGCTCAGGCCTGGCCTCTGCCACAGCTCGGGGAAGCGGCACCTCCCACTCTTTCTGGGCCCTTTTCCTCTGTGACCAGCTCTGGGCCCAAGGCTGTCCCGCTCCAGGTCCATCCGACCTTGGTCTCTGGCCCCAGTCTGAGGTCAAACATGCCGCTGCTCCTGCACTGCCCCCACGTGCAGGCGAGGCGTGGCTGGAGGAGCAGGCCCGCAGCTGCCCAGCCGGGCCCTTCGCTGGGCAGAGCAGCTTCTATCCACCGACAAACCCCCAGGCTCCCCACCCCAAATGCCCACCTCCTCGTCCCGTCACTCGGGCCACCAGGATTTATGAGGAACCTACTATGCACTGGCGTGGGGGTCCTGGTGACCCACATGGTGGGATCCACGTCCCCGGTCAGGTCAGCACAGCGTCTACTGTGGTCAGAGTGGACACGGCGGCAGCACCGAGTCAGACCACGCCCGGTGGGATACCCCAGACCTTGTTTCCGGGCCCCCCGATGGTACAGTGCACCCCCTCCCGAAGTCACCTCCCCTAGGGTGACGGGACGCCCGAGATTCCTCCCCAGGGGTCTCTTGCTGGGTGACCTCACTCACACACCCCTTCTTTCGGTGCCAGCTCCACACCGCCCACCCTCAACCTCGCCAACCCCCCCTCTGAGCCTCATACCCCAGCTGCAGGTGGACACTCCCACGCAGACGTCTCAGAGACATGTCACCTCCTCCTACGCCGTGTTCCCTCCTGGGAATCACCTTGGCCTTCCCTCCCCCACTGAGTGGCCAAGACAGAGCCAGGGCGGGGGGGGGGTTCCTTTCCTGATGATGTCCCCCCCCACCTCCATATCCAACCCACCCCCAAGTCTGAGGATTTCACCCCCTGAACATCTCCTGCATCGCCTTTCTTTCCACCCTGTGGTCCTCTCCTCCCCCTTTCTCCCAGGACTTTGGCCATGGCCCCTCACCTGTCTCGCCACCTCCTCTGGTCCCCCTGTGATCGTCTCACATTCCAGCCAGAGAGCAGCTCTTGTGGGAAGAGTTCATTACGTGTGTGTGTGTGTGTGTGTGTGTGTGTGTGTGTGTGTGTGTCTGTAAGAGAGAGTGTGGCTGGGTGGGTATACGTGGGTGTAGCCGAGAGGATGCACTCGCTGTATAGCTTATAATGAAAGAGGACCATGTGGACCTCCGTTCACACCTCCGTCCCACTCAGGGGGCCGCTACTGTTAAGGCTTCCCTTTGGCAGTTCTCTTATCAGCCTTAGGGGACATGCTTCCCATATTATTTCTTGATTCATCAACTTCAGAATCTTTTATATAACTCCTTCCATGGAGGGTGAGGGTTGAGCTCTCTCACACCATCTTATGCATCCCCTCTCTCTCATTTCCCAGGATCGCTTCACCATTACTGTCATTCAGTCCACAGTGAGATCTACGCCCAGCATTTACTCCTTTAGAGCCATGGGCTCTGTGGTTCTCCACCCTGTTTTCTAGCATGGCCTACCTTGGGGCGATCCTCTGCTGTTTCAGAAGCCCCTTTGTATCAGGTTTGCCTCTGAGTCCACCCTGTTCATCTTCCTGGGAGGCCTCCCTGGAGCGGCCTGGCCTCTGCCCGTGCCTGGGCTGGGACGTCCCCGGCATATCCCCCTGCACAGGCCCCACTGCTGCCTGCCTTCCGGAAATGCCTTCCTCTGTCCTCACCTGCTCCCACGTTTCGCTGGAGCACCTTCTCCATAACTTTCTAAGAAAAGGTGCGGAAAGTAAATTTCACGAACTCTCACGTGTTTTCAGACATGCCTTTATGGTATCCTCGCCCTTGATAGATACCTTGGCTGGGTATAGAACCGTACTTTCCTTTGGAATTTTGAAGGCATCTTTGTAAGTCTTCTCTACTGAAAACCAACCTGTTCTGAGGCCTGTGGTTTGGTAGGTCACCTGTTAGGTTTTTGGGAAGGTTCTGGAAGCACACGAGGACACGGTGGCTGCCCTTTTAGTCCAGGTTCTCGGTGGGCTCTCCCTTCCATTGACGTTTCCTCTCCTCAGCTGTCTCTCATCTCCCTTCCTGGAATGTCCAGTAGTCGGATGTTGAGTCTCCTTGGACCAAGTCTCCATGCTTGTTGGCTGTTCTCTCCTATTTTCCGTCTCTCTGTCTTTCTTCTACTTTCTGGGAGACTGACTTCAATCTTTCACTGTTTTTCTTTGGGTTTTTTTTGTTTTTAATTCAGTAGCGTATTTTACATTTCCAAGAGCTCTTTCTGGTTCTCTGTTTCTTTTTCATAGCATCCTGTTCTGGCTTAATGATTACATTATCCTCTTGAATTTCAGAGTGATCTTACAAATGCAACATTTTTCATGTGGCTCTGCTGCCTAATGTCCTTTGGGGTGCCCCACTGTCCTCACCCTGAGTGCCCCTTCCTTGATCTAGCCCTGTCCAGCTCTTCACCCTCCCTCACCCCACTCACTCCCTTGGCCTGTGCTCAGCCCTCTACGTCCTCTCAGATACACAAAGCAGGCCTCTTCCTTCCTGCCTCGGGGCCTTTGCACGTGCAGCCCCCTGTCTGGAAGGCTCTCTCCATCTCTCTGCTTCGCCGAGCTCACTTCCACTCATGCTTTGTGTGCAGATCACAGGGCGCTTCGCTAACTTCCTAGGTGGGGTCCCAACCCCTGTTCTGGGTCCCTTCAGCTCTGTTTATAGCACTCGGCATGATTTTTTTCCTTTTTTTTTTCTTTTCCCAGTTTTGTTGAGATATAATTGACATACAGCACTGTATAAGTCCCCACCCCTTCCTCCTAGAGGGTAACCCCCATGAGGGCGGGGTCTCGTCCATCTTGTCCGCTGCTGTACCCCAGGCCCATCACGGAGTTGGGGCTTGTATCAGTGTCTCACTGCTACTGGAACAAGTTACCACACACCTAGCAGTACACAAGTTTATTCTCTTACAGCCCTGGAGGTCAGGAGCCTACTGGGCAAAAAGTCAAGGTGCCACGAGGCCTGCGTCCCTTGCAGAGGCTCCAGGAGAGAATCTGTTTCCTGGCCTTTTCCGGCTTCCAGAGGTTACTGCATCCTTGGCTCGTGGCCCCTGCCTCTGCTTTCAAAGCAGCATGTGGCATCTCTTCTCCTCTCTGACCTCTGCTTCTGTCATCCCAGCCCCTCCTCTGACTCTGAACCTCCAGTCTCCCTCTCATAAGGACCCCTGCCATGACACTGGGCCCACCTGGATCATCCAGGGTGGTTCCCCCACCTCAAGAGCCTTCACTTAATTGCATCTGCAAAGTCCCCTTTGCAATGGGAGGTCACATGTTCACAGGTGCCGGGGACTAGGACAGGGACATCTTTGGGGCTGTTATGTGAGCACCGTGCTCATACGTGCTTGTAGAGCAGGGACACGGTTCCAGTGAAGGATAATTGGGGTCTCCTGGGGGAAGTGCCCTTTAAGGGGACACCTCAAGGACCAGGCAGGTAAGGGGGAAGAGATTAAGGGGGGAAAGAGGGCAGTGCCTCTGAGCAGCCATGAGGACTTCCAGCGGGACAATACCAGGACCTACCTCAAAGTTCCGGCAGCCACCATGAATGGTCTAGAACTATAGTCAGGGCAGAGGACATTGTTGGTGACTGGGGTGGTGGTGGGGAGTCTGTGTGATTCTGCCCTTGAGGGGCTCTTCCACAGGCCACTCCTCCTCGGTGTCCCCGGGCTCTCCACCTGCTCTCCTTTGCTCTGGCTCAGGCCCGATGACCTCCCATCCCACCTGAGCCCACCTGGCCAGCCCCCAGGCTCCCTGCCCCCCGTAGCCAGAGCAACAATTCAGATCACACAGCGGCCGCCACCCCCACCCCAGCCCCTGAAAGCTGGCCAGAGCTTCCCCTGGGCTGGCGTGAAGACCCAAGGTGCAGGGTTCTCACCACGCTCCCCCTGCCTCGCCCTGCCAGGCCCTTGGTCCCCTTTCCGTCCTCACTTGCCACATTCCTGCCCTGCACGAGCCATGTCCTCTGCACCTAGTATCATACAGCTGGGAGGTGGAGGAAGCACCGGGCTCCAACGCTCACCTGGTAACCACTCCCTGAACTACAGGGTCTCGCTCCCGAGATGAGGAGTCACCAAACAATTGAAGAGCCTGATCCCACCCCCGTGGGACAGCAGCCTCACCACGGGGTGAACTCACGCCTGAAGAGGGAGTCAGGGGGCTTTAGATTAGATCCAACATCCTTAGAGAGATACAAAGGGGTGCCAGCAAAAGGACTGGAGATCAAAGACCTGATTGCTGTGATGGCCAGAGAAGCCTCCAGAGACTGGCCGATGAGCAGGACGGGCCAGCACATGGGGAGCAGTGAGTGGAGGCCAAGCCAGTGGGATCACTCATGACATAGTACAGGCAGAAAGAGAAAAGTAAGGGACGAAAGAAAGGAGGGGGAATGTGGAGGCTGGAGGCTCCTGAACCGATGGAGAGGCGTTCCAAAAGGAGAGAAGAAGCAGAGGGAGGGAGGGGAGCAGAGACCACTGCACACACCTGAGGGAAGGACACACATGTGCCCAGACTTTAAGGGCCCAGAGTGCAGAACAGAAAAAAATCAAACTAAACCAAGAAACCAAGAAATCCACAATATCATTGGCAATTATGCACCTATCTCTCAGAAGCTGACATGTCACAGTGGGAAAAATGAACAAACAAAATAAGGATGTAGAGGAAGTGAATGACTCAACTAACAGAAAAGGCTCTGCTGCCTCCACATGTACACAGAACATTCACAAAAATGACCTTATTAGGCCCTAAAAGAAAAGTCAATAAATTTGAAAAAGTCTATACCTTAAAATAAAATTGGAAACTAGTAACAAAAAGAGAGCAACAAAACTGATACACCTGGAAGTTAAAATATATATATTTCTGAATAATTCTTCGGTTAAAGAGAAAATAAAATGGAAATTAAATTTATTTAAAACAGATTCACAATGAAAGTATGACATATCAAAATCTGTGGGATGCTGCCAAAAAGGTATTCAGAGGAATATTTATAGCAGTTTCTAAAAATCAGGAAGTTTGAAAACAAATGGGCTAAGCTTTCAATTCAAGAGGCTAGAAAAAGAACACCAAAATAAATACAAGGAAAGAATAAGAAAGGATAAAGGAGGACATTAACAAAACAAAGAAGAATTTTTTGAAAATAGAATTGATCGACAAAACAAACTACTGTTTTTTTGAAGAGTCAAGAAAATAGATTAACGTTAAGCAAGTAAAGTAACAAAGAATTAGGAATGAAAAGGGAGTAATAACTACACATGCAGAGTGAATTGAATAATTATGTTATTATGATATATTATTCTATGTCCATAAAACTAAAAACTCAACATGATAAATAATTTTCAAGGAAAAATTGTCCAAAGTGGCTTATGAAATAGAAAATCCTAATAAACAAAAACCCATTGGGGAAATTGAAATGATAGTCACCTACCCTCCTCGTGAAGGTTCTAAGTTTTTTGAGCTATTTCTACAATATTTTCAAGAAGCAAATAACATCAATCTCACACGAAGTGTTCCAGTTATAGGCAAAGATGGGACATTGACCACCTTATCTTATTAGATAAAACTAGGCACCAAAACTGGGTAAGGAAATATAAGAAAATTCTAGATCAAAGCCAGTTATAAACACAGATGCCCAAATCCTAAACTGTAAAGTAGCAGATGGAATTCAGCAGCCTAGGAGAGTCAAGATCATGTATATACCAGGAATTCAAGGACAGTTCGACCTTAGGAAGTCAAGCAATGCTCTAGCTCACATGATCTGGTATCTGGCCCCTGTTTTTTGTGTGTTCTCTTTTCTTTCTTTCTTTCTTTCTTTCTTTTTTTGTCCACACTTCATGGCGTGCGGGATCTTAGTTCCCTGACCAGGGATTGAACCTGTGCCCCTGTAGTGGAAGCACAGAGTCTTAACCACTAGACCACGAGGGAAGTCCCTTGGTGTGTTTTCAACTGGATTTATACTCTCATTTGTGGGCTGATGGGTTCGGGTGTGTGTCTCCCATTCCCAAGTTCCCAGCCTGCCCAGGGGCAGGGTTAGGTTGGGCTCATGCCAACTTTGCCTGGCCTCACTTGTACTCTGGTTTGCTATGTTTTGTCTCCATCCTTTCACCGCCTCCCCCCCTCCCACCACCCCCCAACTCACGGCCAGTCACACAGTAGGCACCCAGGGGATCCCCATGGAACTGATCTGATTTTTACTGTAACTCAGCACACTCAGTCAGATCCTTCCTGACTCAGCCATGTTTCTTGCACCAATGGGAGGTGACCTCGGGATGGAACAGTTGGAAGGGATGGACAGACAGGTGCACAGAGTGTGGGCAGAGGGACAAGAGGCAGCCAAAGAGCTAAGGTTGATGGGAGCCAGGGATCCCAGGATCAGGAGGTACATGGGCTCAGGTGTTCCCAGGTTGAACCAACCCATGGATATAGATTGGCATTCAGATGAGCTCTTGGGCCTTTCAGGGGACAGAGCACCAGGGTTCAGGCAAGAGAAGGCTGGGATGCTTCACTGGGAGCCCCACCAAGTGCCTTCACCGAGTACTGTGTCCTGAGCCTCTGTGGGTCCCACATGACTCATACCCTGAGCACCTCTGGGCTGTGCACCCCACACTCCACAGCAGCAGCCCTGTGCGGGCCACCTGGCTGGCACTCAGGAGAGATGGGCAGAGTTAGGCTGGAGAGAAGTCCATTCTAAAAGGAGCCTGGAGGACAGGGTCTGGGGCCTCTCTGGGGAAGCCTCATTCCTACCCGTGGCTTTGCACCTGCCGTTCCCTCTGCCTGGTCTTTGCAAGGCTGGCTCCTTCTCGCCACTGGGTCTCAGCCCCTCAGGGACGCCATCCCGGCCCCTTTAAGGGTCCTCATCACGGCCCCCAAGTTCTTTCTTTCGTGGAACTTATTATCACCACGAACTTATCTTGTTTTTGTCTGTTTGCTCGTTTCCTTGATTGCTGTCTTCTGTCCTCCCCAACAGATGACAGTCCCTTGGGAGCCGGGACCTCTGCGATCTAGGCCACCACTGACCCCTGGGGCACGGGAGTGTGCAGTGAACATTGAACGTTTGTTGAATGAATGGATGAGTGAGTGAGGGCCAGGCGGGGACACGCCTGGGGGAATTCTCCCTGGGGGAGTAATTCTGGTTGTACTTTTCAAACGGGTGGGAGTGGCCTGGCCCCGTCCAGGCTGGAACTGGGGACTTAAGGAGGTGCGAGTCCTGCGGGGCTGGGGCAGGGGCTGGCAACTGTGCTGGACGCCGGGCCAGACCTCTCAGGCCATCTGCCTTCCTGCAGGGCAAGTGTTTTGCACCCCCGTCCCCTCCCCCCCCCCCCCCCCCCGCAGTTCTACCCGGGCGGTGGAGAAGCAGCAAGGCCAGGCTGTCTCCCCAGCAGTTGTGGGAACACCTGTCGGGAAGGGTGTGTAGGGGGCCACGCCGGCAGCTGAGAGCTGAGCCTGGCCCGGGCCAGGGGAGGGCCTGGGTCAGCCGACTGGGGCTGGGGGCTCTGGGCAGCTGGTGCCGGGACCTGTGGGCCCGACAGGTGGGCCGGGGGGCTCAGCAGCTGGGCTGGCAACGACTGGAGGCAGGGTAGGCGCATCCCGGGGGGTAGATCCGGCCCCGGAGCTGTGTGTGCATGTGTGTGCGGGGGGTGGGCACAGGGGGTCTGGTGTGGGACAGGGGACAATGGGGGCATTTTCTGGGCCCCTCGCCCAGAGCGGCAATGTCCTGTGACGGCCCCCAGCGTTTGGCTCCGATGTGCCACAGGCTTTTCTGCCTGAGAAAGGCCTCTTTTTGCTTTTCTGAGAACTCTGGAGGCCCTGGGATGTGCACACTGAGGGGGTGCACAGAGTGTGGATGTTGGGTGGAAAAAAGGGTTGAGGACAAGCTTTTCCTGCCTGGGCCGCCCCCCCCCTCCCCCGCGAGAGGCTGGGTTCCCACAGCGTGGAGGGGGGTGACTGTTTCTTTGGACGGTCCCGCAGCTTCCCTGCCAAGATAGTGGGTTTAGATGTTAATACATATTCTGCCAGAAGAAAAGAAAAACGGTTTTGTAGACAGTAGTTTGGGAACTGCTGGGTTAAACAAAATTAGGTTCTTTGACTGGAGGCCTTCTCAGGGCCTTTAAAATGCAAATGAGCATCGTTCGCACAAAAGCCCGGGGGCGGGGGCGGGGGGGGGGGAGGGGTGCCGAGTGGGAAGGGAGGGGTTCTGTGGGAGCTTTCTGAAACTCCTCTGGCCCTGGACCCAGGATCCACGGCTGGAATTCTGAGCAGAATCCTAAGCAAAGATTCGAGGTTTCCTTAAGTTCAGTGTTCCACGTCTGCCATGCCGAGAGGCCGGGTGCCCCGCGTGAGAAGGGCGGCCTGATCGCGTCTATGCCACCTGCCTCCTACCCAGGCTCTGCAGAGCTGGGACAGCCCGGACTTAACGCCCCAGGCTGTGACCCGCACCCGTCCTCTGAGCCCTCCTAGCCACGGACCCCCGGCCGAGCCCTCGGAAGGCAGCAGGAACTGAAACTGGGGACCTGTCCTTCCACGGGGCAGGCGGCTGGAGCGCAGCTCAGGGTCTGACCTGCCTCTGTGCCTCCTGGAAAAGGGGCCCCACCTGCCGGGTCGGCTGCCTCTGCGGGGTCATCGCCGTGCGCACAAAGCTCGGGGGCCGAGGGCACCAACACGGCCTCATCCCAGCACGACAGGGGTTCAAGGTAGCGCTCAGAAACTGGCTGAAGCCTCGGAAAGAGCCGTCGTGGGTTCTGTCCAATGTAGTTAAAAACATCTGACTGTGACCACAAAAATGCTGGCCTCGGGCCTGCTGCGAAAACATTTTCATGTGAAATGCAAACGCGCTGGCGCGGTGAAGAGCTTGTGCATTAACCCTTGGAAGGAAGTGTGCGCAGAGCCGGCTTGGCCAGGAGCCACGGCCTTGGCCACCAGCAGGGACACAGCCCAGGGCACAGTCTCTGGGGACAGGTGCGGGGCCATCAGGGGTGCTGCTGGGCTCCGGCAGCCTAGGGCCTGGACGTCCTCATGGGCTGGGGACATCCAGGTTTGGGGGGGCCTCCAGAGGTCAAGGGGCAGCCTGCTGCCGCCGATGGGGCTGAGGCTCACAGACAAGCGTTCGTTCATTCGAGGCACCCTGAGTGGGCGGTGGTGTGGTCCGGGGCTGGGGGTGTGTATCAAGCAGACCCCGTCAGCACTCAGCTGGTACCTTGGAGCTGGGGGAGAGATGTGACAGCCGAGAGGTAAAGCTGGGAGGCACTGGGTGCACGGTACACGGGGCGGCACGCGCCAGGGGGCCCCTCCTACCTCAGTGGGAGGAAGCCCGTCCCCTCCGCGCCGGCAGGGACGGCCCAGCTTCCCACGGCTAAGAGGACCACTGCAGCGCACCGCCCGGAGGCCCAGCCCAACACCCGGGGCACCGGTGCTCGAGGACAGATTCCCCAAGGGGCGAGTGCGGCCGAAGGGAGCGCACCATCTCCGTGCTGATGGCCCACCATCTTCACCGAAGGCCGTAGAAACTGTCCCCTGACGGGGCGGTCGGGGGAGGGGGCGTCACCAGCACTGAGCATTACTCTCCTTTTTCATCTTTGCCAGCCTGCTGTCCAGAGCCTGCATCCCACCCCCCGAATCACCAGACTCCTGACCACCGCCGTCGGTGGTAGGACTTCAGCACCCTGTGGGGAGCTCGCTGGACACGGGGCTGCTAACCCTTCCACAGCAACACATAGGACGCCTGCTTTCCCCAGAATAGGGCCCTTCAGCCTCGCTCACAGAGAGGAGTAAGGGGACAAGCTGAGAGTGGACCGGCTGAAGGCCTTCGCCCCCAGGCGCCGTCCACTGCCTCGGGGGCTGTCGCCCTCCCGAGCCCAGGCTGCCAGCTGTCTGCGTTCGTCTCAGGCAGGCGGCCCTCACCCAGAGCCATGTGCGCACTTGGGCCCCCAGCGCCCGAGCCCGCCTGCCAGGGAGCGTGTCCAGCTGGCCCGGCCCCCCGCCCTCCCGCCCCGACAGGTGTGTGGTGACTCAGCGGGGGTTAATTTTTCAGCACAGGCAGCTGTCGGAGACAGCCCAGAGACCCTTGAGCCCGCCCCAGGCTGAGGGTGGGGCTTCAGAGCCAGGAGCTTGGGGGCGTCTGGCAGGAAGCGGGGGCAGCTCAGCCCAGTGCCTCTGGGGCCCCCTCTTCCCCGACCCTGGCCCGAGCAGGGGCTCCAGCACGTCCCACCTCCCTCTCTGCTGGCATGGGGGCAGGGGCCCTCCAGGACGGTCTCCTCCTGTTTGCCTGTTCCAGCCTGAGACCGGGGGTGCGGCGGCAGTGACTCTACTTTCAAGCAGGTCTTGAGGGCCCTTTCTTGGGGTTCCAGCCCCCATTCCCAAAGGCTCCGGCAGGGCCCTAGCTGGGGATCCTGACCTGGTACCGGGTATTTGGATCCACAGAGAGGGGAGGGCTCCCAGACCTCCTCTGGCTCCACAGGCCGGACTCAGAAACCTCCGAGGGATCCCAGTGTGTCTCTTTGGAACCCGGAGAGGCCACAGAGCCCCATCCCTGAGCCCAGGGTGCAGAGGGTCCCTGTGTGGGTGTCCACAAGGCCCATGTGGGCCCCCAGGGAGGAATGTGGGTGTGCATGGACACTCTGCACGCATGTTCTCACCAGCTCCGGGCCAGCCCCAGAAGCAGTGGGGCCAGGAAGCAGAGAGGGAGCCCCTGCTCATGAGCAGGGGAGAGTCCCAAAGGAAAACGGCTCGAGACCTAGGCCTTAGCAGGATGGCTCAGGGGTCCAGCCAGAGGCAGGTGGCACAGGAAGAAGGGCCACCAGCCTTGAGGGCTTGGGGCCCACGTGTTCCTAACTGACGAATCCTTGCTGTATCTCCTCATCCAAGTTCACTTGTTTCCTCCATCCCTTCCTTCCATCCATCCATCCATCCACAAACCCACCCACCCAGACTTCCTTCCTACAAATATCCGTCTATCCGTCCAAACACCCACCCATCCATCTACCCACCCTCTATCCATCCATCCCTCCACCCATCCATCCCCTCATCCATCATCCCTCCATCTACCCACCCTCCATCCATCCATCCCTCCATCCATCCATCCCTCCATCCTCCATCCATCCCCTGCCTACCTACTTTTACTCCCCCCCCACCCCCATTCCCTGTGTCCGCCTTCATTCTCTCCACAAGCAGTTAGCAGCTGCCTCCTGTGTATCTTGTGGCAACGGCAACAACAAGAAGATCAAAAGGCATTTATGACGCGGCCACTGGCCTCTGGAGTGACAGCCCGCCACCAGCTAAAAATAGCCCAGGATCAAGATGCCGGCTGGCTCTCCATCCCTTCTTTCATCTCTTGGGTCTTTGCCTCTCTCGACAGGGGACACAGTCCATGCGGCTGAAAGGTCCCAGATCAAAAGGGATTGTGGGGCAGGCATGGGGGTGCTGTCAGGGCTGGGTGACCAGGTACAAGGTTGACAAACGGGGTGAGTCTGTTTGACCCTGAGGGTTTTGGCGGACGTTGCGGACTGGGGCCATTGGTGGAGAGAGCAAACACCCAAGGGAGGCAGGTTCGGGGGAAGAAGAGGCAGCACCTGGGCCTGGGCTCGGCCCCAGAAAGAGTGGGGAGTCCGGGTTCCCCGAGGTGCGATGCACAGGGACACATGGGTGCGGGCTGGGCGGGGGTCAGGTTCCTGGGACCACACGGCCTTGAAATGGGCCCTGGGCGTTGACGGGGCCATCAGAGACCCCATCGAGCTGTCCCAGGCACAGATACCCACCGACTCCTGCCTGCCCCCTTGCTGTGACACAGAGTGAGGTCGGCTAGGCCTGGCCGGTGTTCACGGCTAAACCATTTGGGCAGCGAGGCCACTACTCAGAGTTCGCTGGGCACTTACTCTGCGCTGGGCTCTGTCCTGGGCCCAGGGCCGCTGTGGGGATGGCGCTAGACCAGCCCCGCCTCGGCGAGGCTTCCCTTCCCGCGGTGGAGCCAGACCGTGACACCCAGCCCAGCTTCAGGGTCAGGTGGTGATGAGGGACCGGGGTGCTGGGGGCCGAGACCAGCAGGCAGCGAGGGGTAGGCGTGTTGGGCAGGAAAGAGCGAGTGCAGGTGGCGTCCCCGGGGCTGGCGAGCAGGCTGCCTGGGCCCAGGGCACTGTGCACACGGGCGAGGGGCCTGGAGGAGGGAACCCGCGAAGGCAGGTGAGGTCGGCTGGGAGGTAGGCGTGGGCCGTGGGGGGCGCCTGGATGGTTTCCCAGGGAGAAGGGGGGCCGGAGTTTGAGCAGGAGCTGGTGGGTCTGGTTTATGTTTGACGCGTCCCTCTGGCCGCTGCGTGGAGGCAGGAATGTGCAGGGAGAGTGAAAGCGGGGCACCCCTTGCGATGGGGCGGGCCCTCATCTTTGGGAAGGAACGCTGCCCTCAGACATGCTGTTCCTGTCTGCCGCAAGTGCCCTTCCGCCCCGGGCAGAGGCTGCAGAGGAAGGTGTCTGGGATTCAAAACCATCTCGCCCATCACTATGACCTGTGCCCCGGGTGCCTTCCTTCCCTCCCTCCAGGCCTCAGTTTCCTCAGCTGCAAATGACCTCTAACCACCGCCCGCATGGCCTGCTGCCCCTGGCTGGCCTCAGGGCCACCTCCTCCAGCAGCCCTCCCTGAGGGCCCACAGCTCAGGTGGCTTCCCTCTCCTGGGACTGTCTGCTCCTTTGGACCCTTCTGGGACACTGCAGCCCCTCACCTGTGTGGCCAGCTTGCCCACCAAGCAAGGAGCCCCCCGCGTGGGGGACTGGGCCTTGGCCTTTGCCATGCCCCCAAGCCGAGCTGAGGGCCAGATGCCCGAGGGCAGCTGCCCGTGACGGAAACAGTGGTGAGTCCATCACTGTGGCCCGGGACACAGTCCCCCAGTGCCCTGGCTTCTGTGGTCAGGGGCTCAGGACCCCTCTGAGTGTGTGTGGGGTCTTAGCTCTGATGCGTCAGACCCCATGAGTGAGCAGGCCATGTTCCTGCAGACAGGGCAGCAGGGGGGTGTGCTGCTGTGATGCCCAGCTGGGCAGGCAGCAAGAAGCAGGGCCCTGGTCCTGCTGCCAGGGTGTGGCTGGGAGCAGAGCTGTCCTCCTGGTCCCAGGTCACTGGGAGGGAGGGAGAGAAGGAGAGAAGAATAGAGGGAGAGGGGGAAGGAAGGAAGGAGGAAGGAGGGAGGAGGGAGGGAGGAGGAAGGGAGGGAGGGAGGGAGGGAGGGAAGGAGGGAGGGAGGGAGGGAAGGAGAGGGGGAAGGAAGGAGGGAGGGAGGGATGGAGGGAGGGAGGGAGGGGGGAGGGAGGGAGGGAGGGAAGGAGAGAAGAATAGAGGGAGAGGGGGAAGGAAGGAAGAAGGAAGGAAAGGAGGGAGGGAGGGAGGGAGGGGTTTGCGTTCATTCAGGCATGTGCTGGGCCTTGGCAGGCAGCTCTTGTCCATTCCTCTCTGCTCTGGTCCCACAGGCGGGGTCCTACACCAGAAGCTGGGGGCCAAGGTGCGGAGGGATTTGAGACCTTCAAGAGTAAGAGTGCTAGATGGACTACAGGACGCCCAGTCAAATCTGAAAATCTGAATTACACATAAACAATGACTTCTTTTGTAGTTTAAACATAGCGCATACATGTTTGGGCTATACCTACACTAAAGAAACTTACTCATCTTCGGTGTCCTGCATTTTTTTGTTTGGCTGTGCTGAGTGGCATGCGGGATCTTAGTTCCCTGATCAGGGCCTGAACCTGGGCCCACCAGAGTGAAAGCACGGAGTCCTAACCACTGGACCGCCAGGGAATTCCCAGGCGTCCTGCATTTTTACTCGCAAAATCTGGCCACTTTCCAGAGACCCTGCAGCTTGGGAGGGGCTTCCAGATTTGTGACCCCCCAACTCTCCCTGGCATATGAGGCCCTGTCTCTCTGCTGGTGGGAACTGACTGGCCTTCAGGCTTCCCTGTCGGCGCAGCCCTCAGGGTGCCTGGTTTGCAGCCTGTCCTGGGGAGGCTGTTCCAGGTGGGGCCAGTCCACACTCTCTGCATGTCCACCAGGCTTCCCGCTGCCCACGGAGCTCACTGAGTCAGAAAATTTCAGCCCCTCAGCTCTATTGTTGGCCGGCAGAGGTGGGCACGCTATTCCTCCTTGGGCAGGAGAGCCTCAGGGGGGAATTCTCCCTGCACCTTAGGGGTGGCATTCCCTTCTACCCCCAATCCTGGAAATCACGCACAACCCAGGTCAGAGAGCAGCCCACTTGGCAAGGCCTGCAACCCACGCTGGTCCGTGAGAGTCAGGCAACGGGACTCTGGCTGCAAGTGTTGGGAAGCACCAAGCTGTGACCTTTGGGGATGTAAGTCTGGGGCTATTGAGAGCCACTTGCCACGTGGTGGAGAGCACCCGAAGCAGGCTGCCGCCGCCCCTGCTGTAGCTTCCTTCCCTGGATCTAGACGTACCTGAAACTGCTACTCTTAGATCTTTCATTAGACTTGTTTTTAGTGAGTCAGCACATTTCCTTCTTTGCGCAGGCAAGTTTTAGGGGAGTTTCTATTCCTTGAAATGGAAGGCTGGTGCCAGGACGTTTCTGGGTTCCTTTGCCTATTGGGCAAAGGTGACGGTACAGGGGCATGGTTGCCCGAGAGGGCTTCCCGAGGAGGGAATGACTTAGAGGGGCAGGGAAGGCAGTGCGGGGGCCGGAAAGGAGCATGGGGTGGGCACACGTGGTGTTGGGGCAGAGGCCCTGGGGCTGGTTTGCTGGGAGTGAGGTTTGAGCCACTACTGGGCGCTGAGCATTTGAGGGCTTTGAGGGGCCGTTCAAACCCGCAGCATCCGGGGCCCCCACGGCTGTGCACGCACCTGCTAGGCCCTTCCCGAGTCAACCTTTTTATTTCTCAGAACCACCATCAGGCAGAGACTCAGAACCGTCCTACCGCCATTCTGCAGATAAGGAACAAAGAAGATCTCAGGATATAAAGATGTATCTGGAATCTCCAAAAAGATTCCAGGAACTGTTATACCCATCAAGGAAGTGCAGGACGCCACCACACATGTCAGAGAACAAGAAAATGCCAGAGGACGCTCAAACTAGGGTCACTAATAACATGTCCTAGAAGTTGGAAGATGTACAGTCGAGGACATAATCCTATAAATAGGAAAGACAGAAGAGTCAAGAGACCCTGCAGTTACATCAAAAAGGTCTTCAATCTGATTAAAAGGAATTCTAGAGAGAATAGAGATGATAGCGTGAAGGAAATGATAGAAATAATAAAGAGAACTTTCTGGAGCTCAAGGACTCAAGTCTCCAAAGGGCCCAGCACGTGCCTGGCACAATCAATGGTCAAGGTCACCCACAAAGTAAACTTGCCTGGAACGCAGACCCCGAGGCTAGAGTATAGAGACTGGAAACTTCTAGGAAAAAAATAAATAAATAAAGACCACCTACAAAGGCATGAGAATAAAGCAGGCATGGACTTCTCGAGAGCAAGTCTGGATGCTAGAACATCACAGGACAAGGTCTTCAAAATTCTGAAGGGAAACTGCTTTCTGAAGGAAAACTGGAAATTCTATACCCAGTTAAACTATCTGCAGGGCATAATGGTTGACGAAAGACGTTTTCAGATGCATGAGGACTCATAACGCTTACCTTCCACACACTTCTTGTTAGGAAGGCACTGGAGGTTTTCCCAAGAAACTGAGGAACTAAACAACAAAGAAGACACGAGATCCGCGGAGCAGTAAATCCAACCTAGAATAGTCATACAGGTGAGTTCCAGAAGGAAGCTAGGCAGGAGGCCTTGGGGAAAAAATTCCAGGTTGGAGCAGGGGGAGGGAAGGTTCCAGGGGGACTGTGACCAGGACACAGGGGGATTGAGAGATGGGCCACCACTTGGAGGAGATAGTGAAGGCAGACAATACAAGAGAAGAAGGACATCGGTGAAGCAGGCAGGGAGCGTGGGACCTTCTCAAATCAGTTACTTGAGGAAGAAATCCAACCAATCAGGAGATTAATCAAAATCAAAATAAATAAATGAGGAATGGGCACTTGGTGGAAAGATCATGGTGAGTTCCAGCCCCACCTTAATATAGAACCAAGATACCCTGACGGAACGAACGGCACACAAATGTTAGAGACCCGGCCCAACGCCACGGTAACAACATGACTAACACGTACTGGGAGGCAGGAAGGACGGTGGGCAGGATTGCAGCATCATTCAATACCGCGCGAAGCTGAAAGGACCACAAAACCCCACAACGACTCCAACTTCCCACACTGTACAATATTTTTTCCCTTGACGTGAAAGTGACATTTAGAAATGAACTTCTCCTTTGGTGAAGAAATGTTTATCTGAATTTAACAATTTTTCTATTTCATTTTGTTTTTTTATCTTTTGTTTGTTGAGAAAAATGAATAAATCAAAAGCAGCATTACCATATTCATAATAGTTTCTGGTGGCGTGTCTACTTTTCCATGTATCTGCCTACCCACCCATCCATCCATTTCCCAACCACACATCCATGCATCTGTCTATCCATCCACCCATCCATCCATCCACCCATCCATCCATCCATCGCCTCCCTCATCCCACAATCACATATCCATCTATCTGTTCATTCATTCATCCTTTTCCGTACGCAACGTGCAGAGCAATGTCTGGAATGCTGCTCCCCTCACACTAATGATGGGTATTTCTGGGATAACAAGGGATACCCTTAGGAGGAAGGGAGGAGGTCCTGGAGGTTTTCACTTTCCCAACCTTTCTGTACTGTTCGAATTTTCTGGAAATTCAAATAGAACTAAAATAGCTATTAATCTATCTCAACACTTCCATTGAAAAAACATGAACGATAGTCATCTATGGAGACACTAGGGTCCTTTTTTTGTTTTCTCCTCTGGAGGGCTCCACGCTGAAGCCTATTAATAGCAACCCCGAGTGCTATTTTCAGATGCCCCTCCCACGGAGGTCTTCCCTGACCACCCTGGCTCCCCTCCGTCACAGTGCCCTGCTCTGTTCCTGCCCAGTAATTATCCAGGTCTGTAATTACGTGGTGTATTTTTGACCGGGGGCAGCTCCATGATGCCAGGAGTGCAGGCTCGTCCCTGCAGCACCTCCGGCACCCGTCCGCCGTCTGGGACACGGTTGGGGCTCGGGTGGGTGCTGTGGGGGGGTGGGTGCCGTGTCAGCCCAGATGCCTTCACGCTGAGCTGCACCCACCAGACTTTTGATGCCCTGAGGAGATGGCGTTAAATCTTGGTCTGGCGCTTGGCAGCAGGCGGGGAAGACGAACCCACAGCGGTGCCCACAGCGGTGCCCACAAGAGGGGGCGGGAAGCGAGAGCTTCCACCTCGCCACGTGCCGGGCGTCAGGCCAGGTGCTCAACAGACAGGGCTCCAGGTAATCCTGGCCATGGTCCCGGAGCTGGAGTCCCTGTCTCCTCCTTACGCATGTGGAATCCGGGGCTTAGAGGGGCCCCGTGGGGTGCCCGGAGGCTTCCTCTGCTCTAACCTCTGCTCTAAGCCCCGCTCATGCCACTGCCAGGAGAGATCACAGGGGCTGCTGGCCGGGCGCGGGGGGGGGGGGTGGGGGGGTGGGGGGGGAGCGGGGGGGGGGGCTGCTGGGACAGGTGAAGGGAGTGAGGAGCCAGGGGCCACGTGGCCTGGGGCAGAGGTGAGAGTGGGGGAGGTGAAGATATGTCCAGGGCGGAGGAGAGCAGTGGGCGGTGGCCAGGCAGAGTCGGGGCTGAGGAACGCCCCTGAGGTTGGGGAAGGGGGCCCAGAGAGGGTGACGAGACGGTGGGGGAGGAGCCGGGCCCAGAGGTGCCACAGCCGCTGCCGGCCACTGCGCAGGGACCCCGCCGGGCCCTGCACATCCCCTGGCTGCAGGCTCCGGGGTCGCCTGGGGTGGGGGAGGGGGCCTGTCTCGGGCTCCCCAAAGCCGAGATGGCTCAGGAGCTGCGCTGGCCGCTTCTCCACAAAGCGGGACCCCGTTGCCCTGGGCGGACCAGGCTGAGCTGCCTTCCGGGCTCGGAGGGCAGGGCCACCCCCTGTCTCCCAGGCCTCAGGGCAGCAGGGGGTGGCACAGACAGGCCCGTCTGAGGGGCGGAGTGGCTGCCATCCTGGTCTGCTCCACCCCAGGCCGGGTACCCCCCAAGGACTAGGAGGGAAAGGGGCAGACAGAGGTCTGGAGGCCAGCGCCCGGAAGTGAGGGAGGAGCCGGAGGGGGAGTGCAGGGGGGAGGGCTGGGGGAGGGGAGCAGGCGGAAGAGGGGTGGGGGAGGGGCGGGGAGAGGCCGGAGCTCCCCGCGCCCCTGTGCCCGCCACGCCACGGCCCGTCTCAGTCCCCGTCCAGTCCCGAGTGGCCGCACCGCGCCCAGCAGGAAGGCCCAAGGCAGCGCGGCCGAGGACAGCCGAGAGCCGGCGGGGAGCGTTCCAAGAAGAGATTTATTAGTGAAACAAAAGCATATTTTTTCAGGCAGGACTGTTTGTGCAGTTACCTCATGGCAGCGCCTTGGCTGGGGTCCCGGAGGCCGCAGACCCGCTCGGCCGTCAGCTTGCGGCCCGCGGTCCTTATCTGGTCCGGGACATCAAAGCGGGCTTTTCATAAGCGAATTAAAACAGCACGCCCACAGCACAGGGACCGGATGGGCAATGAGCTCCGAGTTGGGGGGCGGGGGGAGGCCCCTTCGAGCGATCTCGAAGCACTTTCCTAAGGAGTCGCTGCAGCTTGTCAGACTCGATGAAATATTTTGCCCAAAGCTCATTATAATAATGAACCTGCATTTCTTTCCCCAAGAGAATAATTAGCAGGCTTCCAAATGGGTTAAAGCGGCGATTAGAAACCGCCCCCCTTAATTGTCCCATTTACTTCATTCTGTGACAGGGAAACGGCGCCTCCGTGAGAGCCCTGACTCTCCCCGCCCTCCTGGCCTCCGTGGCCACGTCCACCACCTCCAGCCCATCTCCTGGGGCAGGTGGTGCAGGAGGCCTTGGAGGGGGCTTTGGGCCCCGCTTCTAGGAGGGCATCAGCCTCCTTGCAGGAAGGTGGGTCCTACCCGCCATCAGACCCTGAGCCTGGATGTACTGGGGCAGGGCCCCGAGGAGGCCCACGGAGGGAGTGACGGGGCGCCGGGGAGGGGTGGGTGGGGAGGGGGAGGGGGAGAGGTCAGGGCAGGGTGAGCCTGGGGGCACCATCCCACCCCAGCCTGGGGTGGCGATGCGGGCTGCAGCCCCCAGAGAGAGCCCCAGGTGGCCCCGACGGTGCACGGCGACACTGCTCTGTGGGCAGAACAGACGGGTCACCCGGTGCTTGGCCGCTCAGCCCAGCTGGGGCGAGGCTGGGTCCTGGGTCCCCAAGGCCCAGCGTGGGGTCACTCGCCCTTCCTGGACGGGACAGCCAGGCTGTGCGGTGCACAGTGACCTGACGTGGCCGCATTGTGGGACGGGCAGAGTTGAGCCCACATGGAGGCGAGGCCAGAGGGGTCAGAGCCCTGCCTTTTGCTGGGAGACCCCCGAGTCTCCCTCCCTCCCTTCACGTTAATGTTCACTCTTCCCAATCACAAAAGCAAGAACCGCTCGTTACAGAAAATTCTGGAAAATACAGAAGAATCTCTTTAAAAACTCATCTCGAAGTCCACCCTCCAGAGACGACGGTGGTAACGTTTTGGTGTGTTTTCCACGAGGCGGTATTTCACGCACACACATCGCCCCAAACCAGGCTGGGATCACGCCGTGCCCTGTCCGGCCCCGAGTCACTACGTACCCTGGACATTTTCCGGGGTCTCTGCAAGCTGCCTACTGTCCCTAATGCGCATGACCAGAACCAAGCATCCTGCGAACGCCCGCTATGCGGTCTGTTTCCGATCTCTCACCACCACGAAGAAGGCTGTGATTAACTTGCTTGGGCAGGACTCTGCGGAGACACTGATTCGTTCTCGAGAGATGGGGTCCTGGGAGGAGGAGTCCAGGGTCACGGGAGAGGAACAGCTTGTAACCCTCTTGATGGGACTCAGCAGAGCGCTTTCCGGAAGAGGAAGGGCCAGCCAGTCAACAGACCTTCCACCTCCGCTCCCCCAGCACCAGTGTCCTATGTTCACATCCATTTTGGCCCATCTTGCATCTCTCCATTTACGTTCTGAGAGTGAGGCTGTCAACGTCCCCAAGGAGGGCCAGGTGGGAAGGATTTCAGGTCCAGGACCATGTGGTCTCTGCCGCAACTCCTCAACTCTGCGTGGCAGCATGAGGGCAGCCAGAGACAGAGCACACACCAGTGGGCGTGGCTGTGTTCTAATAAAACTTTATTGACAAAAACAGGCCAAGGGCTGGATCAGACCTGCAGGCTGTGGTTGATGGGCCCTGTCTTAGAGGACGGATGGAGTGAGGAATATTTTCAGTCTTTGAGGCCCTTCTTTTGTGGACTGTCTTTCCAGTTTTCTTTTTTTTTTTCGGCCTACTCTGAGTGCTTTTCTCATAGATTTGGGAGACTTTAATACCCAAAACTGTGGCTCTCCACTGCTAGCTGCAGTTTTTTCCCAGCCTGCTGTCTGGAGGGCCCGGGCTGGGGGCTGCAGACTTTGCTCCCCGCTTCTGGCTCTCAGCCTGAACCAGTGAGGCCAGGGGGCACCTCCGCCTGCTGCCCAAGGGCAGGAACTCATCGCCCAAGGATTGCTGGCTACTCACACACTCTGCTCAGTATTGCTTTTTATAAATGGTTTCAATTTCACATTGATGACCTTATCACTATAGCACTTCGCTGTCTGCTGGCAGTGACACACTACCTTAGTTTTTTTCCCTAAATGGCCGGTGTCGTAGGTGTCCCATCTGGTTTGTGACACTGCTGCCTCTCCCCTATCAGAAGCGTTATCCCATGTTGCAGGTGGAGCCAGGTGGCCTGGGGACCAAGGCCATTCCTGCCGCTCAGGAGCTGCATGGCCGTGGGCCTCAGTCTCCTCGAATGTAGAGCGGGCAGAGCAGTGGTGCCGAGCCCGTGAGCTCAGCCGCTCGCACCTGGCACAGGTGAACATCAGGGGCCTCGGCCCGCGAGGCTGGTCTTCCCTGTCCAAGGCTGTGAACCATCAAAGGTCGTGGCCTGCTCCTCAGCACGAGGCAGGACCACCCAGTCATCGGTTCTTTTTTCCCAGAAACATCACAGCTATTTTCACCTCTGCTCTTCCGTTTGAGATCTGGAGCCATTTTGTCAAGTGAAAAATAGCCCGGACGCGTGGGTCAGGGGTCGCGATAAACCTACGAAGGCCCCGGGGTGAGCGCGCGCCTCTCCGACGCCCAGCCCTTCGGTTAGAGGCCCCTCCGCCAGCTTCCTCCCCCTCGCCCAGCGCCACCCAGCAAACGTCCTTTCTGCTCTGGGCGTCAGTGTCCCGCTAAACAGAGGGCTTTGACCAGATGGCCTGGGTTCACACCTCAGCTCCACACCACCACCAAGAGTGCTGGGACCGGACGCTGGAGCCTCAGCCCCTCCCGTGAAGTGACGTCGTGGGAGGCCGGCGCCGAGCACCTGTAGGGCAGGTAGCGATCCAGCGCTCAGCGCCTGCGAGTTGGGGTTTTTGTGGTCCCTGGAACGGGATACCCTTCCCCCCAGCATCTTCTGCTGGCCACCGTGGAGGACTGAGAGACCCTGTAAACTCCAAATTTAAGATGCAAAAGCGGCTCCCGGCCCTGCCCACAGCCCAGGGCACACACCTGTCCGCAGTGGACCTCACACCAGCTCCCTTCCCCCTCCCCCTTGGCCCCGCCTGGCACTAGGGGCTACCACCACGTGCTGGCCTGGGGCTTGGTGTGAATGGGACCTGCCAAGTGGCTGGAGCAGGTGAACCTGGGGGCCGGGCACCCCCAGGCTGGGCCAAACTCCACTGACCTTGGGGCTGTGGGATCGGTGGCCAAAGCCAGTGGCTGCACGGGGCGTGCTGAGCACCTGTGCACGTGAGTCTGTAGGGGCAGCAGGGTGGGAGCTGGTGAGCCCAAACCGGGGGGTGGTGAGAGGGGAGGAGAGAAGCTGGGAGAGGAACGGTGACCATGGCCCAGAGGACAGGAGAAAGAAGGGCCCTAGGAGCTCCCTGGGCACGTCTGGGCAGGCGACAGCCCTGGGCATTCAGGGGGCAGGCTGCAGGAGGGTACCGGCCCCTGAGCTGCGCAGCGGGCAGGCCGGGGCAGGAGGCAGGGCTGCAGAAGGCGCAGGCCCAGGCTTGTGTGCCCCAGCCCCTGCGGGCTCTCTGAACCCCCCTCCCCAGTGCACAGACCCTCCCCCAACACGCCCACCCTTCCTCAGCCCTGCCTGGGATCAGCCCTGCCTGCAGGGGCGGGAGGGGGTACACCAGCTCCAGCCCCCAACAGGAGCACAGGGGCACCTCAAGAGTTCCTGGGGATGAAGGGGGATTCTCCAGGGTCCGGGAGACACGACAACCCCATCTGGCTTGAGGATGTCCTTTCATATATACCGTGAAACCTCTGCAGACAGCCCCCCAAACTCACAGGGGGCTCCCCTCCGCTGGCCCTGCCTTCAGGGCTTCCAGGCCAGGCCCCCATCCCTGCTCATCCCCGCCTGGGCTCGGGCTGACACGCGGCCAGGAGCGTCCTTCCCTAGCCAAGCCCCAGCACAGTGCAGGCTAGTGCGGCCCCTCGGAGGCCCTGGCGGACTCGCGGACACTGTTTATTCCTCTGTCCTGGGCTCGGGGTGAGTCCCGGGAACACATTCGGACAACCCCAGAATCCTGCACGGCCGCGTTGGTCCTGGTGTGCCTGGCGTGGGGCCCTGGCTGGGGTCCAGAGCTGCTCAAGGCCCCGCTGGCTGTGTCCCTTCTCAGTCTTTAGGCTCTCGGGTGCCACACTGGCGGACGCCCCGACGCCTAGCTCGCACTGGGACCTGCGCTGCCCACCTGCCTCCTGCTCGTAAGGAGTGGCCAGGGCAGGATGGTCTGGGTGGGCTCGGTACATGCTAGGAGGCCAGGTGGGGACCTAGGTGTGGCCCCTGGACAGTCAAGCCAGCGTGTCGTCCAGCCTGCCTTCCAGCCAGGGACATGGGCAGCCTGGCCGACACAGGCAATGTTGGGGGTCCACTGGGAGGGCCGTGGACTCCCTGGGCCCTGCTGCTGGGGGCATGACAAGGTGGCTTGGGGTGAACAGTGGCTCCCCGGCCTGCAGGGCAAGGGGCTGGGGAGTCAGCAGTGGCTTCACCGCTCCCAGCCCATGGTCCTGGGTAGACGACCCTGCCCTGGCTCCCCTCCCTCCGTGATCCTCTACTTTCTGGACCTGGGGTCTCCGGCGTGGCCATGGAAGAAGCACCTGGTACCCCTCTGTCCCCGGTGAGAGCCACCCTGGGGGCTGCCTAGGGAAATTAGCTTCTGGAGGGCCTGTCACCATTCGCGCCTTGGTGTCTGCCCTCACTTCTCGGGGACCCCGGGGGCGCTGGGCTGGCTTTGAGAGGCAGGGTGGCTGCCAGAGCCACCCTCCCCAAAGGGCAGACCACCGTGAGAGAGTGCCGAGACAAGGCCCTGAGCCCCGGAGGGGTGACTCAGCGGGGGGTAAACACGCCCCGCCATGGCGTGGCCAGTATCTGGCCACCTGTGACTGAGGCTGGTACCAGGGATGACAGTTAATGTTGACAAGCCTGGGAGGCTGCACTGGTGCCCCCAGCCCTGCCGACCAGAAACAGGGAGAGGGACAGGGCCTGCGCCAGGGGCCAAGTCCACGGTCCTGTTGCCCTCGTCCCCAGCAGACTAGGTAGTCTAGAACGTTCCACACTTCCCTATCCAGGGCCACAGAGCAGTTCAGCTGACCTCTTGGATCCCTGATCCCAGGGCCACCCCCCAGCTCCAGCTGAACCTCCCAAACCTCCCAAACCTCCAGCTTTGTAGCAGTAATGGCAAGAGCCCCTCCCCCGGGTGAGCCAAACGTGCACCGTCTCATTGAACGCCCTGCTCCTTCTGAGCTGGGGCCTCTCATCATCCCATTTTATAGATGGGAAAATGGAGGCTCGGAGGGTAGATGTGCGCTACGCATCTCACAAGGCTTGTTAGTGGGGGGGTAACCGCACCTCTCTGGGGGGTTGGGAGCCTTAGGAAGGAGGAGCTGAGAGCTTCTGACCCCCAGGTCGCCAGTGCTGGAGGGGCCTCCCCACCAGACCCAGCTCCCCAGAGGTGTGGCCCCCACTGAGAGGGGAGAGGCCATGCCCATGTCGTGTCGGAAGTAGGATACTGGGCACCTGCGGCCGTCTAGGGAGGCCTCACCTGGCGTCCTCTCTCTGCCAGCAAAGCCTGAGCTTCCTCGTCAAAAGGAAGGACCCTGGAGGGCCGTATGCGTGACAGGCTTCTTCGGGCGCAGGAGGGCAGCTGGGCGGGAGGTCGGCAGAGAATCCCCAGGGTTCCGGGCGGGTGGGAGGCTCCAGCCAGCAGAGAGCCTGGAGTGGGGCGGGCAGGGCCACACACACCTTCACTTCAGCATTTATACCACACTTTGCGTGTACACCAGAGACCAGGCCCTATGTCTGGGCTGTGAGTCAGGCTTTGCAGGTCCAGCGCTTTCCCAGCGACATCCTGGCCAATGGACGGTCAGTACCCAGACCTTCAGGCTCTGGCACGTGGGTCTGCTTGCCCGGGCTCAGGAGCCCTGTTCCCAGGTGCCTACGAGGTGCCAGGTTGGGCTCAGGCCCTGTCTGTCCACCTCAGAGCAGCCGAGGTGGGAGACCACCCTGAATTTCCTGTGAGGACCACACAGGGGTGGCTCAGGCTGGGAGCGCCCGGGGCTTCAATGTCCCCAGCCAGCTACAGGGGAGGGGAAGAGAGGACCAAGATGACAAGTACACGCGAAGTTGACAAGTTCACCTCCAGCTGTGAGAACACAAAGGCCTCCTCAGCCCTCCCCCTTCCCTGACCACTGGTGCAGAACAAAGCCTCGGCCCCTGCTGCAGGCTCCATCCCCACACCCGCCGGAGGCTCGGGCCCTCAGGTCAGTGCGCTGCCAGGAGGTGATGGAGCCCAGGAGCTGCCTGGACCCAGGTCCCGTCGCCACGTAGATGGGCCGTGCTTCCCTGACTTGGCCAGTGGATGTGGCCCTAAGGGGCACAGGACACTCAGCTCCCTAACCTCCTGCTTCTCACCCCGAGGCCTCACATGGGTGACGGCGAGGAAGCAGCTTGGGGTGACACTGGGCTCCACATTTGGGTGCCCTGGCAGTGGACAGGTGTCATGGACTGAACTGTCCACTGCCCAAGTTCATCTGTTGAAGCCCTAACCTCAGTGTGACTGTATGTGGAGATGGGGCTTTTAGGGAGGTAATGAAGGCTAAAGGTCCTAAGGGTGAGGCCCTGATCCCATAGGATTAATGTCCTTAGAAGGAGAGATACCAGAGCTTTCTGTCTCTCCTCTGTGCACAGAGAAGAGGCCATGAGAGGACACAAGTGAGAGGACGGGCATCTGTGAGCCAGGAAGCCAGTCCTCTCCAGACTCTGAGTGGGTGGCACCTTGATCTGGGACCTCCAGCCTCCAGAACTGTGAGAGATCAATGTCCTACTTAGGCCGCCAGTCTGCGATGTCCTGCTGAATCAGCCTGTGCTGATACAACGGCCACCAGCAAGACGGGGAGCTGCAGAGACAGCAGCGTGGGGGTGGGCGTGGGAGCACGCCCCCTAAGGCTTGTCACCTGAGACTTTGGGAGCAGTCGGTTGAGCGGAGGAACTCATGCTTCAGAGCGCTGGACGCGGCCAGGGCCTAATGGTCTCCAACCTGCTCCCAGACCCCAACAAACTCCACCCCATCTTGACCATCGGCATGGCCCAGCCCCATCCCCGCCCTTCACCAAACGCCGTTGCTTCCACCTCTCACCAGCTCTGTGCTACCCGCCCTCTCCATTGCCTGTGCCCACCCTGGGAACCTCACTGACCCCCTGCCTCCCCTGTCCCTTCCAGAACCTTCTCCAGAGTGGGCAGCCAGGGTGGGCTCTGTGATCCTGACCTCCACGCCCAGTCCCACAGTCTGAGCCTCCTGAGGACCCGCCAAGCCAAACTGTCCCCTCCCACTCTGGCTCCACCCCGTCCCCTGCTGCCTGCCTCGGCTGGGTCATTCCAGCCCTTGGAAAATCGTGGTGGCCAGTCGTCACCAGTAGATGCCATGTGACAGCTCTGGGTGTGCAGCGTGGAGGTCCCCAGCCCTCGAGCCTCCCTGCAGGCGCTCCGTCTCCAGGCTGAGGAAACTGAGGCACAGAGAGGCCATGTAACGTGCCCAAAGTCGTCATGAGGATGCTAAGCCCGTGCCCCGCCCCCGCCAGCCTTCCGCCACAGGCCGGGGCCCAGTGGGCACGCCCACTCTGGCTGTGGGTCCTGGGGGCTCTGTCTCAACAGGATGCCCGACTCTGCTCCTTACCACGTGCCCGGACTGTACTTAACATCAGAGAGGCCAAAGCAGAGACAGGCCACTGCTGGCATTGCCCAGGTTCAGACCAAGGCGGGCAGGGGGAAAGGAGCTGCAGGGGTGTGTGTGTGTGTGGGGGGGGGGGTGGAACCCTGGAGCTCTGAAGGGCAGGCATGGAAGACACACCCTTCCCTGGCCACATGCCTCCATGCAGCCCCTGGGAGCCTGCACACAGCCTGCCAAGTGGTCGGCCGGCCTCTGCTTGGCCACCCCTGTGACGGGGAACTCACTCCCACCCTGTACAACTCCGACTACTGAGAAATTCTCGTTAAGGCTCGTGATGTCGACCCAGAAATTTCACTCCCAGAAAATAAAACACAATATACGAGGGGAAAACGTGTAGGAGGAGGTATGCAGTAACAGGGTAGATAAGGATGAAAACTGTGAACGGCTCAAATTCAGTGCCCTGAAGACTGGGCGACTGCCACCCAGCGTCCGAGAACCACCTCCCTCGGGGTGCGGCCCCGCCTGCCTCTGAGAGTTCCTCTCCCGCACCCCCTCGCCTCCTCTCTGCTCCAGGCTCATTCCTGCCCCAGGGCCTTTGCTGCTTTTGTGGTTCCCTCTGCCTGGAGCCCTTGTCCTGGTCACCTAGAGAGCTGCTTCCTCCCCATCCGGGTCCAGGGCTCCATTTAGGTTTCATCTGCCAGGAGGTGCTGTCCCTGATCCACGCATCCTGGTCCCATGTCCCTCCTCTGCCACGGGTTCCTTCACGGGGAAGGATTCCCTCTTCTCTCTTTCCTCCTCCCTGCCCTGTTCTCGGCCTCTCTGGTCCCTTCCTCTGCTGCTACCCCCGTGATGCTCCGAATTAGGCAAACGCACACACACCCGCTAACCCAGCCCCGGGTCGAAGAGGCGAGAGTTCAAACAACGCGACCAATTTATAAACAATTTTCTCCGCGACGATTAAGTTACATTTCCCCAATAGCTGCTTCATTTTCTTGTCAAAAATACACAGTTTTCACATTTGTCTCGCTGTAAGGGTAATTAATTTCCAGACCATAAGTAAAAACTTAATTTGATACCTGCGAGGATTAGAAACTATTTCAAGCTGTTGTTTACATGAAATCAAGAAAGATTCGTTCTGTTTGCAATTATGTTAATGAGGAAATCGAGTGGGTTTTTTTTTTTTTTTTTGGGAACTCAGCATCATTTTGCCATTACCAGTGAATTAGTCTAGAAGGGTCTGCTGCCGCCGCAAACCCCTCCACGGCTATTTTTAAGGTGACCTTGGCTGGTGAGGAGGTCCTGCAGGGTGACCGAGTACCCCGGGGAAGGCTGTTGTGGGAATGGCTCAGAAGATGGGGGCCAGATGAGCTCTGGGGACGGGCCTGTCTCCAGGTTGCTGGCGGGGAGCTGGGCCTACAGGTAGGCAGGACTGTGGAACCTTCTCTAGGGCCCCTTCTGACAGTAAGATGGAAGATGGAGGCTGGTCAGGCGCAGATGACCCAGTCCCCGGGCGTTCCCGAGCCCTGGGCTGTGCCCACTCACAGGGCATCCTGGGGGAGGGGCTCTGCACGGGCAAGGGCTCAGGGGTGTGAAAAGGCACTGTGCCCAGAAGAGGCTGGAGCGGGAGATGCACGCAGGCAAGATCACGTGTGCCCCGTCTCGCAGCAGAGGAAAGGAGCCTTCGGGACATACAAGGGGGCCGTCGAATGGGCACGGGGGCACCACCCTCGGGCCCCAGAGTGAGGGCTGAGGGTGGGCAGGCAGCCAAGGAGGAGGCTTTGCCCTTGGGCAGCTAACGCAGGGCTGGCGTGGCCATGAGCGCTCTAGGCGGGCTCTGGGGGCCTGGATCGTACAGGCGCTGCTACCATATCACTAAAAGCCAAGGGGAGATGGTCTCTGGGGCTGGCTCAGCCTCCCGCGGGCCAGCCCTCCTGGGCACAGCCCTAACCAGGAGGTGCTGCCCCTGCCCACCTGGCGGGGGACATAGGAGAGAGGGCTCGTTCACGGTGTGACCCGCCACCAGGGTCAGTAGGCACGTTGTGCCCGCACTTGGCGGGGGGTGTGTGGAGGCCAGCAGCCGCCCGGCCTCTCCCCAGGCCCGGCTTCCGGCGCCGGCCTCGGCCTCGGCCTCCCAGGGCCTCCCCCCGGGGGCCGCGAGGCTGCGGGCAGAGACCAGCCCAGGTGAGGCCGGAACAACGCCCCGTTGTGGCCCCGTGGGGCTGCTTTGCCACCACATGCCACCAGCCGTCCGTTGTAGAGTCTGTCCCCACGGACCCAGTTTCACCCCGCTGGCCGCCAGGGGCTCAGGCCCGGGCTGGGTACAGGCTCCCTCGACACAGAAACCATTTACGGCCAGGATAAAGGCCGCTTGTGTTGGCACCGAAAGGCGAGCGTCTCCCTGCCCGGTCGTCTTGTCACCGTCCCATCTGTCAGGTGGCGTGGCGGGGACGGCGCAGCAATGGGGCTTGTGTGAAGACAAGGCCCGGCCGCAGCAGGGAAGAGCGGCCCACAGTCTCTGTCCCTGGGAACTCCGAGGCCTTCCCGCTGCCCTGGGCCCCAGCCGGCCCTTCATCTGGGGGCCTGGTTCTGAGGCTGGGGGACGTGTGGCCCCATGGGGTTTGGGGAGGCCCACAACCCGGACACTGGCCCCCTCAGGGGTCGGTTCCTTCACAAGGGAGAGGGTCGTGATGCTAAAAACACCCGTGTGAAAGCTGGACACAAGCAGTGTGTCTCAGGCCCTGCACTGGGCCCCCTGCGGTTGGAGGCCTGGCCCATCTTGGGGGGCGAGGCTGCCCGGAGTTGGGAGGTGCAGGGGGGCCAGGAGAGGAGCAGCAGGTGTTTCCTGCTGCATCACCACCAAAGGTCAGAGCGGCCCACTGGACTGGCTGCGCGGCTGTCCATGCACGTGGGCGCGGAGAGGATGGACTCGGCCACTTTGGCCTTGGTGTCAACCTCAAACGAAGCCCTATCAGGACTGCGGCCACCTTGGGCAGCACACTGGGCGGGCAGAACGGGGCTGTGCTGGCTTCTGGCAGGAGACAGATGACTGACTCCTTTTTTTTTCAAATGCATTCCTGCTAATTTTTTTTTTTTTTTGAAGAGAATTTCCATGACTAGTTTTTATCTTTGGGGTGACTGTGCAATTACAGCTCAAGCAGGGAGCCCTTTTCCATCAACCCTGCTAATTTTTAATTAAATTCCCCCAAGGCCTCAGTAGGTGAGGGGCATGGTCACGTGACTTAGGGTGATGCTGTCACAGTAGAAGCGCTCATGCCTACAGAGGGGGGTGGGTGTGAAGAGAGTGCTGTGCAAAAGGGTACTGGAGCCCAGGGGTGGGAAGGGACCCCCGCGGGAGCCCGGGGCAGGAGGGGGAGGCAGGCAGCGCTCCCCTCACCTTGTGAGGACCCTCCACCTCCTCATCTGTAAGGTACAGGTGGCCACGCCTGACCCCACCGGGAGGCACCTGCCCACGGAGGTCTCCCACTGGCCTGGAAGAGACAGGCTCCTGCCAGGTTTACGGAGCTGAAAAATAAGTTAGTTTTCCTTACAAAAGGGCAGGGAAGAGTCAGTGGGCTCCACGGCTAGGGGCTGGGTGTTCACCATGACAACGGAAAGCCTGAAGCCAGCAGAACCAGGGGCAGGACTCAGACTCTGGGGGACTCTGGGTGGAGCCCCCTAGGTCAGTCAGTCGTAGAGTGGGTGGGTTGGGCCAGGGGTCTGCCTGGGCCAGGGAGGGAGCCGGGCTTCATGTCCTCCTGTGCCCAAGGGTTACTGTTCCTTTAGCTCTTGCTCTGTCCCCGGGTGCAGGATGTGGAGCTGTTCAGCAGAGCTCCAATTTTAGGAGCAGAGGGAAACCGAGCGGGACAGAGAAGCCAGCTGACCAGATCCTCTGAGGCCGGGTTGGGTGCTTCTCCAGAAGGCGGTGCAGACCCCCAGCCGCAGGCCCAGGAGAGGCAGCGGGGCCACTCTGTGAATCCCGCTCCTTTTCTGGGCCTCGGCAGAGAGATGCCCCAGGAAGGGCGTCGAGTGTCCCCACCTCTTCAAGGCGCTGATGTTTAATTCACAAAGCTCCCGGGGGGCAGGGAGGAGAGACAGCGAGACGGAGGCGGAGCTCAGTCAGGTGACACGCGCGCCTTTCCTCAGCGGGTGCAGATGGGGCTGCATAGACGTGGGAGTGGGAGGTGAACCCCGTGACCGAGTCCTTAGGGGCTGAGGGTCATCAAACAGACTGCGTCCTAGTCTGGACTGCGTGCCCCCCTGCGCCCCCTCCCTCCCTCTGCAGCTCTGCAGCCTGGTGAGCTGCACCAGCCCAGGCCCAGCCCGGGTCTTCTGCGGCACATCCGGCCCCGCGGGTGCTCTCTTGCTGTCAAAGGGCAGGTACTGTGGGCTTCCCTGCCTCGGGAGGGACAGGTACAGGACTGTGGGCGGTGACCCTAGCACGGACAGTGGGTGCCCTGCCTTTGGCACCTGTCCCTGGGAACAGCCGGTCCAAGGCCTCTTCACCTAGGAAGCCGTCGGCGGACGTCAGTGGTGCGGTGCTGCCCCTCTAATCCCAAACACACCAGCTCCTCTCTTGTGCCTTTACGGGCCCGTGTCTGCCCAACCTCCGGGGGCCTGGCCGAGCTCGGGACTGGGGAAGCCTGGCCCCATCAGAGCACACCTCACGCCCTCCCTGGCCAAGCCCGGGGCCACATCCTCCCCTCCCTGGCTCTGGTGAGGCCCACTCTTGCCTCCCCATCTCCCCATCTCCTTCCTTCCTTCTTTTCCACCTGATCTCTAAGCACCGGAGTCCACCCGCCCACTGAACACGTCCAGAATGGAATTCGAGGTTGCCCCTGACCTGCCCCACCCTGGCGTCCCTCCAAGCAAAGCACCCCCATATCCAGGTGCTTTCCTTAGAAACCTGGTCCTTCCTGATACCCCGTCCCCTCCATCTGCCTGTCCTGTTGACCAACGGGTCCTGTGGACTGTGGGCTACTACCCCACAGGTGTCCACCCTAGTCCAAGGCACACACGTGTGTCCTAATCCCACTGTGGCCCTTCACTACTCTTGGGGCTCCCACCCTCGCCTGCCTCTAATCCCCCTCCCAGGGAAGCCAGTATCATCCCCTGCCCCTCAGGCTCATAGGGTGAGTTCTAAAGTCCCCAATTCGGCTGACAGGGCCAGGCTCTGCCTTGCCCGCTCTCACAGCCTCCGACAGCCATGACCCTGGGCCCCAGGGCCTTTGCACGGCTGCTCATGCTGGGAACTCTTCCAGCCACACCACCCGCCACCTCATTCACCCCTGGCTGTCTCCAGGCCCCTGGCCCCCGACCGGAGGTGGCCCTGCCTATCCGGTCCAGCCCTCTTTCAGCCGGGTAGTAGGTACTTATGGGCCATTCCGTGCATTCCCCCCTCTGCCCCCCAAACCATGTGCTCCAAGGGTCAGGAACCAGCCCGTCCCATTCACAGTGGCAACCCTTGATGTTGCCGGTGCCCAGTGGACATAGGTGACCCTTCCTTGGCTTCTTTAGTCTCTGTGGCCGGGACTTCCGGTCCCTCCGTCCAGACCAGAGGGCTCATGTGTGGGGACACCCGTGGGTTCTGGAGAAGGTACAGGGTTCCGAATTTCCACCCTGGTTACCGGATGTGGCCCCTTATCAGAAGGTAACATTGTAAAGGCTTAAAACCAAGACCCCATGCTGCCGGGTGCACCCAGGTGGGCCACACACGGGGGCCTGTGATACTGGATCCCATTGCAGCTGTGCCGCCTACCCCCCCACCAGACATGCTCTGCCTGGGCCTCACTGAATTCCCCATCTCCAGTGCCGCTCTGAGCCTGGCCGGGTGACACAGGTCACTGTGGTGTCAGCACCTCGGGCCAGGGCTTCACATCACCCTGAGAAGCCCCCACCCAGGGGCGGGTGCTAGCGGTCTGACAGGGTGTCCGCAGGCCCCGTCGGGGAGGGGGTGGGCGGAGTCTGCTGGGTAGAGCGTCCCCGTGCGGGCGGCAGGCGGGCTGTGGCCACCTTGCTGCCCACACAGATCGCTCTTTATGTGTGAGACCTGACCTACGGCTCCCGGCCGGCGGGGACAGAGCGGGCTGGGCAAACGGACCAACCTGCCTCTCAGGGTGGGGCTGGCAGGGGGAGGGATGGGAGCGGTGTGCGCCGGCCCCGCAGCTCTCCCTGCGGCCACACCTGCCCCCCTCTTCAGTCTACCCTCAACGTGCCAGAGCAGCGTAGCTAAAACACGCGCTGGATCGCGGCGCTCTCTGCCCCGAAGCCCCCCTCCCTCCAAGCGAAGCCTCGAGTCCCTCCAGTGGCTCACAGGGCCCGGAGGTCTGCCCACCCCTTTACCTGTCTGCTCCCACCTCCAGGCTCCTCCCTAACCCACGGCCACCCTGGTCGCTCAGACAAGCCAGGCACGGTCGCACCGCAGGGCATTTGCAGAGTGTGCAGAGCTGTGCCCTCCGCTTGGACCCTGGTTCCCCAGGTATCCACAAGCTTTGCTCCTCGTCCCCCAGAGATCTTTTCTGTAGACCAGCATACCCTCCAGTCCTTTCAGAAAGGTCCAGGTCCTGTCTGGACGCAGAGCTTCTCCCGAGGTAGCGAGGGATCAGGCCTTGCCCCTCATGCTTCCCTGGTGGCTTTTGCCTTCCTGAGACAGGACCCGTGACAGAGCCTGGATACTGGGCATTTTCTGGGTGCCGGACCCATAAGCGTGCCCCGTATGCTGGTCGCCTGGTCTGCACACCAGCTCCCATCTCATAGATGAGGATCTGGTGGTCAGAGGGGCCCCCAGCTTGAGAAGGGCCCCGGAGGAGCAGGCCTTCCCGGTGAGCCCTCTGTCACCCTGAAGCCTCTTCCAGACTCGGGGAGGGGGCCGAGGCTGCCCTGCTCTGGGCCAGCAGGAGAGAGGGAGGCCCCCGAGCTGGGAGGGGAGGAGGGGGCCCAGGATGGAGGCATGAATGGATGCCCCGGTGAGGAGGGCGGGAGCGCGGGTGAGGAACGAGATGGGGAGGGAGCGCTGCCAACCCAAACAGCCCAGCGCGCCTCAGCCCCGTGTTTAATCCACAAAAATTTCCATCTGCCTCTGGAGCGCTCGGAACCCGGGCAACGAAAGGCCGTCCGCTCGGCAAAATAAACACAGCTCCGCAGGCCGCTGCCATGTGCGCGCATCCCGGTTAGAAACGGCCGCGTCAGCCATTTTGTGCATCCCTGATGGCCAAGGTGGAGTGAGAGCCCAGGCCCGCGGGCCCCGGGCGGGGAGGAGGCCGCCCGCGCGCCGGGTGTGGCCCTGTGGCCGGGGACCTGCTGGCATCCACCTGCCACCTGGCCCCGGGCGGGCGTGGGCCGCGCTCTGACCTCGCTGGGCCCGGGGCCCACCGTGGCTGCCGCCCGACCCCACCCCTGGAGACGCTGCAGACCCCTGGCGGACGTGGTCCCCAACCAGGCCACTCGGCTCCCCGCCGCCTGCCTGCGGGCCTGCAGTCTCCAGAGTCGGCAGGGCCGGGGCCTGGGCCGGCTGCCCCTTTCCGGGCCGGTCCCCTCCCGGAGCAGGCGGGGCAGCCCTGCCTCTGGGCTGGGACATCTATTTTTGGTGGTGACCAAGCCACTGCTTAATATGCAGGACTGGGGGCGGGGGGGCGGGCAGGCTGTGCCCTGACCCGCAGGGTGACAAGTTTAAAAAAGGGCCCATTTTGATCAAAATACATGTTTTTCTGAGGTCGGCCAAGGCAGCAGGGCAGGGTTCGCCACAAAGACAAGGCTCGGGGCCGCCCTCACCCCTTGGCGCCCCCAGATGGTCTGCCCAGCCCGACGCCCCCAGCGAGGCCCTTGATTACAGATCCACCAAACGGGCCTGAGAAGGGCTCCCGGCCGCCGTGCGCGGCCCGTGGGCCCAGTGCGCGCGGCTGTGCCCGCCTGCTCCCTTCCCCCCGCCTCTCTCAGAAGCAGCCAGCCCACAGAAGCTGACACAGACTGGAGCTAAATTGTACAAAAATGTAAATTTCCTCTCTGGCCAATAATCGCCGTCTATAAATAGAGTCATTCAGGAAAGGCCTGGTTGTGGGGAGGGGTTATCGTCCCCCGGCCAGACTGGGAGAGAAACACCCAGGAAGGAGGAGGGAAAGAAGGGTTCTGGGGGCGCTGCCACGCATGTGGGGAGCAGGAAGCCACGGTGCAGCTCGGGGAACGGAGGCTTAGGCTCTGGGTCAGGGCAGAGCTTGGGCTCCCAGACTGGCCCCTGGCCACCCCCCCGCCACCTCCCTGACCGACAGCTGGCCCACCCTCACACCCACTCTCTCTGCGCTCTGTAATCGGACGCCGGGCCTCGCAGCCCTGGACTTGCTGTGTTGCCCCGTGCCACAGGGCCTTTGCACGTGAAGCTCCTCTGCCTGGATGTGGATCAACTCAGGGAATCCTCCCAACAGCACTTGCCTTAGTAGCATCAATTTCATCCCCTCCGCTGACCGGTGAGAAGACAGAGGCACGAGAGCCAATGTGACTTCCTGCGTCCATGGCCAGAGAGCCGAGGGGGCAGGGCTTGAACCCCAGCCACTGGCTGCAAACGTGCCCGGGGAAGGCCTGGGCTTTGCACTGTGTGAAATGGGAGGAGGGGCCCACGTGCACGCAGGCGGCCTTGTCCTCTCGGCCAGAGGAGGACATGTGAATCTGAGAACACACAGGCGTGGGAGCCAGGCTGCCCGGCCCTGGTCCCAGCTCTGCCCCGCTGAGTCAGGACCGCAGGGACGGGTGGGATCCTGGGGCCTGGAAAGAGGTGGGAAGAGCGGCCCCAGGGGCCCCTGTCTGGCCTTGCTGTGGGCAACTCTCAGGCGGGCTCCGGGTCCTCAAGCGTCGGGTGTGGGCGCAGCGGCCATTGGAGACCAGGCCCGGGCAGGTGGCCCTGAGCATACACACCTCCCCTCTTTTCTCCTCCCTGCCTTGGATGGAGCGGGAAACTGAGGCTCAGAGAGGCTGGCGAGGTGTGCCTGTCCCCCCGGCAAGGGCGTCCCTGGGAGGTACTGGGTGCCTCTCCATGGACCCCCAAGTCACCCAGAGGTGGGGACATACTGCTTTGTGGGGTGCAGTCTTCACGATCACTCTTTGTGCCGAATGTCCCCCGTGCCAGGCCCCATGCCTAGTCTCTGAGCCAGGGCAGACTAAGGAAGCCAGCACTCACGTTCCTTCCTGGGAGGCCAAGCGTCTGAGGCCAGCGATGGGTGAGGCTACCACCACGGGGGGATCGGCTCCTGCCAGCCAGGAGGAGGCGAGCCACGAGGGCAGCCTTCCTGCCTCTACGTCAGGAGAGGCCCAGGACTACAGGCTGGCCGGGCACACTGCCCTGAGCATCAGCCCGGGTGCCAGCTGCCGGTTCAGCTCTAGGCCAGTCTGAGCTCTGACCTCCCCACCATGACCATGGCCTCTTGGCAACAAACCCCTTGGACACCACAGGGGCCTGAGGGTCTCACGCTTGATGGGATGGAGAGGCCTGGGAGGCCTGCAGGTCCCTCAGAGCCTGCCCGACGCAGGCCCTCCCTTGGTGACAGGGAAACCGAGCCTCTGAAGTGGAGGTGTGTGATTTTAGCATCTCCTGTGGAAACTCGGACTCACAGATGTGGTGGGCGGCCCAGTCCTCTGACCTCAGTGAGGGGCTCCTGAGCTCCTCAGAGGGGGAATCAGGCTCCAGACCGGTCGGTCACCTGAACCTTGGGGACCCGGTGGAGGGAGGGGCGATCGGATGGCGGCTCAGACCCTGCAGCTGATCACACTTCCCTCCCATCGCCCCGTTCATCCCTTTTGTGCAGACGCGTCTACTGCCAACGGCCGGGTGCCCATCTGTGCGGCGGGTCAGAGGGCCAGACATGAGCTTGCCTCCCGTGCCTGTCTCCCTGGGTGCTCCTGAACCCTGGCGGGGGCTTGGCCCACAAAACCAAACCTCGCGGGTGGGCCCCTTGGGTGCCGCCGTGCTGTTCTCAGGGTCCTGCTGGGCGCAGAGGGCTGAGCCGCGGGCCATGGGGAGGGCTGTTGAGGTGAGTAGTGTGTGGGCAGGGGCAGGTGGGCAGGCCCAAGTCACAGGTGTGTCTGCCGCCTCTGAATGAACATGGGGAGACAGACGGACGTTCCATCACACAGACGGACGACTCAAGAGGGTCCTGCGGGGAACACATTCCCCACATTCCTCTGGATGGGGTTGGAGCAGAAGTGATGTGTGTGTCGCTTCCAGGATGGAGCAGTTAAGAGCTTGGGGCTGGTCCTCGGGCCTGGAAGGGGCCTGGAGCCGATGGACCGTGTCCTCCATCTTGGCACAGGGAGAGCCTGTGGGGAAGGAGGCTCCGACTAGTGACGGAGGCTTGGGTGCTGAGTGAACCCAGAGCCCTGGGGAGGGGGCCTTGGGTGAGGGCTTACAGGATATTGAGTTTGGGGGCTAGTCATTCTGGTGGGAGAGCAGCCCCAGCTGACAGAGGACCGAGGCCAGAGCAGGAAGCTGGATGGGATGCGACATCTCTACCTGAAATACCTCGGAACACGCACACTGGCTACAAGGGGCACCTTGACCTCGGACAGACGAGGACGGAGCATCTCACGGCCGCACACGGACTGCCTACTGCCCAGACAACCCCAGCGGTTCTCGGCATCTCAGCTTTCTGACTTAGCGACTCATCAAAGGTGTGGCTCCACAGCCACTGACAGACATCGGGCCGGGTGCCCACAGCTGGGCGGCATCTCCTCTGCTCAGCTCTTCCCTCGCCGCAGTCAAGTGGCTCCCCACGTCTCTCGGTCACAAGTTAGAGCGTGACAAGCGTCCTGATACATAGGTCTCTGACCCTGGGGTTTCACTTCCTGGAAGCAGAGATGTTAGATCAAAAGGTACATGTATTTTGAATGTTAACAGACGCTGCTAGATTCCTTCCCAGAAGCTCTGTCACTACTGTAATTTGCGTCCCCACCAGCAACGTGTAAGAATGCCTGTTTCCCCACCTGGGTGCCAGCGCTGGGTATGACCGTTTTCTTAAACCACGGCGTCACGGTGCGTCCCCCTGGCCACTGGTGGGGGTGGGCATCTTCCCACAGATTTTTGGCCAAAGCCGGGCCGACTGCTGAAAAGGCCCCCGAGCCAGGCCCTAGGCAAGTCCTATGGGGGCTGCCCTGGCCGTGAGAATGCGGGGCTCTGGCCTCGGGCTCCCTCCGGGAACATGGCAGCCCCGTCCCGGGGGCCCGTCAAGTCTCCCTGTGGCTCGAGGGGCTCGGGGACTCCCTGGCAGGCCCGCCCACCTCTGCCCAGGAATGGGGATGGCGGCGCTCAGTGTCAACTGACGCTTTCATTATAGGTTTATCTTTGAAACCCTAGACAAAACAGGGCTTGTGTGGTTTGACTGAAGAGCCAGCACCTCAGGACCTTGCCATCCACTAAGACGGCTCCTCAGGAAAGAAAAAATACACTAACCTTAAAATAACCAGTTCCCAGAATAGCAGCTAATGACGGCTTCTGAAGGGGGCCCTTTGATCAGGCGGGGCCCCACGCCTTCGCCTATTTACGGCCGTGCCACTCAAGAGCAGCTCACCAGCAAAGAGAGACGTGTTGGGGGTGGGCAGAGGAAAGTCGGGGGTCTGGGCATGGCGTGTGGGGGGAGCAGGGCCGTCGGTGCCCATCTGAGGCCGCCCCGCTTTCCAGTGCAACCGGCCCCAGCTGGTGACGAGGTGCGCCACGGAGTCCGGGGCAGCCTGGAAACAGAGCCTCACGCAGGGAACGCCGTTCCTGACAGCCCCCCAGGAGCCAAGGCTGGTGGGAGACAGATGTGGTTATAAGAGCCAGAATCCCAGGTGGACGGTCCTTAGGCCCCTTGGGGAGGCGTGGGTCACGGACCCAGAGGGGCTCGAGGGAGGAATTCAGGGAAGAGCCTGAGGAATGGGAACCCAGGAGGGTGCGAGGAAGTCCCGAGGGGATGCTGGGGCTAGAAGATGCTCCCTCCCACCCAGCCCCAGCCCCGCCCCCACCCCGTCTGCCCCGCAGCAGCATCTGCTTATCCTCTTGGTGTTCACCCAGCACCTCCCTGGTCCTGGCCTGGTCAGATGCTCGGGGACCACTCTCGCCTCTGTCCACAAGCACATGACAGTCTGAAGCTGCCTCTTTAACAGCCTGTTCACCAGACCTGCTTGGCTAAAAGCACTGGAAATGTGGCTTGTGAGACCAAGGGACTGGATCTTAATTTGATTTAACTTTAACGAATTCACAATTAAATTTAAATACAGATCCCCAAATCAGTTATCGGAAGACTTTAGCTATGGTTGTTCGGAATGCTTCAGGCATGAGAATCCGCCTTTTCAACTGTAAATTTTATGATATCTAAATGCAGACCAAGCAGTTCTTATGAAAGTAGAGCACCCAAACTGAGGTGCGCTCTAAGTCTAAAACCCATGCTGGCGTTTGAAGACAGCATGTGGGCCATCCTAAGCATTCTTTTGTATTGATTACATATTGAAATGATAATATCTTCATCTGTTGGGTTAAATAAAACATATTACAATGAATTTAAGCTGTTTATTTTTTCTGATGTGGCTATTAGAAAGTTTAAAATTATATCTGTGGCTCCCATTATATTTCTACAGGACAACATTGGTCTGAATTGGGGCTTAGCACACTTTCCTGTAAGCGGCCAGATAGTAAATATCATAGGCATTAGGGAATCACGTACAGTCTCTGTCACACATTCTTTAGGTCAGGGGCCAGATTTGGTCTGTGGGCCCCAGTTTGCTGGCCCCTGGTCTAGAGGCTCCCAGCTCAAGACCGGCTGGCATCCTTCGCAGTCCAGCCTACCAAGGGCTGGTGGCCCCACCCAGTCCCCACTGGAGTCCCAGCGTAAGACCTACTGATCACTAAGATCCCCAGGGACCAGCATGAACAAGACACGTTACTACGGCCCAGTGGCTCCCGGTTTCATGGGGAGGTGGAACATGGGAAGGTCAGGAATCAGTACAGGGAGTTGGGACAGGAGCCATCAGACCCAGGCTGCCCAGAAAAATCCCACCTTCCAAACCCTGACTCTGTCCCCTGTAAGTGAACAAGAGTTTGTCTGACCATGAGACTCATTGGCCTTGACGAGCTAGCCAGGAAGTAAGAGAGGTCAGAGGCTGAATGTGCAGTGAAAGTGGAGCCCACAGAGGTAAGAGGTGTCCTGGAGGCATTTGATGAACTGCGTACACTTGAGCTTTGGTGTTCACAGTCTCACAGGTGATGGATAGCTAGGTATCCAAGCCCAGACCTGCCCCAGGTGGGAAGTGTCACAGCGGAGCCCTACATAAAGCTGGAACCTTCAAAGGGCTCTATGTTCAGTGTAAAGGTCAATGAGAAATAACCTCGTCCCTGAAACGACCATATAGAAAATTGTCTTGCTGCTAACAGGAGTGGAACAATATTTGCCCTGAGAAGTCACATCCACAAGCTGGTCCATGCTCAGCTTGGAAGCCCAAATGCACACCACCTGGGTGGTCTTGAAAACGTTGAGCCCAGGATTTATAGTCCAGGCTGGTAATACCCCCACGTGTATAGCAAAGGAAGCGGTGAACGTAGATCCCCCCTGCCGCCCCAAGAACCTCAACTTCACATTAGACCTCAAAAATCCCCACAGATACATTTTAAGACAAATGAACTCATGATTAAAAAAAGGAAATCCTCAAAGGGAACAAAACCCTATGAATGAAAGCCAGAAGAAAAAACAAAAACAGAGAAGCCGATTCACAACGACTTTAGATACGAGAAATTAAATATAAAATAGCCATATTCAATATTTTTCAAGAAATTTTGTAGAAGTTTGAATATACAAGTGAAAGGAAAGGTACTATAAAAATGATCTATCAAGTACGCGTAAAAACCAAATAGAATTTCCATAAATAGGAAAATAATCATTGAAATTTAAAATTCTTTGGATAGGTTTAACAGCAGATTAGAAACAGTTGAAGAAATAACTAGTGAATTGGAAGATGGATCAGAAGACATTATCCAGAACCCAGTACAGAGAAACAAGTGATTTTTTTTAAAAGGGAGAGAGAGAGAGAGAGAGAGGCACTAAGAGACACAGAGGGGATTGAGATGGTCTACCAAATGTCTAATGAAAGTTACAGAAGAGATAATGGACTAAAGCAAAGTATGAAGAGATAGTGGCTGAGTGTAATCCAGAACTGACGCAACACACCAACCACAGATTAAGGAAACTCACTGAATTCCAAGCAGAATGAACAGAAGAAACTCTCTAATTAATAACACAACATAGTGAAAATGCAGAACACTAGAGTCAAAGGAAAGAGCTTAAAAGTAGCCAGAGAGAAAAAATACATTGCCTTCCAAAGGGCAATGCCTCACTGTCATCTTTGTTCTCAATAGAAACAATGGAAGTCAAAGTACAGTTGGACAATCTTTTCAATGTGTTAACAGAACATCTTTTTGGTAACCTAGGGTCTAGAATTTTATACCCAGTGGAAATATTTTTTAAGAACAGCAGTAAAACAGTCATCTTAAAACAAATAAAATCAGAGGGATTTTGATTTGCACTGAAGGAAATTCTAATGAATACTTCAGCCAGAAAAAAGTGACCCCAGATGTAAGATCTGAGATGAAAAATAAATGATGAGTGACAAAAGAGGCAAACAGGTGGGTAAATTTAACACATATTGATTGTATAAAACACTACTAATTATGCTTGAACTAAAGTATACAACAAGACATATACATAAGTCAGCAGGAGAGACTGAAACTAAAATGTCCTAAGGTCCTTATTTTATTCCAGATGTGGGTAAATATAGCAAATGGCTCTATTATATAACCATTTACAATGTCCTAGGTTAACCTCTACAAGGATGGCCATATAACTTCAAAACTAGTAGAAGAAAAAATGGAATGAGAAATAATTATCAATCCAACAAGAGGCAAGAAAGAGGACTGGAGTAAACATTTAAAAATTTAGTACAGATGAAAGGGACAAAACACATTGCTAGAAAATCAATCAAAATATATTGGAAATTACATTAAGTATAAATGTATTAAATGATTTTTTAGAAACCTAGCCACACAGTGTTTACAAAAGGCACCTAAAATGTGTATACAGGATTAAAAAGACAAGAATTAAAAAACCTGACACCAAAATCAGAAAAAAAAAGTCACAATAAAACTAGAGAACAATATCTTTTATGAATATAGATACAAACATTCCTAACAAAATCTTAGCAAACAAAATCCAACCACAGATAAAAGAGATCATATATCATGATCAAGTGGGAAATACAAGATTGGATTAACACCCTCAAATCAATTAATGTATCACACCATATTAATAGAATAAGGGCTAAAAGGCATGTGACCATCTCAAAAGATGCAGAATGGGCAACTGAGAAAATCTAACATCCTTTCATGATAAGAGCTCTGAACACACACCAGGAATAGAAGGAAACATCCTCAACCCGATAAAGAGCATCTAATGAAAATCTACATCATATTTAATGGTGAATGACTGAATACTTTTCCCTGTAAGACCTTCTCTAGCCACTTTTAGTCAACATCTTACTGGACAGCCAAGCCAGTGTAATTAGGCAAAAAAAAAAAAAAAAAAAGAAATTAAAGGCATTCAGATTGGAAGGAAGACCTAAAACTGTCTTTATTCACACACGACCTGATCCTGTATGTAGAAAATCCTAAGGAATCAACAACAATAACAACAATATTTACTAAAATTAATAGCAATGAAGTCACAGTTTATAAGCTTAATATCAAAATTTAATTGTATTTCTGTCTACTAGTAACAAACCATTCAAAAATGAAATTAAGAAAACAATTTCATTAACAGTAGCATCAAAAATAATAAAATATTTAGGGGGAACGTTAACAAAGGATATGTAAGATTTGTACCCTGAAAGCTATAAAATATCACAGGAAGAAATTAAAATAGATCAAATAAACAGAAGGATATACCATGTTCATGAATTAGAAGACTCAATATTGTCGAGATGTCAAGTTCTCCCAAATGGATCTACAGATTCAACACAATCCCCACCAAAATCCCAGCAGGCTTCTTCTCTTTTGTTTTGGTAGAAGCTGGCAAGCTGATTCTAAAATTCATATAAAAATTCGTAGCACTTAGAATGTGCAAAACAATTTGAGAAAGAAGAAAATTGGAGGACTTACACTACCTGACTTCAAAACTTATTACAAGCTACAGTAATCAAGAAAGTGTAATGTGGGCTTAAGGATGGGGATATAGACCAATAGAACAGAGTTGAGAATCCAGAAATAAACCCATATATTTATGTTCAATTGATTTTCGACAAAGGTGCCATGAAAATTCAATGGGGGAAAAGTAACGTTTTCAACAAGTGGTGCCGAGGCAATTGGATATCCATAAGCAAAAAGAACAAAAGCCAAAAACCAAACCAAAACAACAACAAAAAAAACCCCCAAACTTTTCCTCACACTACACCCCAAAATTAACTCAAAATAAATCATAGACCTAAATGTAAGAGTTGAGTCTAAAAACTTCTATGAGAAAAAAATAGCAGAAAATGTTCATGTCCCTGGATTAGGCAAACAGGTCTTAGATGTAACCTCAAAAGCATGAGTCATACAAGAAAAGATAAGTTGGACTTTTTACAATTTAAAACTTTTGTGTTTTAAAAGACATGATTAAGAACATGAAAAGACAGCCGCAGAATGGGAGAAAATACTTGCAAGTCATATATCTGATAAAGGACTTGTATCCAGAACATATAAACAACTCTTACAACTCAATAACAGAACTACTTAATTAGAAAATAGGCAAGAGAGTTGAATAAACATTTCCCCAAAGAAGACTATGAATGGCTAATAAGCACATGAAAAGTTGCTCAACATCATTAGTGATTAAGGAAATGCAAATCAAACCCACAACTAGAATGGCGAAAAGAAAAAAGGCCAACCATACCATGTATTTGCAAGGATATAGAGAGAGTGGAACCTTTGTACATTACTGGTGGGAAATCAAAATGGTACAGACCCTTTGGAAAACAGTTTAGAAGTTTTTTAGAAAGTTAAACAGAAACTTACCATATGACCCATCAATTCCCCTCTTAGGAACCTGACCGAGAGAAATGAAAACATATGTCCATACACAGACTTGTAGATAAAAGTTCACAGCAGCATTGACCATAATAGCCCCAAACTGGAAACAATCCAAACGTCTATCAACTGGCAAATGGATAAACAAAATGTGGTTGATCCATACAACAGAATACTATTCAGTGTTAAAAAGAAAAGAAATACATGATGCAGCACAGATGACCCTCAAGAATGTTACATTGTGTGAGAAAAACTAAACACAAAACACCACAAGTTGTCTGATTCCATTTATATGAAGCATCCAGAAAAGGGGAATTTCTAGCCTTATAGAAATTTAAGGATACAGAGACAGAAAGCCGGTCAGTGATTGAGTGTGGCTGGCGGTGGGAGCTGGGAATGATTGCAAATGGAATTGAGGGAATTTGGGGGTGTTGAAAAATGTTCTAAAACTTAGCTTTGATGACGGCTGCACATCAAACTAGAAATTTACTAAAATGTGTTGCCGACATTTACATTGGGTGAATTTTATGGCATGTAAATTATACCTCAAAAGAAAGCTTAAAAAAAAAAGATTACAAACAACATTAGGTTTGTATAACAATGATAATAGACTTTAAGGGAAAAAAGAACACTACTTGAGAGAAAGCGGGTGTTATGGAATTAGAAAACATTGACTCCAGCAGGGAATATATAAAAATTTGGATATTATATGTATCTGATCATAAGCTCTAAAAATACATTAAGCGAAAATTGACAGAAATATAAAGAAAACTAGAAAAATTCTCCACAATTGTTGGCTCTTCAACACATTTCTCAGTAATGATAGATCAAGTAAGATAAAAACATTCCAGGGAGGATATAGATCTCAACAAAACAATTAACAAGCTCGTTCTAATGAACACAAGTATAACACTGTACCCAGCAACTTCAGAATACACATGGTATTCAAACACAGAAGGTACATTTACAAAAGTTGATGACGTGTTGTACCTGTAAAACATATTTCAAAATGTTCCAAGAGACTGATACCCTACAGGACTTCCCTGGTGGCACAGTGGTTAAGAATCCACCCTGGTCTGGGAAGATCTCACATGCCATGGAGCAACGAAGCCTGTGCACCACAACTACTGAGCCTGTGCTCTAGAGCCTGCGAGCCACAACTCCTGAACCCCATGCGCCACAACTACTGAAGCCCGCACGCCTACAGCCCGTGCTCTGCAACAAGAGGAGCCACCGCAATGAGAAGCCCGCGCACCGCAACAAAGAGCAGCCCTCGCTCGCCGCAACTAGAGAAAGCCGCGCAGCAACGAAGACCCAACACAGCCAAAAGTAAATAAATAAATAAATTTATTTAAAAAAAAGATTGATACCCTACAGACCACTTTCTTTGACGATAGAGGAATAACAATTATAACAATGACAAAAATCCTATTCCAAAATAGCTCCTGGGATAAACAAGAGGTCATAATGGAGACTAGAAAAATCTTTGCGTGAATGAACATTAAAATTAAATGCTATATATCAAAACCTGGGGGGTGAAGTTTGAGTGGTATTTAGAGAAAAATAAAAGTATAGTCTTCAATGCACACCTTAGAAATCTAGAAAGTTTTAGAATTCATAATTATCCAACCTAAGAAGTTAAAGAAAGAATAAGACATTAAGCCCAAGTAAATAGAAGGAAGAAAATAAAGAGAAGTGGACGAAACAAAACCAAACCGACCAACGAGAGGATCGACTAGGTCAAAAATTTGTTGAAAACATGAATAAAATCATCAACTGGCTGGCAGGCTTGACCAATGGAAAAAAGTGAAAGTGTAAACCAACAATATTGGCAATAAAAAAGGGGCCTAACCACTGACGACACGGATGCTAAAATGCCGATAAATGCCAATAAATGTGAAAACTAGGAGGGAACGTACAAATTCTTAAAATACGCAACTTATCAAAACTGACACAAGAAGAGATAGAAAACCCCAACTGTCCCATAACCATCCGAGTCATTGACTCGATGAAAAACCTGCCCACAAAGAACGCACCAGGCCTAGGCGGCTTTACCTCCAAGTTTCCCCAAACGCTCAGGGGAAGAGAATCCTCCCCCTATACGGAATATTCTAGAAGATGGAAGAAGGGGGAACACTTCTCAACTCGTTCTGTGAGGCTCACGTACATGGGCTACCATAACCCAACGAGGACACTGTAAGTACACATCACACCCACAAATGTGGACAGAAAAACTCTGAGGAAAATATTAGCTGGAGGGTTTCAGCAGTGTGTAAGGAAGCTAATACAACGTGAAGGACTGGTGTGTGGCGGGGAGAGGCCAGAGGCCACATAGATGTCTGGAAAAATAATCTAAGCCCAAGATGATAAAGGCCTGAACCCAGCGGGGGCGACGCGCAGCTGGCGTGCAAGGGTGAGCCGCTTGGAGGGGCTCTCAGGGTGGTGGCAGGAGCAGGGGGTGTGGCTGGGATGACTAGGACTCCGGGTCCTGCTTTTAGGCCTGGTGGGTGGAGAAGTCTGGGAGGGGGACAGAGCAGGAGGACGGGGGTCTGGGGCAGACGGGGGTCCTGGGTGACCGGGCCTACCTGGTCCAGGGCAGGGGCTGGGGAGCCCGGCCTGGGGGGCATTCCTGTCAGGCAGAAAGGTGTGCCTGGCTAGGGTTCTAGGCTGGGGGGCGGTGGAAGGAATGTCGGGGGGCTGGGGGGGCCCTTCCCACCGACAGTCTCTGAACTGGGGCCTGGAAACCCAGGACTCCCTGTGTCCGGCTCTGAGCCATGAACATTTCCGGCAAAAACAGAGAAGAAAGAAATTCTCCCAGCCCACTGTGTTCCTCATATCAGCAAAAGCAGTGTGAGCTGAGCTTGCAAAATAAACAGGGCTCAATGTAAACACTGCAGCAGGTCCTGGGGACGGAGCTAAGAATACACACTGGGGGAGGAAGGTGGGAGCCGACTTCTCCATCGGGTCCCCAGAGAGCCGCAGGGTCCCTGCCCCGGAGCAGCCCTGACGGGGAGGGGCCGGGGCGCTGGGGGCCGCGTTCTCAGGACCCGTCCCAGGCCTGGCGTGTCGGAATCTGACCGCTGCCGCCCGTGGACCTTACTGCTTGCCCTCACCTTGGCCCTCAGTGCTCCTGCGCGGCCTCTTCTCGACCAGACCCCTTCTGTTTGGGCAATACTCTCCTGCTTTCTTCTGTCTCTCTCTACCTCATCTCCCCTTCTGTCTGTGGCTTCCGCCGGGACCAGCTCTTTACCTAACCAGCTAACTAGGCAACCGCTCAACCTCTCCGGGCCTCAGTTTCCCCACTGGTGAAAGAGACTTCATTTGGGCAAACGAGTCCTTGCCAGGGTAGCGAACGCAACGTGACAAAGCAGTTCAAGCCCTCTCCTCGCACAGCTAAGGGGGCCAGCGGGCTCCCCAGGCCAGCGGGCGGCAGGCTGCGGCGGGGGAACGCTGTGTCTGCTCCCCATGCCCCCGGAGCGAGGCAGGCCTGCACAGCCAGCCCGGGCCAGGGCCAGGGGGCATCCTGAGGGCGGGTGGGGGGCTCTGAGCAGGAGTGTGAGCTGCAACGAGGCTGCAGGACCCCGGAGAGAAGGAAGTGGGGGGGGGCCGTCCAGCCCATGTGGCCCCTGGACTGGACATGGGAAGGAGACTCCTTGCCGGGAAACAGAGGCCCCCCTGCACAAGCTGAGCTGGCCTCCCCCACCCCCGGTGACTCCCTGCAAGTGGACAGCCCGGACACTGACCCTCAGAATGACCTGCGCCCAGGACGGGGATGGGGGCAGCCGCTGTGCCCCCCGAAGTCCCCTCCCCCTCCTCTCCAAGCCCCTCGTCCTGTGGCTGAGTGAGCCGCCGGGCCGGGACCGCCGTCACCGCGGAGGGCCTGAGCTGAGACGAGGAAGCAGTTGGGGGCCAGGCTCCCTTCCGGCCTGAGGCCAGCCCGGTGGGGTTGGGGGAGGTCCGGGGCTCCGGCTGGGGCTGGCGGGCCGGCTGGCACTGCCACCACTGCAGGCCTGCTGGGCTTCCCAGGGCTGGACGGCTGCTGGATTTCCTGCCCCCAACTTCCCTCAGTCAGCAGGATTGCGAGGGGGGTTGTTTATGGTCCCGATGGCTGCGGTGATAACGTGGGGCCTGGGACACGCCACTGTGCCCTCTGGGCCCGGCGGGGCCCTTTCCCAGGGTCTGTCCCCGAGGGGGGCATCGGCTAGCGGGGGCGGGGCTGGGCAGGCTGAGCTGGACGCCGGCCCACGGCAGCCTCTGCCCGGGTCCAGCACGTGTCCACGGGGCAGAGATTCAGCGTGGAGCACGGCCTGCTCCCTGCCTTGAGACCTGGGGGCATGACTGTGCCTCTTGGGCGGAATCAGCTCCTGGGAGGCAGGATGGGGACGAAGGCGACACAGAGCCCATCTCCCTGAGTGTGTGCGGAACATCCGGAATACTTGCTGCCCAGAAACGGCCCCTGTCCCGGGCGCAGAGCCTGACGGTGGAGGCCACCAGGGGCCTTGCTCCCAACCTTGCCCCCAGGGATCAGGGACTCCAGAAAACCCTTCCCTTTGTTGTTCAGATCTGAAGAAATGTGGGCCCATAATTCTGTATCCCCAAGGCCAACGTGGGCCGCACCTCAGCCCGCCACACCGACCCTGGCTGCACAAGGGCTGAGCCCTGGCTCTCAGACCCCCACCGGCGGCCAGATGGCTCCAGGGGACCCTGTCTCCTACCCTTCATCACCCCCAGAGGACACCAGGCTCTGGTTTAGGTTTCAAGGGGTGGCCTGTCCGGAGGAACAGTGGGCAGAGCCGTAAGAGAGGCCCAGGACAGTGGGACAGGGGACAGAACCAGACCAGGGCAGGGACTTGAGGAGGGGTGAGCACATTTGGATGACAGGGCAGCGGGGCGCTCTCAGGGCTGCTGGGTGGGGGCCGGCTCACGCACCCATGGGCCACCACGACCCCTGCCAGCGGCGGGGGCCAGTCAGTGAAGGCTGCCTTGGCCAGAGCTGGGCAAGGAGGCGGGGGTGGGGGTGGGGGGCCCTGGGTCCTTTCCCCGGCTCTACCTCTGCATCCATTGATGTCTGGAAGCCCCGCCCCACCGGTCCCCCCAGCCGGGTGCCTGGTCTGCTGTACTGGGCGTGGCCACCTGCTGCTTCTCCTGGAATCTGCCAGCCCCGAGTCCCGGGTCCCACACGAGGAGAAGAGTGAAAGCCAAGGACGGGTCACCAGAGAGGCGGAGCCCAGGCCCCAGAGCCTCTGATGCCGCTCAGCCTGGGCAGCTGACCGTTCCTAGCTTCAGTACCCATCCTGCCAGACAGGGCATCTGCCACTGGACCACCTGCCTGGGCACAGGAGAGCCACCAGGCCCGCCGAGACCTGACGGAGACGGGCCAGCCCTCCAACGGGGTCAGGGTGTTGGCGTCACACAGCCCTAGAGGGCCAGGCCCGAAGTGAGAGCCCCCGTGGGCACCTGGACAGCGGCCCTCCCCCACGTACAGGATCGTTGCCCCGTACCCGCCCAGGCCAGGGAAGACTGCTGGTGGGCAGAGGGTCGTCCTGCAGGCCCAGGCCAGGGGGGTGGGGCAGGAACCCGGAGCTGTGCCCCTGCCCGCCTGCCCAGCTGCAGCAGAGATGGACACGGGCCAGAGCCAGGCGTTGCCCAGGAAACCGAGAGTCGGACGCATCCCTGCTCAACCGAAATTCCTCTATTTTTAGCCCCCCGGCTGCTTTCAGATAAAGTCCATGTAGATGAACGAGCTGTTCGGCAAGATCACAGCCTGCTCCAAACCACGGAGACTTCAAAGGGCGCAGGCCGCCCCCTCCCATTCCACAGATCCTCCGAGGCTCCCAGGATGCCCTGGGAAGGGGTTCCGGAGCTGAGAGGCGGGGCCGCGGGCACAGAGCCCGGCGGGCACTGGGGTGTCCCGGCCACCGAGGCTGCCGGTGCCCTGGAGCGGAGGGGGCACGGCGTCCACGTCCCACCGGACAGCCCGCAGGGCCTCGGCCGTCACTCCCCACCTCCCTTGCTGTCAGGACCCTGCGGAGGAGGGTCCTGGAGCCCACACCCCCTCCTCCCCACTTGACGCACCCTCGTGTCCCTGTCGGCACCTCTGAGTCCCTGAGTGCAAGCGGGCTGGGGGCTGCCAGTGGACAACACTGCCCACCTCAGCGTGCACCGGGCGGTCCTCAGCTATGCCAGGGAGGAACTGTGGGCACTCGGTGCCACTTGCCAATAATGATGCCACTTGTCAGAGGTCTAAGACCAGCCTGGCCTTCAGCGTCCTCCTCCCGCGGGGACCGACGCCCAGTGCACATGAGAGAGGAGCTGAAGCCCTACATCAGGGAGCCCACACCGAGCACAGGTGGAAGGAAGGAAGGAAAGAAGGAAAGAGGGAGGGAGGGAGGGAGGGAGACCCCAGACACCTAGGGCACCATCCAAGCCCTGCACGCTCAGGACAGAGCTGGAGAGTGAAACGCCGCTGTGGACGGCACCGTCTGGGCCCCAAGGCCGCTGCCCGCCGCCCGCCAGCAGCGACGCTGCGTGGCCCGCGAGAGCTGGCGTGGGCTCGGGCGCCTACCTTGTCCTCCACACGGTTCAGGCGGGCACCGATCGTGTTGCTGCCTCGGTCCTTACTCTTCTCTGTGGGGTTAAAGCACCCAAGTCAGGGACGCCTGGGCTGGCAGATGGGGGGGGTGGGCAGGTGACCCCGACTGGGCTCGGGGAGAAGGGCGATGGGGGTGAGGGAGTGAGGGTCAAAGGCCCGAACCTATGGGAATGTCTCTTAGAAGCTCTTCTGTGCTGAGAACCTCAGGGGCGGCAGTGGGTGGGCCGGGCGCTGGCTTGCTTGTCCCCACTCCACCCTTTCCGGTTCTGTGACCTCCGAGAGCCTCAGAGGACAGGCACCCACCCTGCCCGGGGGCTGCCTGAGATGGTGCCCGCTGTACAAAGGTGACATTCCACCCCAAGGGGGAACTTGCTCTGGCCGGGGAGGCCTGTCGCCCCTGCGGGCCCTGCCGCCCTGTCCCTGAGTGAGCTGCACCTCCCACTTGAACTTGGGCTAGGGCAACCCCGAGGAACTGGCCCGGCCCTGCCCTCCCTGGTGTGACCCCCAGCCCCCCTCCGGAAGACATGAGGCCGAGCCTCAGAGCTGGAGAGCAGCACCCACCTTGCTCCCCAACGTTCTAGCTGGCTGCCCACCCCCCAACCCCGCCCCCAGGCCCCCACCTTCCCAGGGTCCTGGTCACGGTTCCACACTCACGTCAATGGCCTAGAAAAGCCCGCCGTCTGTAAGGACGCACGCCAGTTCTTGCACTAACTGAAAATCCCCTGTAAATCGTGTTTGAAGCCAATTTGCTTAGGGTCTACCTGCCCCCCCTCTGGATTTCCTTGCCAGACATGCGCTTTCTGATGGTGGAAGAGGCAGGCGTGGGTGGGTGGAGGGATGGTAGGAGGGTGCGGCCTGGGCTGCCACACCCAGGGTGTCTCCATGCAGAAACCCACCTGAGACGGAGATGAAGAGGGAGGGCTTCCCGATGGACTGGTCCAGCCTGGGGGGGAGGGAGGGAGACGGAGACCAGCTCACGCTTGGCCGGGGCACCGCACGGACATCTGGCCTGTCGGTGGGTGGATGGGCTGATGTGCCCAGCAAGACAAGCTGCCCGCCCCTTCTGGGGGCCGCCCCTCACTGCCACCCAAAAACCAGCCAGGTGCCTCCCAGGTTCCAGAGGCCCATGCTCCCAAGGGGGCTTTGGGGGGCGGCGCTCAGAGGTGAAGGGCAGTGGTTGGGCTGCTCCTTTGTCACCCTCCCTGGGCACAGCAGGGTGCCAGGATAGCCCAGTGTCCTGAATGTTCCCAGAGAGGCAGGCCTGCAAATGGGCCCTTCCGGGGCAAGGCCAGGTCACTGGGCTGGGTGGGCTTCACGTCCCTGTAGTAGGTCAGCGACAGGGGCGGGGGCAGCCTGAGCCCCTGGCCTGGCCTGTGGTCAGGACAGGCACGTCTCCCAGCCACACCCTGCGTCGCACAGAGCTCGGTTCCCAGGCCAGCCCACCGTGGAGATGCAGCTGGTCTGAGCCCACGCAGGCCCCCAAGGACCACGCTGCTTCCATGAGGATGAGCTCTGTGGGCCCCAAGTCAGAAGCCAGAGGACGCCGGCTACCAGGGGTTGAGGTGCTCAGCTCCCAACTGGTAGGGTCTCTCCTGGAGGGGGTGTCTCCTGGGGCTGGACCTGGCCCCTGCTCACAGGGTGTGTGCTGGGCTGTGAAGTGTCCAGCGTCTCTGAGGCATGGCCATGTGTGGAGTGAGCCCCTGCCCCTCCCCCACCCGCTCAGATCCCCCCCCCCCCCGTCCCCCGGGCCCCGCCCCCCGGGCCCCGCGCGCCCACCTCCTCTGCAGCTCCTTGATGCGCACCATGAGGTTGAGGTGGCCCTGGGAGTACTGCTCGATGACATCCCGCACGTCGTAGGGCTTCCGCGCTTGCTGCGGTGGGAGAGAGAGAGTCACGCCGCGGGCGCAGCGTTAGCGCAGTGACCGCGCCCGCCTTCCGTGGTCTTCCAGGATTTAAGGAGCTGCCCGCGTGGCACCACGGGGCGGGCCTGGATCAGCGCACATGCAGTGGCCGGGCTCATCCTCCCCGGGAGCTGGGTGACCCTGGGCCAGTACCTCGGCCTCTCTGGGCCTCAGCTTCCTGCCCGCTCACCCGCAGGGACCTGCCCACTCTCCCTTTCCAGGCCACTGGTCCCTGTTTTCAAGCTGCCTTGGAAGAGCTGGCCCAGGCGAGGGCCTGGGAGCGGGGGGCCAGCATGGCCGCCAGTCACTGCGTGGAGGGCACAGCTCCGTGCGGCCACCGCCTGCCTGGGCCCCAAGCTCACCCTCCACACACTTGTCGGCCGGCGCACCCACTGCTCTTGGGACGGGGAGGTGGCCCACCCCACCCCCTTCCTAGGCAGTCCCCTGAGCTGAGCAGGGGTGGCCCCGGGGGACAGGCCTCCTGCTGGGGCTCCCAGGCTGCCTGGGAAGGGAGGTTGGTCCCACGGCAGGCCTGCGGCCATGGGGGCAGGGAAGGTAACCCCAGAGCTCCAGGCTCTGCGCCAGCCCTGAGCCCATGAATGCATCCGGGGCTCAGGTGAGACCACAGCAGAGAGAACGGGGCTTCTCACGACGTCAGCAAAACGCCCAGGGAGCATCGGGCTGGCCGTGTCGGGGTCTGATGGCCCAGGAGGCCCTTCGCCCACACAAGCGAGCCAGAGCTGCGTGGGGATATAGGCTACTTCTGTTGGGAGAACCGCGGGGAGACGGGGCTGGGGGCCCCAGGTGGTCTCATTAACCCTGAAGGACCCACACTAGTGATGGGCTGGGAGGTTCCTGCCTCTTGCTGGGGAGTGTAGGGGGCCTGAGAGACACGCCAGACAGCTGGCAGGCCAGGGCGGGGCCGGCGGGTCAGAGGGTGAGAAGTAATAAGGCACAGATGCCCGTTGAGGGTCAGGGCCAGGTCTCAACCCTGGGAGCCCCAGGCCACCTGTCCTCCCTGCCCACCTGAGGCCTCCTTCTCCTTGGGGTGCCACCCCAGAGACTGGGGCTACCCCAGGCTAAGGGTAGGGCCACCTCTGCCTTCCAGAAAGATGGGGTTCCCCTGAGGGCAGGGTCCTGCCTCGATCTCTGGGCACCCTTCGGACATGTCCAGGGGCCCTGCCATCAATGCTGGCGGCTTAACTATGTTCTCGCAGCTCCCCACATCGTCCTGGACCCCAGGAACCCCGGGGCAGCGCAGAATCCTCCTCCCTGTCAGGGACTCTGGGCACAAGAATTCCAGGGGGTTCCTGCTCCCACAAGGTCCGCCAGGCGGGGCCCTCACAGGTAACACCCAGCCCCGCTTTGGGCCCCGGGACCGCCCTGTGTCCCTTTGTGGCCTACATGCGGAGGCCCGTGGTGGGGTCTCAGGGTCAGGAGGGGGCGGGACTCTGGCAGGCTCTGACTTGCCACACACTCAGCTTCATGACAAGGGTAACAGTGGCCCTTAGCTACAGGCTAGTGGTAATACCCCAGGGCTCAGTTTGTCCTTCTGTGAGTTGGGGATGCGGAGCCCTCTGGCTGGCAGGGAGGGAGTGGGGATGAAGTCAGATGGTAGGTGAGAAAGGCCAGCGGGTCCTGAACTGGCTCTCGCCAGGAGAGCCCGAGGTGGCCGTGACAATGTCTGCGGCTGAGCCCAGGGTCTGCACTGCTGTTCAGCGCACACGCCACTGAGTTGTGATCTTGGCCTCCTGTGAGCAATACTGGGCACTTCCAGGCCTGCTGGAGCCGTCTGGGGTGGGATCAGAAGAGGGGAAGTCTGGGTTCAGAGGTCAAAGTGGGGCGGGCCTGGCCTGGAATGGAGCGGGTCCTTGCCCTGGTACCCCAGACGCCCTGGGAGGTCACGGCCCACGGCGTGCAGGGGAATCTGGGCGCCTGAGCGTGTTAAAAGCCTCTGTGTGCACAAGTGAATACGGATGTCCCCGTGGGAAGGCATAAGAGTACAGGTGACAGGTGTGTGTGTGCCCGGGCACGCGTGTGCATGTCTGCAGAAGCGGGGGTGCGGGTGGGGTGGGGCTCGTGAGCAGGCCGCCCACCCCCGGCCTCGCCTTGTCTAGGGTGTGGACCACAACAGGGTAACCGACGCCCGACTGACACCCAGGACCCGTGGCGCGGTGGGGTCCCAGGCCCCCTGAGACTCGTCTCGGAGCTGAGAAGTTCGCCTCCCGCCCCCCAACCAGGGTCTGCTCAGAGCTCCTGGAGGCCTTTGTCGAGTGGTGGCCTGGGGCCCGGCTGGAGACATCATCTCAGCTTTCTCTCTAGAGCTCATTTCCTTGGCAGCAGCAGGAGCCTGAGATGAGCCGAGATAATGCCGGGCTGTCCAGACTGACCGCCGGTGGACATGTGAGTTCAAGGCAAACGTGAAGGGCTGAGAGGCTCTGGCTCCTCCGGCCAGACGCAGGGGCGGCCAGCTGGGCACTTATCGGCAGGCGAGGCGGGCAGGGGGGCCACCCGCCACTTCTGCAGCCCCTGAGGCCAGATGGGGGTGGGCGTGCAGCAGACAGACAGACGGGCTGCTGCGGGGGAAGGGACGGCCTCCCTGACAGCTGGGCCTGGGTGGGGGGCCGCCCCTGGAGCCCCACAGAGCCCCTCACTGCCAGGGACTCGTCCACCGCTTCTACGTCCGTGCGTGGGTCCCTCCTTCCTGGAGGCCTCCTGCTGCCCCAGCTTCTGGCCTTGCTCAAACCAGGAAGCTCCCGGGAGCGCCTCTGCTCAAAGGGCCCCGCCTAATTTATTGAAGGCCCCCCAGGGGTCCTGCGCCGAGGGGAGGGGCAGGGAGCAGGGGAGGTGAGGCTGCCCAGCCTCCTTCCGGAAGCCTCCAGGCCATTCGCAGGACCCTGGCCTGTGTCCTGAGGCAGAAAAGGAGACCCTCGGCCTGGAAGGGAGGTCAGCAACCAGTTGTCTTGCCTGCATGTCTGTGACGGGCGCTCACCAGCGTCCACAGCTGCTCCAGCCACTGTGGCGCCCATCTGCCCAGGGCGGGCTGTGGTTCTGAGCTGGAAGCTGCTCACATCGCTACCAGAGCTGGGCCTGCCATGAGCCCCAAGGTTCCGCCTGCCCTGCTGGGTGCCCCAGACCCTGGAAGCAGCCCCCAGGAAGCCTGGTGTCCACCCTGGCACGGCCCTGCGTGGCCCAACAGGGCCCCAGGCGGAGGTTATGGCCTCTGCCCTGCCGGGGCCTGCTCTGGAACGCTGGTGGCCCAGCTGCTCAGGCTGGGGACCGTCCCCATCCTGGAAGAGTCCCCGCTGACCCCTCTGCTCCCCAGGTTGATGTCTGTGGTTTTAGACGTCAGCACCAACGGACCTCGAGCGAGGGCGACACATTGTGGCCCTTCCGGGGGCCTCTTCTGCTCTTGGGAGCAGTCCTGCCCAGACGTGACCCCCGAGGGGGTTCCTGCCATTCCTCCTCCTCCCTCCCCAGGAGGCCAGCCCGCCCTCACCCAGCGCCCCCTGAGCTCCCTGCTCCACCAAGCCACCCCTCTGCTGGTACCGCCAGGGCAGCGGGCCCTCGGGGGAGGAACAGCCACAGAACCCAGACGCCCTCTGTCCGGGACCGTCGGATCTCGCCCAGAACACTGCTGGGCAGACCTCCTGGCGCCGGCCGACAATAGCATTCACCACAACTCTTTTGTTTCAACAATGAGGAGTCCCAGGCCCTGGCGGGAGTCTTAGCACAACTTGGCCCAGTTTGGTGGGGAATGGCCCCCCTCCAGGGCTGCAGGCAGACAGACGGGCAGGCAGCAGGATGCCACCGGGGACTCTGTGTGCAAACCACCCAGCCAAGGGGGCCACGGGTGCTGCCGGGTAGCCGGAGGAACAGGGTGGCCGGGGCAGGGCCTCACCAGGGCTGTCCTTGGGGCCGGAATCAGTGGCGGTCGTGTCATGGCAGAGCCTGTGTGAGGGCTGGGCACCCGTGGACGCCGTCCTGGGCCAGGCCCTTGGGCTCCTGCTCCCACTACCAGCGGAGGAAGGGTTCTTCCCCAGGGCTGCCGGGGGCTGGGGTCTTTCCAGAACCCCGCGCCGAGTCTGGCTCTGTGGCCTGGGTGGTGAGGGCTCTGCTGAGGGGGCTGGAACGAGCCAGCGTCAAGCCTTCAGCCTGGGGTGGGAGGTGCAGCCCAGAGGGGGCTGGCTCTTGTCCCAGCCTCGCTGTGACCTCCCAGGGGGTGTGAACAAGCCCCCCCACCAACCTCCCCTGCTTGGCGAAGCAGGCCCAGGGGATGTGGGTGTTGGTTGGCTCTGGGCGACCCCCAGTCCTGGCTCCACCAAGGACTCACTTTTGAAAGGCACCAGTGGCCAAGCCTTCTGGAAAGAGAATGGCCTCCCCCAAGGGTCCCTGCTTCCTAAGGTTCCATGTTCTCAGAGTCAGGGCTGAGCTGGGCCCCGCTCCTCAGACGGAGGACGGTCCCCACGTAGGAAGGAGGGCACCAAGCCTGCCGCCAGCTGGCTTCCTCTGCGGGCTCCCAGGGGCTGCAGGAGACCCACCCCTGGCAGGAGTGCCGATGGGGAAGCCCACAGTCTCCAGCCCCGCCCAGCCAGAGAGACCCTACCTCTCCCTGCAAAGGTGGGCCACCCCGGGGCACAGAGCAGGGCTGGGTCTCCCCTCTGTTCCGACTCCCACAGGGTGGGCGAGGGGCACAAGAGCCCTGAGCCGGCCTGGGACAGAACACTTCCTGCCCAGGTGACGCAGGGCGGGCTCTGCACCCTCCCCGAGTCACTCCCACTCCTGTCGGGTTGGGGGTGGGAGGGGCCAGTGAGCCCTCGGGCTCTGCGTGCCTCTGGGCTCTGCGCCGGCCTCAGGGTCCAGGCCGATCAGGGAAGTGTCCCTCCAGGGTCTGCTGTCTTGGGGACGGATCCTGAAGTCATGGCAGGGTGTTTGACGGGTGAAGGGTCAGGTCTCAGGTACGGCAGGGCATGGGGACCCCGCAGCCTGCGCTGTGGGTGGGTGGACCAGGGCAGGAGGGCTGAGTACAGGACTCACCTGGAATTTCTTCTTGGCCACAAAATACTGCATGCGCCTAATGACCTTGATGGTGGCCCGGTGGTGCTCCCGCAGCCTGCAGTGGAGAATGGGGAGGAGGGCGTGAGTGTGGACCAGATGGTCATCCCGCGCCCACCACTCTCAGAGGCTCGGAGGCTTCCCAAATGTGCCCCCCATCCCCGGCAAAGGGCTGGGCCTTTCCAGAAACAAGGAGCGTGATCGACCCCCTCCGATGGGGATCTGCAAGCTCACATCCTGGTGGCAGGAGGAGGGGCTGAGGCCAAGAGGCTTTAAATTAGGGGGATGACCCTAGAGGGACCCTCGCCTCGCTTGTCGCTCAGAAGTGGGGGAGGAGTCAGGGTCCCGAGTTGGCAATGGCTCTGCCCCTCACTCACGGTAGAGCCGCAGAAGCTCCTTTCTACCCTTGGGCCTTCCGGCTGCTCACTAGGAGCGTGGGGAGGGGTACAAACAGATGACAGCTAAGGTCCCTTCCAGCTGGAAGGTTTTATAGCCCGCCCACCGGTACCCACTTGGAAAATACAGGGCTGCCGGACAAATGAGCCAGGGATAGCTACCACCTGAGCCACCCTGCTAAGGAGACCGTGCGGTATCCCCTCTGAAGTTCCTTCTAGAAACATCATTAAAAAGGGAAACACAATCGTTGATATATATATATGTTCACAGGAAAAAGACCGGAAGGAAATACATCCACATGGAACCAGTGGGGATTTTCCTTCTGCCTCTGAGGCTTGCATCTGACCAAACCTTCTGCTGAGAACACCACCACAGCTGTGTGATGGCTTTGAGAGCAAGGAAGACTCCAAGGGCTGAGATCCCAGAAGAGAAACGAACTGGGAGAGCCCACGTGTGCGTTTGTGCGTTTGTTGTGTGGGGCATGCTAGCCGAATGGGAGGCAGGGGGCTCCCTGGGCCGGCAGGAGTCCAGGGCTGCAAAGACATCCAGGACTTGATGGGCCAAGATCCTGGTGAATGGGGGGCCACAGGGAAGGAAGCCCCCTTTCACGCAATTTCCCCTTGAAGCATTTGTGAACTAAGCCGCACAGCATGGGGTGAGATTCTGAGAAACGGAGCAAGAAGCAGCTGCTAGAAGGATAAAAGGCTAAGCAGAGGCCTCCACAGACTCACGTCACTGGGGAGGAGAATTGCGATTCAGAGTCACCAAGGAGACGGGGTCCTGGCAAACACCCCAAGCTTTCAGATGAGACCCCCCCAACCCTGCCATAGCCTCAAATCACCTCAATCCCCACCTGGAGCAAGGTGCGCTGTCCCGCACCTTTTGCACGCCAGAGAAAACTGAGTTATCTGTAGGGATAAGATCATGGAGCCTCTGTTCTGTTTTTAATACTCAACAGACTGAAAACAAATGGACAAAACAGACCACGGAAACAGATCTAAAGATGTGGTGGATTCAATGCCTTAAAGACTGGTAGCTCTTGCATCAAGAGATAGAGTTGGTTTTCTCACTGCTTGAATTTGGGCTGACCTTGACCCTTATTGTGATGAGAAGAATGCTGGGGAAGTCCCACTGTGTCTAACTTGTGTGCTCTTGGAATGGGGCCGCTTGAACCACCTGAGCTGGCTGGCTGGAGAGGCCGCGTGGAGAATCATGGTCTCTGGCCAAGAGCCAGCACCAAGCAATAGGCATGTGAATCGAGGCCATCTTCGACCCTCCGGCCCTGATAAGCGTCCAAGGGGACTGCAGCTGTGAGAGTCACCCCACGCAGAGCCAGCAGGACAACCTCCCGGCTGAGCCGAGCCCAGATGGCTGCCCCACAGACTCATGAATAAGGAAAGAGCTGCAGCGTGAAGCCACTAACTTTAGGTGTGGTTTGCCATGCTGCAATAGATGAAAAGAAATTAGGACCCCAAAGTGGGGTACATCATACCAAAATCCTGAAACGCATAGTGCTGGTTTGGGGACCAGGCATTGGGCAGAGGCTGAAAAACAAAAGGCCTATCGTAAGATGCTGGACTTTGGACAGGGTGCCGTCTCTAATCGCAGGAGACTTTGGTGTCTCTTGGAGGGGTGAGTGAATTTTACTTTGGGGGGAATGTAAACATTTATGGCCAGAGGGTGGGCGGGGGGAGGTTAGAGATGGGTGTAAATCCTTTGCAGTTCCCCCCAATCGGAGTTCCCCCCAACTATTTCCATCATCACGGAATGCTGCTGCCATGTGGACATGTCTGAGCTGGGCTGCTAGAAAAGCCGCGTGGAGGAGAGCTGAGGCACCCTGGCTGACAGCCCGACAGCTCCAGGCTCCGGAGGCTAGCTGAGACCACCCAGTCACCACCCAGCTGCCGCTGGGACGAGCCAGGTGAGACCAGCCAGGTGAGGAGCCCAATACGCCGACCCACAGACTCAGGAGCAAACAGTTGCATCGGTTTGCTTCAGAGTTTTTAGATAAGGACTTGAAAATAACCTTGATAAGTAGGTTCAAGAAAATAGATGACAAGATGGAGAATTTCACCAGAGAAGTAAAATCTATATGAAAAAGAAAGAAAGGAAATTCCAGAACAAAAAGGACCCTCATGGAAATTAAGAAATGCAGTAGATGAATTTGCTGGCAGAGGAGAAGAGAATATTTGTGAATTGGAGAAAATAGCCAGGTTAGAGTATGGAGGGAAAGTAGAATTAAACATCTAGGAAAAAGTGCAAGGCATATAAGATGAGGTTAGAAGTTCTAATACGTGTAACACCTTAGAAGGAGAGGAGGCGAAATGGAGAACAAATCATTTTGAAGCCTCAGTGGCACAGAATTTCCCCCAAATGATGGAAGACATCAAGCCACGGATTCAAACAGCTCTTTGGATCCAGCTGGAGAGAGAGACAAGGTACAACAGACCCAGGCCCATCAGAGTAACCCTGCTGAAGACCACAGGGAACATTGCAGAAGCTCTAAAGTCAGGGGGGTGGGGGTGAGAATGATGACACATCATCCTGATGGTTGACTTGTCAATGGAAAGGATGAAAGCCAGAATGACGTCCTTAAAGTGCTCAAGGAAAATTCCTACCAATTTAGCATGCTATACCCCATCAAATACGTTCTTAAAAATGAAGGTTCAAGTGAAATAATCCAGTCACCAAAGGATAAACTCCGTATAGTTCCACTTGTGTGAGGACCTAGAGTCATCAAGTCTACAGGGACAGAAGGTACGATGGTGGGGCTGGGCCCGAGGGGAGGGGGGTGGGGAGTGAGCAGTCAATGGGGACAGGGTGTCAGTTTGGGAAGATGAAACAGTTCTGGAGATGACGGTGATGGTTACACAACAACGTGAATGTGCTTAATGCCCCTGAATGATACAGTTAAACATGGTTAAAATGGTACATTTTATGTTATGCATATTTTCTACAATAATTATAAAAAAAGAAGGTGAGGGCTTCCCTGGTGGCGCAGTGGTTGAGAATCAGCCTGCCAATGCAGGGGACACGGGTTCGAGCCCTGGTCTGGGAGGATCCCACATGCCGGGGAGCAACTGGGCCCGTGAGCCACAACTACTGAGCCTGCGCGCCTGGAGCCTGTGCTCCGCAACCAGAGAGGCCGCGACCGTGAGAGGCCCGCGCACCGCGATGAGGAGCGCCCCCTGCTCGCCACAACTAGAGAAAGCCCTCGCACAGAAACGAAGACCCAACACAGCCAAAAATAATAAATTAATAAATTAATAAATTAATTTAAAAAAAAAAAGAAGGTGAAAACTAGACCGAGAGAATTCACTGCTGGGAGACCTGCACTGAAAGAACGACTTAGGGGTCTCCCCAGGTAGAGAGCAATGGTCCCAGAAGGGTGCCCAGAAATACAGGAAGGAATTAAGAATGTAGAAAAGGACAGATATGTGAGAAAGTTCAAGTTAGTAAATTAAAGTGGCTGAAATAATCGTGATAGTGTCTCCTGAGGTTTAAGGCATAGCTATAGCTAAAAATACATGATAAAAATAGCATAAAAGGGAGGAGGCATCAGTGGAGATAAACAGTGGTGAGCACCATGTGTTGTCAGGGAAACGGTAAAAGTGCTCATCTGAGGTCGACTCCAGTGAGTCAAGGATGTGTGTGATAATCTCTGGGCAACCACTGATGGAATAATAAAGGACTGTAGAATTAACAAGCTAATAGGGGATAAAAATTAATTAATAACAAGTTTTGATTAACCCAAAGAAGCAGGAAAGGAAGTCAAACGGAAGTGATGGGACAAATGGGAAAAAGAAAAGTGAGATAGCAGATTGCATGCATTGCAGAGGGACTAAATATTCCAATTAAAAAACCAAGATCGTCAGATGAGATTTAAAAAAACAATTTGATGTTGCCTATAAATATACTGAAATAGATAGGCATAGAAATGCTGACAGTAAAAGGATAGAAAAAGACATACATTGGCGTTGCCCAATGAAAGCTAGTGCAGGTAAACTAATATAAGACAAAGAAGACTTTTATTACCAGAGATGAAGAGGGGATATTTCATCATTTAAAAAGTGGTCAAGGGAATTCCCTGGCAGTCTAGTGGTTAGGACACCATGCTTCCACTGTAGGGGGCAGGGGTTCCATCCCTGGTTGGGGAACTAAGATCCCGCATGCCACGTGGCAAAAAAAAAAAAAAAAAAGTGGTCAAAATTTGGTGGGAAGAGATCAATTCTAAATCTGTATGTACTTAACAACATAAGCTTCAAATATATAAAAGCAAAAGCTGGCAGAACTAAAGGTAAAAGAGAAAATCCACAACCATGGTGGGAGATTTGAATGCACCTCGGTGGGTAACAGATAGAGGAGCTGTGAAAACATCTAAAGAGAGACACGTCTGAACGAACCGAGGAGGAACTTGATGTGATCAACGCTTACAGAACACCGTGCTCAGTGCCCAAAGGGCATCTAAGCTTCCCAAGCACACAGGGAACATCTACCAGAAGGGACCGTGTGCAGGGCTTGAAGAGCAAGTCCCAACAAATTTCAAAGAAAGTAAGTCACATGTGTATGTTCTCTGACCACAGAGAGATTAAGCTAGAAATGAATAAGAAAAAGATAACTGGAAAATCCTTAAGTGTTTTGGAAATTAAATATCTCAAGGATCGAAGAGGAAATCTGGTAAGAATTGAAAAATACTTTTAATTGAATCACAATAAAAATGTTCCGTGTCACAACTTACAGCTAAAATAAGTGCTTGAGGTACCATGAAATAGTGCTTAGAGGAAACTTTATGATCTTAAATCATATATTAAGAGAAGAGGAGAGGCCAAAGTCTGTCTCAAGAAGTTTAAACGATAGTAAATTAAATCCCAAGAAGGTAGATGGAAAGAGATAATAAAGATAAGAGCACAATTCAATGAAATAAAAAATGAACGTTTCGTTGAGGAAAATCAACAAAGCCAAAATTTGATTTTCTGAAAAGACTAACTAGAGATATTTTAAGAACCTATTTAGAGGATATTACGTACAAAAATCATCTTGATAGTTTAGGTAAAATAGATTAATTCCTAAAAACACCACAACATATAAAAGCAGACGTAAGAAGAAACTTAAAAATCCAAATTGCCCAATTTTAATGAAATAAATTAGATTTGGAATTTACACACAAAAAAGCCTTAGGTCTAGATGACTTCACCAGTAGATTCTTCCTTAAATGGGAAGAAATAATACCAATTTTATACAAATCCTTTTAGAGGATGTTTATGAGTCAGTATAACCTTGATATCAAAACCCAACAAGGATGTTTCAAGAAAGAAAAGTCACAGGCCAGTCTCTCTCGTAAACGTGGATGCAAATATCCTACCTGCAATACCAACAAATTGAACCCAATGCCATATGTAAAGATAAATGATCGAGTGTAGTTCAATCCAGTGACGCAAGGTTGGTTTAGCAGCCGAAAACCAATCAACATTATTCACCACATCAACAGAACAAGTAAGAAAACAACATATAAGCAACTCAAAAGATGCAGAAAAACATGTGATAAAACTCAAGGTCCGTTCATAATTAAAAACACAACTCTTAGAGAACTAGGAATAGGAGGAAACTCCATTACGTAAAAAACAAACACGAAAGCAAACGAAATCTATGCAAACGTCATGCTTAATGGTGAAATATTCCTCCTGAGATGGGGAGTAAGACAAGGATGTCCGCCATTACCGTTTCTACTTAATATTATCCCCAAAGTCTCAGCCAGTGCATTGGGTGACGGGAGGGGGGAAGGAAATGAAAGATACAATAATTGGACAGGACAAAATAAAACTTTTGCCATTATTTGCAAATGACATAATCATATATGTTAAAAACCCCTTCAGAATCTTCAGATACATTATTCTATGGCTAAATGAATTTAGAAAGAACACCGGTTTTAAAGATGATATACAAAAAGCAATTGTATTTCTCTATGTTAGTAACAAGCAACTAGAAAATGAAATAAAAAGATACCAATTGTAACGGCATCAAAACCCATAAAATACCTAAGAATAAATCTGCTGGAGGTGAACAAGACCTCTACACAGAAACATACTAGACATTAGTGAGAGAAATTAAAGAGGCCCTAAATCAGTTGAGGGTTACATAATACGTTTATAAATTGGAAGACTCAATATTTGTTAAGAGGTGAATTTTGAGGTATGGGTCAAAAGTACTTCCAATCCATAGCAGAGTGCTTTTATTTATTCAGTTCCGGGGGGCACAATTTTCAAGCTGATTCTAAAATATTGGTGAAAAAGACAAGACAATTTTGAAGAACAACAAAGTTGAGGACTCACACTGCCAGTTCAAAAGGTACTGTAAAGCTACAGCGATGAGTAGAGTGTGCTAGAGAGATGTGGTATTAGAATACGCTTTTAACACAGCCGTGTTAGGTAGAGGATAGATCAGCCGGACAGAATAAAACATTCAGAAGCACAAACACGCATATGTGGTCACTGTGTTTATAACCGAGGCACTATTGCAATCCCGTGGGGGAAAGAATGTTCTCTTCAGTCAATGGTACTGGGACAGTTTGGATAGCTGTATGCAAAAGATATGAACCATGATCCCCGCCACACAGCAGTCACAAAATTAATTCACGTTAGATTTTAGATCAAAGCGTGCAGGCAGAGACCATCAGACCTCCAGAAGAGAGCAGGAGAATATCTTTATGACCTTGGAAGATTTCCCCAACACAAGCAACACTGACAACAACAAAATTCGACAAATCGCCCTTCCTTAAAATTAAGACCTTCTAGACATCAAAAGACATCGTTAAAGGAACGAACAGATGCTCTACAGGCCAGGAAAGGATATTTTCTGGTAAAGGACTTGTAGCCAGGATATATTGAGACTATGCCTACAGATCAGTAAGGAAAAGACCACACGATTTAAAAAGATGATTTGAACAGGTGCTTTTCACGTAGGATGCCCAAATGTCAGTAAGCCCATGAGAAGGCGCTCAACATCATGACCTATTAGGGAAATGCAGATGAAAACCCGAAAGGGGTACCCATATACGCTCGCTAAAATGGCCAAACTTAAAAAGGCTGACAACATCCAGCGTCACAGACGCTGTGGAGTGACAGACGCCCATGCGCTGCTGGTGGGAACGTGTGTTGGTTCACTTTGGAAAGCTGTTTGGCTGTAGCCTTGGGACCTGGCATTTCGCATTCTCCAGATACTTAATCCAGAGAAACGAGTGTTCAGGTCCACCAAATATATCTATCAGAATCTTTATAGCGGCTTCCCTCATAGGAAGGCCAGCCAGTGACAAAGCTGTATGCAAATACGGTTCCGCGCAGGCTCAAGGACAGGCAAGACTGTTCTACGGTGAGAGGAGCCAGGATAGGGGTTACCTGTGGCGGCAGGGGTGGGGGGTGTCGGGGGAGGCTTCCCTGGGGAGGCGGGAAGGAAACTGCAGGTGGGACGGAAGTGTTCTATGTCCTGACCTCGTGGGTTTTTATGTAGGGTATATATACGTAAAACTAAGCTGATCTGTTCCTGCAGGACTCGGGCACTTTACAATAAATAAATCATACCATAGTTTTTTTAAAAGCCTTTCAAGATAAGCAGCTTTTAAAGTTCTCAGGGACAGGTGGTTTCTACTTAGCCCAGAGTTGGCCACTTTTGAGCGCAGAGCATATGAGATGCTCTCCAGTGAGACAAAGGCCCCCCATGTTACTGGACGTTACTGGACGTTACTGGACGGCGGGCCAGGCCCATGTGCAGAAGGCACTCAGGTCTGTGTCCCCGCATCTCCTCCGACCGGGGCTCACCTGAGCACATGCATTCACAGGGGCCCCCTGCATGCAGCACCCAGGCCTGGTGACACTCATGCACCTACATGGGAGGGGGCGGCAACTTACATACTTCAGGACGCACGCGTGCGCGCACGCGCGCGCGCACACACACACACACGCACACGGGCTTGGAGGGGGAGCCAAAGCAGGCTACGGGAGGCCCTGAGATTCCTCCTCTGGGGCTTGGGCCACTGGCCCCATAAGCCCCTCACCCCCGGCCTGAGCCCCGGGAGGGGACGTCCCCTGGCCTCAGGTTCCCGCCTCTTGCAGTCCCCCCAGGTGGTGTGTGAGCAGGCGGTGGCCGGGCCCTCCACAGGTGCCCCACTGGGAAGGGCCCCACTGGCCGTGCCCGCCGAGGCCTGGACGAGGCCCGAGGTTCTCAGATCCCACTTCACTTGAACAAAGGACCACACCCAGTGACTGCCCCAGTGGCCTCCAGGGGCTGCCGCCACCCTCGCCTCTGCCAGGTCCACGGAACAAAGCCATGGCCTTTGCAACCAAGCAGCCCCCCAGGCCGACGGGAAGCCAGGGCTGGGGACACTGGGGCCCGGCCAGCTCCGCTCAGGCCTGCTGCGGCCTGGCCCCTGCTCTGGTGACAGCCCCATGGCCAGCCTCTCTGCTGGACACAAAGACTCTGCGGTCTCTGGGGAAGGGCCTGGCTGGCCCCTCTCTCTGAGGGCCTTCTCCTCTCTCCAGGCTGGGCTTGGCCCGGGGAGGGCGTGAGTGCCCTTTTCTGGTGGCTCCAACACCAGGCAGGTGGGACGGGCGGTAGGACTCACCTTGGGCACACTGAGCCCCGCAGGAGAGCGCGCGTCCCCTTCCCTCTGTCTGAGGAAGGAGGCACCCTCTGCCACCCCTTCGACAGAGAGAAGGACCCGGATGGATACTAGATTTTTATCGATGCTTTTCCCACATCACTTGATAGGATCCTGAGAGTTTTCTCTGTGGCCTGTTGATGTGATGGGTTCTGTTAATGGAATTCTGAATATTGAACCGGCCGGGTTTATCTGGAATAAATCTCACTTGGTTGCGGTGTTTCATTTTTTTATCCATCATTATAGAGTTGGTTGTTCTCTCTCAATAATGTAGAAAACCCCCAGGAACCCACTGCTCAGAATAAAAGCTAGACCCCGACAGCCCCCAATTCAACCATCCCCCTGCCTCTGCCACCCTGGGGAGCCATCGACCTGAATCCATGTCCTTCACTCCTTGCTTTCCTGATTATATAACTTTATCACACTTATACATATCCAAAAAAGGGCATATATTTTTTATTTTAGTGATTTAAACTTTATAGAAACGTATTATGCTTTTCCCTGGGCTTATGTTGCCAACACCCGCCCACATGGTTGTGAGTCACCCTGGTTCGTTCGTTTTGACTGGTGGAAAGGACACCTCTATGTGGACACTCCGAGTACATTCACTCTCCCTCCTGGATGGGCACGTGGCTCGGTGAGGGCAGGACGACACGCACTCCTGGTTACCTTCTCCGGCTGGGCACGGACTGGAGTTTCCCCGGGGTGAGTACCCAGGCATGCCACAGCCGGGTCATCGGTATGTGAAATTGCACCTTACAGGTGATGCCGCGCTGTCCTTCAAAGTGGTGGCTCTGCTAAGCATCCCACTAGAGGTTCAGGAGAGACCCGGGGCCCACATTGCCCCACATCCCCGTCTGCTGCCCTAGTGATCAGGCTTTGGGATTTACACCAGATGACACCAGTGTGAGCGACGCTCTCACACACTGACTGGCCACGTGTCCTCCGCTGTGAAAGGCACAGCCCTGGGCCATTTTTCTGTTCAGTTATTTGTGCACTTATTGATTAGTTTGATGTAAATTGTCTGTCTTTCTCCCTCCCTCCCTCCCTTCCTTCTTTCTTTCTCCCTCCCTCCCTCCCTCCCTCCTTTCTTTCTTTCTTCCTTTCTTTCTTTCTTTCTTTCTTTCTTTCTTTCTTTCTCTCTCTCTCTCTCTCTCTCTCTCCCCCTCCCTCCCTCCCTCCCTCTCTCCCTCCCTCCCTCTCTCCCTCCCTCCCTCCCTCCCTCCCTCTCTCTCTCTCTCTCTCTCTCTCCCTCCATCCCTCCCTTCTTCCCTCCCTTCCTATCTCTCTACCTACCAACCAACCAATTCTTTGTCAATTCATGTATTGGGAATACCTATTCCTGTATTAGGCAGTAAAAGGCTTCCCAAAGATGTTCTAATCCCCAGAACCTATGAATATGTCACCTTACGTGGTACAAGGGACTTTATGGATGCAGTTCAGGTGCTGCACCTTGAGATGGGTAGAGTATTCTAGATTATCCAGGTGGGCCCGATTAGACATTTGAGTCCTTAAAAGTGGGGCCTTTCCCAGCTGTGGTTGAAAGAAGCCGTGACTGTGGGAAAGAGGCCAGAGAGCAGCAATGTGATGGCTTTGAAGGTAGAGGAAAGGGCCAAGGACCCTTTAGAAGCTGAAAAAGGTCAGGCATGGATTCTCTCCTGGGGCCTCCAGAAGGAACCAGCCCTGTGATACCTTTCAGACCCTCAGGCTGTATGGGACTTCTGACCTACAGAAGAACCAAAAGAGGATAAATGCATGCTGTTTGAAGCCACTAGGTTTGAGGGAATTTCTTACAGCAACAATAGAAAACTAGTGCAAATCCCACTTTGACAATTATCTTTTCACTTTTTTAAGGTGTCTTTCAATGAACAGAAGTGCTTACTTTACAGAAACAAATTTATTAATATTTTTCTTTCATAGTCAATGCTTTTGTGTCTCATGTGAGAAATATTCCTTTATGCTAAGTTTTGAAAGATACAAACTAACATATTTTCTAATGGTTATAAGCTTTGTATTTGACATTTCATTCTTAGGCCCATCTGGAGTGAATTTTTGAATACGGTGTGAGGTCGGGGCCCAACTTCACTTTCTCATTATGAATAATCACCTATTCCAGCGACTGGCAATGCCATTTTGATCACACTCAAAAACCTCACATTTGTGCAGGTCTTTTCTGGGCTCTCTATTCCACTGGGCTAATGATCGATTCCTGCACCCACACTGCAGCATCTGAATCACTATGTGTTACACCATATGTCCTGGTGCCTGGAAGAAATGGTCTTTCCCTGAGCTTCTGAAAAAGGTCTTGGTATTTGTGGCTCCTTATTCTTCCACAGAAATTTTTGAATCATCAGATTATGTTTCATGGGGAAAAAAACCTATTGGGGTTTTTATTGGAATTATACTGAATTTATAGATGAAGGAGGAAGAAAGGAATTGACATCTTTATAACACTGTCTCTTATTTATGAATATGGTATATCTTTCCCTTTATGTAAGTTTTTGAAATCTCTAAATAAAGCAAAAATTTTGTTCTTTAAAAAAAAACTAACAAAATAGATAAAGCTCTGGTGAGACTGAGAGAAGATAGAAATAAAAATATTATAAAAGAAAATAAGGCAACATTACAAATAGGGATTTGAAAGCTAATAAAAGAATATTCTCAACAACTATATGCCAGAAACTTTGGAAAACCTAGACAGGAGCGGCTATATTCTCAGGAAAATATCTAACTCAATAGAACGGACTCAGGATGGAATAAAACATTTGAATAAGCCTACAACTACTAAAGGTATTAAAGTGGTGGTTAAAATATCTTCCCATAAGAAAAAGCCAGGGCCAGATGGCTTTATCCCAAATTGTACTAAACTTTCAAGGAACAGATCATCACAATTTTATACAAACATCTTAAACTGAATGAAAAATGAAAACATGTCAAAATTTGAGGGATGCAGCTAAAGCAGGTCTCAGAGGGAAATTTATAGCATTCAATGACATAGTAAAAGAAAAGAAAAGTCTTAAATCAATGATCTAAGTTTCTACCTTAAGAAAGTAGAAAAAGAAGAGCAAACGAAACCCAAAGTAAGCAGAAGGGTGGAAATGATAGCAATATAAGCAGAAATGATTGAACAAGGGAGGAGGGTGTTGCCCTTGTCAGAGATGTGGGCTGCTGTGCTCAGCGCAGCCTGAGGCCCAGCTGAAGCCATAGAGGACCAGCCCCTTGCTGACTTCATCCCTGAAGGTCCGCACCCAGGAACATCTCCATGAACCGACTTCTGGTCTCCCAGAACACTTGCTCTTTTGCCCTTGGAAGTGGCTGACTGTGGGGACTCTCCCTTTCAGGTCTTTCCAGAGGAAGGGGTTTGGGGAGGGTGTGCAGAGACAGCAGGCTGCTGTCACCTTTCCCTTTGAGGCCTGGTATGTGTTTGTTGCCCAGTGCCGGCTCTGATAGGAAGGCAGGGTGTCCCCGTCTCAGGCCCGGGGAAGCAGAGCCTCGTGACTCGTGGCTCAGCCGCCCTGCTGGCGGCAGTGCTGAGGGCAAGACTGCAGTGTGAGCTCTGTCCCCGTGACAGCCCAGTCACCCTCCTGCCCCGGCTCTGGTTTCTGTTGGGGGGAGGGGCGGGGGGAAGCCCAGGCCCCCTCGCCCCCAACCCAGCTGAGTCTGGACTCTGTGTCTCAGTCTTGCCCACCCGGGCTGGCTGGGGGCTCGCTGCCCTGCTGTCTTCCCGTCCCGCCCTTGACCCATCCCACGGGGCAGCTCTGCCTTCCAGCTCTGGATGCCTGCCCGAGGGCCGGGGGGGAGTCTGTGGTTGAGTCAGGCGACTTCTTTAGAGATAGCACCCTGCGGGGTGAGGGTTTTGCAATCCTGAGACTTCAAACCAGCCCGCCCAGCGTGCACGGCCCACTGGCTTCTGACAAAAACAGCTCAGGATAGGCTGTGAAGTGCCCCGGCCTGGCCCCGCCTGGGTCTGAGAAGCAATGGAAGGACAGGCGGACCAAGGGGCCACCGTGCCTCTCTTCTGCTGACCCTGAGACGAATGTAGGGTGGCTCCACAGGGGTCTGACAGGGGTCAAGGCCAGTCCAGGCACGATGGGGGCTGAGTCTGCAGCTTCCTCTGCCGCCCACCCTCCCACCATGCCTCCCACGTCCACCAATCCCTGCCACATCCAGGGCCGTGCTCACGCCCACTTGGAGGGCCCCCCCGGACAGGCTGCGGCCCTCCCTCACCTGCTTCTTGGTCACAGCCCACCCTCATTCACGTCCAGCCACACCCCTTCCCCAGGGAGGTGTCGGGTGGCCACACTCCCCTGCTGTCACGGCACCCGGGAGCCCCAAACACCGACTGTAATCAAATGATCACCGTGTAATTCATGGTCGCCGCTGGGCCTGAGGCATGTGGCCCAGATATTCCCCACGTCCAGCTCGGAGCTTGGAGGCAGGAGCAGGCGATCAGCCCTGGCCTGGGAGCCCCAGAGCCCCCGGGCCCCCAGGCCCCCATGTTCTGGGGAGGAAAGTCTAGAAGACTCTGCTCATCTGTGAAGATGCAGGGCTCCGGCCTGAGATGGGCGTGTATCCCTTCAAAACTCAAGTCATATCAGGAGTGGGGGCTGAAGATGGTTAGGACCTGCCCCCCACACACGCAAGGTGACTGTGGAAATAATGCAGCTGAGCTGGGAACCGGGGTCAGCACACACCTTGGGACAAAGCACACATCTCATGGTGGGGACAGCTCACTGCGGTGGGAAATCCCTTGGGGTCTCGTTTCTCTTAACTTCACTCCCTCTTTCACCCATTGGTTTGTTCCTTTGGCCGGGGGCACACATTCAAGAAACTCCTCTGCCCCTCTGTGTGAGGCTCGCTCTATTACAGCACGAGGAAGTGGGGTGTCTGCTGGCATTGCTTTCGTTCGTTTGTTGGTTGTTTTTGCAAATCATACAGGTGCTAAACCTTGTGGAATCTAAAAGAGGGCGACAAATAAACTTATCTACAAAACGGAAATAGAGTCACAGATGTAGCAAATAAACTTATGGTTACGGGGGTGGGGGTAGTAAGGCGGGGAGGGGAGGGATAATTTGGGAGATGGGATTGACACATACACACCACTATATATAAAATAGATAACTAGTAAGGACCTACTCTATAGCACAGGGAACTCTACTCAGTACTCTGTAATGGCCTATATGAGAAAAGAGTCTAAAAAAGAGTGGATATATGTGTACGTATAACTGATTCACTCTGCTGTACACCTGAAACCAACACAACATCGTAAATCAACTACACCGAATAAAAATTATTTCAAAGAACGGGCAGAGGACTTGAATAGGCATTTCTCCAAAGAAAAGACACGGATGGCAAATAACAGGTAAAGAGACGCCCAGTGTCATCGCCATGAAGGACACCCAAGTCAAAGCCACTTCACACCCGCCGGGACAGCTACCATGAAAAGACGAGAACAAATATTGTCAAGAATGCATGGCTGGTGGGAGTGAAAGATGGGGAAGCCACTGTGGAAAACAGCCTGGAGCTTCCTTCAAAAATGTGAGGCTGGAATTATCATGTGACCCAGCAATTCCTTCCACTTGCAGTGAAATGCCCGGGAGAAATGGAAACCCGTGTTCACACAAGACCTTGTATGTGAACGTTCGTAGTGGCTTTGTTCCTAACAGTCTAGAGGTGGCAATAACCCAAGTGTCTGTCAACTGACGAACGGATGAACAAAATGTGGCACATCCATTCAATAGAATCTTATTCAGCCGTAAAAAGGAATGAGGCACCGACACTTGCTACGACATGGGTGAAACTTGAAAACAGCGTGCTGAGTGAAAAAGCCGCGCACAAAAGACCGCATGTTATAGGAGCCCATGTACGTGAAATGTTCTGAATAGGCAAAGCCACGGAGATGGAAAGGAGATGAGTGTTTGCCTGGGGCGGGGGAGCGGGGGTGGGGAGTGACGGCTGACGTGTGCAGGGTAGCTTTTTGGGGTGATGAACGTGTTCTAAAATTAGGCAGTGGTGACGGTTGTGCAACTCTGTGAATACGCTAAAACCGGCTTTCAAAGGTGTGGCTGATCTTCCGAGATCACTCTTGACAGCAGGTGCTGGGAGGGAAGGTGCTGGTGTCCCTGGGGACAAGGGGATGGGGAAGGGTTGGGAGCCTTTGGGACGCCCCCAGCCACCCTGGCTCTGGCCAGGGCACAAGCGTCTTTGGGGAGGGACCTTACCTCCGCGTGCTTCACGGACACGGCTTGGCTGCCTCAGGGGTGCAACTGGGCTTGGCCTCCCTCCCTCCCGGGATGCCGCGGAGGCCCCTAACCCCCCGTTCTGGCTCAGCCGCCCCACTTCCAATCCATCCCCCACCATGTGGCTGCCAAAGGACCCGTTTTAATCCAAGGCGCATATCACAGACCTTGTTACACCTCCCTGCCGCCCCCCCCCCCCCCCGCCCCAGCTCCAACCGCCTGCCAAGGGTGTGCAAACTCCGAGGGTGACCTGCTGGGTCCTTCACAACCAGGCCCGAACAGAACAAAACGTTCGGCGCTCTGGGCAGGTTCCGAGGTTATGCACCTTCTCTCTCTCTCCCCTAAATCGTTTCACACGCGAAACACTAAACACGTTGGGTTCTCAAGTCTTTGGAAGATTGTTTTCATATCGCTGGCCCCCAAGCCCGGGCCTGCGGAGCAGATGCTACCCCCTCCCCCCAACCAGGTGGCAGTGAAGTTCTTCGAGGACCTCAGGACAGGTGACTGAAATGGATTTGGCAATGGCTTTGAAATGGTTTAACTTATTTCAACACACCCCAGAACCAAGGGAAAGAAGTACATTCTCTGTTTCTTTAAGATCAGGGCATCCGACTGGACCCCCAGAGACCACCCAGCACAGATTGGACCACCCAGCAGCTCAGTTCAACTCAGTTCAGTTTGGTGTACATCACCTCCAGTTAACTCACTCGGCTTGGGTCAGGTGACCTCAGTGAAGCTGAAAGCCCAACTCAGGCAACTCGACTCCATTCAGCTCAGCGCAGACCAAGTCAACCCAAGTCAACTTCCCAGGGAGTTGAAACCAGCCGGGCGGGAGAGTGACCACCGCTGGGGACATCCTGGGCCAGACGAGCCGTGAGGATGGAAAAGCCAAAATACAGAGACCTCAAGACAGTCAGGAGTGGCCCAGTTTCCAGAAAGCACCACCCCCATCACTAACCCTGGACGGGGTCAAAGAAGAGAGTGGTGGACGGGCTGGTGGTCTGGCCAGCGAGGTGACACTTTTGGGGAACACTGCGGATTACAGAGTGTGGGGATAGTGCCCGTCTGAGGAGGCTGAGAGCATCCAGGGCAGCAGGAGACACAGGCAGGGGGCGGGAGATAGCGGTCAGCAGGGAGGACGGCCGAGCGAGGGCCGGGGACGGGAGGGAGCGACAGAAAGGTCCACGTGGCTGGTGGCCCAAGTGAGGGCAGTAGGAGGGGCACGGGGGAGGCCGGGAGAAGGGGCAGCGCTGTGCTTAGTGCCCAGTGGAAAAGGGCACCATCGAACTCCAATAGTGAGGACAGAAGTGCTGACCACAGCGGTTGCAGCTAGCAGCGACTGGGCGGTACCAAGCGGCACGTCTCCCGAGGGTCACTCCATCCCCACGCTAGCCCGATGCGCAGCATTCAGGGGCCTCGTTTTGTGGGGAGAAATGGCAGCCTCTGCAGGGTTCAGCCCTTTGCCGTGGTGACCTTTCCTGACGCACTGTCGCCCCTGCCTCGCACAGATCCATCCTAGCGCTCACCGCTGGTGCTGTCACCTGGGCAGGGGCACGGCACCCAGAGGTGGACGGCTTGCACGTAAACGCTGCCGCTGACCCTGGCCGAGGGCTGCCTGGGATGGCCTGGGAGGTGTGGAAGAGCCAGAACTGGGGGCCCACGGAGAACATGAACATGGCCGGGAGGGGCTGACTTGGCTGTGACCCTGGGCGACCAGGTCTGGGACCTCCACCACGGCTCCCCAAGACAACGGGCGAGACTCGGGTCCTCACATCAGGGAAAAGGTTTCTTGGGGGTGGGACGTGCCACTGCCTCCCACTCGGGACACCTGGCTCAGTCCCCGCCTGCACCTGGCTGCTGGAGACCCCTGCCCCATGAGCCGGGTCCTCTTGCAAATGTCAGCGTCCGTTTCCTCCTCAGAGCCCAAAGCTGTCTTTGGAAAGGGTGCGAGTGGCTGGGGGTGTGTGAGAGTCCCACACAGATCCCCATGCTGGGCTTCAGCTGGTTCCAGCAAATTCCTTGAGCTTTGGAGGCCTTAGGAGCTGGAGGGACCACGAAGGACAGTGCAGACCAGGCCTGAGGTTTCACCATAACAAGGACGCGGCCTCGGAGTGAAGTGGAGCCCGGGAAAGCCGTCACAGCCGAGCAGCTCTGCGCCCTAGAGATTAGGAGGTATTGAGAAATCACTAGGACCAGGCCCTGGCCCTTCCTGGGCTGTGGGGAGAGTGGTCCCCGGGCCCCAGGGGGGTGCCCTAAATTGGGTGGGCAGCCTGAAAGTCTGAGGCTGCCCGGGCAGAGCTGCTGGGAAGGAGCCAGTGAAGAAACGCATCTTCGTCCCGGCTTTGTCCCCGGAGGGGGGCGGGCGAGCAGACGGAGGGAGAGAGCCTGGGTGTGAGCAGGCGGCTGGGGAGAACCCCATTTAAATCCTGGGGAGATTATGAGGACGTTTGTTGCAGGCTGTCAGCCCTCATTAAGTTAATGGAACTGGCGAGTTGGCCTGCTTCCAGCACGCCAGAGAAAGAAAACAAGAAAAGTGTTTTCAGGAAAAGAGCCGGGGGTCCCATTTCGCTCGCAGCCCCCGGGAGATTATGAGCCATCCGTAATGGCCTCGCTGAAATGACTTATTGGGAACTCGCTGATTAAAGCGACGGAGAGAAAACCCCTCACGTCGAGGAAGAATTACACGGGCTTCTTACTGATTTTCGTCTAATAGGAAAGTGACTTGGGAGCGTTTCCTTCCGGAAGCCTCGTGAATTACGCACCAACCCGGTCAGGACAGAGCGTCTACAGCAACTCGGGTTCCGGGCAGGAAAGGGAAAGACTCAGAGTTACAACCGGGGCTATTCCACGTAGACGCGAGGAATAGGGGTTCTCCAGATGGGTGAGCCTGGGGGTCAGGACCCAGAAGGTCCTGCCAGGCTCCCGGGGCGTCTTCGGAGGGGCTGAGCAGGCCTGCGGTGGGGAAGGAGGTGCTGTGTGCGGCCCCGCCCTGCCCCTGGGGGCCCTGCTTTCCTGCTCTCAGGCACGAGGAACGGGCGAGTCACCCCCTGAGGTTGTTACAAAGCGCGATGCTCTTTCTAGCCCCGACGGGAAGCTGATGCGGGTTTTGCCCGGGGGCGCTGATGGTGGGATCCCCGCACCAGTGTCTGGGGGCAAAGCCCGCGTTAAGTGTCCCGCTGTCTTCCCCCTTGCCCCGCAGCAGATTCCGTAACCTGCCAGGCCACCCACAAGTCTGCACCCCAATCTGGTGACCACGGCCCCTGGGCTGAGGACCCCGCCTTTCCCAGAACACAAGGCGAGTCTCAACCTCCCCAGAGGCCCCGCCTCTGGCTGTTCTCAGCACAGACCTGGACTCGGGGCCCCTGCAGAGCTCGGCTGGGGGTCTGGCCGGGCTTCTCCCACCCTGTTCTCACCCACCGACAAGCACCTACTGTGAGCCCCGCCCTGTGCTTGTAAACCATGCTCTGCCTGTTCGCTACCCCCACGGTACAGATGAGGACGCTGCAGGCCAAGGGGGCAGAGCCGACTGCCCACCGCACACAGCTCGGGAGAGGCAGAGCCCTGCCTTCAGACCCCCATCCCCTCCCAGACTTGCAGGGCTGAGCGGACTTGGGGGCACATGTCCTCGCCTGTCCCCAGCTGAGGCCTCACCCCCCCCCAGGTCCCTCCCACCTTGGACCCCAATCTCCTGGGCTTCTGGTTGAGTTTTGGGGTCATTTTGCCCTTGCAGAGCCTGCACCCCCTGGAAATCATGGCATCCACCGATCCTTCCTGGAGGGGTGCTGGGGGGACAGGCCTCCGGATCAGGGGTGAAGCAGCTGAGCTGGGGATCCTGGTGAAGCCCAGCTAGGCACTGAGCCTCCTTCCTCCCAAAGCCCCTTTCACACTAACCGAGGGGCCACCAGGCAGCTTTGGACACCAAGAACGACCGCAGGGACTTGCTGGGGTCAGCACGCACCCCCTCCCCTTGCTCTGGGGCCTCGACCCTCCCCCTCCCATCCCAACAGCTCATGTCTGACCAGCACAGAGGGCGAGAGACGGTTAAACCCAGGGATGAGGTGACAGCTGCAGAGCGGGGAGGCGGGTGCTCCTCGCGGCTGGGGGCCCACGCACCCAGCCGTCACCGGGGCGCTGCTCACCTGACCAGAACCACCACAAAGCTCACAGCAGAGGCGAAAGGCCCAGTGTGTCTCTCTCACATGACAGATGACCTGAGGCCCCGAGAGGGAGGGATGGCCTGGGGCCCCTGGGGAGCCAGGAAGCAGCGGGAAGCAGCAGGAAGCAGCCGGGCCCTGCGCACTGTGACCGCCAGGCCTGGTGTGACAGTGGGGGCCCCCCTGCAGTGGCGTCGGGTGGCCTCTGGGGCCTCATTTGCACACCCTGGGCCTCAGTATCCCCACCCGTAAGTACAGAGGGCATCAGAGACCCCACGTTCCAGGCTGCCTGGGGACTCCCACGCCTCTGGGTCAGCACTGGGCCCAGACCCCCCGCCTGGAACCCAACTCAACTGGAGGGAGTGTCGCACAGGGCACAGCTCCAGTCCGTGGCGGGGTGGGGAGGCGCCTGGGCAGCCCAAAGCCATGCAGTCCCATGGCCGCCCGCAGCTCCAGCCCCCTCCTACCATGTCTCCCCCGCACACACAACCCCTCTCCCTGGACAAGCAGGGCAGGTGCAGCCCCCCGGGTCCACGCGGAGAACGGGGCATGTGGGTGCCGCCAGGGCGAGCCATGGGCATTCTGGCTTGGCCAGCGCTCCCGAGGGGCGATTTCTTCTCCTGGACCCACGGTCCAGGGACACAGGAGACTCTGCCCCATCCCTGCCTTACTCAGGGAGCTGGGGGTTGGTGTGGGGGGGTCTTTCCTGTTGGGTCCGGGCTGCTCCTGGGCCAGGCCGAGGGCAGTGCTGGGTGTGCACGAGGGCAGAGCTGGCCTCTCACCCAGCCCTGAGGGCCGAGTAGGGGGGTGAACTGACTTCTGCAGATCAGATACTGTTTTCAGGGCCCCAGGCCTGAGCGGTCTTCTGGAGAATCCCCCTGTGGGTGGTGAGGGAGCCGCTGGCTCCTGGTCTGTTTCTGGGACGGCTCGCTCCAGCTGGAGGGATGTTTTGAAATGCAAACGTTATCACTCCTATCTCCTGATGTCTGAGGACGCCGGCTCCCCAGGCTGGGCTGCCTGCACACCCTGACCCCCACCGCCCTGGCCTGGACATCCTTCCCCGGCTGCTCTCTACTCCCCCTCCTCCAGGAGTCCTCTGCCCGTCCTGCCCTCTCCAGCCTCGGGCCCTTCTGTGGAACTTCTGCCCGGTGCACCCACGCCTCCCTGAAGCCGTGTTCCTTTGCTCTGGGGCACATGGATGGGGCTGCAGCACATTTCTGGACGGCCCCGGCTCTCATGGCCGCTTTCCCAGTGCTGGACCCATAGCGAGTGCCCGGCAAACAAGGACAGATGGACGGGCGCTGGGCTGCTCCAGGCCAGGCTGACAGGGACAGGGCACTGGGCTGCCGGGGGGAGCTGGGCAAGGCGCTCCCAGGGCCACCACCCGGCCCTCTGCCTTCCCCTCCCCCCAAAGGAAAGGAGAGGTTAATAAACCAATTACTTTGGGCAACGAAGCAAAATAAGTCCCATTAAAGTAATTAACGTCCTTTGCACAGCCCCCATTGGAGAGGACTAATAAATTGGGGCTTTGTCACCATCCGGTAATTTCTGTCTAAGGCGTTTCTTCATCCCCATCCAACAGCACAGTTTAAGGCTCTGTTAATACTTTTAAGACGGGCTCAATGCCAGACTAATTAGATTTGCATTTCCACCATGGGCCAGGCTAGGCTCGCATGTACCCAATGAAAGAGGCCCAAGGACCCCGCCAGGGCCCCGGGGACAGCACCCGCCTTTGAGAAGGGGCCATGTGTGGATTCCCACGTCTGGCCTGACACTCCGTCTGCCTGCCCAGCTTCCCCGCCCCCGCAACTAGGGTCACGGCTCTGATCCGGCGGAGGCCAGACCTCATTCTCCAGAGGGTCCCTTCCTGAATCTGCCCACCCTGGGGCTCTCAGGGGTCCACCGCAGAGACAAACTCTGGCAGGTCCAAGGAGACAGTACGGGAAGGGGGAAGAAGGACAAGCGGATAGTGGAGAAACCTGCTGCGCGCTGACTCGGCCAGCACCGTGATAAGCGCGCCCTCACGACGGGAGGAGGGTACTCCACCTACGGGGGCTTCCTCCCCAAAGCACTCGACCCTAGTCCGCCCACGAGAGAGAGAGCAGACAATTCCCAATACAGCAGCATCCCCCCAAACACCTGACAGTCCTCCTAAAAACTCTCAAGGTCATCGAAAGCCAGGGATGTCTGAGCAACTGTCACAACCAAGCGAGCCCGAGGAGAGGTGACGACTAAATGTCATGGGGGATCCCGGACGGGGTCCTGGGACATTGGGTGAAAACCGGAAATCTGTGGGCAGTGTGGACTTCAGTCAATCATAACGGACCACTGCTGGCTTGTGAGCTGTGACAACTCAGCATCCTGATGTAAGATGTTACCCATAGGGGAGACTGGGTGAGGGGTGAGGTGGGAGCGCCCTGCATGACCTTTGTAATGACTCTGTGATTCCAAAACTGCTTTAAAATCTCCCCTGGCCTCCCCACTCCCCCACCAGGCACCATCACCCAGGCCCAGCTCCTACCCCAGGACCATCATGAACTCAGGCGGCACCATGACCGGGCAAGGCTGGGCAGAGGAAGTGCCTGGAGGGAGGGCGAGAGCCTCCAAGTCAACTCGAGTTACCAAGCGCCAAGTGAGAGCTCGGGGAGCATGGGTTTCGAAGGCAAGCAAGGCCGGGACCTTGACCAAGCCCACTGGGTGCACAGGGCACACCTGAGGTGGGGAGGATTGGGAGGTGACAGATGTGGGTGTGTTCGGCGGGGCAAGAGGTGCTGATGAGGAGGCTACAGCAGACTGGCCCTTGGACGCCAGGACGAGGAACTTGAACGAGAGTGTGCATTCATTCCACTCTGCTGCTGTAGTTTGAAAGCAGCTGTAGACAGTGAGGAAACAGCTGAGGGTAGAAGTGTGCCGACAGAACTTACCTTCTGGACATTAAAATTTGGATTTCATGTAAGTTTCGTGCATCAGAACGATTTTATGCTTCTTTGGAGTTTTTTCAACCATTTTAAAATGTAAAGACCATTCTTAGCTCATGGGCCATACAAAAATAGGTGGTGGGTCATACCTGGCAAAGATTACTAAGGCAGATAGACTTCTGCAATACTGCTTTTTCAAAAAAAGGGGCAACACAGAACACCTTTGACGGAGGTGTAGAGATTGACCAAGGATGCCAATGTACGTGTTGATAAAGTGATAAAAGATGTAATGGAGGGCTTCCCTGGTGGCGCAGTGGTTGGGAGTCCGCCTGCCGATGCAGGGGACACGGGTTCGTGCCCCAGTCCGGGAAGATCCCACATGCCGCGGAGCAGCTGAGCCCATGAGCCATGGCCGCTGAGCCTGCGTGTCTGGACCCTGTGCTCCGCAACAGGAGAGGCCACAACAGTGAGAGGCCCGCGTACCGCAAAAAAAAAAAAAAAGATGTAATGGAAACTGCAAAAATAACTTTAAAAAAGAGTATTAGGGACATCTATGAGTCCATAAACTTGAAAACCCAGATGAAATGGATAAATTCCTAGAACTAGATAAAAAGTCAAAGTTGGCGCTGGAAGAAATAGAGGATGTGAATAAACATGTAGCTAAGAAATTAAGATGTAACCAAAGACCTCCCCCCAAAACTCACGCCTGGGTGGCTTTGTAGGTGACCTCTGCCAAAGTTTTATAAAACACCTAATACAGAAGTTCCTACCTTCTACAAACTGTTCCAGGAAGTGGAAAAATAATAACAGTTTTTAGTTCATTTTAACAGGCTGGTGAACTGGATTCTGAATCCATGAAAGGAAAATGTAAGAAAATAGAATTATAGGTCCATTTCACTTATGACCATAGAGGCAAAAATCCTAAACAAAATATTAGATAACCAAACACGACATTGTATTAAAAAAGAAATACAAATTCGGCTTTGTGTCAGGAAGGCAAGGATGGTTCAACACCTGAACTCTATCAATGTGCTTCTCACCTCAAGGGAAAAAGTACGTGATCATCCCTGTTAGTACAGAAAGCATTAAAGCCACAGTAAAAAATTAAATCTCTGAAGAATAAAAATAGAAAGGAACTTCCTTAACTTGGCAGTTTATAGATCAAAGCCTAGAACAAACCACCCAGTCAATGGAGAAACTTTAAAGGCACCTCCACCAAGATCTGGAGCAAGGATGTCCCTGACTCCACGCTATTTAAGGTGGTGACTCCACGCTGTGAATGCAAAAGAAAAGAAAGAAATAGGTGTGAGGATTGAGAGAGAAAAGGTAAAACTGGTGCTATTTGTAGCTGATTAGGTCACCTACTTAGAAAATCAGCATAATCAACAGATGAGTGATTAGAACGGAGAAAAATGTCCAGCGCGGTTGCCAGATAGAAGATGAACCTGCTCAAAGCATGGCATTTCTTCACTCCGGCAATAAAGTCCTGGGAAAAATAAGTCCCCACTTAGCACTAGAGAGGATGTGCTATCTGGGAAAAGCAAAAGCAAACCTCCACCAGAGGCGCCCTCCAAAAACACTTTCAGACTCCAGTGGAGGAGTGAGAAGATGTCCTGAGTCAATGCAGAGAGGTTCCTTGCTCTTGGATGAGATGGTATAACATGATAGAGATTTCAAGTTCCCCCAAATTCAATCTATAAAGTTGATGCAATCCCGAGCAAACTTTCCATTGAAATGAAGAAACTCCATAAATGTACTCTAAAGTTGGCATGGAGGAACAAAGGCTCTGAATACATAACTCAAACTTTAAAAGGGGATAATGTGGGGAGGAGGGTAGGTCTTCTGCTGGCATTACAACCTATCTGCGTGATGCTGGCATGTCCTGTGGACAGCAGAACGGTGGTGTGGAATCCCACTCCTTGTATGCTTGGGAACGTAGCCGACCGCTAAGATGACAGCGCCAGCCACGGGGACAGCCTGGAGAGGTTGGGAGGTCGGGTGGGAAAATGGAGTCACTCCATGGAGGAAGATGAAGCTGGATTCTCACCTAGCACACAAAGGTATACCTGGAAGTGATTAAAGGCCTACAAGACAATAGGTGAATTATAACGCTGATGGGAGAAAATGCACGAAAATACCTCCTAAGAGCACACACGATAAGGCCCCAGGTGGATGCATTTGGTACGTCACGATTTAGGATTTCTGTTCAAGGCAGAACGTTACGACTGGCTGGGCCATTCCTTTCCTCTCCGAGGCCTTGCCCTCACCCACCATCTGACTGTCCAGCAGGAACCTCATTTCTCTTTGCAGAAATTCCTTCTTCCCTGCCCAATCCTAAGCTCTATGGAAGGGGATTTTGTCTCTTTCGTTGACTTTTGTGTTTTCGGGTCCCAGGACGGTGCCTGGCACGTAGAGGCCTCAGGGATCCGTGGCGAATGAACGAAGCAATGAAGGAAGGAATAAATGCACACGTGCGCATCTGCAACCGGGAGTGACCCCAGACAAGCCTCAGCTCTGCCCGGCCTCAGGTGAGGGCTCCCAGACGGGTGCACCTCGTACCCCCGCAGGCGTCAGATGCTCGCCGGGACTGGAGCGGGCAGGAAACTCATCCCTCCACTCACTAAGGCCCAGAAACATCTCAGGGAGCTCGGACGCCCCAAGAAACTCCCCAGCTGCCCAGCCCACCTGGTGCCAGTCCCGCCCAGAACTCTCTCCTCTGAGCCTCACGTTCATGTCTGCAATGGGTGTCACCTCCTGTTCTGAAGGAGGCCCCAGAGTGGACGCAGGGCACCCTAAGCAGGCAGGGTGCAGCTCTGGGCTGAGCCCCTGGAGGCAGCCTGGACGGGCTGCGCGAAGCAGCGTGGGAACGGACGCGGGACGGGCCTCTCCCCTACAACTCTTTGAGCAAAGATCCTGGATCTCGGGTCCCTCAGCTTCCCATCCCTACTCTCCCCTCCCTCAGCCCCAAAGAGAAGCCTTTCAGCAAGCGGGGTGAGCGGAGGGCAGGTGGTTGCACTCAGGGCTCCCCTGTGGGTCGGGGGAGGGCCGGGGAGGGTGGTGCCAACGAAACACTTCTTGAGCCCCTGCTGGGCCCAGGCCCCGGGGCTCACGGTCGGGGCAGTGGGAGTACGTCCAGGGAGGGAGTAAACAGCTGACTTCCGACAAGGCCAGGAGGAGGCGAAGGTACGCGGGTGCCAGGAGCGGGTCGGCTGGCGTCCCGGGCCACACGGGGCGGGGGCGCCCGGGGCTCAGAGCTCAGGCCTGGGGTCAGGGGAGAACATGCAGGAGGCAGCCCTCAGGCTGCACCCCTGCCCCCCAGGCCCACCAGGGCAGGCCTGCAGCTGATGTCCTGGGAGGACGCCTGTGTAATTTCCCCTGAAACATCCTGCCCCACCGGAAGGACCGGCCGTGTGTGACATTCCTTTCCCGAGGCAGTTTGTGGACTGAACAGGCACCGACCCATCACTGGGGCAAGTGGCCTGCGGAGCTGTGCACTTGGGCGGCAGCGGGCCGGTCATCGGAGGGCTGGCCGCGAAGCAGAAGTGTCGCGTTTGATCTCGGGCACCCAGACATGCTGTTTCACCTAAAAAGCACCTCTGTGCGTCCACTGGGTCCCCCTGCCACGCAGGCCAGGTGCACCTCCACGCCCTGAGCGTGCCTAGAACTTCTGGGCTTTTCTTTTTAGATAGACAGAGAGCTCCAGGCACTCACGGGGCCATCTGAGAACAGGTCGTGTGGATCCCTCCTCCTGGTCTCATTAGCTGTTTGACCCCAACACGCCTCAACTAAACCTTCCCGAAGCTGCCAATGAGGTTGTCATGGAAATCTGCAATCCACGTCTGTGTGCGCCCACCTGGTACATGAACTTCAACGCACCATTCACGACCATGTTCCCACCTGGCTGAACCATCAGGGAGCGGGAGTGCTGACAGGGGACAGGTGGGCCAGAGCAGGGTGTCTGAACCGCAGGTCATCATAATTTTTAGAAGTAGTTAAAATAATAATAAACATTACATCATGTACTTTATTCATGATATCTTTTCCACATTTGCTCTAAATTATTATAAAAATGACTCAATTATTTAATATAAAATGGTGATCAATAAAACAATAATACAACTATTTAAAACAGAATAGAATCAATTAGAACTGAGACTGCCACAGAACACTGTGTGTGAGCACACACGTGTGTGTGTATGTGTGTATACATGCACGTGTGTGTGCATCTAGGCCACCAGGAAGATGAGCCTTGCGTCTGGGTTGTGGCCTGAGTGCGCCAGGCGTTGCCAGTGGGCGCCCGGGGAAGGGCCTTTGGGTGGGCACGGCGGGCAGTGGGATATGGGTTAGAAGCGTTCCCACTCTACCCCCTTGGGCATCGTCGGCAGAGCCCTGTGGCCCAGCTGTGCCAACTTGAGGAGTCGGGCAAAAGGGGGCCAGACAGGGCTGCTCTCCTCCAGGGGACATTCCCTACTCATGACTTCCTTTGGGAGTCAAAATCGGGGAGTCGGGGGGAGGTCGGGGCAGAGCGACAGCAAGCCTGGGCCTCTGACATCTCACGCCCCGAGTGCTCAGCAAGGAGCTGGGTTATTTCCAACCCTGAAGTCAGCTGTTCAGAGAGGGGGAGGCCCTTCTCTGTAGCCTGTGCCAGGTCCTGGAGGGGAACGGGCCTGAATAACGCCCCCAAAGGAGTGAAGAAAGATGCCCCGTCGAAACCCAGGCCTCCCTCACTTGAGTAGCACGGAGTCCCGGGGCTAGGAGACACCCCCCGCCCCCAAGACCAAAATCAGTCCACAGGTGGGGAGGGAGGCCCAGGAGGACGCAGCTCTAGTGGAAGCAGAGACGATCGCTAGGGTGCCTCTCATCCCTTTGGCGGGGGGGTCCTGGTCACACCAGTTGTCCCCGAGTGACCGTTAAGAACGTCAGAGCCTGGGTCTCCCCACTACGGATGGGGGCATGACTCCTGCCAATGCGTATTGAAGACTGTGTGGTCCACGGCCTCAATAAGGAGCTCACTGAACACCTGAGAACCCCACCTCCGGTGCGGGCAGAGGGCACCCTCCTGGATCTGAGAACCAACCGCTCCCGAAGCCCCGCCACCGCCCACGCTCGTGGGCCTTCGGTGGCCGCTTCCGTGTCTCTGCACCCAAACCCGGAGGCCCCGGGGCACTGGGCTTCCCGTGCCTGCTCCCTCGGGGCCCCCGGCCGTCGCTTTTTGCTTGGCTCGGCCTGCATTTCCTCAGCAGCCAGGGCAGGAGGCCCCTGCCGGCCCCTTGGCACCGTGGCCGGCCCCCCTCGGAATGCGGCGCGCGCGGGGGAGGGGAGGCCTCCTTCCCTCCCGGGGCCCTTGTTTGCAAAGCTCCTGGAGAACCAGGCAGGACAGAGCCTGGACAAACACGGAGCATCCTCAACTCCAGAAGAGCCAAATCAGTAAACACCCCCCGCCATGGCATTTCAGCCTCTGATTGATTCAGCTGCGAAGTGCGAACTGCCCCCAAAGCGGGTAGCGGGGGGTCGGGGCGCCCTGGACCAGCATTCAGACAACTTCTTCACGTAAGGCGGCGCGGCTGGGCAGGCACAGGGCCCGCGGGAGAGAGCGCCCCGCCGCAGCACGGCGGTGCAGCGGCCGTGCGCCCCAGGCGCGCCTGTAAACGGGCGCTGCGGGCTCAGCTCCTCCGCTGCGCCTGTCAGAGCCCAAGGCCAGCGGCCACCTCCCGCGGCGTCTGAGCTCCGGGCACCAGGCAGCCCCTACCCTGGACCCTTCTGCCCAGCTTGTGGGGCCTGGTTCCTGCCAGCACGGCCTGGGGTCCAAGCCACCCACTGCTGGGTACGCAAGAGAGGACGGCCATTCTGTGCAGAACCTCTGCCGGCCTCGAGAGCAGGCCACGGTGGGAAAAACCCGTTTTGTTTTCAGAACGTATTTCTCTTCTTTTTTTACCTTTTCATGTGGAAAAATCTAACGATCTCACAGTGCCCAGCAGAGGGTCCTGCAGCAGAGTCAACGCTGACTGACAAACTCTAGAGCCCCGAGTTCTGGAAGGTTATACAATGGCCAGGAGCAGCGGCCTTGGGCTGGGGTAGGACGGGGGCTCCTGGGGGCCGCTGGGGGTTCCTGCGGGCAGCAACCGCCCTGGCCCGCCTGAGGAGCCAGAGAGGGGCTCAGCTGGGAGAAGGGATGGGCCCTCTTGGGAAGGTCGAGGGTCCCAGAAGAGGCCCCCGGCCCCAGCTATCCATGTGCCCACAGCGCCTTAGACAAGACTAGCACATTCCACAGCCTGCTGTCTCCATTCACAGTGACAGGCTAGTGGTGGGGGAACGTTCTGGAACACTCCAGCAGAAACAGGGGGCTAAAGGGAGGAGGACAGACACCCCGAGGGAGGTCACGTCTGGGTCTGGAGGAGGGCGAGCTGGGAAGGCCAGGACCTGGCAGGGGGAGGGCCACCGGCATCTCCCCCAAGCTCACAGGGACCTACCCTGCCTCTGAGACCCACCCTCCCATGCCCTGGTCTGCTGCCGCCTGAGGGACCCCTTCAATTCCCATCTAAGGCAGTGCAGCCAGAGCTGGCTCGTGAGGGGTGCAGGGGGACACAAGGGACCGTGCTCCACCCAGGGCACTGTGGGGAGGATAATGGCCCCCAAAGGTGACCACGCCCTGGTCCCTGGAATCCAGGAATGTATTTGGTAACCCAGCAAAGGGGAACAAAAGTTGCAGATGGAATGAAGATTGCTAAGCAGGTGACCTTGACGGGCGACATCCGGGATTATCCCAGTGGAAATACGATCACAGGCGTCCTTATAGAGGAAGAGGCCAGAGGGGCAGAGGCAGAGGAGGAAATGTGACGCTGTGCAGAATGTCAGAGAGATGGGACACAAGGAGGACCCCGATGGCCCGGCTGCCTGTGGAGATGGAGGATGGGGCCAGGGGCCCAGGAATGCGGGTGTCTCTGGAAACCGGAAGAGGCCGGGAGTAGATTCTCCCAGCGCCTCCGGAAAGGAAGCCAGCCTGCCCACGCCTCGTCCAGTGAGGGTCTTCAGATCTCCAGGACTATAGATGGCAAATTCACATTGTTTCAAGCCACCACATTTTGGACATTCGTCACAGCAGACATAGGAGACTAACATGGCGTCCACCGTGTGGCGTCCAGCCCCCAGGGGCCGCCCACCCAGGTTCCGGGCCTGCTGGGGAGGCCTTCAAAGCCAGTGTGTGCTGTCCCCTGGGTGGGGACACACTGGGGTCCCTCACCACATCTGTCCCTCATGCTGTATCTTTGAACACCTGCACCATTGTTTACCTAATATTCCTCCTTTAAATAGACTGTTTCCTTATCCAAGTGGATCTGAAACCAGAATAAGTGACTCTAGGTAGATGGTAGCTGTCAAAACACACACGATGAAAAGGCAACTGCACTGGATCTGTTAAAGCTCCCCCGTCCCCGTCCAGCTTGACGTGCAGCGGCGCGCACCCTCCGGTGCTCCCACCTTGCTCTGGCCATCGTTGGGGGCTCTCCCAGGTGCCCCCCACCCCGAGAGGGGGCCATCTCACAGAAAGAGAGAGAAACAAGTCCTGGGGCTTCTCACGGTTTGAAAGCGAACCAGAGCTGCGCCAGCCCCGCGGGGCACCGCTCCTGGCCTCCCTCCCAGCTCCTTAGGGCCGAGGCGGAGGTGGGCACAGGGCGGTGGGCCCTGGACGCCCGAGTGGCTCTGCACGGCCTGCCCATTAGGCTCAGTGGCCAGGTCGCACCTCAGGGAGGCCTCTGGTCCTGGCCCACAGAGGCTGACCTCCGTCAGGACCCTCCTCCAAGTCACATTCCTCAGGAGGGCCCCCGACAGCCCTGGCCTCCCACTCCCATCCCCCTGGACACGGTCAGCTGGGCCCATAGTAACCAAGCGAGGAAACGGTGCTGATGGAGGTTCTCAGCACCTACGCCCCCTGAACCTCCCTGGGACTCGCTGCTTTCTAGGGGCACAGGGGGCTGGGCTGGCCGATGGCCTCGGGGACCAGAATCCTGCCAGAAAGCACAGGACTCCTTTCTCCGGTCGGAGATGATGTCCTCAGACTTTCTAGAACCCAACGGTGGTATCTAATTACAGCAAAGCTGTGTTTTAAAACGTCCTTTTCCCACACAATGAAAAGGCTAGCCATTTTAGGTCACCCCCTTTCTTCTGGGGGTGTGGGGTGGATAACGGGTATTTCATGGAGCCTTGAAATCCAGATAGCCGAGGACCAGTGAGAGGGTGGAAGTTGCCCCCGTCGGGGAGCCAGAACTCCTGGGTTGAAACCCTTGTGTCACCATGCAACCCTGGGTGACCTTGGACTTGCCACCCACCTTCCGGAGCCTCGGCTGGTACGGCCGTGGGATGGGCTCGCGGCGCCTCACACCATGGGCACTGGGTCAGCCCATCCAGCCTGGTGGGGTGGGGGCCTGCCCACCTAGGGCCTGTCCCTGCACACTGGGCATGTGTGGGGTGCCAGCCTGTCACCTCTCCTCACACTCATCCCAGGAGACTGGGCCAGTGTCATCCCAGGGAGATGGAGACCACAGGGGAGTCCTTGCTGAAGGTCGCACTCAGGCAGCCGGGCTCGCACCGTCTTCCGTGGCCCCCACCGCTGCTCCTACTGGAGGACCCCGCCCGCCCCGGCTGTTGAGTGACAGCCAGTGCCCCCCTGGCCCTCCCCGGCCGCGGGCACCCACACTGCACCTGCAACAACAGGGGCAGCCCGGCCCGGCATCCAGTTACAGCCCACTAGGCAGCCTGCTCCGGATTCCTGCGGAAGGAAGGCCGCGTGCAGAGGCCGGGGCCGGGGGAGGACCATCCCCCCAGAGTCCGTGCGGTTGGCGCCCAGCACGTGGTCTGCTGAGAGGACAGCCTGGCCCGGTTGGGGGCCCCAGGGAAAATCAGACGATCCCCACACCTGGAGGCCACACAAGCCCTTTCCAGGCCAAGCCCCGTGTCCTCCCAGTGACCCAGGGTCCCCGCTGGGACGGGGCGGGCAGAGGTCAGCCTCCTCTGGCCTCCAAGGACACTGGGCTTCAGGCCCGTCGCACAGCTCTGGCTGGGGTCTCTGCCCCCTGGGGGCTGGGGGGGAGCAGAGGCCCAGGGAACACCTGCACAGACCCTCTGGGTGCTGGTGGCCCTGCTGCCTTTGTTTTCTCACTCTGGTCCTTAGCCTGGAAGGGGAGAACTCGGGGCCTCTCCGTCACGCTCAGTACAAACATCACCTCAGGTCACTGTGGCCTCCTCATGACAAGGCGGCTGCCTACCCCCTTGGCCAGGGAGCCTGCCGGGAGGGCCCGCACCCCAGCCCCCAGGCCCCAGCCTTTGCTGGGTGGGGTCTCACTCCTGTCCCCCGTCCTGTGGGTCTCTCTTCCTTCCCCGCTGTTGGAAGCTTTCCTTGCTCACCTCCATTTCCAGGTAGTTTCCCAGTCTACGAGTCAGGGTCAGGCTGGGACACTCTACCCTGCCATTGGAGGGTGGTGTAGTCTTCCCCTGACCCCCAAGAGGGTACAGCATCCATTCTGTGCCCCAGAAGCTCCCTCCCCTGGGCGGGGGGTTTGCCAACCCCTTTGCCCGCCCTCCGTGCAGCTCCCCGACTGGCTCCCAAGTGCCGCAGCGGCGACAACGGGACCCCCTCGAGAGCCCTGCGACGGGGCTCAGACGCACCACCGCCGCCGACACCCCTGGGCTCCCTGAGGCCCCGCCTCCCCCACTCCGGCCGTGAGGTGGACCCGGAGCCCCAGCGCCTTCCCACCCGCCTCGGACCCTCCAGCTGCGCTTTACGGCCGTGAGGGCCGAGTCAGGACGGGGCTCCCTTCCCGACACTTTACACAAAGGTTCTCCGCCACGATCGGAGTCAAACGGATTCGCGCGGGGATCGTAAACATAATTAGGAGATTTTTATTCTCAAGCAGCACTTCTGAAATCTATAAAATTAAGCCAATATACGGAGTTTTTAAAACACAAGACTTTACAGCCCTGTGAGTCAGAGTTTGCCAGCCCACGAGGCCGGGAGTTAACTCCTTCCAGGCTCAGGCATCCAGCAGGCCCCCCGGGGGCCTCCCTGCCGCCCCCACTGAGAGGTCGACACGCCCAGGAGAGCAGGGACTGCCGGCCTCTTTCCCACCTCCGGCTGCACAGGGACCAGCAGAGGTGACCAACCACCCCCTTCATGCCTCACTGCACTCACAGCCCTCCGCCCCCGCCCGGGGAACCCGAGAGGCCAGATCCATCCTTTGCTCCCCTGCTTCCCGCTCTGCACTTGCCCTTCCTGGCCCCCCGCCCCCAGGGCGTCCTGCCTCATTCAAAAGCCCTGTGGCCCAAACACCCTCCTGCCAGGAGCCTTTCTGGACCCCACTGATGGGATGTGGGACCCCCAGCTCCTCCTCCTTGGGTGTCGGGGGTCCCGGGGTGTGGCGATCTGGCCTGGGGCACTCAACACCCCCTAGGAAGGGCAGGAAGGATGGTGTTTCCACCCCACCCTCGGCCAGCACCACACAGAAGTGACCTGAGGCCGAGCTGGCTCAAGCCCGGCTCCCGACCCGGACTGCGGGGGGTGGGTCCGCGAGCCTCGAGCATCTTGCGTTGACCCAGTTCCCGTCCTGCAGCCCTGCCCAGCCTGGCGCCTGCACACAGCACCCGGTACTGGCCCCTGGAGCCCACCAGGGCGGCCACATACAGGTGGCAGAGACATGGGCAGCAGGAGGCTGCCCTCTGCTCTGGCCACACCCGTGTGTGTCGCAGCCCCTGCCCAGCTGGGTTTGTCCCCGCAGGAGATGACAAAAGGTCACCTGGAAGGGGCTGGGGTGCGATTCGCAGGCTGTGCAGCTGGGGGACCGGGGGTGAGCCTGAGCAAGTCCGCCATGGTGAAGACCTCAAGCCAGTGGCTTCCCTCCTGGACAACTGGCGCCCAGTGTCCCCCAACCCGGATCCCACCACGCCCCTGCTCTCCAAGTATGGCAGCTCTCCTTCCAACGCACAGGCCCTGGATCTGGGCTCTCCAGGCCCCAGATGCCCAGGGATGTCGAAACTCAAGGGCCCACCTCCTTGCCTCTGTCCCCCTTCCAGACACTGAAGAAATGAATGAGCTCATCCTGTCTACCAGATCCAGCCTCAGATGTGGCTGTGATTGGAGATGGGGCCTTTCAAGAGGTGAGGGAGGTAAAATGAGGTCCCTAGGGTGGGGCCCGAACCCCACAGGACTGGGGTCCTTATAAGAAAAGGAGGTCAGGACACTGACACACACAGAGGGACGACCCCGTGAGGACACAGGGAGAAGACGGCCGTCTACACGCCGAGGAGAGAGGCCTCAGGAGGACCCAGCTCTGCCCACACCTGGGTCTCGGATTCCAGCCTCCAGGACTGGAGACAATAAACGTCTGCTGTTGCAGCCGCCCGGGCTCTGGGCCTTTGTTAGGGCCGCTCCAGCCAATCATAGTCGGCTCTAGGAGGTGCCGGACACACACACACATATGTGCTTGACGGAAAATCCCAAGGAGGGAGGGGAGGGCGGGCCAGGCCTTGGTAGGACTTGGAGGGGTGGGTGTGAAGGCGCATGGCCTTTAGGAGGAGGACGAGCCCAGGGAGGTGTGGTGTTGAGTGTCCCCGGCCCACGGGGCTGAGGGTCAGGGGTGGGTGAGGAGTGAAGGAGGGGTGGCTGCCTCGACCCCCCCCACCTGTGTCAGCCTGTCCCCACCCTTAGCTCCCGGTGTCCTCTGCTCCCCGAGGGCCGGGCCGTCTCCCAGTGGCTTCTCCGGAAGGGACCACCTCGAGGAAGTCAGTTTCGCACCCTCTTCCCGTTTCCACCCGGCAGGGCCTCCTGTGTCCTTGTCAACACAGCTGTCAGATCGAACGCCTTTACTGGGGAGTCCTGTGCAAGCCAGACGCCCCCGGCCAGGGCCACACACTGGCACGCACTGCCACCCCAGAGGTGGCCATGGGGACTTCACTTTCCGGTGGCCCCAGCGCAGGGCCGGGGAAGCCACAGCTCTGCCCACGGCCCTTCCCGGAGCTGGGAGCACAGCTCCATTCACACGGGGTCACGTGGGCAGGCCCCAGCAGGGGGCACGGCGTCTGTTTCACAGGAGGGGAAACGGAGGCCGGTGGCTTGTCCAACAACGCACAGTTGGTGCAGAGAAACGGAGCTCGGGATCCCGTGTGCTATTCTCGCCCCGTCCAGAGAGTAACGCCCAGAACTGCCAGCTTCCTCCACTTTACTGAGCAGACCCGGGACCTGGCTGGACTCCTCAGGAAGCCCCCCACCCTGAGGCCTGCTCTTTTCTCGGGGTTCCTGGATTGGGGTGTCACTGCTGTCCCCGCTGAGCAAGCGGCCTAACGTTGGCCTCGATAGCCCCCCTCTCCCGATGCTCTCACCAGCAAGCCTGCCTCCGACCCCCTCCCTCCCTCATCCCCCCCCCCCCCCCCCCCCCCCGCAGCCCCTTCTCCCCTGCCTCAGCTAAGCAGCCTTGGACGCCAGGCCCGCCCTCTTCTGAGTTTGCAGTGGCTGGCGGGGCTGGGAGAGCTCACGCGTTCGACCCATCGCCCCCCGCCCTCCATGCCGCCCACTGCTTGGAGCAAAGTCCACATGGCCAGACGGGACTGCCAGGCCCTTTTTGGCTGCCCTGCCCCATGGTGCAGCCCGGGCTCTGGCCTGACCAAGGAGACTCACCGGCTCTCTCTTGCCGCCACCCGCGCAGTTTATGTACTGGTTTGTTCTTTCATTCGTTCTTCTAACATTTCTCACGCAGCCACTCATGCACGCATCTGTAGTCCCCGGGGCCAGAGCGGTGGCCTCCCCTGCCAGGGACCCACTCTCCCCGCTCTCAAGAGGAGATAAGCTCCCTGACACGTGCGATCAGAGACCAGAAGCTTGGGAGGAGAACCACGAGGGGGTCCTGATTCAGAACATGGGCGGTCCACGGAGGATTCTCAGGGGAAGTGGCACCTGAGGCCTGAGGACTATACAGGGCTTGGCCAGGGAGAAGGACTTCGGCTAATGGAGTGAGCTGGGGTAGGGGGGCGCTCCCCAGCCCCTGACTGCTGGGTAGGGCTGTGTTGGGTGTTTCTAGAAACAGGCAAGGCTGGGTGATGCTACCCGTCTCAATGAAGAGGCAACTGAGGCCTGGGAGGGGACGGCGGGCTCAGGTGTGGCCCCCTGTCCACGTGCCTGGGGCTCAGGGCTGGCTTGCCGCCTGTGGGTGGTCACGGGCCCCAGCGGGAGCGCCCGCAGCCATCCCTAGGCGGGGACTGGAGCCACCCTGCCTCGGGCACGGCGGGGCTGGGGCCTGCAGGGCAAGGGGGTCTAGGGGGAGACTGTCAGGGCAGGGGTCCCCTCCCTGGGCCCTGGTGGGTGGGACAGAGGCCCCCGGGCTCCGGCTGTGAGGCGAGGCCGTTGGTGGCGGCCACAATAAATATGTTTGTTCAAGGGAAGCCAGGCTGGGAGCTGTGTGCGCTGGCCTGGGGAGGAAGAAAAGGCCGCTTGTGCCTTGCACACTGGGCTGATTGTCTCTGCTCACGCAACTGTTGCCCCGTGGCCGGAAAGGTCAGACGCTCCTCGGGCCCCGTCGGAAGCAACCGGTGCCTCGGGCCCCTTTGCTCGCTCCCAGCTGTAGCGTGTGCGTCGCCCGCAGCCCCTCTGGGCCTTGGCACGGGGCAGGAAGGTGCCAGGAAAGGTCTGAATGGTGGTCCGGCAAAGGCAAAGGGGGAAGAGAAGCCCGAGTCTTCTGCCCGGCCAGGGCAGCCATTGGAAGGTCAGGCCCTGTGGCCCCAGCACCTGGGAAGGAGGGAGCCAGGGTCGCGGGCAGGGCCTCTGGGCGCGAGGAGCTTCACGGGGGCGCGGTGTGCCCACCGGTCGAATGGAGCAGTGCTGACCGTGGAGTTTGGACGCCAGGGTGAGAGCTGCACAGAGACCCGCCAGGGCAGCCAGCGCGTCGGCCGGCCACCCTCTCCCAGGAGCAGAGAGGGCCAAGGGCCCTGCCCGGGCTGCCCACTCACGGCTGCAGCCCGGCTTCTAGAACGGCTCCTGGCACGCTGCGGGCGCTCGCCAAACCTCTGTGCAGTGAGCACACCCGACGGGGCCTTGTCTCAGGCGCTCCTGGCTCTCCCTGATTTCAGAACCCTCAAGGGCCGGATCCCCGTGTGTACCAGCCTCAGGGGTGGGGTCCGCAGACACCCCGACCCTGGCCTCCTCTTGGCGGAAAGGAGAAAGCTCTACAGACGGGCTGTACTGGGGACAGCGCCTCAGGCGCTAGCGCGGGCGGAGAGAAAGAAGGGACCTGCTCACCTCCACACCCAGCACGTCACACACGTACACACCCACGCACACACCCAGGGCTACCAGGGTGGCCGAGGATGGGGCTGGTGGCTGACCTCCCGGCTCCGGCGCCCGGCGGTCCAGCGGACTTGCTGTCCTAAGGAGAACACCTGTGAGAAGCTGCTGCAGCGGCCCAGGGACCTCCTTTGGTTGATGAGTCCCCCTTACAACCACCTTTCAGCCCTAAGACCCGAGGCTGAGAGATGGACAACGGCGGCCTGAGGGAAGAGCTTCCAGCAGCCTCTGAAGCTTCGGTGCCACCGGGGGCCCCCTGGACAGCGGAGCATCCGGGCGCTTGGTTGGGAGAGGGTCGGGCCTCGGCCCCGCCCTAACCTGCTCCTTGCCTGGGCTGGTCTCTGTCCCTCCTCTGTGCACTGTGGGGATTCTAGGGCCCCGAGCCCCGGGGCTTCAGGGTCCCCCGGGAAGACAGGCTGCGTGTGGCCACAGCGGGGCCCTATTTGAGAACACAGGGTGACACCAGAGGGGCTTGCCTGGAGCGGAGAAGAGGACGCCGGACGTGGAAGGAAGTCCACCCGCTGGGAGCCACACATCCACCGGGCAAGCCTCACCGGCGCCCTTGCCCCGCGCCCCGTGCTGGGTGGGCGGCCTGCGGCCCTGGCTCCCTCTCCCGGGACTCTCCCACTGACACACAGCTGGAATGTGCCGGACTCACCAGGGCCTGAATTCCCCAGGGGCTCGGCATTCCGACCGTGGGACGGCGGCATTCCGGTTCTGTTCTCTCCATGCGACAACGGAGAGCATGGGTGGGGCCGCCCCGCAGAACCCGCTCAGGCCGCGGGGAGCTGCGAGCTGTCCCTGGGTGGCAGTGGGGCGGCTGCCCTGCAGGGAACAGCGAGGACACTCTGCCGGCCTTGCCCCCTCCCCGCCAGGCCCAGGGCCTGCAGGGGCTGCGTTCAGCTGGCGGCCAGAAGTAGGTGTTTGCTTGCAACATATGGCAATAAGGCCTCTTTCCTTTTCCTTGAACAAAGCTGAGCTCCCAGAGCCGCAGAGCACCCAGGCCGGGGCTCTGGTCCCTGTGGCCCATCCTGCCAGGGCAACCTCTGGCCCATCCGGCCCAGCTCCAGTCCGCAGCCTCCTAGGCCTGGCCCCAGCCCCCTTTCCCCCTTTCCCTCTCCCTGTTCAAGCCACCGTGGCTGCACCCCCCCCCCCCCAAATCTCCCTCCACTGCGACGGGGCAGGATGGGATCAACTGTGGCCATACGAGCCTGACGCCAGCATTTGCTGCCTGGGGACAGAGTCAACCTCCCTCCTGGGGCCTCCCAGACCCCGCGTGGTCTGTCCCCACCGCCCCCGCCAGCCACACTGCTCCCCTGCCAGCTCCTACAGTGACCCCGCCCATGCTCCTTAGAAGGGAAGAGAGAGGAGTAAACAATGGAAGCGCAGGTCAGAGTGCTGTAAGGAAGGGGCCACAAGCCCAGGAATTCAGGCAGCCTCCAGGGGTTGGAAAAAGCCAGGAGTAGCTTCTCCCCTAGAGCCTCCAGAAGGAGCAGACAGCCCTGCCGGCACCTTGATGTCAGCACAGTGAGACCCATTTTGGACTTCTGACCCTAGAACTGTGAGATAATTAATCTGTGTCGTTTAAAGCCACTAAGTTTATGAGAATCTGTTATAGCTGCCACGGGAGACTGAAACAGCTCCCTTCCCCAAACCGTCAGAACCTGCCACTTGCCTCCTGCCCGCCTGGTCCAGCTCCCCCGCGCTGTGCGGTGGCTTCCACCCTGGTCTCCCAGCTCTGCCCCTGCCCCTCCGCAGTCCATCCCCGGCTCTGCGGCTGGTGACCCTGTACCACCTGGGCTGGGCTGGGCCCCATTCAGAGCGAACGCCAGTGTCTTCACGCGACTTCCAGAGCCCCGGCCCCATCGGCCTCCTTCTGTGGGACCCCCTCCAAAGCAAGCTCCACCCTGACGCCACAAAACTCACCTTCCCTGGGCTTTGGACTAGTCACCCTCTCCATGAGACGCCCCCTGACTCAGTTTGGGACAGATCCCTTCCACACACCAGCCCCGCCTACCTTCCCTTTTCCTCCCAAGCGCTTAGATAAATAATGAAGAGCTAAACACATTTCCATCTGTTATCGTGTGATTGTCCACGGTTCCCTCTGGAATAGCGACTCCTCCAGTATGTGTCAATTTGTACCAAATTTGTATCCATTCATGTTGACTTGTGTCAATTTTGTGTCCATGTTGTATCATCAATCTGTGTCAATTTCCTGCCTGGAGCAGGTGTCCATGTTTGTCAAATAAACACCCGCATGTCTCTGCTTAAGGACTTGCGTACTCGATCTGATTGCCGGCAGCCCTACAGTGCTGGGACTTCATGATTCCATTTTACAGGTTTGGCTACTGAGGCCAGAGAACTTTGCCACCCCCAGTGTGGCTCCCCCCTGCCGGGATGCTCCAGGGAGAAGCGCAAGGCGCAGATTCCCGGCCGGGACAGTGCCTGCCCCTGAGGTCTGCCCCCGGGGAGAGCTGGGCTCAGGGGTCCCCGGCCCGAGCGTCCTTTGTGCCCGTCCGGGGTGGGTGGGCGGGCGGCAAGCGGAGCGGTGGATAAACGGGCTATTGTCCCGGTGAGCACAGTTGCCAGCCTGGCGTGCACAACGGCCCCTGTGTCTACAGCAGCTCCCAGAACCAATCAACACCTTATCGCCAGCATTTATCACCCGCTATCGGCCCCAAATCAGGCAAACACTTCTGGGGAGTTCAAACCCCTGACTTCACAGAAGTTTCTGTGTAATAATAGATTAGGTTTCTGGTGGTTCAACAGCATCCTGGTCCTCTGGTGGGGGGGGGGGGGAGTCCGGCGAGGGGCTGGGGAAGTGCAGGGGGGCGGGGGGCTGCCAAGGCCCTGAGCCCCAGAGCCAGCCTACCATTTGCCCTGGTGGGGCCCTCCTGGGACACCCGTCCCCCGGACCGAGCCCTCGGGGACATGATTGGTCATCTAGGTCTCCCCCAGAGCCAGCCTCTGCGAGGACGCAGTGGCCTCTGTTTGGACCTGTGTCCCCCACCCTTGTTCTCCCCAAGGCCCAGCTCTGCCAACGGGTTCACGCAGGGTGGTTTGAGGATCTCCAGAAGGAAGTGGCCTGGACCCTGATGGGCAGGAACAAGAGATTCCCCCCTGGCCTCAGAGCGCTTCTGTTTGGGGCAGAGGAGACAACAGACCCTGGGGGGCACAGGGGAGGGCTGTGAGGAGAGGAGGGGACAGGAGAGGAGATACCTGCATGGGGGGAAGGGCAGGACCAGGGTAAGTCCTGAGGGGAGGGGGGCGGACACGTGCAGAGGCAGGAACAAGCTGGAAGGGACGGAGGGACGAGAAGGACGCCAGAGTACACGAGCCTGGGGACAGGGCATGAGGAGGGCAGGGTCTAGGGGGACACGGGGCGCCCCTCTGCATCCACTTCGACGCCCCACAGCTCCACCCAGGAAGGCACGCCTGCCTGCATCTCCACCCCATCACGGAGCGACAAAGCACAGACCGGGCTCAGCCATGTGTGTTTCCCATTGACGTGTCCTTGCATCCTGGATGCTGTCTGTTCACCCTTCCAGACCACGCAGCCCTCCCCACCGGCTCACTCTGTCCTGAAGCCTGATCTCTGCGTGTACATCCCAGGCTCCCTTCCGGGGCCTTCCAGTTCGGGTCTGGATCTCCCTGCTGGCTGTGACTGCCACCCCCGCCCCACCCCCCCATCTTTGGTCCCTGCTCCTCTCCTCAAGGTAAACTGTTCACTTGACCTTTGCTCTCTAGGGCTCTGGTACCCTCCCCCTTCCCCCCACCCTCTGCCGCAAGGACATTAGCCCCGGATTCCTGCAGGAGGCCCCACGCTTCCCAGCACCCTGCCCACACAGGATAATCCCAAAGTGTGTCTGCTCTCCATGGGGTCCTGCCCCACACATAGTTACCCTTTATTATCTCCATTTCACAGATAAGGAAACGGAACCTCAGAGAGGCTGTGAGCCGCCCCAGGTCTTGGCCAGCTGGGATTTGAATCCAGGGTGTCTGTCCCAGAGCCCCTCGCGTCCCCCAAGCTGCCTTCGTGCTCCCTAACATCTGCAGACGCTGAGATGTTGAGGCCTCCACTGCTCCAGAACCCCACTGTCCCGGGGGGGGGGGGCGGTATCCTTCCGGAGTCTGGTGTGTGATGCTGCCTTGCTCTGACTTGGGTGGAAGGGTTACAGGACTTCAGAATTTGAAACAAAACCGACAGAGCGGAAGGCAGGCACAGGCTTTCCCGCGAGGAGGCATTAAAGACAACACAGGGTTTGTTAGGACCCCCCTGGGGACAGGGAGCTAGGACCGCAGAGCCTGAGCCCCCAACCAAGTGGCTCAAATGTCCTCTGCCCCTGCTGACCTCCACGCCCAGGGCCAGCCCTCCGCCCAGGGGGGCAGATCTAGGGGAGCCTGGTGCCCAGGGTGCACGTGATGTGTCTCTCTTTAAGGAGTGTGGATGTCTGCTGGGAGCTGCTGGGCAGGAGCCTGGGTGCTCTTCCCGGGCCTCTGGAAGGGCAGACCTGGCCCTGGGGCTGGGGCAGGGGGAAGGAAGGGGCACCCCGCTGCCCAGCAAGGGGCGGCTGCCCGCTGCATGGAGGGAGGGGCACATTCCAGGGGAAGGCAGACAGGCCGGTGCCCTGACATCCCCACGTCTCCGGGTTGAAGTCAGCTCCTACTCAGGCCAACACAGAAACAATGTGATTTGGGGAAGAAATATCAAATAATGTTCCTCCCTGCTGGGAGTGGGCCTTGCCCATCTCTCTGGCCCCAGTCCACTGGCTCGTCACCGCAGTCCCACCCAGAGCCCCTCTGGGCTCCTGGCCACTGCCCTGCCACGTGGGCCACGGCGGGGCGGGGCTGGGGAGCGCTGACCGGGAGCCGATCACTTCTCCGCCCTGGGGCTCAGTTTCCCCAGCCCTGAGGGAGCAGTGGCCACCTCTTGTGGGGTGTCTGGGCCCCACGAGAGCCCGCTGTGGCCTCCAAGAGGACTCTCTCCCTCACCCAGATGCGCCACTGGCTCGCATTCTCAGGGCATTGGCAGCTCCCCCCAATCCATATGGGGACTCTGGGGTCCGCAGGTCAGGGGCCTGGGTGGACGAACCTCCACGCACACCCTGGCCCGCGCGGGCCACATCTGCACACACGTCACGTGAGCAAGTGCAGCCCGGTCGGAGCCACCGCAGGACACGTCCTCGGCCTCCTGCCCCGCCAGCTGGAAGCAATCTCCTCGGAACCGGCAGGTGGTCCTCCTTAGCCGCTCCCGAGAGGCCGTCCCCAGCCGCGCACCCACACAGCGACGGCTCTGCACGCACGGCCGCCTCGGGGCCCCTTCCCTGCTGGAATGAACCAAGCGCTCTGGAATTCGTGGAGAAATCAGGGGTCTTTCGCCTGCTGTTTTTCTTGGCGAGGCCTTATCGCAAATTAGTGGGGAAGCCCGAAGGTTAGGGTTTCAGTTGGTTCAGCAGAATCTGAGAAGCAGGGAGTTGGCCTCCCGCCTCTCCTTGACCCGCAGGGCCCTGGGATGATTAACTGGGCAGGTGACCGGCACTCGGGGCAGGGGAGACAGCGTTTGCGCAAGCTGACCGGTTTCAGAGAGGCCAGCAGCCCCCGCCTTCCCCAGATCCCCCTCAGCTGGACGTGGGAATCCAGCCGTGGAGCCCGCAGCCGGCGGGGAGGGGCCCCTGGCCTTGTGGGGGGTTGTCTGGGAAAGGGCAAAGGCAAGCTAGCCTTGGGTTCTGGGGGCAAGGCCCTTGAACCCAGGGACCCCCTCGCTAAGGTGCCCCCTCAACCACAGCTAAACATGGGCCTCTAGTTCAGAGACTCAGAAGCTCAGGGCCCCAAAGACGAACGGCAGGGCGTCCCCGCTATGAAAGCCGTTCTTTCGCGGCAAAAGGTGGTGGAACGGCCTCTCCCGGTCCTGAGAGCTGGGTGGCAGTGTGTGTGCTGTAAGTCAGGCCACCAAGGAGCCAAAGCAGCTTGCAGACGCCGGGACCCCCCCCTCCCAGCGCCGGCCCTGCCGCTGTGCCCCGGCTGCCGACCTTCCACGAGTCGGCCGTGGCCATGGGTCTGGGGGAGGAGGTGGCCGCGGAGCTCCCCGCAGCCGCCACGGTCCCTGCCGTGGAGGGTCCCCGCCAAGTGCATGGCGCTCCCGTCTCCCTGTCACAGATTAGTCCCTGTGGGGCCCACTCTCTCGGGACTGAAACGGGGCAGGGACAGGTCGAGCCCCGGTTCAAGACCTGCGTTTAGCAGACGCATCTGTGGTTTTCAGCAAACTCCACGCGTGACCGTCGGGCTCGCTGACTGTCCCTAAACGGACTGGGTGTCCTGGTGACACAACGGCCTCCAGCGTGATGGCTCCGACAGACCCCCCCGTTTCTGAGCCCTGGCCGTACCAGGCGCTGCCCTCAGAAGCTGGGACCGGTCACTGGGTCAGTTGTCTGCTCCCTGTAACAGAGACCACTGTGTCCCCACTTCATAGCTGAGAACACTGAGACCTGGGCCTTTAAGTCTCTCGTTCAAGGTCCCACAGCTGCCATGCGGCAGGGCAGCACGAAGCCAGCTCTGTGCTGAGGCCGAAATCTTGATCCTAGAGACGCTGCCACGTGCGGGGGGCTGGTGACCCCCACCCCCATTCTGACTCCTTTCTCTCCTCAGGCAAGTCCCCACGTCCTCATCTGTGAGCCCAGGATAATCACGGCATCGCCTCCTGGGGTGGGGGGTGACGAGCGGGGAGAAACGTGGGCACGGGGCCCCCAGGCTCCTCCCACCCTTCTCCTGAAGGGACCGCAAAGGGGGTGCAGTGCTGAGGGCCTGCCTGGGGGACAAAGCTCCGCCTTCCCCACTCCGTGGGCAGTACCAGCTTCCCAGGGAACCATGCAGCCCTTGTCCCCGGCCTTCCACGCACACGCCCGGCAGCTCAGACGCAGCCCTGCACGGGCGCGATGGGGGCCCTGGCTTCCAGCCCCGTTCCCACTTGCAGAAACCCAATACAGGCGGGAGGACGGCTGTCGCTCCCAAGGATTTAGGACCGTCACCTGGCGGAGCTGGAGGGCTCTCCGCCCTGACAGAATAAGTGGCTCCATGCCGAAAGGTGACACCGTAAAGCGATACCGAGCCTGCAGAGAGGGCTGTATATTTTCTGAGCCTGCATGTGTGCGTGTTTTTCTTTCTGTCTTTGCTTCCTGGACTCCTTGTCCGCGGCTCCCCAATGACTTTACTGGATCGTCCGGGTCCAGATGTGGTTTTCTATCAGAAGGATGGGGCCCCTGGGCGGGGCCCAGGGATTGCCTGTGGAGGTGGTGATGGGGCGGGAGGGGGGTGGCATGGATGGAGGGCAGGACTCGGTGTCAGACAGAGAGAGCAGGGTTTAAATTTCTGCTCCACCCACTGAAAAGAGCGAATTCCTTCACACCTGCGGCAGGTCGTGAAGGCTGCCACCACCCCTCTCACGCCTGTCAACTCCCCTCTACCATGTGACTGTGCCATCCTCATCCAGGGGAGGAAGTGTCTCTTTACTCTCTGGAATTGGGCTTGGCCGTGCGACCTGGGGACGGTTTGTTTGGCAGCAAAGCTAACTGATACATTGTGTCTCTGAAACTCAGCATCATCTTTTAACTACACTGTCGCTGCTTCCAGGCACCACCGGCACACCAGGGACAGGAGCGTGAGCTGGCCCAGGCCTGGGGCTGTCTTCACGGGGCTTCCACATGTGGCAGGCACATAAACAGTGCCACCTGCTCTCACCTCTGCCACCCCCCCACCCCCAATGCAGCAAGGAGGGTGGCAGCGTATTGCACAGGACAGATGGGAGACCGAGACTCAGAGAAGGAGGGACTTGCTGGGGGTCTCGAGGGCTGGAGCTGGGATCGGGCCTGGTCTGGGTAAGTTCACAGCCCTCTTGCATCCCCCCAAGAGGCCCTCATGCCCAGTGTCCCTTAGGAGGCTCCCGAGACTTCGTGACCCCTCATTTGTCCCAACAGTAAACGGGGACAGCGCTGTCAGCACCACCACCCTGGGGCAGCGGGGAGGCCAGGCACGTGGAGCTCCACAGAGGGACGCAAGCTCGGTCAGCGGCCGCACCCGTGCCGGCAGGACAGGAGGAGAGGGCACTCAGAGCTGCTCTGCCTGTGGTCACCCCCTTGCTCACAGCCCTCCAAGGTCCCCGTCACCCTTAGGACACAGACTCAGCCACCCAGCCTGTTCCAGCCGTCTCTCAGGGCCCTGGGGTGACAGAGCCTCGCCAGGGCTCCTACGGTCCACACTCTCACCCCACCCCCCCGGTGCCGCCCAACTGTGTCACCTCCGTGCAGAGGCTGTCCCCACGGGCTGAGGAGTCACGCCCAGCCCCACCCCAGCTGCCTGCTCTCCTTTCTTGCCTTCACCCCATCTGCTTTTTGTCACCCGTCAACCTGATGGGATGTCACGTCGCCTGTGAGCGCCAAGGTACAGGCACGTCAGCTTTGTGCTTCCCCCCGCCCCGTGCCCAGACTCGCCGGATCGGGGCCTCAGGACCCAGCCCTGCTCTCAGGGGGCGTGGGGCTTCCCACACTCGGTGCCGGCAGGACCCCGGGAGGCTGTGTGTGCTCCCTGCGTGTGGGGACCGCTCACGCAAGAGGCCGGGCCGCGAGACCCCGGGGGGTGCCGAGGTAGCTGCGGAAAGGGGGACAGGAAGCCCTCGGTGCATGTCTCCCGGGTGACGTGGATGGAGCCCGACCTCTGGGGCTGAGAGTGAGGGTGTCCCCAGAGGGCTGGGCCTGTGCGGGGCCACCTGAGACAAGCCCACCCCGGGTCCTCCCTTGGCTGGAGGAGGGGCCTCAGAAGGGACTGGGGGACAGACGGAGAGACGGACAGTTGAGTCTGGGGGAGCTCGGCGCCTTGGAGGTTCGGCCAGCATCTGGCCAGGCTGGGGAGGCCGGTCTGGCAGCTGTGGGGACGACAGCCAGCCCCGGAGAGCCATCACCCTGCACTGTTTGTCACACCTCAAGTAGCAGAGTGGCGAGGGGCCTCTTAAAGGCCCTGTGGGGATGGGGACGTGACCCCCAAGGCCTGCCCCGCCCCCTGGCCCACTCTGCAGGGCGGCTCCCACCCCGACACGCAGGAGAAAAGCCTCGAGAAGACTCTTGACCACCGGAATGTAAATCCCTAGAAATATTTCTTGATACAATCTGCTAATTCCACTCCCACCTCGGCTGGGAAGCGCCGGGCACACCCTCGGGCGGCAGGCGCAAGAGACAGAGGGTTGCCGTGCTGCGGCTGGAGTTGCGGCCTCGGCCCTCAAAGCGCCCAGCGGGAGCTGGCTTATTAACGGCCTTCAACAAAGGCCGCAAAGGCTCGGGGTCCCCTTGCGCGGAGACCCCGCGGGGAGCCTTTCAACCCCCAAAGCGCTGCCTTTTAACTTGGCCTCCTCGGCAGGACAAACAGGGGAAGAAATTAGTTGTGGACGCTGCTGGCTGTTTTGTAACTTGTCGTGTCGTCTCCCCGGAGCTGGTCTGGCCCCGGCAGCTTGTCCCCTTGACACTCAGAATGGATAACCTGAAGCAGGCCCCCGCCGGGCCCCTCCCCGCCTTTTTAACTCTTTACAGCCTTCAAGAGACAAATCCCCTTTCTTGCATCTGAGCCTGGCCTCTGCAGGTGCCGGGGTTCTGAGCTGGAAGCTGTGGCTGCCCACAGTGCCCTCGTCCCTGGAAAGCTGTGGAGGTGGGCTGGGGCGGGTGGGGTGCTGGCTTGACCTCCGGGATGGGGAGACCCAGGGGAACAACCTCAAACCCCTCAGTGCCAAGCCCCAGTGGCCTTGGGGTCTATGCCAGTCTCCGACTCCCAGCAAGGCCTGCTCCCCACACTAACCCAATTTCATGAGACAAAGGCGGGACGATCGCCCCAAATGCTGCAGGGGCATAACTTCCTACAGGCCGCAAGGGCGGTGCTACGAATCCTCCGGAAGCCGTGGGGGCCTTGGGCTCTGGAAGCCAGGCCTGCCAAGGGGTGGGGGTCGGGAGAGGCCGCTGACGCTTCAGCTCCCATTTTCAGTGGTCACTCTTAGGTCCCTGGTGCCCAGGGAGGGCGCCCCAGTGAAGGACGCTCAGGGAAGGCCCCGGCGGGAGCTCAGAGCGCCGGGCAGGCAGGGGTTAATGACACACTGCTGGTGTGGGCCAGCCCTGGGTCCCACTCCCCTCACAGAGAGCAGCCAGGTGACCTTCGAGGGGGCTGCCTCTGCTTTGGGAGGCTCTCCCAAGGCCAGTGGCCTCCTCCTGGCCTTCAGCTGTCCCCTCCCAAGGCCAGCGTGGGCTTGGCCCGAAGGAGGCCTGACCCCAGCCTGGCCCCGGAAGGCAGCCGAGCCAGGGAGCACATGCCTGCGTGTGCAAAGCTGCCGGACGGGAGAGCTGCCGACACGCAAGCCTTCGCGAGCCCGCCGATGCTCTCTACAGATAATAAACGACGGAGACGTTCTGTCTCGAGGGTCTAAATCTCGCGTGTCCCATCGACTTGGAAGGTCAGCTCCCACGCCGTCTCCCGCAGCGGGGGTGTCTCCTTGCAGGCCTCAGCGAGTTTGGGGACCGAACCCCACTCTTTTCGTGGCTCCAGCCTGCAGGGAGACGGGTCGTCGGGAGCCAGTCGTGGGAGGCTGAGGCTCGGTGTACCCCGCAAGGAGCACACGATGGGGCTGGGACACGATACGCACGGCCTGGTCACGGATCTGCGATGAGAGCTGGATCTGAGCTCATTTCCGCCTTTCCGTAACTGAAGATTATGGACAATTAGGATGCCTCCGGAGGTCACAGCCAAGCGGGGGCTGTTTGTTTCTCTGAAACCACACAGCCTATGGCCCGAGGCTCTGTGCCTGACAGCCCCAGCTTTGGTCGCTACCACCCGGCTTCGGGCACTGTGGCCGCCAGACAAGGCTGCCGCCCACCAGGCGGTATCTTGATTGGGGGGGGCAAAACCATGAGGGTTCTCAGACAGAGACAATTTTCCTGACTTATGTCGGTTCGTGTTCCCCAGCTTCTGGGGACGCATGTGCCAGGAGTGACAATGGCATTAGCCACCAGCACCTCTTGCGACGGCTAGACTCGTGCATTTGTCACTTCACGTCCACGGTCAACAGGCACAGGCCTGCTAGCAACCCCGATCAGGAGACGCGCAAGTCCAGATGGGGGAGGTCAGCCCTGTATCCTCAGCCCACAGCTCCGAGGTGGCTGGCGGGGCTGGGCGCCACGGGGCCTCCCGCCCCCGCACGCACTCAAGGCGGGCGGACGGCGCAGTCGACACCTCCAAGGGGGCTGGAGCTCGGTCAGCACCAGGTGGACACCAACACTCAGGGTGTCCTAACAGCAGCTTCCCTTCCCCTGACACGCACGTGGCACTGGCCGGGTCACACGCCTACACAAAGCCGCTCGGAGGGTCCCAGACGGCCCAGGCCGCGCATGTGCTCCCGGAGCCACGGCTCCAGACGGTCCCGCTTTCCTCAACGGTGAACAGTCACTGGAAGCCAACTCCCGGAGCTGGCCGATCCCTGCCCTTCCTCCGTCTGGCCACGCATGTCCCGGGGGCTGCTCCCCATAAGGCTCACAGCGGGAGGTCACGGGTCGGGGAGGCCTCCATGAGTCAAAAGGACGGTGTGGAGACAGATGAGGAGGGCGCTTAGCCAGGCAGCACGGAGGCAGGCCGGCCTGGGACCCCTCGGGGGCTCTGGTGCCGGTGCCCAGTGGCAGGAGAGTGGGTGGGGGTGACGGCAGGTGACAGCAGGGAGAGGAAGGCGGGGGTCAGGAGGGGCTGGGGTGAAGCACTGCTCTGAGCCCCACCCTGTGTGCTGCGGAGTCCTCGAGGGTTCTAAGCCAGGCTGGGCAGGATGGCCTGTCCACCCGGGCTCATCCTGAGGAGGGATCAACCCCACAGACAAGGCGCTGCCGGGGCCCCAAGGCTACACCCTTTCAACAAAGCAAAGCCAGAGGAAGTGCTTGTACGGCAGACGTGCCCTTCCCAGCCAGAGAGCAAAGTTTAGTCCTTTCTCCAGGACCCCCGACGTACCCTGATGCTGAGTTACTCCCCGGGGTGCTCTGACCTCGAGGTCCTGGGGCAGCAGGCGTGGGGAGGGATCCTCTGGCCCCAGACCACCGACAGGCTGCCCCTCATGTTCCCTCACCCTCGGAGCAGGTTTCCAGTCTCCCTCCAACACCCACAGGGCCTCCCGAGGGAGGCCCCTACAGCCCCACACTCTGCTCCTCTGAGGGCCTGTGTTCAGAACAAAATAAGAAGCCAGCCAGTAGGGCCTGAGGAACTTTCCTGAATAAGGGAGGTGGGGGAGGGGGGCTGTGACTTCCGGGAACGCCCCTCCCCCAGCACCAGGGCTCCTCCTAGCCCGGGGCCTGGGGGGGCCTGGGGGGTGGGGGCAGGTAATGCTCTGGGAGAAGGACAGGGAGAAGGGCGGAAAGTCAGGAGGGAGGGAGCAGGGGAGGGAGCGAGGAACTCTACCGTGGCCACCTCGGTCTCCTTTCTGCTGACTTTCTGAGACTGAGCATTTTGGAGGAATTGAGTAACCTGCAAATGGAAGGCCAGGCTGCAATCAGAGGTGCCTGCTGGGCCAGCTGTTACTGCTCTCATTTTAGGGTGCGCCATGAGCTGACTTCCAACACCCTCCCCCCCAGACAGCCTTGACTATCGCCGAGGTGACCCAGAGCCCGGCAGCAGCCCGAGGGACACAGTGCTGGGAAGAGCCCCTGCAGGGGCTGCTGTGTTTGTCTGCCCTACTGGGAGTGAGAAGGAAGAGGGGGTGCTCTGCTCAGGCGCCCCTCTCTCCTCCCACCCCCGGTCCATTTCTCCTAGACCTCAGGGCAGCGTGGTTTCCAGGGGGCCGCGGTCGCCAGCTAGCAAGACCCTTTCTGCGGCTGGGGGCAGGGGCTCTGGCTGATCATTAACTCTTCCAGGACACGGTGCTGGAGTCTGCAGGCCTGCAGGGTGTGGGAGGCCCCACAGAAGGCCCAGCCGGCTTGGCCTGTCGATAATAGTACAGCCCCCCGGTGATTGCCTGCTCCGTGCTGGGAACTGTGTTCGCACCTCATGGGCACGAAACTCATTTAAGCTCATACATGGCCCTGCAAGGGAGGGCTTGTGCTCCCCGGGTTGACCCTTAGAGAAGGTAAATGTCAAGCCTGAGAACACGTGCCTCGTAGGCGGTGGAGCAGAGGACATGAACTCGGGCCCTGCACAGTGCACTGCACGTATGGGGCTCCGCGCCACCACCTTGAGGGGCAAGGCCGGAGCCCTTCCAGAGAGCCAGCCTAGGTCCCAACCAGGGGCCGTTAAAGCAGAAACCCACGTGTGTGGCTTCCTGATCCCCAAACTCCGATGGTCTCCTCCCTCGTTGGGGGGAGGGACCCCAAATGCCTCGCCCCACCCCCCAGGCTCTCTTTCCTGTTGGCATAGTGACCGGGGCTGCTTGTGAGAGCAGCCTGGCCTCCTGTGCAGGCCCCCCGGCCGCTCTGCGTTAAACAAGCAGCACAAAAGGGAATGGAGCCCGCGCTGCCCGTCCTGGCTACTCCAGGGCCCGGCGCCCGTCCTGCATCTGATGTCAAGACCCGGGAACTCATTCGGTAGCTGTATGTTGAGCTCCTACGGTGCGTCTGGCCTTAGGCCGGGTGCGATCCCTGGAAGTTGCTTGCTATCCAGGACTTCGTTACCTCCGGCTCTGGGCTGCCTGTGCCTCCCTCGGAATGTGGGAATAGAAATATCGCCCTGGAGCCAGAACACCAGTGCCTGCTCCATTCACCGTGGGCTGCCCGGTTCCAGAAGGGCCACACCACCTGTGCCATCCACAGCCCCCCCACTTAGCGAGAGCCCCACGCCTTGGGCCAGTCGGGGCCTGGTGGTTGCTGGGAAGCCCTAGCTAAGATGCTCTGAGAGGGCAGGGAGCGGAAAGCCAGCAGGCCCTGCGGAACTGAGGCTGTTGGCGCTGACGCTACTTGGCCCTGGGACCAAAGACAAGGCTGTCTGTGGAGAAGGGACACTCAGAGGTTCCTGGATGGCCACCACGCACGGGGCACTGCCGACCACTGGGCTCCCTTTGACCACCGTGGCTCATTCAGTGGGCCAGCCACGTAGCCCCACCACCCAAAACCATCCCCCCCGGGGGGGGGCCCAGATGAGCTACGATGCGTCTGAGGAAGCCGAGGGGGCCCTCAGCTTCACACCTATCTCCTGCTTCTTCCCCAGCAGGAGAGCCGCCCGAGCCTGGCCCCGAGAGGGGGCACAGATCGCTTTGGGGTTATTTATGACCACCCCAAATGTGAAAAATTGTAAGGGATACAAATAGCAATTAATGTGGGCCTAGCAACCAAGACAAACGAGGTGGGTGAGAAATAGGGGGTCTGACCTCCACGGGCAGGGTCAGCCCTTGACGACAGAGCTGGTCCTGTCACTCCCAGCATAAGGGAGGTCAAAGGCAGGGCGCGGCCCCCGGGGGGCTTAAACCCTCTGAAATTTGCTTTTACGGGAGGGAATTAATCCCGAAGCTGCAGGCCTGAGGTTGTCAGGGAAGCCCTGTTTTATCTCAGGTAATGAAGCCCCAAATTTGTCCCTTGGGTAGAAGGGCAACCTCTCCCCCAGCATCCGGTACAGCCAGAGGGATTTCCAGGCGACTCTGGGACTGTTTAATGCTTCGCGTCAGCCTGGTTTCTGACCCGGCTGCCCCCTGCCCACTCAATCACTGGAGCTTGGGCCTCCGCGGCGACTCCCCCAGCCCAGGAGGCTGGTGGCTTCCAAGTGGACATGAGGCTTCAGGAAAGCGTGGGGCCACCCTAGCCGGTCAACCCCCACGGGTAGGTCTGTCCGGAATGTGGCCAGAGGGACAGAGTGTGCTATGGGGGTGCCCCGGGAGGGCTCCCTGGCACCCGAGCCAGCACCCACTCCCCACAGGAGAGGTCCTTCTGGATCTGACTGCTGGCGTGGTCATGAGATCCGAAGGCTGGCAGGGTCCAGGGAGGGATGGGAGTCTCCGGCACGAGACCCCAGGAGGGGTGGGACAGAGGAGGCAGGCTTGGGTCTGGGTCTTTCTCGGGGTGCGGTGGCCCCCATCCCACACCCACAGCTGGGACCACGGCCCCCGGCCGGGCCTCACGCACAGCAGGTGCTGGTAGGTCCCAGAGCGCCTGCCTCACCCTCCCCGCTTTCCCTCCTGTAAGCCCTGCCTAGGCCTGGCTGCAGCACTTTCTGCCTGGGCGGCTGCAGGAGGGTCCTCCCTGGTCTCCCCTCCAGCCCCCCACTGGCCACCGGAGGGGTCTGCTAACCTGCAAAGCTGGCCCTGCCCCACCTCCCCGCTCGCCCAGGATAAGGCCTGTAAGGCGTGGGCTCCCCTGAGCTCTCCAGAGAGCCCTGACCCCTGGGAGAGGCGCGGGACTGAACCCCACTGGCCACTCTTCGGCTGCGGGGCTTGGGGTGGGCGGGCAAACATCTCTGTGCTGGGGGTCCTGGCCCGTAGGTCCAGGCTGGTGCCGAGAGCTTGCTGGGATGCGAGGGCCCGGCAGGCCCACGTGTCACTCTATGTGCTGGCCCGCCCGTCGCGCTGCTCCGACCTGCACCCAGGGCCCTGTGTGTGCAGCGCCTGCCCCGCCCGCCGCCCCCTCCTCAGGGACCCAGCCCTGGGGCCCCCACTCAGAGCGTCAACATGCTGACAAGCCAGGGAACACGTGTCGTGAGGGGACCAGGCCTCAGGTCCCAGGACTGGGACTCTTCGGGATAGGCACGTCTGTCCACATCGCTGCCTTGCCCGAGGAAGGAACGCCACCTCAGCTGGGCTTCGAGACCCTCTCCCCCCTGGCGCTGCGCCGGCCTCGAGCACACCGGCTGGGTCGGCCCCTTCACCTGCCATGCCTTGGCCTGCGCTGTGCCGTCTCCTCCTTCAGAAAAGAAACCATCTCTGTGAAGTCTCGAGTGGCCCTCCTCCCCCAACCTGTCCGCCTAACACTTGCGGCTCCCACAAGCTCCTCCGTCCACACAGAGCCTGCACGACGTCAGAGCCCAGGGACACAGAGACGGGGAGGGGCAGAGAGCAGGCTTCCTCCCCACCGATGACAGAATGGCCGTCCCACGGCCCCGACTCCACCAGAACGCTCAGACCCAGCAGTGGAGCCATGTGAGGAAGGCTCGAGACCACAGCCCCGGCAGGCAGGAGCTCGGGACACATGCCTTGCCTCTCAGGAGCCGGGGAGGGCGGGCAGGGGCCAGGCAGGGCCTGACCTCGGTGCCCCGGCTGCGTGAGGGGAGTGGGCCTGACCCGGTCCGGGGCAGAATGCTAGAATATTCCATCTGCCTTATCCCCGGTGGTGAAGCAGGACCTCTCCAGCCAGGGCACCGGTGGGACCACGCCTGTCACGGCCCCGACCACGGGGAAAGCTCAGGAAGGAGGCCTGTGCCCGCAGCTCCGGCCCAGAGACGCTCCGGCGTCCAGGCCGCTCTCGCACTGCAGAGACGCCTGTGGGGCCGGGGGCGCCCCCAATACACCCCCGAGAGCTCCCCAAGCGAGTGGGGACCGAGTGGGACCCAGAGAACAAAGGCGCGGTGGTGAGCAGCGCGCTGGGCCGCCGCGTCTGCAGGGCCGGGCTCTGAGTGGGTGTTTGCCCATCTGGAAGCAATATTGCAGTAATGTAAGACGGCCAGAGTACGGGATATTCTCTGAATACGTGAACTCTACAGTGAGGAATATGGATTTAATGGATAATCTTACCGGCAGCCAAAAGAGCCCGGATTCCTCCCTGGGCCTTCACCCTGCACTTGGCCCCACCACAGCCCGGCCCAGCCAGGGGCCAGCAGCGCCTGTGGCCATGGCCTCCAGGAACAGAGCTGACCCACCATCTGAGCTCACTTTTTTCTCCCATCGGGTGGGAGCGGCGGGTGGGGGGGAAACGGAGACCCGCTCCGGGAGCAACGTGGGTTCCTGTCCTTGAAACCCCGTTTACAGGGAGGAAAGAAAAGTTGAAGAAAGTAAAACAGAAGTGGGGGAGTGGTGATTGATTAAAATCTACAATGGCTACGACTTGTTCTGGAGTCTGGGGGAGAAGAAATCATTTCTCTAGCTCTTCCCAACTGAATCGAGCTGGAATAATAAAATAAAACAATAAAAACCACAGCGGAAAAGATGACTGGAGCGTTTTTATGGCGAGCGGCAGGGAAGAGCCCAGAAGGGCCGATGGAGAGCGCGAACAATGTGATTCAGGGAAGGTCTCCAGCAGGCGGGAGGCGGAGCGGAATGCAGGTCCGGCTGGCCCGGGGCGCCAGGAGGAGCGGGGGCTCCCCACACTCAGTCCACGGAAGCCGAATCTCAGGCAGGGTCCTGGCTGCTCTCTGGGATCTCGTTCAGAGGCTCATTAATCCCTCCCGAACGAAAAATTCCCAAACACCAAATGCTTCGTGCGGCGGTTCACATCACAGGGAGTCTTGCGCCGGCCGCCTCCTGGGTGCCCAGTGCCAAGCGGTGGGCCCGCACGGCGAGGCCTCTGAGTCCCAATCCACAGCAGGACCGTCCTCCCCACCCTCCCCACAGCTGGGGGTCGTCTGGGGAGCTGCCCTTGCTCTGACAATGGCCTCGCAGGGAGGCAGGGGTGGGAGTCCCTCCGTTCTCCCCGTTGCCTCCTTCCCGTGTCCCGCCCAAGACTCTCAAGGAGCCAATGTGCAAGCCCCCTGCCAGGAGCCTGCGAGAAAGTCACATGTGGGAAAGGCTCGGGAGCCCCGCGGCTCCGCTTCCCCGCCACGGGGTGTGGCTGCGGACGAGCAGGGCAGGCCTGAGGCGGGGGTGGTCACGGGGAGGCCCCCCCTCGACCCCATCTGCACATTTGAACGGAAGCCCCCAGAGCTCCTCCACCCACCCCTGTCTCACGAGGTGCGGGTGAGGCTCCGAGTCTGGCATGCGGGCCTCGGGACTCCAGTCCACACACTTTTGTCTGGCCTGGTGCCCTGGGCGCTCTTTGCCCCTCAATCCTTCGCTGTGATTAGGGGGAGCCCTGCTCTGAGCCTCCCCACAGCCTTGGGGGGCTGCTGGTGAGCACAGTATCCCACTCTGGGCCCGGCCCCTGCCATCCTGTAATGACCTCCTTGAGGCCGGGCAGCCCAGCTAGGAGCAGGCAGGGAGCAGTGGTGTCCGTCCACTCCACACTGCGGTCCCCAGGCTTAGCAGAGGGCGCGGTACACAGAAGGCGCTCAATAAGTGCAGAATGAACAGAAAAATGAGGGCAGTGAGTGATATTCACGGCCTAAATAAGGCACGGGCACAAAGCCCCTCCCCAGTTCCCAAAGGAATCACGAACCATCACTTCCTCGGACGTGGTCCCCTTCCTTACTTTCTGGCGGTCAGGGAATCCAGGGAGTGTTTCCCCCCTCCCCTACCCCCCCCCCTTTTACAGATGGAGAGAGAGACCCAGTGAGGCCGGGCATACAGCTGGCAATAATCCAGTTTGGTCCACACAGCTTGGCCCAGCCCCATCCAAGGGGACAGACACAGGTGAGCAGGTGAGCAGGCCCAGCTCCCTACCACCGGCTCCAGGCGAACTCGCCATGAGCGGACTCTGGACCTCCCCTCAAAGGCACCCTCCTCAGAAGCAGTGCCAGGACCCTCCCCTCCAGGGCTGCAGCCTGGATTTGAGACCCTTGAGTTGAAAGGAAATATGAAAAATTAAATTCCTTTTATAAGCTGCCAGAGTCCTGCTTCCCTGGCGGTGAGGCCCCAGGATGCCTCACTTGGTATTTAGGGCTGTTTATCGGTCGTGGGGACTTGCGATAAAACGACTCGCCTGGGAAACAGTTCAGTGATTCCTGCAGACCTTCCTGGGGTTTCCACACCCTGTGCCCAGTCTTGGGGCGCACTGCGGGGAAGATGGTGGAGCCACTCGGGCCTCAGGGAGCCACGGTCTGGGGGTGGCATTCACACTTGGCCGCCGATGATTGAGGCATGGAAAGGTGCCCTGCGAGGGCCATGGGAGCACGAGGGGTTGACTCAGGGAACCGGCCAGGACATGAGGAAGCTCTCAGAGAGGGGAGGAGAGCGCATGCCCCAGGCAGGAGTGCAGGGTGTGCAGACTTGCACCAGGGCAACACTTTGGGCACTGCCACAAGATGACACCATGAAGAAACATCGCTGGAGCCCAGAGACAGGGGCCTCGAGGCCTGGAGCAGTGGGGAGGCTCCAGGGAGGGTGGGCCTGGAAGCTAGGCAGAACCAGTGGGTGGGCAGGAAGCGTGGCTGCCGGTCACGGTCGCACAAAATCCCGCAGGATCAACCGAAGAAGTGTAAAAGTTACACCCTGAAAACTATGAGACATTCTTGAAAGAAATGAGAGAAGATCTAAATAAACGGAAAGACATCTCTGGATCATGGACTGGAAGACTTAGCGCTGTTGAGATACCAGCACTCCCCAAATTGACCTACAGCTTCAGTGCAACCGCTCTCAGAATCCCAGCTGGCTTATTTGCAAAAATTGACAGGCCAATCCTAAAATTCACGTGGCAATTCAAGGGACCCAGAATAGCTAAATAATCCTGAAAAAGAAGAACAAAGTTGGAGGACTCACACTTCTCGATTTCAAAACTTACTCCAAAGTTATGGTGATCAAGGCACTGTGGTACTGGCGTAAAAACAGGCATACAGATCAATGGAACAGAACAGAGAGTCCAGAAATAAACCCACACGCTGATGGTCAATTGATTTTTGTTAAGGGTGCCCAAGACCACTCGATGGGGAAAGAATAGTCTTTTTAACAAACGGTGCTGAGATAACTAGACATCTACATGCCAAGGAATGAAGCTAGACTCCTACCTCACACCATATACAAAAATTAACTCAGATGGATCCCAAACCTATATGTAAGAGCAAAAACTATCAAACTCTTAGATGAAAACACAGGGGTGAATCTTTGTGACCTTGGATTTGCATACTGTTACCTAGATATAAGACTAAAAACACAAGCAACAAAAGAAAACAGTAGGTAAATTGGACTTCATCAAAATTGTAAAGTTTTGAGAGCAAAAAGACAACCATCGAGAAAGTGAAAAGACAACCCAAAGATGAGAGAAAATGTATCTGACAAGGGACCTGTATCTAGACTACTTCAAGAACTCGAATTACTCCATAATAAAAAGAGAAATAACCCAACCAAAAAAATGGGCAAAAGATCTAACTAGGCATTTCGTAAAAGAAGATATACAAATGGCCAATAAACACATGCAAAGATGCTCGATATAAAAGAAGATATACAAATGGCCAATGAACACATACAAAGATGCTCGATGTCATCAGCCAACAGGGAAAGGCAAATGAAAACCACAATGAGATACCCCTTCATACCCTCTAGGATGGCTAAGATGAAAATGAGAGTCAGTGAGAAGTGTCGCAGCACGCGGAGAAATCAGAGCCCTCGTGCGACGCTACTGGGAACGTAGGATGGCGCAGTCACTCTGGAAAACAGTCTCACAAGGTTAAACATCGGGCGACCTTATGACCCAGCAATTCCACTCCTCCATGGATACCTGAGATACATGAAAATACATGTCCATAAAAAAGCCTGTGCCCGAACGTCCACGACAACATTAATCGTAATAGCTGAAAAGTGGAAAGAGCTCAAATGTCCATCAGTGGATGAATAAATAAAGTGTGGTCCAGCCATAAAATGGAATATTATTTGCCCATAAAAAGGAATTAAGGCACTGACACAGGCTACAACATGGATGAATCTTGAATACATAATGCTCAGTGAAAGAAGCCCGTCACAAAAGACCAAATATAGTAGGATTCCCTTCAAATAAAACACCCAGAACAGGCAAAGCCCTACAGACGCAAAGTAGACGCGTGGCTGCCCGGGCTTGGGGAGTGGGAGGGGAATAGGGAGTGGCGGCCAGAGGAGGCAGGGTGTCTTTTCGGGGTGCTGAACATGTCCTGGAACTGGTGGCGATGGTTGCACAACTCGGAACCTACTAAAAACCGTTGAGTCGTACATTTTTAATGTGTGAATTGTCCGACATGTGAATTCTATCTCAATACAGCTATTAGAAAAACAAAAATCACAACCAAGAAAACACCAAACAAATAACGCTGCAGGATGCTGGCGCCCGAGCAGGCCCCGAGAGCGGCACCCCAACTCCAGGCTGCCCCTGAGCGTGGCGGGGCCCAGGAAGCCCTCCGACCCCGTCATGCTGCACGGCTCCCAGGTTGGATATTTCTCATGGTAAGGGCCCAAGAACAGGGAGCCAGAAGTCCTCAGCAGCTGGGGTGGGGGGGGGCCTGGAAGCCGTGCAGCAGAGACAGAGGCTCCCACGCCCCAGGGCCAAGCTGACGTGAAGCTAAACAGACCCCACGCCACAACGGGGTTACAGTGATTCTGTGCAGCGCGCTGAGCCCCTCGCCAGCGATGGCAGCCGTGGGGAGGGGCGGGGGAGCAGGCAGCCCCAAAGGTAATTTGCACACGGAGTTTATAAGGCCCCTCAGCTCTTTTAAACATATGCTTCTCTGATTATAAACAGCTGATGGCTCACAAGATTCAGATTTTCCAGCAAGGCTTCCAAAAAAAGATTACACTCCAAGCAGAGAAAGGTGACCGGGTGCTTTTCGCCGTGGACGTAAATCCAACCATGTTCTCCAGCAGCTGGGCTGTCCCTGTTGCCAGGCTCCGAGCATGTCCCATCTGCTGCCACTGACATGTCTCGAGAAGGGCTTTGGCCCTGGCCGTGGGCCTGGTGGCAGGGAACGGGGGTGAAGGAGATGGAGCCCCCATCTCAGACTGGGTCCTCTGCTTCCTCAGAGCTGAGGCTGCGTGAGCCTTCACCGCCTGCCTTCAGAGCCGGTGCCCCTCAGAGGCCCCTGCACCGACCCCCTTGGGGGGATGCTGCCTGTGCCTCGGCTGACTCCGTTTTCCACCACCCCACCCTCCCCGGAGATCTGGGGTACGCTGAAGGGAAGTTGCAAAGGAAAAAGAGGAACACGGAGCTAGACGGAAATGCCAGCAAAGACCCATGGCCCACATGAGACCCCGCTGCGTCACCTGGCCTGGCTCTGCTCTGCCGCCCTGGTGGTTGGCGTTGGGCCGCAGACCCCAGAAAGGAAAGGATTCTGCTGAGAACCTGTCCACGGCGAGTCTGCTCAGTGCCTGCTCTGAAGCCAGTTTGGGCCGAGGGGCTGGGGGTCCTCCCCCTGCGGAGGAGGGGCCCTCTGAGGCCTCCCCAGCTACGTAAAAAAGAATGTCATGGTCAAGTGGAACGGTCAATGAGCAGGGGTGCTGGGGTCCCCAGTCCTGGTCATCTGTTGGGGGAGCCTGGCTCCAGTGGCCTGGCAATGCCTCCCCCTCTTGTCCAGGAAGTGCTGTGTCCATGAGTGGACTGCCCACCCGAGCCGTGCGGCCGCCGTGCAAGCAGGGCCGTGTCCTGAGGCCGAGTGGTGGACAGGGAAGGACAGACAGACAGAGCCCATGATGCCAGGGTCCAAAGCCGGGCTCCAGCACCTGTTACCTGTGTGACACCTGGCAAGTCCCTTGGCCTCACTGTGTCTCAGTTCCCCGTCCCCACGGTGGGCTGTGATAGGATTAAATGAGCTATGGTCCTAAAGCCTTTAGAACTGGGTCTAATAGACTGACCACCGCAAGCTGCTGGTTTGGTAATACAGAACTTCTTACGTGGAGGGGCCCCGGCCTCACCCATCCATCACCCTGCTGGGTTCAGGCTGCTCTGAGAGCCTCACTGGGGCTCCCAGGTGGACACGCAGTTGGATGGCCCACGGCACCAGCCAGCGGGTGAGGCCTCGGAGGCAGGGGCTGCCCGCTGAGGTGGAGGCTTGGTCCCCAGGTGTGGCCTGTGTCTAGGCAGGCATGTGCCTGGCTTCCAGGGGGTCTAACGAAATCTGGGCCATTCCCACCACTTCTGCCTTTTGTTCCAAGTGGATGATCACAGAGCAGCAACGATCCTGCCAGAAAGCGCGGGCCTTTCCCAAAGACCCAGGGAGAGCGGAAAAACGGGAGGGGCTTCGGTGCCACTGCCCACCCACACAGGGCATCCCGCCATCCCCCAATTCGCCTGCTCCCCTTTCTCTGTGGCTGACCGATGAGATGGCCGTCGTTGTCTGTGGGCACAGAAAACACAATTGGGACAGAGCTGGCTGCCGAGGCTTCTCCCGGGCCTTGGTCCCGTGAGAGTTCGGGGTCCGTCCTCCGGCCCATAGGCCACAACCAAGGAACAGGAAGCTATACCCATGGGAAGCGAAAGGACCAATGTGCAGGTCCACGGCTGGCCCCTGTGGGCGGGGCACCAGGAAAGGAGGAGGGAAGGGAGAATGGCCACAAGAGCGTGGGGTCCCCGCCAGCCCCAGGCTTGTGCCCCACAAGGCAGGCTGGGGTCAGACCCGCTCAGGTGAGAAGGCACCATAGCGACCTGGCCCCCTGATGTCCGGGTGCCCTGGAGGCTGCCTGGAGAGGTAGGTCCCTGGTCGCCAGCCTCAGGAGAGGCCAGCACCGCCCTTCATCCTACCTGCGTCCTAAAGACCTGGACTTGGATGTCCTCTGGGGGAGAAAAGTCACCGGTTACAGTTGCTGGCTTACACTCCAGCTGTTGGCTTCTCCCCACCGCAAGCACAGTGCCACAAAGTCACCCCCCTGCTCAGACTCTGACAGCTTTCTGCCGCCTGGAGACCACCCACTGAGTTGAGGTCGCTCACCTCTGTGAGTGGGACCTGCACAGGGTGTGGTTCTCACGGGCACCCCAGGCTAACTAAGAGCCGCTGGCCTGGAGGCAGAAGTCAAATTCCAAGAGAGAGCAGAAATATGACTCACATGCCTGGGGCAAATACTGCTGTCTGGTCACAGCACCCTTTCTCCCCGGGCCCAGAGACCACATTCCTGGACCCATCAACCACCGGCAAAGCTGGCAGGCAGGCTGGGCCCTCCTTGCTACCCCTGTCAAGGGTCAGGCTGAACCTGGCAAGGGTCTCTTGGGAGGCTGGAGTCAAGATGTTGGCCGGGGCTACAGTCCTCTGATGGCTTGACTGGGACTGGAGGATCCACTTCCAAGATGGTGCACTCATGAGGCTGTTGGCTGGAGGCCTCAGTTCCCCATTGAGTGGACCCCTCCACAGGGCTGCTTGAGCGTCCTTACAATGTGGTGGCCAGTTTCCTTCAGAGTCGTTGATCCCAGGGAGAGAAAGTGAGGAGGAAGCTGCGTGACTGGCCTTGAAAGTCATACCCTGTACCTTCCGCCAATTCTATTTGTCAGAAGCAGACCACTAAGTGCAGACCAAACGCAAGGGGAAGTTAATAAGCTCCACCTCTCGAAGGGAGGAGTCTCAGAGACCTCATGGACAGGTCTTAAAACCAAACGGCCGCATGGTACCCAGGTCAGACGGCCCTTTCTTCTCATCCCTGTCTTTCTTGTCCAAATTCCATCCACAGCCCCCTCACAGCCAATCACCTTGTACCCACCGCTCACCAGAGGCCTGGTGGGTTTCACTGCAGCCGCCTCGCTCTTCACCAGCACAGAGCTGAGGATACAGTGGACTCTCTGCAAATATCTGTCCTCACCACAAATATCAGTGGAGGGCCCTGCAGTGTTTCAAAAACAATCTATAACCACCAGAGCTATGGGGATGGGACTTCCTGTTAGAAAGCACATTTCCCAGAACTTGAGAGATAATTGGAAACACTTTCCGGGGTGGCCCTGGCACTGCCAATGTCCTCAAGGGCCCCGGGCCCACCCAACCCGAAGGGCTCAGAGATGAGGCTTGAGTGATGGCTGTGGAAATGGCAGGCCGGGGCAGGAAGTGGGGGCAGACACGCTCTGGGACGGAGGCACCGTGGGAAGACACTGCCTCTGGAAGGTAGCGATAAAAAAGGCTCTGTAGGAGCTGGGTCTGGCAAGGCCTGGCTCACTTTGCCTTCCCACCCCCCAGGCCTGGCATACAACCAGGCCTCAAGCAGGTGCTTCGGGGACAGCTGCTGAGTTAACCCGCATCGAAGCAGGGGCTCTGGGAGAATCGGGGTTGGCTAATCAAGGCTTGGCCGTGCAATGCCCAAACATATACACACACAGCACAGCTGCCCTCTTGATGGGAAGTGGCCCACACCCCACGCTGCCACTCATCGGGACCTCCTGGACTCGAGACCCCCCAACCATCCGGCATCCCGTGCTTGCTGACGACAGTTCAGGAAAGCAAATCTGCTGGTGAGGGAAGGCCGGGACTGACCCCAACGCAGCACAATTGTCTAAGGGCGCTCCCCCACCGTGATTCCATCCCTGTCTCCTTCTCGGAGAAGGGGTGCTATGGGGGCCCAAGAACATCCTGGAACCGGGAGGCGCAGGACCCACGCCAGTCACACTTGTGCCCCACCCAGGCCTCGGCTAGCTATGACGCGGACGGGTACCACAGGCAGCTGGGTACCCGTGGAGTGACAATGTCCCAGGGCTGTGGGATCTCTCCGTGGCTGGGGAGCGGCGGGACTGACACACGTACACAGGTTTCTTAACATTGTCCAGTGGACCCTTAACCTTCCCTCCAAACCCATCCTAGGGTTACCCGAAGCTCGTCCTTGGCCTTGCCAAGGAGTCCTCCCAAAGCTGCCTCCCGTGGGGGCCCGGGCCTGGCTGTTTCTTTCACCTCCACGACTACCAAGGCTGCCAAGGCTCCTGCCTCTCTCACTGGGCAATGGCGAGGCTCCCCACGGCCCCCCTGGGCCCCCTTGCCTCCCTGCCCCCTCCAGTTCTCTCTCCACTTGGCAGCCAGAGTGATCTTTCCAGAAGGGAGATCTGATGCTCACCCCCTCTCTCCCCCAGACCTCCCAGGGGCGCCCCCGCACTGCACTTCATCCCCACCACGGCCTGCAAGGCTCAGGACCTGAGCCCGCCCGCTCTCACCAGGGGTGCCAAGCTCTGAAGTGGAGAACACAAGGCAGGGAGCCTGGGGGGACAGAGCTGGGGGTGGCGCCGTGAGGGTCACAGAGCCCTCACCAGGGACAGCTGCGCTGGTGTGTGTCGTATGCAGCGTGAGTGCAGCGCTGAGAAGGACCAAGGAGAGGCCGCCGGCTGCCGGGGACACGGAGGCAGTGGGCGCCGCCGGCCAGGGCTGACCTGAAAAGGGGGCTTCTCGGCAATCATGTCAGCCACACAGGGAGACCTCGGGCTCTTCGTCCCGCTCTGTGCTCCTGGCCACTTCAGAGAGCAGCGCGGGGCAAGGGCCCTTCCTGGGAAGATGGGGCTGAGGCAGCCACGTGGCCCTGGGCCTCCCTGCTTTGGAGGGAAGCAGCTCTCCGGGAACCTGGCTGAGCCTGAAGCTGGTTCCACCCTTAAGACTCTCGGGGAGGGGAGTGGCGGAGGGCGAACTGCGGCCGGGAGGACCCCTCGGCCGGGTCCCGCCGCGTCCAGTCGCCTGGGCGAGGGGCTCCCACCCTGTCCTTTCCTCCCGCCCGGCCCCGTGTGAAGGCGGGCTGGTGTTTCCTCTGGGACGCGGCGGGGCTCTGGGCCCCATCTGCACTTCTGTGCTGGCAAAGGCAGGAGAATTAGCTCAGCAACTTCCTCCCTTAATCCCCCACCCCCATTCTAAATACCTCGGAATCAAGAGACAAGCCGAGTGGACGTTTTGAGCCTAATTCTCTTCAGCTGTGTGTGCGTGTGTGCGTGCGTGCACTCGGGGGCAGGGGCCTGCGAGGAAACCTTTTGAACCCCGAATATCAGTGCTGGAGGGAGCGGCCCCCATCGCGTACGGATGAGATAAACCAGATGCCCTCTGTCACACGGGGAGCCGGAGTCAAGGCCGCCAGGTGCCCGGGCTCTCTGCCGCACACCCGCCCCACAGTCCGGAGCCCCAGAAGGTGACAGGGGCTAGGGGCCACACCCCAGGGCCTCCAGGACCAGCCCCTGTGCTGGCCCAGGCTGGGGAGGGAGCCCAGTACAACCCAGAGAGGAGCTGGCCGCGCCTGCCACCCCGTCCCTGAATTCTGCCCACGTGCCCAAGGCCAGCTCCAGGCTCCCCTCCCCCCTGCCCGCCTGGCAGCCCCCAGTCTGTCCCGGGCTGGCCTGGAGTCCGCCCAGCCTCACATGCTTCTTCAGCCAATTCCCACGTGTCTCTTGTCTCCCGACGAGACAAGAAACCCCTCTCAGTCTCGGGCTGTTTTCCTCTCTGTCTCCCCTAAAGGCCTAGGGAGGAGGCGGGGCTGGGGGGCGCACAACAGGTGCGCTGGGCTGGCGGGCAGTACTGGCTGATTGACGGCGCCCCATGCGCGGTGAGGGGGTGAGGGCTGAGGACTCGGCCCGCGTGTGGCTCGGAACCACCCTTCCCACCACTGCGTCAGAACGGCCAGCGGCAGGCCCCGGCGCCTGGCTCAAAGCACGGCCGCGAGGAGACGGTCCCCCAGGCACACCAAGATGCGGTGCCCGCGGGGCCTGCAGTGTTCCACCGGGAGCGAGTCTGTGAGGGGAGGATGTGAGGGTCTGGGATCTCAGGGCCTGATGTTAGAGGGCATGCTGGAGCGAGCGAGCACCGTCACGGGAGACCACGCACGCGTGAACTCGGCCACTCTTGTGATGCGCCCCTTCCGGGTACACAGTCAGAACCCCCATTTTGTTAGCTACAAGACCAAAGTCAACTCCGATTTTTAAAAATCAGTTTTCAAAACTTATGGTTACCAAAGTGGGGAGGGGGGGAGGGATAAATTAGGAGTTTGGGATTAGCAGATACACACTACTGTATATAAAATAGATAACCAACAAGGACCTACTCTATAGCACAGGGAACTATATTCAATATCTTGTAATAACCTATAATGGAAAAGAATCTGAAGAAGAGTATATACACACACACACACACACACACACACACACACGATCTGAATCACTTTGCTGTACACCAGGAACTAACATAACATTGTAAATTAACTAAAAAGAAAAAAATCCAGTTAAAGAAATCAGGTTTTTTTCAATTAAAAAAAATCCGTTTTCAAGATGGAATTCTAATCAACACGCTTTGTCCCTCTCTACTCGGAGGTGGTCACCATTTCAAGTGGATTTGCTTCAGATGGCTTTTCATCCCATGCTCAACATCCTTGGATTAAAAGCAAACCCCAGACCAAGATCAAAAGGCTGGGAAAAAGCTGGCGTTCCTGAATGAGGACTAGAGGGGTCAACCGTGGTCCTTCCTACGATGCAGCTAATGAAAGCAACCTAGGGATCGTCGGTTCTGACAAAGGAGAATGTCCAGAACCCTCGGAGAATCTTGTCTGTCTCTCCTACTGGAATGTAAACCCCACACAGGCAGGGATTTTTGAGCCGTTGAAATCTCTGAAACTGCTCTGAAGTCCTGGGGCTCCGGCTTCCCCTGACATCCTGGGGCGGGGTGGGGTGGGGCGGGGGGCGGTGGGAACGGACATGCCCCAGGGTGTCCGGGGAAGGGGCCCCACCTCCCACAGAGAGATGTGGGAGGCCACAGGAGGCAGAGGTCTGAACCGGATCCCGCTTGCTCAAAGCAGTAAGAACCAGGGTAGTGCCTGAGGCCATGTTGGACCTGCCGGCTCCGCACGGCTTGCACTGCTTTTCCGTGTGCTCTCTCTCGTTCCGGTCCTAGCAGCTTTGTGAAGCTATCAGCGTCACCTCCGTCTTTCAAGTAGGGGCCTCAGCGTGGCGGACTGTGGGCCAGGACCCCAGTCCCTCCCCGCCATTCTTGGCCAGGGCCAGGGGGTCACCCTGTGGGAGTGGGGAGAGGGAGGCTAGGCAGTCAGAAGAGGCAGGAGAGAGGGCAGCTGAGAACCTGTCCTGTGGGGGCAGAGAGGGGCTGGCACCCCCTGTGAGCCTAGGCTCCAAGCCCCCGGAGCCTGCTCCGTTGTCCCATCAGACTTCACTCATAAAACACAAGTTCAGAGATATTGATGAAATTATTAAGAATTTCAAGATGGCGACAGAAGCGCACTAACCCCTAAGCATGGGGCCCTCTGAGCGCAGGGCCCCACCTGGTTGGTCCTGGTTACAAGTGCCTCCAGGATAGGCAGATGCCAAAACCCTCCCAGCCAGGTGTGCAAGGGCGGCTGGCCCCCTGAATCAAGTGCTGCAACCCAGGCTTGCTGCCTGGCCTTTTGATGGGCTGGGCGGGGGCCAGGGAGATGGCCAATCTGGGCAGTTTCTGAAGGTCAGAGAGCAAGCCTTTGACACTGGAAAAGAGGACGCCATTTCCCCTTTGTCCTCTAGGCTGAACCACAAGATAAAACTGGACTCAGTCACCCTTGGACAGATTCCTGGGTCTTTTCGTAGACATATATTTCAGGCAAACCAGTTGAGATGAATGGCCTTGTTGAGCCCACTGAGTGCGGGGATGGCTGCCAGCTCAACTCTGGGTGGAGGGCCAGGGGTAGCAACCTTGGAGAACACCCTGAGAGTTCCATGTTCCCAGACTGTTTCTGTAATTCCAGTGGGAGGTCCAGGCGTGCTGGTAAAATCTCAGTGCAGTGAGAGCTCTGTGAGGACAGGACTCCTCACTGCCGTTTAAGGCGGTGCCTAGCAGCCGGGAGGAGCTCCATAGGTGTAACGGATGGAAGGAAGGAAGGATGAGCGAATGGGTAGGTGAAGAGATGGCTGGGTGGATATAGGTGGCGGGTGGGTGGATGGATGGTTGGTAGGGAGAACAGTCAAGAGGCAGAGACAGGACCTGGCCTCCAGGCAAGGGGGGCGGGGGGGCAGGTTAGGAGGAGGAGGAGATCGCACACAGAGTTTTCAGGGTCCAGCGGAAGTCAGGCCACTTGGGTCAGGAGCCCTGCCAACTCCCACAGGGTGACCTGGTTAAGTCGTGGCACCTTCCTCACAAGGTCTCCTGAAGACGGAGCAGCAGAGCCCCTGAGGGAGGTGCGCCCGTCCAGCCACGCGGGAGCCTGTGGACCCCCGGGGAAGGGTGTGCAGAGGGCTGGCCACGAGTAGAGTGCCGCAGATGTTCCGCGGGGTCACCCTGGGGTGCACGGCGCCGCATCGAGGGGCGACCCAGGCGCGGAGCGAGCGCTGGACTCGCAACAGGACCCGATCGCGAGGGTGGACGGTCGGACCGCCGAGGTGGCGGTGGCAGTGGCGGTGGCGGTGGCGGTGGGGGTGGGGGTGGTACAGCCCCTGAGCAGGGACGGACAGGGCGGGGTGCGGCACGTGGCGCTGGGCTCGCCCGGCCAATGCGAGCCCGGGTGGCATCGGCACCAGCCGTCTCGGCCAATGGCAGAGCGCGGCACACCGCTTTCTGTGCCCGGCCAATCCACGCTGCGGCACGTGGCACGCCCGCCCCCGCGGGCCATCCAATCAGCGGCGGGACGGCCGCCACATCAACCCGGGTCGGCCGCCACTGCGGCCACTCGGCAGACGGTCGCTGTCCCTGGCACGCGGCGGTTGCTCGCGCTGCGCTCTCCTTGTGGCCGCAGTCACCTCGGTGCCGCGCTCTCCTCGCGGCCGCGCTCACCTCAGTGCAGCGCTCCTCGGGCCGCGTTCTCCTCAGTGCCGCGCTCTTTCCACCGAGATGCTCCTCGGGCCGCGCTCTTCACGGCCGCAGCCGCCTCAGTGCCGCGTTCCTCAAGGCCGCGCTCGCCTCACGGCCGCTCAGCGCTCTGGGCGCGGTCCGCCGGGAGGAGCGGGGACGGGCGCCCGCCGGCGAGCCGAGGTGAGCCCCGCGTCTCGGGGGCGGGCGGTGGGCGGTGGGGGTCGCCGCGGTCGGCTGCTCAGCCGCTGGGCCCGGCCTGGCTGGCGCTCCCTCTGCGCCTCGTGGGAGCCGGACCAGGGTCGGGACCGAGGTCCGCCTCTGCGTCGCGCTTCCGAGTCTGCGGATGGAGGATGGAGGATCCGAGGGTCGCGTTCCGAGTCCAGGGTCGGATCCGCGTCTGGAGTCCGCCTCGCCCTTCTGCGTGGGGGATCCGCGTCCGAGTCCGGGGGCCCAGTGCGGGTCGGGGCTCTGAGTCGGCGATCAAGTCAGGGTCCGTCCGAGTTAAGATCCGAATTCTGAGTCGGGGAGCCGAGTCCGCCTCGCGGTGCTGCGTCTGGGGTCCGAGTCAGGGGTTGGAATCCGCGGCTGGGGTCCGCCTCGGGGTCTGAGTCGGACAGCTGAGGGTCAGAGGTCCTGGGAGAGAGCCGGGTTCCGAGTCCGGGGTCGGGGATCAGAGTGGGGGTCTGGTGTCCGGCCTGTGGTTCCGAGTCCAAGGTCGGGGCTGCCGGTGTGGGGCGTCTAGAAGCCGAGTCGGGATCGGATTTCCGAGGAGGGGCTGCAGGTCGGGCGTCCCAGTCGGGGATTGGAGCCCGAGTCGCGGTTCTGAGTCAGGGTCCGGGTTGGGGATTGGGGTTGCGAGCCGGAGATCGGAGTTGGCGGTTAGAGGTCCGAGCTGGGGATCAGAGGCAGGAATTGGAAGTCGAGGTTTCTAGTCTCAGTGGCGGTTCTGAGTCAAAGGTCGGTCTCCACTTGGGGGTCGGAATCACCGGCCCGGGTGGGGGATGGGAGGAGGGCCTAGAAATCGTGGTCACAGCAGGCGCTGGGAGTTGAGGATTGGAGTCGGGGCGCAGTGTGGGCAGGAGCCGGGGGCAAACTCACCGCCAGCCCCCACTGTTCCTCTGGCACCTTTTCTGCGAAACGGGGATGAGTGCCTTCCCACAGGACTGTTCCGGGCACGAGAGGGGTTCATCCGTCTGCACAGAACAGTCCTGACCTAGACTGAGTGTCACAAAGTACAAGAATGTTGCTAACAACAGTAAAATCTACATTTGAGGTGTGTTTCCCAGTCCCTTTCCTTGCTGCTCCCGGAAGGGGCTCTTCCGGTTTGTTCTCTGCTGCCTGCCCCGCACCTCGCCGGGAGCCTGATACACAGCCGTGCTCAGGCAGTGCTTGTTGAAGGAAAGCAGGCAGGCAGGATTAACCAGATTTCTATGGTGTCTCAAATGATCCGTTTCTGCACCTGTTTTCCAGATACTCACTAGGAGAAGAATCTAAGGATTGGGTTGCTTGATTACGGCTCTATTTTAATGTATTTCCAAACATGCTGAAGAGAAAAGTGGGCCTGTTTCAGGATTTATGCTCCAGCTAGAGGGATCTTTTTTAAATTGTGAATCAGAGCATGTCCAAATTCAAATAAGGAGAGCCAAAAGAAAAGAAAATTATGAACTATTTCCCTTATGAACATAGATGCAGAAGTCCCATGTACAGCGTTAGCTAACTGAATCCAACAGTATATTAAACAATTCTTAAACAAGTGGGATTTCCACTAGGAATGCAGAGATGATCCAATATCAGAAATTCTATCCATGTAATTCACCACATTAAGAGACTAAAGGAGAAAAACCATATGGGTCTCTCAGTAGAAGCAGAAAAATTGTATGATAAAGTTTAATGCCTTTGTATGAGTTGGGGGAGGGCACCACTTAGCCAGCTAGGACTAGAAGGGAACTTCTTTAAACTGATACAAGTCATATAGAAAAACGTTACTTTTCAGCAAACTTAAGGGAGAAACCAAAAGTGTATCTGTCCCTTTAAGATAAGGAGTACCCTTAGGATGCCATCCTGGCCGTCCCCCAGCACAAGGAAAGGGAACGAAGTGTATGGAGAGGGCCCAAGGGAAAGAGAAAGCTGCTGATTGTAAGATAGATTGTTTGTATCAGGGTTCTTAAACGTTTTAGTCTTAGGACGCTTGTACTCTTAAAAATTACTGAGGTCCCCAAAGAGCTTTTGTTAATATGGGTTATATCTTTTTTGATTGATAGTTACCTTCTTAGAAGTTGAAACTGAGAAATGCTTGAAACATAGGACAGTACAAAAGCACGTATTCCGGTGGGGGGTCATGCTGCCTCTGGAAAACTCTTCAACTTTGGGGGAGTGGGAACAGAAGAGGCAAATGTTGTCTACGAGTATTATCACGAAAATACCAAAATAGTTTGGACCCTGAGAAAGAGTTTCAGGGCCTCTCTGGGGTCCTTGGGCCACACTCTGAAAACTACTGAGCTACGTGGAAAAAAAAAATCAACTTTTAGAACTGAAAAGAGACTTCTGCAAAGTGTTTGGATATAAGATCAATGTACCCCCCCTGCCCAAAGCATTTTTTTTTTCATGCCAGTAGTGAATACTTTAAACGTGTAGTAGAAGTTAAGGTAGAAATCAGTGTAGCAGCAAAGTTTATGTCGGGTCTTGGAATTAACAAAGACTTTTATGAAGAAAATTTTAAAATTTTATCGAAGGATATAAAGGAAGATCTTTTGATATGGAGAGCCATTCTGTTCTCTTGGATGGGGCAGCTCAGTACTAGAGAGATGTCAGGTTTTTCCAAATCTGTAAATTGAATGCCACTCCGGTTAAACTTCCAGTTGGAGCTTTTGAGGAACTTGACAAACATATTCTAAAGTGTATGTGAAAAAAAAAAAAGATCTACAAACACCAAGTGAACTTTGGAAAAGGAGAACAGAGAAGGCCTTGTACCAGCAGATCCTGGGGCCTACTCCAAGCCTCAGTGACTGGAATGGTGGGAAACAGAGGCCCGGGAGAGACTTCAGAGGCAGCCCTGCACTAGAGGAAGGTGGCATGAGATAAAGGTGGCCCCACATGTCTAAGGGGACTGTTCAGAAGATGGTATTGGGAAACTTAGCCCTAAATGGAGAAACATGAATGTTGATTCCCATGTGACCCCCCTAGAAAAGCAGGCTCCAAAAGGACTTAAAGATTTACAAGTAAAAGGTACTTGACATTTGTTCAGTAGGAGAAAACTATGAAGAGTTTTGTGGCCCAGGGTGGCCTTGGGGTCAGCACAAGCACAAACCGCAGGACTAAAGTTTATGAACTTGAATACATGCTAATTAAGTATCTCTGTTAAATAAGTCCATCGCGGCAAAGGTCGGAACTATTTTCATAGTAGTGATTTGCCTTTCTTCACTCTGACTTGTGTTGCTCTGCCCAGGTTACAGATGACAAATTCCAAGATCTGTGAGACAACTAAAACCGATACGGGAACAACAGCTAAAATACACTGGAAAGTCTTGCAAATCGATAAGAAAAAGATAGGAAGCACGAGAGAAAAGGGGCAAAAGATATTAACTGGCGATTTGCAGGAGGGTTAACAACCATGTGAAAAGACGCTCAGGCTCATCAGGAATCAGAGAAATGCAGATGAAAGCCACAGATACTCTTCATCTGAGAAGAGCTAGAAAGTAGGATAATGCCAAATGTTGGCAGAAATGCAGGAAACAAGCCTCCCTGTGTGCTGCAGGTGGGAACGTAGACAGGCAAAGACATTCTGGAGGGCCATCCAGTACTTCTTCCTCAAAGAAAATATTTAATACCTGCAACCTACCAGTTTCCCTCCTGGGTAAACAGCTAGAGCAGTTCTCACCAGAACAACGAGGGGCTGTGTGTGTGCACGCTCGGTGCAGCCTGCCTGTGAGGGTGGGGAGCTGGAGCCTGGCACTGTGGTTAGGAGTAAGGACTGGATGTACACTTCCCAAAATGGAGACGTGTGCAGACATGGCGCCTAGTGACACAAACGCCAAACAAAACGAGAGCCTCGGTACACGGCTCTGTATTTAAATGAAAATTACACACCACCCAGACATGCTAGAAGATACTCCATGCATTACCAGGCCGCATGCACACAGCGATATAAATAAATTACACTGGAGCGGCTGGCTACGGCGAGAGGAGAGGTGGGGTGGAGAACAGGGATTAAATGGAAAAGCAGAAAGATGCCTTTTCAGGGGTGCCTCCCACAGACCCTTATGGGGTAGCCCACAGTGCTTCATGAACTTAGGGCTGTGAATAACCCCATGTCCTATGCAGCAGAGTCCCCAAAGCCAAGAGCGAATGAATGAATGTGTGTCCTGTCCCTCCCCCTGCCAGGCATCCTCTAGTAGCTTCTATTTTGGGGAAATAAAATTCAAATTCCATCTGGTTTTACAAGCTCTGCCCCGCCCGCTGTCCTTCTCCCTCACCGAGCTCCTGTCACGCCAGCCTTCTGCCTGTGTCTCAAACCAGCCACGACAAGTGCCTCCTGGCCTTTGCACCAGCTACTTCTGCCTGGCTGTTCCCACGACAGCTCCTTCTCGTCCGTCCTTTAAGGTCTCACCTGAAGTGCGGCCTGTGAAAGAGACCTCCTCTGAGCCGCCCTTTCAGTCACTTGCTAGGTCGGCACTAGGTTTCAGGCTTCCCCGTGCACAGACTATGCCACAGTATTTTCTAGTTCCTTAGGCGTCTACTTATTTGTTGCCTGCCTGTCCCCTCTACCAGAAGGGAGGCCCCTTGAGAGGGTGTCTGTCTTCTCTTCAGGGTCTGCACACGGCGGGGGTACGTCATGCATTGCTGTTGAATGGCTTCATTGATTTGCTGAATGGAGGAAGAGGCCAGGCCAGGAAGGGGTGCATCCACTTTCAGAACGCAGTGAGAAAGCACACAGCATGTCGGGACCTCAGCTCCCAGACCGAGGGTTCAGCTGCCGCACCGGGGACGTTCGGCCTGAGCATTCTTGGTTGTGGGGCGCTGTCCTTTGTGTCTCAGGGTGGTTAGCAGCTTGCCTGGCCTCTACCCAGTACACACCAGTAGCACCTCCACAGTGGTAATAATCAAAAACGTCTGCAGACACTGCCACATATCCCCTGGGGGGCACCCCAGGTGAGGGCCACTATCTGAGACCCGCGCCGGGACTGGGGTGATCTCTGCTCTGGCCCTTTAAGTGAAGCAAGCCCTGACCTGCACCCCGCCACACCCAGCACCCACCGCTCTCCCTCTGAGTGAGAGACCCTGACCCAGGCCTGGCCAGTGGAAGCACCCCCCTTCCTCGGCTAGCGTGTAACTCAGGCTGGGCAGGTGCCTCCACCCCAAGGCCGCAGGCTGCCACCTGGGGCTCCAGTTAGAACTGCCCTGTGGCCGCATTCCCTGAGCGCTTCCGGCACAGGCGCCTGTGGCTTGTCTGAATTAGAGGTGGCCTGGGTAGAGGCCGAGTGGGCCCTCTCACCTTTCCCAGTTAGTGCAGACTGACGAGGGAGTGGCTCTCGATGGACAGCAGACCCAGAAGGTTTGCCATGCGCTCCGGGAGGAGGAGGCATCCTAGGGGGCCTCAGCGCAGGCCTGGTGCGGGGGGAGGGGGAGGGGAGGGAGTGGCCTCCAGCACTGTCCTTCCTTCCCAGCCATTGCCGTGTTCCTCCCTGCTGGCCGGCCCCAGCAGGACTGGGTCACTGACGGGAGCCTGGACGACCCAAGGTTCGATCAGATAGGGAAGGCCCACGGACCAAAACCGGAGCTTGCACCCGCTCCCCCAGCCGCTCCATCTGCGGAACGAAAGCCTTTCTCTGGGAGCCCTTCCTTGGGCTGGGCGAGGCCCTTGTTTGCAATTTAAATGTGGCCTCATTTATGGAGGAATCCTTGCTGCTTCGAAAAGCTTTGGGCTTGCGCTCACCCTCCCCAGCAGCCCGGCCTCAGCCAGAGAAGAAACTGATCTAATAGCCCTTTCTCCTGCTAATTGTAGCAATTAGTGTCATAGAATGGGGACTCCCTGGGGGGCCAGTGCCTAGCACACGAGCCTGTCCCCAGCTCCTCCGGCCACTGCCCAGGCAGACTGGGCCCCCACCAGGGCTCTGGCTGGGCTTCGGGGTGGGGATGGGGGTGGGAGAGAGGGCCAGGGCCATCGGGTGCCCAGGCGGGTTGTGGCAGGTGTGCACCAGAGCAGTTCAGTCCAGCGGCCACACAGGTGACCCTGGGCTGTGAAGAGGGCCTGACTGGAGCAGAGAGCCAGATCATGTCCGCCTGAGTGTGAGTGTGTCCAGGAGGGCAGAAGTGAGGAACATCTGAGGGTGTGACAGGAAGTCGTCCTGCAGCAGGTTGCTGTTACAGGGTGGGGAGCCCTTTGCCAGTGTGGCCCAGTGGAATCCCTTCTCTCCCCTCCCTCCAACAAGGGAGCTCCTGTTCCTTCATTCTTGCGCCTGTGCTGTTCCGGGAGATTGTAGCAGGCCCTCACAGAGCTCGCTCGCACTCCAGGCCTGCTAGCGAGACAGGCCACGTACAGCTGACTTTGAGGCAGCGTGCTGCCATCTACACAGCACGCGCCCAGGCAGTGAATCCTGTCTGAGAGGCAGGGCAGCGATCACTGCCAGTTTACAGATTTGGTCACTGAACAGACCTTTGTCGAAAACTCAGCAGGCAGTAGGAACTCGGCAGGAACAGGAGCTGAGCAGCGCCTGCCCTCTTTGGGGCTTGTGGGCCGAGGGGAGAGACTACCCGGTGCGTGCGTGTGTGTCTTACTGCACCCCAAGGGGAATGCTCTGCAGGTGGGGACACAGAAGAGACTCATATAACAGGAACCACCTGCAACAGGGTCTGCGCCAGGAATTAGTCTGGGGTCCTAGAAGTTCCCTTGGGGAAGGTGGGGGAGGCAGGACAGGAGCTGCAGGCAAAGGGCCCCCTGGTGGAGGGAGCCCATGAGCCAAAGGGCCGGAAAGAGGCCAGGCACCTGAAGCGCAGAGCAGGCCACGCTGCTGCTAAGGACTTTGGCCTTGTTCTGAGAGTGCCGAGAGCCTCTGAAAGGTCCCACACGGGGAGTGGCCCAGTTGGATTCGTGTTGTGAAATGATCCCCCTTCTCTGAGTGGAGAAGGTACTGGAAGGGGACAGAGGCGCTGCAGTGCCCAGAGACGGTGGCCTGCCTGGGCAGTGGTGACGGGAACAGAGGGAAGCAGAAATCTTCCGCAGATGTCAGGGTGAAATCAACCTGGTGTGGTGTTGGACTGACTCGGGCAGCTAGGACGGGGGAGTGCTGGGCATGATTCTGGGGTTTCTGGCTTGCATGGCAGGGGTGGGTGGCAGGGACCTCTGTTGTTGGAGAAAAGGTGCCTTGGTGGGGTGGAGTATGGCATGAGAGACTGCAGAAGGAAGCCGTGGGGCTGGTGACTGGAACGTGGGTCTGCAGTGTGGAGGGCCAGGCTGAAGACATGTTTGGGAATCAGGGACCCACAGATGGTGCTGGAAGCTGCAGGCGCAGCTCAGGGAAGCAGTTTGGAGAGAAGAGGGAAGCCAGCCCTGGACAGGTCCTGAGGAGCTCAGGTGTTAACAGCCAGGCCACGAGGGAGAGCCTGCAAAGAAGATCGAGGACAGACCCGGAGAGGCGCGGGAAAGCCAGGAGACCAGGAAGGAGGGAAAGTCACCTGCCTAAGTAAGGGTCATGGCCCCTGCAGAGGCCATACTGCAAGCAGTGTTCCTGGGCCTCTGACCATTGGCAGTGGATGACCGCCGCCCTAGAAATGGCCCTGCTGGGATGCGCCTCCAGCCAGCGTGGCTCTCTGCTGGCCACCGCTCCCCAGGACACACAGGGAGAGACCCTTTCCCCAAAGTCCTTCCTCCTCTCTCATTTTGCCCTTGGTATTGTGGCAATAAAGAGCCTTTCCCTGCAGCACGTGCGGGAGGCTGGGTTGACTCCCGCGGGGAGGCCTCGTCCTTGCTGAGCTATTTCATAACCTCGGAAGGGTGGAAAATCCCCCCAATCTTAACGCAAAGCCAGCAAGCTGAAAAATGGCCTTGAATAGGCTGAGATGAGAAAACAAAGAGGCCGTCAACATCACAGTCTTGGAGGGGGTGGGGGGCTTCAGTAGACCCCACGCAGACAGCAGTTTCTTCTCGGCTTTTAACGCCCAGACTCAGAGACCCAGCCAGGGACAGGCGTTCAGGGGGGTGGCGGCAGCCCTTCAGCCCAGCCTTCCTGATTAACAGTTCAAACAGGCTTCAAAGGCTCAAAAGGGGTTAACTGCAGAGCCTCGAACTCCTCCGCCTGCTAATTTTTAAACGCAGCTGAGCTCTGAGTGCCCCTCCCAGAAGGCCCTGAGAGGGACTCTGCTCAGCCCCCACCCCCTGGTGTTGCCAGGAATCTGTGTGCATCTAGAACAAAGGCTCCCCATGCCCTCCCTCTTCCAGCTTGTTCTGATGCCTAAGACAAGACTTCACCCCAAAGCCGCTGCCCTCCATCCCAGCCTGGTGGACATGAACACATGGCCGTGACTTCCAAACGAACCTTTGAGATTGGCTTAAAGGAGCTGGGACCTCAACCCAGGTGAAACCTGGGTGGGAGTAGAGGCTTGGACTCCTGTGCCCCCAGAGACCAGTTCCCAGCAGTGGGAAAGCAGCAGCCCGGGACCCAGGGCAAGTGGGGAGAGCGCTCCCACAGCCTGAAGTCCACAGTCTCCCTCTGACTTCCCTGCCAGGCTGAACACACCTGAAGGCTCTAGGAATGGGATGAAAACTGCTCAGAAACTCTTAACAGATGCCCCTCACACCCATCTGCCCTAACACACACCCACTCAGTCGTGCACTAAAACGCACACGTGCTTAGCCTGTGACCCACTCCTTGACAAGGCCTGGGGTTCTGTCCCCTCTTCGTGTTGCTTCTTGCCCAGCCCCTGGCCCCTGTGGCACCTTCTTCATGATGGAAGCTGAGACCCTACCAGGCCCACGGGCTGTTCCCAAGGTCCCAGGACCCAGCCTCTGCTCTCACGTTGCCTCGTTCGCAGCCCCTAGGACCCCTGCTCCTCTCAGGGAGGGAGACAGCCTTCTAGTATAGGCACGTGTCACCCGCGGAACGGTCACGCCAGCAGCACCAGCCCTCTAAAGAAACCGTGCAGCGCCTTAACTTCATCATGCTCGACTTGATCTAATCCCCCGCCGCCCAGGGCCCAGGGCCCAGGGCCGGAGGCACTGCGCGCACGTGCAGATGCAGGAAAGAGCAGCCTGGCCACACAGAGTGACTTGCCTGAGGCCACTGGGCACTGACACAGCAGAATTTAGCTCGGCCTCTGAGGAGGCCAGCCCTCCCTGTCCTCTCATGGCGGGGAGGGCTGCAGGCCTTTGTCAGGCTCCCTGTCCAACCTCGGAAGACAGAGAGTCACTCTCGAACCTTCAGCTCACCGGAGAACCAGCCTGAGAGAGGGTAGGAGAGGCAGGGCCGGCCCTCAGGCTCACATGCCTTCTCAGCTTGTGCTCGGGCAAAGGTCTCCCAAGCAGCAGAGCCCTGGGCCACGCTGAGGCCCGCCACTGTCATCATTGTGGGGGAAGGCAGCCTTGGAGTCCAAGAGGCCTTCCCTGCACATGCAGGGGTGGGAGCCCAGAGGGATGCCCGAGGCCACGGCTAGGCACCTGGGAGGGCCAAATGCCACCCTGACAAGGTATCGCTTCCCTCCCTGCATAGGCCACTCGGGAGCCAAACGCCACCCCCTCAACTAGCTTCCCAATGGGACTGTGCCCCGCCCCAGTGCAAAGGGCGCTGCCCCCAGCAGCCACTCACCGGACCCTGGCCTCCTTGGCCAGCCGCTCATCCCACTGCCCCTCCCACTCGTGCTGCCAGGGCTGCAGAGGCCACTTGCTGGCTTCTTTTGTTCCTGAAATGTCTGGATGTCTGAGAATCCAGAAGGTACCCCTGCTAACAGATTTCTACATCATTCATTGAGTCATCATTCATTCTGGCCCTCCTGTGCAGGCCCAGTGCTGGGACGCGGGGGCCATCAGATGGGGTGCCCCTCCGTGAGCTCCCAGGCTGGCAGACAAGGCAAGGGAGCAAATCACGGGCTATGAGGTGGAAGATGTCGGGGACACACTGGCTGCAGCCAGGCTCCTTCTGAGCCAAAGGAGGGAGGGTGGTTCTCCAGACACCTTCTACCTCTAGGGCTCTTGGGAGGAACACCAGTGCCTGGGGGTAGGCGGAGCAGAGGGCAGGGGTTTCTGGGGGCATGTGTCCTGGGCTGCCCCTCCCCCACGCTCCCCATTTCCCAAGGAGAGGCTGCTTCTTCCCCCGCTAAGGCCCCCTCTTCCCAAGGCCACCCAAAAGGCCCCAAGCTGTAAGGGGGGTGCATCCCAAGAGTGGCATTGAGTCCCAGGGCCGGGTGGGAGATTATCTACGCAGGGGCTGATAGGAGCGTCCCCCAAGGGCTGACTTCAAAGCCACTCCGCCTAACCCCCTGCATCAAAGTCAGCAGGCTGAGCTGTTTGAACATTAAAAGAGTGGGGGGGTCACCTCCCCAGCCACCTGCGCCTCCACAGCTTCTCTCCTCAGGATCTCAAAGGCCTTCTTGCACAGGTGGGTGGGGGCCAGACCACCCAACTGCCAGGCGGAGGAGCCACTACTACAGGGCGGGCTAACCGCCCCTCAGAATCCTGCAGGCGGTACGCGTGCCTCCAGTTTCCCAGCCTGGGCCCTGCGGTCCCGGCTTTCCTGGTCATCCCCTGCCATTTTCTCTGGGTTCTTCTAGAGGGTTGACCTGTTCCCCAACCCCACATGTGGAAGGAGCAGAGAGCAGAGCTCCCTCTTCCCCCGCCAGCTCAGCTCCAGACCTTGCTGTATGACCGGCCTGCGCTCTCCCCCTCGGGCACCTCTCCAGGGGGCTCTTGGGGAACAGTGGAGTATGGAGGTGTGATATGGCGGCACAGCACAGCAGTGCCGAACAGCAGCCCCAGGCCACTCAGTTGGGATCCCAGTTCTAGCACAGGTGAGGTACGTGTCACTGGGCAGGTCCCCTAATCTCTCTGTGCCTCATTTTCCTCATCTGTGAACCCAAATTAAAACCAGCAGGGTAACTCCTGGGGTTATTGGGCTGGTCAGAGGACCAGCTCAGTCCCAGTGTTCGGGAGAGCACCTGGCTTGTCAGCAGTGAGCATGTAGAATGGTGGCACTAGGGCCACAAGGCCTGGCTGCCCGAGCTCTGCCCTGCCACCTGGAGCTGGAGGCCGAGCCCGGCGTCATGCAGTGAACTGGGGAGGGCGCACGCAGAGACTGGGGCGCAGCGCTGCAGGGAGGGCTGGCAAACGGCAGCAGCTATTGAAACTTTGGGGGAAGTTCCCCAGATGTGAGAGGAAGGCCCCAAGGACGCCATTTGAGTGGCGGTGCTTGGACTGTCCACAGGCCTCAGTTTCCTCGTCTAGACAGAGGCTTATCATGGCGTCTCCCTCCCAGATCAGACAGCCCAGGAGGGAGAGCGGACATGCCCTCGGTGGGCTTCAGGGCAGACCCTTCCTTTCCTCTCTCTCAGGAACTCTCTGCCGAGGCTGGGGTTTTTCCACCTGGCCTCCCTCCCCAGCCCACCAGGTCCCCTGCCTGACCCCAGCGTACCCAGTACCCAGGCCCCAGAGCACAGACTCCTTGTTGCAGCCGAGAGCACGCGCGCGCGCGCGTGTGTGTGTGTGTGCCCGAGCCCAGAGAGGTGCTGACCCCTCCCTCACACAGGGACATCAAAGGGAAGCAGGAAGCAGCGAGCCGGCTGACCCCCAGCAGGCGGGAAAAGTGCAGTGTCACAGCTCAGCCTGGGGCCCAACTGCTGGGGATTTTCCATCCCACCAGGATTTCCGCAGGACACCCCAACTCCGGCCTTTGAGTCTCCTTGGGAACCGGGGTCTGGGCTGGAGGCCCCTGTCCTCAGTGTCTCCATGACTGGCTGGCTGCTGGCCCAGGCGCATCAGAACACTGTACCCTGGGCTCTGGGACCTGGCTGGGGAGGGAAGGCCACAGATGGAGCAGAGGGCCTGAGAAGAATGGAGAGGGGAACCTGTCCCTCCCCCGCCAGCCACACCTCCTTGATAGGGGTCAGGGGGTCAGAGCCACCGAATAGGCTGTGTCAGGGAGAGGACTGTATAAACAGTCCCAAGTCCCAGGATCCCAGGACGGCCCTCTTGAATACTGTGCAGCAGCCCCAGTGCAGTCAGGGGCGCTGTATGGACAGCTGGGCTCGTGGGCGTGTATCCACCTACCAGAGCCTTCTGCAGAGCGTAGCACTGAGGGCAGCCACAAGCAGGCCAGGCTGTCGCAGCCCTCAACCCAAGGCCGTCAGGCCTGGGAGTCCAGCACTCTCAACCGGCCCTGTACTTGGTGGACAAGCCCCGACCCAGATCTCCACTGCAGTTTGTGGGTGGGCTGAGGTCTACTTGGTACACCCCGTTCAGGGCATCTGTGTCACTGGCTGGCATCCTGTCCCCCTAGATCTGCGACTGCCATGTCTTCACCCTGAGCTGTTGCTCCTGCCTCAGCAAGCCAGACCTGGCCCTGTGCTCGCCTTCACTCACCAGGAGGACGCACCAGGCATGCTGTGCACCATGAGGGCCTCATGGACCTGGGTCGGCCTCTAGGCTGGTGACCGGACTGACGCACACCAGGGCCCTCTGGCCGGGGAAGTGCACCTGAGTCCCTTTGTTTGTTCTGTGGGGGTGGGCAGAGGAGCTCTTGCTCCGGAGGGAATGCAGTTTTACAGCTGGAAGCCAGTGCTCCCAGTCTGAAAACGGGGCCTTGAACAGGGGTTTGCCATCCGAGTGGGGGGACCCGTGTTTGGTCGAGCAGCCACGCTCTGCACAGCCCAGAGCTTGGCCTAAGAGCAGACGTGCTCATGTGGAGAGTGCTGGCAGCCGGGCTCGCGATCCGGTTACAGCAGCTGTCCCACAGGAACGTGCTGCCCAGGGCCGGGAGCTGTTGTTCCGGGGCTGCGAATGAGACTCAGTGCTGGGGGCGGGGGGCGGGGGGTGTCTGTTGCTGGGAACTGTTTCAAAATAATCACAGAAACTTGGCAGGCAGGGGCTCTGCCCGTAAGGGTCCAGGTCTCTGCACGGGGTGCCCACACCCTGCTGCTGAGGGTGTTCCTCCCCTGGCCAGGCACAGTGTGGTGTGGTCTGGGGTCTGGCCTCCCAGGCCAGTGTCATCATTGGGATAGGCATGTTTGTCCCCTGCATCACAGGGCCTTAGGGTCACACAGCCAGGCTGGAGCTGGTGGTCGAGGAGCAGGACGGGCGGGCACAGCTGTGCTCTCAGGAAGGCAGGGAAAAGGCCAGGGCGAGCGAGCGAGACAGGGCGAAGGGCGACGATCTGCCATTGACTCAGGCTTGCTAGGGGCAGGCCCAGCACCTTTCTCTGTTCTCCCATGCCCCGGATGGGTGAGAGCCAGAGGGGCCTAGAACAAGCCCCATCGTGACTCTCCTGGAACTGGGCTGAGGCCCAGAGCGCGCAGGCTGACGGTGAGTGGGCCAGGACTCGGGCAGGCTTGTCCACAGAGAGAACGTTCGGCTTAGCCCAGGTGATGGCCTGGACCCTGGTGAGTCAGGAGGTGACTAGGAGACAACCTGGCCCACCCTGCCCGGGAGTCCTATTCCAGAGGATGGCCGACGCTGCAGGTGCCTTTGGGCAGACGGAGTCAGAGCACCGGGGTGGGCAGGGGCCCGCCTCCATAAGCCCCAGACCCAAAGGCCCAAAGCCTGCATGGGACCTCCAGAATTACAGTGCCTGAGCGAGAGGCTGTGGCGGCCTGTGGCCTCTGCTGCCTGCGTGGGCTCATCCTCCCACCCCACACGGAATGACAGCAGCTCACCTCGCAGCTGCAAGGCTCGATATCTGTGTGGGTGCTGCCACTGAACAGTGGGGCCAGGGTCGCACGCCTGGGTGTGAGCAACCCTCTGGCGTGGCCTATCAGATGGAAGGCGCGCTGGGCTTCCCATTCAGGGTGCAGTTCCATGTAAAAGGGGACCCGTCGACACCTGTCCAGAACCAGTGATGTGGGTGGCCCTCTACGTGACATGGCTGGGCCCCTGAAGTGTGAGACACGTGGCTATGGGTGTGACATGCCATGGCATGCACACTCTGGGATCTGAGGACTGAAGACATGCTCTCGTGAGCTGTGCCGGCTGCCCCACGTAGGGGAACATTCTGTCCAGATGGGGACCCTCTCCAGGCAACCCCTTCCCTGTCTGTTCAGGTCTGAACATTAGACGCTCTGTGCCAATCGGACACGGCTGCACCCCCACCCCCGCCCCCGGCAATCTGTAATTCTCACAGGTTGTCCCCAGAGGCACACATGTCAAATCCAGGAAATACGAGTGAGGCAGGGAATGGAGGAAGTTGTAAATGCAAAGCCGCAGAGCTCTAAAGATGGAAGCCATTTCACTTCTTATCCAGTCACCTGCTGTACGCACAGTACACCAGCGTCCATCTAGTGCACCGTGTGGGTTAGGGACACAGACCTACTTTCTGATAGAGACAGAACCTTGGCAAAGCATCGCCTGCGTCTCGGGCTGCTCTCTGAAGGAGGCTGGTCCTGCACTTGCCCTGGTGGGGAGATTCCTAGCCCCTGCCTGTGGCTGGAGCAGTCTGTGAGGGAGAGTGAGAGGCAGAAGCTTCCCTCACTCCTGCTACATGAGCAGGCCTAGCTGAGGGGCTCCTCCCAGGTCCCTCCGCCAAAGCAGGTTCTCAGTTGGCCACAACTCTGGTGCCATAGACAAGGGGCATTTCTTGCCCCGAAAGTCACTCCAGAGACACTGAGAAAGCAAATCTATTGCTTTTCCAACCCCTAACAGTGGAAAAGAAGGAAGAGAAGGGAGGTCACCTAGAAAGTTCTGGAACACAGTCTGTTTATCAAATGAGTATATTTTCACATGAAAGAGAATGCTGCTGGGGAGCTGAGGAATCAGTGGGGACTGAGCCCACATGGCCCCCTGGAGCTTATGCGGTGCTGGCAGCAGGCCTCAGGCCTTCATACATACACCTGGGCCACCTAGGAGGAGATGCCACAGGAATACGAATGTGGCAGTTCACTCCAGCCACGTCGGCTTCCCTTTTGTTAAGTTACTTAATCCAATCAGAGAAGGTACCAGGCACAGTCGTTAACCGGCAGCTGCCTGTCTGCTGGCAGAGCCCTACCAAAGCCCCCGAAGGCACTGCTCCTCCTGAGCTCTGTGGGGTGCCCCGTTCTCAGGGGAAAGGTCCTCTCGAGAGCCGGCGTGAAAGGGTTCCCAAGTTGCTGTACCAGTTAATGAGTTATTTGCTCTAAACAATATCTTGATAAAGGGGAAGGATGAAGTTAGCTGCTGTTGACTAAGGAGAGACAGGGTTGCCAGGGAAATGCTTCTAAATGGAAGGAAACAAAAGGCAGTCATTAGGTTTTGTCTGACCAGGAAAAATGTCGTGGAGAGTGTACCTTTGGCCACCTTTTGTGTTTACGATTTGGAAGAGAGAGGCAGCAGCGAGTGTGCGGCCAGGGAGAGGAATCCAACAAAGCTGGTGGAGGCCAAGATTTGGGGGCACAGAGCAAGGGCGGCTGCCCTGGAGCTCAAGCCAGGAGGGAGTGAGGAGGGCCTAAGGCCCAGGCTGGACCGCGAGACCTCCCAACCTGGGAGTACTGAGGTGAGAAGTGAGGGGGGGCTCCTGGAAGCAGAGATGGAGCAGGTTGGATCAAGTGGGGTCTGAACTGAGCTGGCACTGCAGGGCAGCGCTCACGGCCTCAGTCAGTGTACAGGGGCTTTTACGTCTTTAAGTCTTGCTCTGTGTTATAAATCTCCGCTTCTCCTCAGCAGTTCGAAATGTTTACTCTGAACTAAGCCCTGTGTTTTAACACGAGTCATGTTTTAATAGGAAAACCATCTTTGATGGAATCATATGCAATTCTTACTTTTTCCTGATCAGCCAGAGCCCCAGGTCCAGCCTTTGTAGGCAGTAGTGACAGGAAGAGGGGCCTAGCCCTTGGCACAGAAAACCTGGCCTCCACACGACTGGTCTTGCAAACCATCGTCCGCACTCAGGCCAGCAGGCTGCAGAGGGCCAGGACCTTTGCTCTGTCCCTCACCTCCAGCTCCGTCACCCAGCGCGAGAGCCCTCATTTGGAGCCTTTAATCAGGTGCTGGCCCCATTCCTAACACTGGCCCATCCCCATGCCTCCTGAGCTGGTGAGAATTATCCCGGGAACAAGAAGATCTAAAGGCCCCTGGTTCTCAGGCTAACAGGAGACTTGCCATTAGGAAGGGGGAGCAGACTTCCTCTCTGGGGAGGGCATAACTAGGGCGACCAACCAAGCAAGGAAGGCGTGTGAACACAGCCTGGTGGCGGAGAACCTCTTGGTCTCAGCATGCACAGACTTGAGTTCCTTCCCAGGAGCCACTGTTTTCTACCCGGGAGCATCTGCCATCCCCAGAGCCTGGTCCCTTGATCTACGAAAACTGAGACGGTGCAGCATAACAAGGCCCTGGCGGACCACCAGAGTGACCACACTTCATCTCCCTGTACTTCTAGCACAGCAACGGAAGGGAGTGGGCTCCAGCGGGGCAGAGCTTTCGATCCAACTGCCATGGACTGTGTGAGCGGGGACGTGCCCTGGAGGAAGAGCAGGGGTGAAGGAGCTCCAGAAAGAGCATTAAGGCCTCACTGCTGCTTCGAGACCCGCTGCAGACTGGGCAGGCCCTTGTGAGGAGGATGGACCACAGCCAGGGTCCTGCACCTGACAGGCCCTGGTGCAATCCCCCCTTGCTTATTCATTCACTTATTTATTCGTCAAACATTCACAGAACGGCCATGATGGGCTCTGTGCGGATTAAACACTGAAGATAATGCTGAACAAAAAGACCTACTTCTGCCTTCACCGGCCTTGGGATCGAAGGAGACGGCTCGTAACCCTTCACCACAGACAAACACCCAGTTATACATTAAGAACAAGAGGGGAGATGGGTTCTCTGTGGACCAGCCTGAGGCTTAGAAATTGGCCACTCTTAAGGAGGGACGTAAGTCGGTCCCAGCCTGGGGAAGGGGAGAGGGTCAGGAGAGAGCTTGACTTGTTTAAAATGACACCAAGGGAGTATTTGAGGAGCGACAGTGACTTCATCAGAGCCACTGCTCAGGGTCAATACTAGCTTTGTGACCCTGGGCCCGACTTAACCTCTCAAGCCTCAGGTTGATTATATATAAAACAGGAGTGATAATATTCTTATGTCAAAAGCTGCCGTGATGTAAGGATTAGTGAAATGATGTTTATAAAGCACTCAGCACAGTGCCTGGCTAAGGGCGAGTACTATTATGATTTTAAGAGGATTCTTTAGTCCAAAGATGTGTGCAGGGTAGCGAGCTTTCTCCTCACCGAAAGGGTAGCGCCGGGGCTCCTTTGGAACGCAGTGCCCAGGGAGTGTTGCCGAGGAGATCAGGACCTCTGAGAGAGCAGGGGTGGTCCCTGCCCAGATCCTCCTGGTCTCCTGGGGCTTGCACGGTGCCTGGTGTGCACACTCACACCTCCTGCCTGGAAGAATGGACACACAGGGCAACGGGGCACCGTCTCCTCCGCCTGCCTGCCGGGCACCGCACTGGATCTTACAGGTGCCTTCAGCTCCTAGAGCCTAGACCCTACACACATCCACGCTGGGGGAACCCACGGGAGTTTCAGACTGGGGCTGCCCTTTGCCCTTCTTAGCTCAGCGGTGTGGTGTGTGTGTGTGTGTGTGTGTGTGTGTGTGTGTGTGTGTGTGTAGGTGTGTGTGTGTGTGTGTGTAGGGGTGTGTGTGTGTGTGTGTAGGTGTGTGTGTGTGTGTGTGTGTGTAGGGGTGTGTGTGTGTGTGTGTGTGTGTGTGTGTGTGTAGGTGTGTGTGTGTGGGCTGGCCCAGCCTGGACTGGGTGGGGGCTGTAACAAACCTCATTTCCCATCAAGGGAGCCTGAGGCCGTGAAGGTCAACTTATCCCCCCACCCCCCCGCCCCCAGAGCTCTCGCCAAGATTCCCATTCTTAGTCTGCAGTCACCCCAGCCCGAGAGCAGTGCTGCACATGGGGGTGAGCAGGGAGCTTCAAGATGACTACGAGTCACAGAGCTGGGGAGAGAGACAGAGCTGGGTGGGCTGGTGGGAGGCAAGAAGATACTGGGAGAAAGTGAGGCCCTCTCTCGGGGGAGCAGTCAAGACAGGAATGCCCTCCTCCCGGCCCCACAGGATGGCCCCAGGGCTCCCAAGCCCCTCCTTGGGGGCTCCCTGAACTCTTGCATCTATCCCATAGGGAGCAAACTTGCTTCCTTCTATCCCACTCTCTATCAAACATAAATGATGTAAAAAGGACTTTTTTCCCCCCGAGTCCTGTTAGCGTTCAGAAATAGAGTTGTTGTACAAGAATTCTTTCACAAGAAGGAAATCCTGCCACTTGTGACAACACGGGTGAATGTGGAGGACAGTGAGAGAAGCCAGGCACAGAAGGACCAATGCTGTATGATCTCACTTATATGAAGAATCTAAAATAGCCGAGCGCAGAGAAGCAGAGAGTTGAATGGTGGTTGCCAGGGGCAGGGGGAGGAGGCAGCTGGGAGGAATTTGTCAAAGGGCACAAAGTTTCAGCTCCGCAGGGTGAGTGAGTCCTAGAGAGCGCCTGCCTATCGCAGTGCCTGTAGTCAACAGCCCTGCATTGTGTGCTTCAGAAGTTGCTCAGAGGGTAGATCTGATGCTAAGTGTTCTTAGGAAATAACAATATACATGATAAAAGAGGGCGTGAAGAAACTTTTGGAGGTGATGGGTATGTTTATGGCCTAGATGTGGTGACGGTCTCATAGGTATATACTTATCTCCAAATTCATCACATTGTATACATTAATTATGTACAGATTTTGTATGTCAATCGTGACTCAATAAAGTGGTTGAAAAAAAGAAAATTAAGAACAAAACAAATTTTTTTTCACAGGAGCTTTTTTTTTCTCTTTGAGCATATATTTTAAAATAGTCACATCCTTAACGAAACCTTCCACAGTCTCTGTGGAGCCAGAATCCCACTGATCTGACAAGGCTGGCATAATAAAAGAACACATACTGATTTCATCTATGATAGTCAGCGCAAAAAAAGGGAAGCTATTAGTAACCAGGGTCCATCAGCTGTAAAAATAACCAGTGTAAACAGGGTCACACCAAGAATGCAAAGATACATGCAGCAACCTGGATGAATCTTCAGAGAACTGTGTTGAGTGAAAAGAGCCAGTTTCAAAAGGTCCCATACTGTACAGTTCCATTTATAGAGCATTCTTGTAAAGACAAAATTAAAGCAATGCAGAACTGATTAGTGGTTGCCAGGGGCTAAGGACAAGGTGAAATGGGAGAGAAGGGAGTGTGGCTATGAAAGGGGGCTACATGAGGGACCCTGGGGTGACAGAAGCTCCCCTGTGTCAGCGTCTGTATCCTGGCAGTGATCTGGTCCTACAGTTTGCAAAATGTTACCACTGGTGCAGACTGGGTGAAGGCTACGTGGGATCTCTCTATTATTTCTCACAGCTAGCTGCTGCATGTGAATGTACAATTATCTCAGAATGAAAAATTCATGAAAAAAATCACGATCGCCAAATTAAAAAAAAGTAGTCTTCCTAAAAATACCCAATAATGAAGATACAGAAAATCTATACGAACAGAGGGCTAAAAAATACTGAGGGACATTACAACTGATTTGAACACATGGATAAATCTCCTATTTTTGGCTAGAAAGTCAAAAATATTGTAAGAAAGATAATTCTAAGTTAATCTAAATTGATTGCCGTTTCAATAGAAACTACTGGCAGAATATGGAGGGAGGGACACACACACACACACACACACACACACTTTTTTTTTTTAAATCAGGCAAGCTGATTATAAAATTTATGTGAAAAAAAATCAGCATGTTGGGCTTCCCTGGTGGCGCAGTGGTTGAGAATCTGCCTGCTAATGCAGGGGACACGGGTACGAGCCCTGGTCTGGGAGAATCCCACATGCCGCGGAGCAACTAGGCCCGTGAGCCACAACTACTGAGCCTGCGCGTCTGGAACTTGTGCTCCGCAACAAGAGAGGCCGCGACAGTGAGAGGCCCGCGCACCGCGATGAAGAGTGGCCCCCGCTTGCCAGAACTAGAGAAAGCCCTCGCACAGAAACGAAGACCCCACACAGCAAAAATAAATTACTAAATTAATAAATTCCTACCCCCATCATCTTCTTAAAAAAAAAAAAAAGCACGTAATGCAAGTCCTGTACAATTCTGAAAAAGCGTCTGGAGCTCTTTGGTGCAGCCTGTCCCTCTGTGTTCCAGAAAAGCACCCGGGTTTAAAGATTACCCATTGTCCTAAATAGTCTGATGAGGGTGCAACTTCACTTTTTTCTGAAGGTGATTCTACTCATTCAAACTCCCCTCTCCATCGACGTTGTCAGGCACCTACCATGATAAACATGAACTGAATGACTCATCTTGAGGTAGGGACATGCATTTAACCAATACTATATAACCTTACTATGTGTCAGCACCATTCTGTGTACTTCACATTAGTCATTCATTTAATCCTCCCAGTAACCCTCTGCAGTAGGCACTCTTTCTTATTATCCCCATTTTACAGATGGGGAAACTGAAACTGAGGTTAAATGACTCATTCAAGGTCCAGCAGGTAGGAGGGGTGCAGTTAGGATCTGAACTTGCACTACAGCTCTAGAATCTGCTCTTAACCACTTCTTTTTTGTTTACAAGTCAGTAAAGGAGAGCACCAAGCAGGAGGTCTGGGGACAGGGGCACATTCCTCTGGGCTAGTTTCACAAGGATGAGGCTGGAAAAGCCACATTGGTACAGGTGGTCTAGATTAGATAAGGAAACTGAGTCACTGCTGTCCAAGTCATGATGTGAAACCATTTTGACCTGCGCTGGTTGTAACAGCACTCCAGCTATAACACTTTACCGTGTCAGTTATTTTCCTTTCCGGTGGTTGGCCTGGGGAGGGGAGGGGCTGGCTACATGTTACAGATTTTTCTTATTGCCATTCTTTTCCTTTTTGAATTAGGCTTATTTACTTTCTTGAGTTACTGAATTCAGTTTTCATAAGATGCCCTGAAACTGTGATCATACATGAGTAGGAAGTGGCCCCCAGGGTCAGACCCGAGACCCAGGTGCGTCCCTTGTCTGGACTCTGCCATGTGAGTGAGCCCGGAAGAAACCCCTTGTCTGGATTCTGCCGTGTGAGTGAGCCCGGAAGAGACCCCTTGTCTGGACTCTGCCGTGTGAGTGAGCCCGGAAGAGACCCCTTGTCTGGACTCTGCCGTGTGAGTGAGCCCAGAAGAGACAAGTGCTCCTGTTCCCTGACAGCATTAGCCACCAAGGCGAGGACTCAGCCCCAAACACTCAGGCTTCCCGTCCAACTCAAGAGCTAATCCTGTGTCTAGAGTGTTGTGGTCTGAGGCCATGCCATGGATTCCCTGGTTGACTGTACTGTGTGAAATGCAGCTTCCTCTTATGAGTAAGAGAGATGGGGGAAACCTGCTATACTCACAAGCACATCATAAAGTTCAAAAGTCAAATAACTGAGGCTGGCCCGTCACTAGGCCCATCAGCCATCCATAAGACAATCTAGAAATGGACACATTAAATGAGAGTTTGAAATATGATAAAGGTAACAACTTAAGTCAGTGGAAAGAAGATGATGTATTCAAATAAATAGTGTTGGGGTAACTAGTTAGACACATAGAAAATAAATCGAATTTAATGACTCCTTATGTCCAAATCTAGAGGGAGCACTATTTAAATGTAAAAAGATGAAGGATGCCCACTCTCACCACTTGTATTCAACATAGTTTTGGAATTCCTAGCCACAGCAATCAGAGAAGAAAAAGAAATAAAAGGAATCCAAATTGTAAAAGAAGTAGAACTCTCACTGTTTGCAGATGACATGATGCTATATATAGAAAATCCTAAAGATGCTGCCAGAAAACTACTAGAGCTCATCAGTGAATTCAGTAAAGTTGCTGGATACAAAATTAACATACAGAAATCTGTTGCATTTCTATACACTAACAACGAAATATCAGAAAGAGAAATTAAGGAAACAATCCCATTTACCATTGCGTTGAAAAGAATAAAATACTTAGGGATAAACCTACCTAAGGAGACAAAAGACCTTTACTCCAAAAACTGTAAGATGCTGTTGAAAGAAACTGAAGATGACCCAAACAGATGGAAAGATACACTGTGTTCTTGGATTGGAAGAATCAATAGTGTTAAAAATGACTGTACTACCTAAGGCAATTTACAGATTCAGTGCAATCCCATTCACATTACCAATGACGTTTTTCACAGAACTAGAACAAAAAATTTTTAAATTTGTATGGAAACACAAGACCCTGAAAAGACAAAACGATCTTGAGAAAGAAGAGCAGAGCTGGAGGAATGACGCTCCCTGACTTCAGACTATACTACAAAGCTACAGTAATCAAAACAGCATGGCACGGGCACAGAAACAGACATATAGATCAATGGAACAGGATAGAAGGCGCAGAAATAAACCCCCGCACTTATGGTCAATTAATCTACAACAAAGGAGGCAAGAATATACAATGAAGAAAAGACAGTCTCTTCAATAAATGGTGCTGGGAAAACTGGACAGCTACATGTAAAAGAATGAAATTAGAACATTCTTGAACACCATATACAAAAATAAACTCAAAGTGGATTAAACATATAAATGTAAGACTGGATACTATAAAACTCCTAGAGGAAAACATAGGCAGAACACTCTTTGACATAAATAACAGCAATATTATTTTGGATCTGTCTCATAGAGTAATGGAAATAAAAATAAACAAACAGGATCTAATTAAACTTAAAAGCTTTTGCACAACAAAGGAAATCATAAACAAAATGAAAAGACAGCCTATGGACTGGGAGGAAATATTTGTAAATGATGCTACCGACAAGGGATTAATTCCCAAAATACACAAACAACTTATACAGCTTAATATCAAAAAAACCCCAACCCAATCAAAAATCGGGCAGAAGACTAGATAGACATCTCTCCAAAGAAGACATACAGATGGCCAGCAGGCACATGAAAAGATGCTCAGTATCACTAATTATTAGAGAAACGCAGTCAAAACTGCAATGAGGTATCGCCTCACACCAGTCAGAATGGCCATCATTAAAAAGTCTATAAATAATAAATGAGGGTATGGAGAAAAAGGAACCCTCCTACACTGTTGGTGGGAATGTCAAATTGGTACAGCTGCTATGGAGACCAGTATGGAGGTAACTTATAAAAGTAAAAATAGAGTTAACCATATGATCCTGCAATCCCACTCCTGGGCATATATCCAGAGAAAACGCTAATTCAAAAAGATACATGTGGGCTTCCCTGGTGGCGCAGTGGTTGAGAGTCCACCTGCCGATGCAGGGGACACGGGTTCGTGCCCCAGTCCGGGAGGATCCCACACGCCGCGGAGCGGCCGGGCCTGTGAGGCATGGCCACTGAGCCTGCGCGTCCAGAGCCTGTGCTCCGCAACGGGAGAGGCCACAACAGTGAGAGGCCCGCATACCGCAAAAAAAAAAAAAAAAAGATACATGCACCCCAGTGTTCATAGCAGCACTATTTACAATAGCCAAGACATGGAACCAACCTAAATGTCCATCAACAGATGAATGGATAAAGAAGATGTGGTGTGTGTATATGTATGTGTGTACATATATATATATGTACACACACACACACAATACACAATGGAATATTACTCAGCCATAAAAAAGAATGAAATAATGCCATTTGCAGCAACATGGGTGGACCTAGAGATTACCATATTAAGTGAAGTAAGTCAGACAGGAGAGACAGATAATCATATTCATATCACTTATATGTGGCAACTAAAAAAATGATACAAATGAACTTATTTACAAGACAGAAATAGACTCACAGACATAGAACACAAACTTACGGTTACCAAAGGGGAGAGTGGGGTGGGGGAGAGATAAATTAGAAGTTTGGGATTAACATATACACACTACTATATATAACATAGGTAGACAACAAGGACCTACTGTATAGCCCAGAGAACTATACTCAGCATCTTGTAATAACCTATAAGGGAAAATAATCTGAAGAAGAATATATATATATATGTGTATGCATGTAGATATATGTGTGTGTGTGTGTGTGTGTGTGTAACTGAATCACTTTGCTTTACACTTGAAACTAATACATGTAAATTAACCATACTTCAATTAAAACTATTTTTTAATGTGAAAAATAAAGATGACAGAAGAAAACATGGGAGAATTTATTAAAACAATCTCAGAATGAGGCTTTTTTCCAAAATTTTTCCAAACTTTAAGACAAGGACCTCAAATCACAAAAGACTGCCAGAGCTGACTGTCAAAATTTAAAAATTCTGAAGTCCAACAGGAAAAAATGGACCAAAAATTTGAACAGTTTATGAAAAGAAAATACAACTGGCTTCTGAAACACATAAACAAGCTCAACTTTTAATAAAATATAAGAAATGCAAAACAAAAAACAAAAACAAAAACCCCCCAAACACTCAAATTTAAAAATCCTGCCAGCAGAAAACTACAGACGCTCAAAGACTGAAGAAAAATTGGGATAAAATATTTTCAACATCTAAGACAGAATTCCTATAAATCAGTAAGAAGAGGTATTAAAAAAATTAAGGGTATGGAGAAATGGTTCACAAAAAAGAAAAAACAAATGTGTTTACTTCTTTGAAGAGATAAGAGCCTCATTTACAATAAAAGAAATGTAAGTGAACACTCCAGTATACCATTTCTTCCTCAATCAAATTAATAAAGATAAAAACTGTGACTACTCACTTGTTGGTGAAGGTGTGGGGAAACGGGCATGTTTGTGCAATTTTCATAGTAGCATAAATGGGTACCAGCCTTTATGATTTGGTAGTATCTATCAAAACATGTACAGATATCTTAACCTTGCTGGCAATGGGGGAAAAACGGGCCTCTTGAAGTGAATGCACTTAAAATTTCATGAAAAATAGACTTGATTGGGAAGTTACCTTGAGAAGTAGTAATAATAGTTTTGAAAACAAGATTATCTTATATAAATGTAAGTTGTTATAATCGTAGATACCTACTCGTGAATTGAGAGAGGTTCTGGTGGCATGTTTATAAAACATGCTGTGATGCCACAGTAGGGCATCTTTCACTTCATAATGGACTTTGGCAGCACGTCCACACAGAGGATCATTTCTGTAGAAGGCAGGGCTTCCTGGCTTCACTAAGGGCCTACCCTTAATCCTTTATTATTTCATCTGCTTTTATTATTTCTTTTTTGAAATGCTTATCTAGGTATCAGCCTTGATTTTCTCTTCAGTTGATAACTGGTTTAACTCTGCCTAATCTCCTAATCTCTGTTAGAGATTCTTCAATTTCACTGCCCTTAACTTCATGAAATCTCTTATCTTGACAGGATTTACAGTTCTTCTTCATAAGTGATTTACTTTACATTGTCCTTATTTGATAAGAGACAGCCCAGGAGGAGACTCAGTCAACAGAGACAGAGCAGGGAGAAGATGGGTGGGGAGAAACAATAGTGTTCAGTGGGGAGGGATGTTTCAGAGGGACTAATTTCATAATCGGGCAGTTCATTAGTGAATATTTGAATGGTTAATGGCCGTCTTTAGCTGCCCTATACATCCATCAATAGGGGGCTTGTTCCATACATTATGGCACAGTGAATGCTCTGCAGCTGTTAATAAAAAGGAGAAGCGCTAGATGTCTTAATATAGATCCATCTCCAGAACACACAGGCGTCTTCCCTTTGAACAGCAGCACACTGGGGCCACCGCGTGCTCACCAAGAAATGAGAGGGCTTGCTTACGGAAAGCTGAAAGGTTTCCTTACAGCATGATGCCTGCGGAGACAGGTCCCCGCACAGTGCACTGGCCAGGGCTCCGTTCTCTTCAGAAGCCCTGGGGTTGCTTCCTGCCCAGACCATCAAGCAAGTAACTGTTGGCCACCTCCTGCCAGCTGCGGTCAAGTCAGTGTTGCCCTTGAAAATGCTCCTGGCCTTAATCAGGCTTCAATGAGCAGCCCATCTCTGCATCCTTTGATGGAAGGCTCTCTGATTAACAGCCAGCACGATACTCTTTAGCCTTGTTACAGGCCTCCCACCCCACCACCTATGTGCCTTTTTCAGGCAGCTGGGTCCTCGTGTTCACCAGGAACAGGACCCATGCCAGAAAGACTAGAGCCGCCATGAGCACAGCCCCATTTGGGGAAAGCCCAGCCCAGCAGACTGAGAGCAGAGGCCACGTTCTCTCAAGGATCCTGGAAGCTAAGCACGAGAAAGCAGCACTTCAGCTACAGTGCACTGAGCTGTCACCTGTTCATGTGTGTGTACACACATATCACTGCAAAATAAAAATGCCCCTGATGTGTACTGCCCTGATGAACCAGTCTTGTCTGGGCAGCTCAGAAAGTCTGGCATACCTATATATTAAGTCAAAAAGGCAAACTGCAGATAAATATATATGTTACCACTTGTGTAAAAAGGAGGTATATTATAGATACATGTTTGCCCCTATAACACATTCTGAAAAAATACAATAGGAAACTGTTAAAAGTGGTAACCTTTGGGGAAGGAAACTTAGGAATTCAGGGCTGGGGTGGGGACAGCCTGATTTTTCTCCATATTCCCTTTGTACACTGAATGTGTTTTACCATGTGCGTATAAGACTACTTTATTATTATTATTTTTTAAGCACAGCATTTTAATAGGGAAGGAACAGTGTGCTGCAGCTCATGCAGATGTTCTGCCAGGCCGTGAACGAGCAGCCCTCCGCTGCAGGGCTGGGGTGGCCGGCGAGGGGCAGCTCCCGCGGCACAGCGGTGTGGGCTCTGGTTCATGTCACTGCAAGGGGCGGGGGCTGCTCCGGCACAAAGAGGGTTTTGACAGGGAGAGGCAGAGCTGGAGTGAGAGCAGGCCCTGGGCGGGCTCCCAGCGAGCCCCCCGCCCCCGCCCCCCTCGATGGGAAGGGGTGCCCTCCACCCATCTGCAGATCAGCAAGGCTCTCCTAGGAAATGAAATGTTACATATGTTTTGTCATTACAGAATTTTGAGAGGAGTGATTTTTAAAGAAGTGAACCGTGTACAGCATGTTCTGACTGCTGTGTCTCACTATATCAAGTTTTTATGTAAGTTTTTTCCATTTTCAGGTAATCTCTGATTTCGATTAATGCAACAGTGACAACAGTTGATACGTTTTTCTGTTGATTTGCCTAATGTCTGTGTTCGTTTAAATATTTTCCAATGCATCTTCACATTTTAAACTCTTTTAAACTATACCTTAGACCCCATTTCACATTCATGCTTTATATCGCCGAGACTCTGCTTTGGGGAGGAGCAAATTGTCTTCCCTTCTGAAATGGCGCTGCTTGGGAACTAGTTGGGTCCCGGGTATTCTGGGGAAGTGACACAGTGTTGACCTAGGAGGGGGTCCTGATCTCTCCCCATGGGGAGAAGGAACAGAGAGGAAGTTGAGGCTGGCGACCCTCTTGGGACATGCCCACACCCACCCTCTCCAAGGGCTCTGCCCTGGACATCCACCTGGGCGTGGGGAGGCCTGGATACACCGTTGGCAGAGAAGCTGGGCGGGAAGAAGCCGGCCCAGCGCCCGCCACTGTAAGAGGAAACGAAGAGAGACAGCTCCAGTCAGCCCCAGAAGCGAGGCCTGGAAAAACTGCAGCTGGAGCTAGCACAAAGGACTTTTCAGACCCTGCAGCCAAGGTGCCCAGTGAGCTTTTTTTTTTTTTTTTTTTTTAAACAGCTATTAGGGCGACGAGCCTTTCCAAAGGCCAGCAGTTGGCGAGGGTTTCCAGGAAGCTGGTCTGGCACGAGGCTGGGATTGGAGCAACTTTAACGAGTTAACTTCAGAAGGAAGGAATCATCAGGAAAGGTTTAAGGTTCAGCAAACTTTTTGAATTATTTTGCAAAAAGTTCTGGCTTTCAAATTCAAAGGCGTGTTTTGCCGTGACTGTTGTAAGCCAGAGCCTGTTTCAAAGGCAGCGCAGCCCGCACGTTTCTGATTCATTCACTCCAGGTATTCGTCTCGACTCCTCTGGACGAGCTCTGCAAGTGCTATCCAGTGCCGGGAAGTGCTGGGGTCACCTTACACGTCTCGTCAAACATTGCTCCACCCACGCGCCTCTCCCTCCGCCAGCCCCCATGGCCGTGTGTGCACACGCGCGCGCACACACACGCGCACACCTTCCCCAAGCAGGAAGCTGCTCTTTGCCAAGAGCGAATGGAATTCAGATTTCCAGAGGGTGTCCTTGGCCTCCAGCTCCACAGCCACACGCTGAAGAAAGGTCCTAGTGTGTGTGGTGGGGACTGAGAGAGAGGGGCCTCCATCTCTGCTCACGTCTATCTCGGCCCCAAGAAAAACCCACAACTGGCTGCACTCTGCTGAGCCACACCCGGCCTCGGTCACATTCCTTCCCTTCCTGAGCCCGCACTGGGTGGCCCCAGCAAACCAGCCTCCACAGCTTCCTCCCGCCAGCGGGAGACCTAGGCCGGGCCCTTGTGGGGCAACCAGCGATTCCAAGTGAGGCGCCCGCGCCCCGGGCCTGAAGCGGTGGGAAACCACCGAGGGGCCCTCGGGGCCGGGCCTCCGGCTCGGGCCCGCGCTCACCTACGCGGGGGAGGACGGCGCTGCTTCTCCCTGCAGCACACTGTGGGGCCGGCCCTCTTCCTATCCAGCCTTTGCTCTGCTGGCTGCGGAGCTGGTGGGCCCGCTTGCAAAGGCTGATGCCGCCCTTTCCCACCACAGGGTCCCTGCGTACACACCGGCAAGAAGGAGCCCCTCTCCCCCATCCAGTCTGAGCCTCCCAGGCCCTGAGGTCAGCACCCTCAGGAGTTAAACATTTACAGGCAGAGGCCAACACCAGCCCCAGTAAATGAGACAAGGCCGTGATCAGCCTCGCATGGTGGGCTGGCTGGTCACGCTCAGCTTCTCTTTGGCCTGAGTCACTGGGACCTTGCACCTGTGTGGCCAGGTGGCAACAGGCGGAGAGAGTGATGTTTCTGCAGGTCGTCAGAGCCAGCGAGGACGGTGATGGGCAGGAGCTTCTGTGGCATTTCAGGGGCTCAGCGCAGGGGGGGACCTGGTGCCCCGGCAGAGTGTCCACTGCTAAACAAAGGTTAGCGCCACTCTCCTCAGACAGCGCCCTTTGTTTGCTCATGGAACTGTTTTCATAAGCCCCAGGCTCCGCGTGGCCTGCACTTCTGCCTGGGGAGAAGGCTGCAGCTCTGCAGCGTGGGCCGTGAGGCGCACGTCGGCCTTCTGGCCTTGCTCAGGGCTACGCGGAGCCTCCTGCCTGGGCTGGGGAAGGCAGCACCCTTGTCTTGGTCTTGCCCACTTGGGTCTCCTGGACAAGTACTCTTGAGCTAGCCCGAGACCAGCTTCCCTGTCCTTTCTGACCCCACGTCTCAGTGTTTCTGTAGTGCCTCAGCTCCACCAGCCTCTCCTTGCAGGCGTGGGCTGCCGCAGAATTAACTGGGGGGCGCTGTCTCCCGTCCCCTGCGTGTGGGACTGGGGGGAGCACGCTGAGGAGCAGGGCCCGGCCAAGCTGACGGCCACGCGCTGCCCCACCGGCGCTCGGTGCTCAGGAAAGTGCGCCAGCCACCCCCGGGACTGGGGTCACTTGGCCCAGGTGATGAAGGGGACTGGCTGGGCCTGGCGTGGGGTGGAGCACAGGCCCCACTAGAGCAGACAGGCCCCTCTGGGACAGCAGAAGAGCTCAGGGTTCAGAGTTCAGAGCTGAGGGCCTAGCCCTGACTCTGCCAGCAGCTGAGCAAGGTCCTCTCGTCTTTGGTCTCAGGTCTTTGGTTTCCCGGTCTTTCCATCTCCTGGCCTCTAAAGGGATACATCCCCCCCTCCCCACCCCCGAACCCAGGCCGTGTGGTCTGAAGAGTCCATTTCCCAGCGCCTGAGACAGGCAGGTGGGGGGCGGGGGGGCCCGCGAGCACAGAGCTTTTACAGGCACAGCCGCAGACGGGGGGGTCACTGGGAGAGCATCTCACATGAGGCCCTTGGAGCCCCTGGGGATGGTCCCACCCCCTGCCGCTGCACACACACCAGCCCGAGCTCAGTCAGGCTGGGAGCCAGTTTTCCTGAGCATTGCTCCACCCAAGGCTGCCCCATCTTATGACCCTGGCCTTGCAGCCAGGCCCCCACGAGCTCCCACCTGGAGCCCACACACCCAGCTGGGGGGTTCATGCGGCAGTTCAAAAAGAAGAGCAGAAGAAAAGCACTCAAGTGTTTCAAACTGGAAGAGGTTCAGTTTAACTTAACAAATCTGGATATGAACCTAAAGAAAACATTGAAAACCAAGCCCACCTACAAAAGGCCCAAGAGAGGAGGTTAAGTAGGAAAAGAAAGGTCCCCTTGGGCCCGAGGACAGCTGCCCAATCCCGGCCAGGGAGTGGAAGACACTGGGCCCCAGTGCAGACCGAGCGGGGCCAGGAGGACTCGCCCAGAATGTGCTCAAGGACTTTCAGCTAAAGGTCCCAATGTGACCTTACCCTGAACTTTATACCCCAGATACAGAGATCAGCTAACTGAGGAGCTAAGCAGAGGACCAGCGGCTGGCTGCCTGGTGCCGCCCACCTCCTCCTCAGGGGCCTGGCTCTCTGAGGGCAGCAGTGTTCGGCCCAGAACCACAAGTGAGGCTGTGGGGAAGGATGCTGAATGTGTATATATATATATATATATATATATATATATATATATATATATATATATATATATATAGTGTGTGTGTGTGTAGCTCTGTGCTCTGAACAGCCTTACCTACCCGCCCCCCCAATCTCCCAAATATCTTCTGTTGTTTTATGAAGTCACCCTGCTGTCTGCCTCAGTTTCCCCAGCAAGGCACCACAGGGCACGGCAAGGATTCTACTTTGGGTGCAGTGTAGTCTGACCTTCTGTGATGGCTCAGTTCCAAGGTCTTGGAAGACAAATCAGGTAGAGTCAAAATTACCTTTGAAAATGCCTTGCATTTCCCCTAAAAAAATTCCTTTCTCGGAGCTTTATGTATCCCCTCCTAAGCTGCCCTTGTGCCCGCTGAAATGGGCGAGCTCGTGTGTGAACCCCTGGGGTGCACCTACTCTTCTCCAGGCACTCCCTGTGCCATCGTCAGCGTGAGCCTCTCGGGCCACTGCCAGGTCAAGAGGTTACTTACTGGGAAGATCAAAGCAACAGTAGGGTCACGGCTGGAGGTGTGAGGATGACGTGGACACCAGGGATGCCAGTCTCTGAGGCTGGACCTGGCCTCCTAGCTCCCTCTGCCTCCAGCTTTTCTTTCTCTTCCTCTTCCCTCCACGAGGACTCTGAGGTGGCACCCGGCATTCCCACGGGCCAACCTAACCTGACAGACGTCTAGCCAGACCTCGGACCGCTAGCCACTCATTGCTGAGGATGTGCATCTAAGGCGTGGCCCCTGCCCAGGACACCTGCACTGTCCCAAGAGGGCTGGTAAATCTTAAAGAATGAACGCTAGAGGGGGCGCTCTGGGGCAGCATGAGAAGCCACAGAGCTGGGTCTGCCACTGTACCCTGGGGGGACAGGTCAGCGCTGCCCTGGAGTAGTCTGCAGGCCTGCGCGCCCCTCGCCCTCCTCACACGGCGGTGCCAGGTCCGTGGTGTGCGAAGAGACTGAACGCGAAGAATTCTCACTGGAGAAGATGGTCACAGAGTCACCCAACCAGCGCACAGGCTGTCTCTGCACGGACTGTTCTCTCCTGCCCGGAGGGCCATAGAAACACTTTGGGGGCGCAGACCCAAACCAGAGGCCAGGCTTCTTTGCCTCTGCTGGCTAGTTACCTCCCCACCCCCTGCTTGCCAGCCCTCAGGGTGCCAGTCCAGCTTCCCCATCACAGACTGGGGCTCCCCTAAAGACTGCCGCTACCTCACGGGGGACGCCGGCAAGACCCAGTCCTGTGAGTCGGGGGACTGACTGACGAAGCGCTCGCAGGGCCCTACCGAAGACTCGGCCGGCAGCAGCGCCCCTCCCACCCCGACGCGGGACGGGCTCAGTCGATCCTGCCAGAGGCTCACCCTCTCCTGAGCACCCGAAAGCCACCAGGTCTACGAACGCTGCTGCCACATTCGGGCTGTGCAGACTGCGGGCCGCTCAGAACCCTAGAGGCACCGTGCGCTTCCCTTCCGTGCCAAGCACAGCACCGGGGAAGGCAGGGTTTGTGGCCTGCCCTGGTCCTCACTCTGCTTGAAGATGGGTGCCGTCCTTGGCAGGTGAGCCCGACTGCGATGAGAATAGAGGGCAGAGGCATGGCGGGGCACCTGTGACCACCGTGGGGCATGGGCGCCAGGTTTCTCCCTGCACCTCCACAGGGGCCAGAACAGCTCATGAGCCCCTCTCCCAGGGGCGAGACGCTGTGGATTGTGGGTCTGCGTCTCTCCTCTGCCGCTAGCCCATCCTGGGGCCCGGGGCTTTGGGGCCTCCAGGTGTATCTTGTTAAATAAGGACGACACCTAACGGTGGCGCACTGTGACCTCATCTGTGTCTCACGGAAGCTTGTGACCTGGTGGTTTCAGAAGCTCTCAGGCCAAGTACGGATGTCCCCGTGGGGCCCCTCGTCGGAAGGTGACATTTTACACTGTCTGCTGTCGGGCAGGGCACTTTCCTGAAGCAGGTGCGCAGCTGGATGCCTGACCCCGCCTTCTCAGAAGCTAACACCAGCACCATGAGACACATCCCTCATGTCTGCAAGAGGGCACTGAGGCTCAGAGAGGTGAGGTGGCTGCCGTGGCACCCACAGGCAGGATAAAATGAGCCAGGCTGGCCAGAGTCCGCCGGTGGGCAGTGTCCCCAGGCTTGGTGAACCCATAACCAACACCAGCTAACAAGGAACAAGAAATCTCAGACAAGGGGTGCGTGATCACTGCACTGAGAACTACAGGACACGGTAGGAGAAATGAAAGAAGACCTCAATAAATGAGGGACACGTCGAGACCACAGTTGCAAAGACTCAACATAGTAAAGATGTTTACTCTCCCCATAATCATCTAGAGAGCCGCCGTACCTATTAGAAGTTTTCTGTGGAAACTGGCACATGGATGGAGAGACAGGTGCCGCACAAAGACAGCCAAGCAAGGCAGGAGAACTGGCTGGAGCCTGCTTGATCAGCTGTCCAGGGCCGGTATCAAACTATAGTGATGATGAAACATGGCCCTGGCAAAAAAGAAAAACTGAGATCTGACTCATGGAAGCGAATAGAGCCATGTGTAGACAGTGAGCTGGTTTATAACGATGCTGGTACGGTAGGGCAGTGGAGAAAGGACGGTCTTTTCAGTAAAGGGTGCCGAGTCAAGCTGGATATCCAAATGGGGGAAAACTGTACCCTGACCTCAGCCTCGTACTGCACGCAAAAATTGATTCCAGGCGGACTGTAGATCTCCGTGTGAAAGGTGAACTGTTAAAGCTTTAGAAAAAACCAGAATATCTTTATGACCTTGGAGTAGTCAGAGTTTCTTAAATAGGACACAGATAGCACTCTCCAGAAAGGAAATGTTTGATTAACTGGATCACCTTAAAATTAAGACCTTCTGTTCATCAAAAGACACCTTAAGAGAGGAAAAGGGTGACCTGCAGAGGAAGAGGTGTTGTGTGTATATATATATATTCCAAATAATCTGACCAATGACTCATGTCCAGGGTAAAGATAGAACTCCTACAACCAAAAGAAAAGATAACCCAGTAGAAAGTGGGCAGCCGACGTGGGCATTTTACAAAGGACGATATCCAACTAAACAATACTCATGTAGAAAGGGGCTCAATTGTATTAGCCGTTGGCTTACTGCACATTAAAGTCACAAGTTGATGCCACCAGACACCAGTATGGCTAGAAGGGAAGTGATGGAGAATGCCCAGTGTTAGGATATAGAGCAGCCAGAATGCCCCGATGCCACTGGTGGGAGTGGAAATGGTATATGCCTGCTTTGGGAAACCGTTAGTCAATGTTTACTAAGTCAACAAGCTCGTCCAGTGACCTGGCAGCTCCGCACCTAGGCATATACTTGCCAGAAAGCAGCCCATGTGTTCATCAGACTAGACAGAATATTGTTAGCAATAATGATAACAGCCCTGCCTTGGAAATTGTCCAAGTGGCCATCCAAGGAGAATGGATAACCAAAGTGTAGGCCATTCACACAGCGGGGCGCCAGCCGGCAAGGAAGGAGGGCGGCACTGCTCTCTTCAGCCAGACGGCGGGGCTCCCAGGGACTCGGACAAACGGGCGCGTGCACTGTGTGAGTCTCGATAGAAAGTTCAAGAACGGACAAAGCCGAGTCCTGTTGCTAGAAGCCAGGACACTGGTTACCCGTGGGCATCAGTGACAGGAAGCGGGAGCCTAGGGGCTTCCCGGGAGGTTCTGCTGCCTCAGCTGGGGGCTGGTTACATGAGTGCCAGGGGCTGAAAATGCATAAAGCAGTACACTTGAGATCTGTGTACTCATCTGCGTGTACTTCATCCTTCAAGTCGAAAACAGTGTCCTGTATGCAAGGACAATCCTTTCTAAACTTGACTTGAGAGAGGGCCAACCCAGGCCTGCAGAGGGGCTGCGTCTGCCCACAAGCACCCTCCACCCTCGGCTCAGAGGACACACACCTCAGGCTTCCTGATCAGGCTGCCTTGGGACTCAGTCTCCCCTTCTAGGTTCAAGCAGAGCCCAAGAGGGAGCTGTGTGGTACTCCCCGACGGCGAGAAATGTCTCCACGTCAACACCCGTGCGGTCTGTGCAGTTGTTTTCCCCAGCCACTTCTAGGGTGTGGACGGTCTCTCCTCCGGCGCTACCCTAACCCTAACCCTAGCCCGGTCCACACTAGCCTTGCTGAGGACCTGCACCACGGAGACTGCTGAGCGGGGCCTGAGAGCGCCTGGGCCGGGGGTTATGGATGGCTTCTGAGGAAGTAAGGAGCCTCCCCGCTTTCCTCTGGGCCTCCCACCCAGACGGCGGGCCCACTCCCCAGAGCAGCAGCCCCGGGAGACTGGCTGCGTCCTCCTCTCATGCTCAGATGGAGGAAGCGAGGCGCCCAGAGGTTAGGGGGCCTCCGGGGGCAGCCCGCAGCTGGGCTGGTGCAGGCTGGGAGCCAGACTGGGGGCATCCGATTCCCAGTCCCGTCTCTTTCCCACTGAGCCACTCCGCCTCGCTTTTAATTTAATTAGGAGAACATTTAATCCCCCCGTGCATTTCAGAGACGGGTTTGCGCCTGGCCGGAGCTGCGAGGCTCTGACGGGGAGCCTGTGACTCATGTAGCTTCGCACAGCCCTCCCGGGCGGGCTCCCACGGGGCTTCCTTGGCACCTTGTGCAGACAGAGGTGGTCTGGAGCGCCGAAGAAGACAGGACAGTGGTCTGGAAAGACAAACTAGCCTCATCTGTTCCTGGCAAGCCCCCTCCTTTATCCCCCTGGACACTGGCCCCAGAAAGGCCTCTCCGTCCTTTCCCACCAAAGTTTGCAGGGTGAGAAACAGAGCGAGGGGCTTGGGTGTTCGCAGAGGTGCAGTGCCTGGCGCCTCCAGGGTCCATGGGTGTGGGCCGCAGTGGGCCCTGGGTGTCTCTGAAACGTCCCAAGCAAACCTAGTCCCATCAATAGAGCTAGTACCCCTGGTCCACGGAGCTGAGTGCAGGACCAAGCCTTGTGACATTTGCCCCCGTTTCCAGAAGGCATGGGGCTGGCCCTGGCCTCGCTGACAAATGCAGATTTCAGGAGACATTAGTAGTGATGTGGATGAAAGCCAGGCCACAGCGGCCTTGCTGGAGAAGAGAAACTTGAACGTTTTGGCGTGAGATTCCGCAGGGTCCAGGAGAAAGTTGAAGACATGGAAATTCTAATTAACGCACACAGGGCTGGTTTTGCTCAAGGACCTCCAGGCTGTCATGTCGCAGGAGGCCTGCAAGTATATGCTCGCTGGGTGTGTGTGAGTGTGTGTGAGCCTGCTTGCTCGTGGTCACCTGGTGGGTGACCTGTAGCGCCCCAGCCTTGGCCTTGCCTTCCCTCTGCTTTCCTTTCCTAGAAGGCCCCTGGCCTGCCCTGTGCCTATCTTGGTGTACAGGGTGCTAACCGAACTCTTCCCCCTGCAGAGCGGGACAGAGCGGTGGCTAGTTACAAAGAGCTGAATCTCGCCCACCCGAGATGCCGTGATGAGAGATGGAGGGACCAGGGACCAACTCGCCTGGAGGGACCCTTCAGGGAAACCACAGGCTGCTGTGCTCACAGAGGGTCTGGCCACTTGAACTACCTGTCCTGGGTGTCCACGTGCAACCGGTGGGGCAGATGTGGGTGCCAGGCCACTCCTGGCTGACTGCAGCCGTGGGGAGGACTCCATAGGAAGGGCCGCAGTCTCCCAAGGCTGCTGAGAGAAAGGGTACCCAGGCCACGGCCCACACACAGCCCTGGAGCTCAGAGCCACAGGTCCCGATGCTGAGGCCAGTTCTGACCCAGCCGCCCCTGGCCCTGCACGCCAGCACCCATGCTGAGGCGCCCACAGCCCTTGCTTCATCTCCTCCTCGGGAGGTGCTGGCTGGGGGCCCCTGTCTGCCTTGGGGTGGGAGCCATAGTCCTGGAGCTCCCTCCAGCCTGGGGCTTGAGATAGGGAGAGGCCCAGGGGAGCCGCACATTGCCCGCTCCCCAGGAGCCGAGGATCCTGGGAGACAGGTACCCAAAAAGGAGTCCCAGGGCCCGTGCTAGGGCTCAGGGAGCTGGTACAGAGGGCCTCAGGGCCGAAGGAGGACGCGGCTGCCTGGCCTGTGGACGTCCTGCGCCTCCTTGAGAGGGGATGACTTGAGAGGGCCTTGGAAAGGTGAGCAGGAATCTCATGGCTGCAGAGGAGTGCCAAGGCTGTCCCCGATGGGACACCGTGTGCAAGGCACAGGGATGCACACAGGGGTGGCCCTCCCCTCAGGGGGCAGGAGCCTAGGAACTCACCCCAGCTCCCGGGGAGCAGGGCTCCGCTACGCCCCACTCCCCCAGATGCCTTGTCTCCTGCCTCACACTTGCTCCTTGGAAGCCCTGTGGCAAGACTGGGTGGGGGGTGGGAGGGGCACACATGCAGACAGCCGCCTGCTGGCCCTGCTGGCCCTGGAAGACTATCTTCCTGAAAGGTGTGGGTGCGACTCCGGCCCGGCCACCCAGATTCGTGTGAGGGCCCTGGAGCTGCCCAGGGGCTTGCCTGTGGGGCTGGAGTGCCCGAAGCTACTGTGTCTCCCCCGCCCACTGCGCCCTGGGCCCTGCTCGCCGGCAGCCCCCTCGGTTACACCAGCCTGGCTTGCTGACCCCCAGTCCCCTGACCCCTCGCTCCACCGATGGCCAACAGGCCCCGGAAAGAGGAGCTTCGCCCAGCCCCAGGGACCTTCCCGTAATCAAGGCTGCAGTGACCTCACCTCCCTGGGGCCCAGCGGGCGGGGAGAGCTTGAGATGGAAACAAAATGTGTCTTTATTTATGCTTTTAATTTGAATCCTGGAACTGGCCCAACATGGTAATACATTTAACATCAGTAAAATGCTGAAGAAAAATGGATCTGTTTTTCAGTAACTGCCTCCCACCCACTCTGCCCGCTGTGAGACCCCCGCGCACACCCCCCATCCCTTACACACACCAGGGCGTGCGCCCCTCTCTTCCCCGCATGGAGTCCGTGGGGCTGAGCTGCCCGCAGGAGCCGAGACGGGTCCCCGAGCGGCTGGAGCCGAGTTTAATGAGGGGCATCAATCACCAGGCGGGCCGTGCGGGAGGCAAAGGAATGTGGTCCCAGCATGGGCACCGAGGCCCGGCCATCCCCCTCCCCGCCCTGCCCTGCCGGCAGTCACAGCCCTAAGTAAGCATGGTGCCCGGCGGTGCCACCTCCTTCCCCAGCCATGGTGGGGTGGGGCCTCTACCCAGCCTGCAGCCCTGGGGGCGCCTAGGTCTGAGGCCCCCACCATCTCCTTCACTGTGCCTGCATCCCCCCTTTCCCGACCTGGGCTCCCCCGAGCAGTACTCTGACTACTGAGGACGTGGGCACGCAGATCCCTTGCCGTCTCAACCTTGACTCTGTCTTGACCAGACCACAGTGCCTGGAGGTGTCCTTTCAACTGCAGCCTCGGTCTTTCCACTCCCAGCCTTCACTGCAGACCCTTCCTCCTAGCACCACGCCTAGGCTCCTTCCCACCTTCCCAGCTGCCTCATCTCCAGGGTCTGTACTGGTTCACAGGTTCTGGGGCGAGGACTCTACCGGGTGAGAACTGCCTAGGCCCAACCGGCGCTGGAGGGGACCACTCCTGCTACAACCAGCGGGCCACGCCATGCGACTGCTGGACCGAGAAGGCCCACCACAGGCTCTCTGGTTGGTGATGCCCCAGGCCCACAGCAAGCAGAGAGAGCTTGGGGCCTCTGTCTTGGAGGAGCGAAGACAAGAAACGGCCAGGCTCCTCTGACGATGCAGCTACACTGGCTCGAGTTCCCTCCTGGGGCTCCCTGGGCAGGTGGGCGGCCTCCAGCCTTGGGAAACGTGGTGCACGCAGATGCCAACACACATGGACCTCGCTTCAAAAGGGGGGACTGTGAAAGGCAGCTGTGAGCTTGGCTTTGGGCCACCTCGGTCCCCAGCCTCACCACCCTCACCCTGGGCCTCTCTGCAGGGGCCTTGCAGGGCCCGGGGAGCTGGTGAAGACTGACTGCCCCGCTGGATGGATGGTGGGTGATGGCCCTGTCCACCCGGGGGGCAACTCCTTGCATGTGCATTCTGGGGGCCAGGCCACAGCTGAGAGAACAAAGGAGAGCGAGCTCTGACAGGAAGAGAGCGGCCAGGAGGACAGGAAGGGGCAGGCTGAGCGGCACAGTGAGGCCTGGGTGCCGTCCACCCGCGTGAGGGCCGTGGTTCCCAGCAGGCTCTTGGCCGTCCTCGCTCTGAGCAGGCACTGCCGCCTGGGCTGCAGACACCAGCCACAAAACTGCAACTATTACCGCTTTGGCGTCCTTTGCGCCCCAGATTCGGTACAGGCCTCAGCCAGAGTGGGAAGCTGGCATTCTGCCTTGGGACGCTGACCTGCACCTGCCCCTCCCACCTGGCACCCGCCACTGCTCACGCCTCCGCCCTTGCCCATTTATCAAGTGAGCCTATCAGGTCATCTCCGGGATGGGCCCAGAGGTCAGAGCCACATTCCCAGGGGTGGCCTGGAAGCTGGCTCCGGTGCCAAGTCCACGAGGATGAATAACCCTGTTTCCCAGTGACCTGGATGGCTCCCACCGAGCCTGAGAATGCTTTCTGTGCACACCCTGCTATCGATGGGGTGCTGTCCACCTCCCTGGGGGCCTGGAAGGATGGTAGGCCATCCTGTCTGATCACGGTACCACCTTGAGACAGTCCAACCCTCCTCTCACTCTGGCTCCCCGACTCTGTCAGTCCTCTGGTTACAGAGCAGGCAGGAGGCCCTGCAGTTCGGGTCCCGATTCCTCAGTCATCTGCGAGGCAAAGGCCACACCTGGCCGGCAGCACAGGCAGCCAGCCTGGGGCCTCACTCCCAGAGAGATGCACACGGTTCAGGACAACCCCGAGACCCTTACAGAGTCCGGAGGGCCGAAACACGCCTTAGTGACTCCGCAGAGAGAAGGAAAGAAGGCCAGCAAGTGACTCTCAGAAGGGCCGAGAGGGCCGCTCACACACCCCAGCACAGAAGGACTTCTCTGGGGAATCCCCAGTGGGGCAGTAGCCAGAATGGGCCCGCGTGTCCCACTGACCCCGCCACAGGCTGTCACCACTGGGTGCCCTAGCCGGGAGCACTGAGTCACGTCGGAGGGGAACCACGCCATGGCCGGGCCCCAGGGATTGGCCTGGCGATACCGCGACGGTGGGGGAGGACGGGCATGCGTCCCAGGCCAGCTGTGCCTCGGGGGCAGGCCAACTGGAAGGCGTGGAAAATCAGCCATTTCCTCCACCTGAAGGAGCCCCTGAGGACAGCAGCGGCAACTGGCAGACAGCAGTCGGCATCTGCCCCGTGGCTTTGGCCAGGGTTCCACCGGGGAAATGCGAAAAACAAAGTCGTCTCTTTTTTGGGGGGCAGGGGAGGGGGCTAGGGGAGAGAAAAACAATCTTCTCAGACGCTCAAAGCACGAAAACAAGTGGAAAATGATCAGTCTGGTTTTCCATAAGTCAAAACAAGAGGATCATGTTCCCAGGCTCGGCGGGAAATGCCCCTGCTCCCCTCCCCGCCTGGTGCCCGGGCACGGAGGCCAGGCCCTGGTGGTCGGTGGCCCCAGGTTGCTGAGGGCAGGCAGCGAGCGGTGGGCACTGAGTGAGGAGACCTGAGCCCTGGCCCGGCACTGAGCCCCACGCCCTTCTAGCTCATCACCCCCGGGTGAGCGGACACTCACTGCGACACATGGGTGATGGGCGCCAGCAGAGTCTCCCCTTCCAGGTCCAGGTCCTCGGCAAAGCTGTTGGTTCTCGTGAAATGGGCCGTGCTCACTTCCAGCAGCGTGGGGCTCTTTTTCACTGTGGGGGAAGATGCGGGACAGCACGTTAGGCTTCCATGGAAGGCTTGATGGCAGAGGGGGCCCAGGGTTGCTCAGAGCTGAGATGCTCACCCCAAGCTGCTACCCTGGCTGTGGGGCGGACCTGTGCCCCTGGAGCCTTCCCACAGACGGGTAAGATATCTACTCGCAGGGCTGGGTGAGGAGTGCAGATGGTGTATGAAGCCTCGGCACAGAGGACTGGCGGGGGGGGGGGGGGGTCCCGATGGCCCCCACGTGCCTGAGGCCACAGTGGTCAAGGAGCAGTTGAGAGCCGATGACACCTCCTCAGAGTGAGGACTGTGCCTGGGCTGAGCTCAGGTGTCTGGGCCTCTCCCCAGGTTCACACCAGACGTTCAGGTCACGAATAGAACACAGCTGCCAGGCACAGGTCTGCTAAGACACTGACGCTCATCACCACGCTGTCACTGTCACGTGGCTGGATGGCTTTCGACGCATCCGTGAAGACCCAGGGTGGTAGGGCTCCTGCTCACAGAGCGTCGCAAGCCGGGGAGGAAGGGGCAGCCGCAGAGCTCCTGGCCCCTTGCGTCCGCCACCCGCACCCTGAGGGAGGGCACAGGGACCACCCCGACGGCTGGTGTTGGCATTCAGACTCCTGGGCCCACCCGCAGTGAGCAGGTGCTAGTGTTCCGGGCTGACTAAGAATAATTACCAGTCCCCTGGTTTTCAATCTGGACCTTTTTTATTCTTCTATTTAAAGTTTTTGTTGTAAAATAACGAATTACTTGTAAAAAGGGACACAGCTTAAAGACTCACGAAGGCCTTCCTTCCCCGAGGTCATCAGCATTAACCACCAACTAGATTCCCAGCTCATCCCTCTGCTCACGAGAGCAGCTGACACCTGGAGGGACTTGCATTTATACACATGTGACGGCTCTGTTCCTGTCCCTGCAATGTGCCCATCTCATTTTTCTACAGGTATTTAGACATGGATCTAAGTCTTATTTGAGTAATTGCATAACAGTCTGTAGCTTAGATCTACCACAATTAACTCAACCAGTCCACGTGTGACGGACATTTGGTTCCATTCGCTTTAAGCCACTGCTTTAAGACGATGATGCACCCGTCCATCTTTACGAAAACCTGACATATTGAGGCAGGTGAGAGGGTGCTTCCTTGGTATGTTTAATAGGTGTGGCTGGATTGTTTTCCCAAGAAGTCGCATCAATTAGGCTCCAGCAGCAGTGTGTGCGCATATGCCACCATCTCCACATCCATGTCCGCACCGGCCTTTGCAGCCTTTGCTGGGCCCGTCACATGTAGATGAAGACGGGCGTGGTGCCTTTCCTTCTATGCTGGATGCCCATTGTGGCTCAGAGGCTATTTGGTTTTCCTCTTGTGGGATTATCTGTTCTTATCCTTTGCTCACTTCCGTTCGTCAATTTGTAGGAATTTTTTTTCTATGCTAGAGATAATTAACCCGTTGCATGTGAGGCACAAGTGTCTTCCCCAGTCTGTCTCTGGTGTTTTTACCTTAATTATGGTTGTTTTGTCACAGAACGTTTTTTATGATTTTGAAGCGATACCTATCTTTTGCTTTTTGAAAGAGAAAGGATTCCCCACCCCAAAGTAGTACAACCATCTCCTAAATATAAACGTGTGAGTGTGTGTAAATTTTAATACATTTAGCACTTACACCTCACATTGTAGGAGATCATCAACAATCAGAAAATGAAAATGTAAAGGTATTGTATGCAGTCTCACTGAAAAAACTAAAATGAAACACAAACTATAAATTCTCTTCAAGAAGACACAGGAGAAAGTCTCTGGATTTGATACCAAAAGCTCAGTCTGTGAGCAGAAAAAAATGGAAAAACTGGACTTTATCAAAATTAAAAGCATTTGCTCCGTAAAAGACACTGCGAAGGGAATGAAAAGACAAGTCATAGACTTGGAGAAAATGTTTACATGTCACGTGTCTGGTCAAGGACTTGGATCCAGAATATGTAAGGAACTGTGGCAACTTGACAAGAAAGCTAACAGCCCCGTTTTAAAAATGGATTATAATAAGCTCATGAAAAGATGCTCAGTTCAACCAATACCAGTAGTTGTTAGGGAAATGCCAATTAAATCCACAGTGAGCTACCACTCTACCCACGTGAGAATGACAAAAACTTCTAAATGGCATCAGTTTCGGATATTTGGTAAAGAATAAGGTTAGAGCCTTACTTTTCACTTTACATTAAGAAAAGAAAAAAAAGAAAGCGAAGCCTGACAATACCACGTGCTCATGAAGATGCAGAGCAACTAGAACGTTTACATGTTGCTGGTGAGAATGCAAAACGGTGCGGCCATGTTGGAAGAGGGTTTGGTGGTTCCTCATAAAGTTCAACATACATTTATCTTGTGACGCGTTGGTCCCTGTCCCAGTTATTTACCCAAGTGAACTGAAGATTTACATTCAGAGAAACCTGTACATAAGTGTGTATCGCAGTCTTGCTTACAGCTGCCCCAACCAGGAAACAACTAAGATGCGCTTCAGCAGGTGAACGGATAAACTGTGGTACATCCATACAACGGAATTCCATCCAGCCATCAAAGACGGGAACTAACGGTTCACGTGTGCAACGACACAGCTGAGTCGCGAACGCATCGTGCTAAGCAGTGAAAGGAGCCAGATGCAAAAGGCTACATATTACATGATTCCATTTATAGGACATTCTGGAAAAGGCAAAACTACAGGGACATAAAACAGATCAATGGCTGCTAGCGTTTAGAGGAGGGGGAGCACTTGACTTCCAAAGAGTTGCACAATGGAATTTTTCGGGCTATGGAACTTCTCTGTGTGATGTGGTGGTGGTAGGTACATGACTCCAGGCATTTGTCAAAACCCATAGAACTGTACGTCTCCAAGAGTAAATTTTACTATACGCGACCCCCCCGCTCCCCGCCAAATAAGCCTGTTGGAGGATCCAGGATGGAAAGCATACTGTCACGAGTGAATTCTGTATTACGAATGCGTAACATAGCACTAAAAGGAGAGGGGAAGAAGGAGCTGGCCCGTGAAGTCTTGGGAAACAATCTTCTGATTGGATATGTTTAAAGTAAAAAAACCCAAAACTGTCATAAACACAGTATTCTAGTTGGTAAGTTTGTTTCTCATAGGGGTACTACAGGTACACTTGAGTTAAATAAGTAAATAATTATAGATACTGGGAGCCAGGATTCTCAATGTCAGAAAAAAAGTAACAAACAGAGTTAGGGGGTGGTGAACGAACCCTGTGGTCAGAAATATCAGTATGAACTTACATTTAGTTTAAAATAGACACAAATAAATACGGATGTACGTGCACACTTGGGTCATTCACATACATACATTTCCTAGCTCTGTCCGCTGAGAGGCCCTAGAAGCAGTGACTAACTGTGGAGCAATGAGCACCTAGTGCCCAGATCCTGGTTTCTAAATCCCATTCTCCAGTAAAAGGAACCAGGGCTCTCTGATAGAATAGTGATTCTAGGGCTAGGGCAGTGGAAATATAAGATAAGCCTGAAGTATTGTCTAGTGTTAGAAAGGAAAGAAATGCTCAAAAATAAATAAATGAGAAGGATGAGGGCATATCAAATGGACACAGGAACTAACCCAAAAGAACTCTCAATCCAGTGACCAAAGCTAGAACAATTTGAGCAACAAAATAAATAATATTAAAAATATTATACAGAATCCTATCAAACATTTAGAGAAGAGCTAACACCCATCCTTCTCAAACTCTTCCAAAATATAGCAGAGGGAGGAACACTCCCAAACTCATTCTACTCATTCTCATTCTATGAGGCCACCATCACCCTGATACCAAAACCAGACAAAGATGTCACAAAAAAAACTACAGGCCAATATCACTGGTGAACATAGATGCAAAAATCCTCAACAAAATACTAGCAAACAGAATCCAACAGCACATTAAAAGGACCATACACCATGATCAAGTAGGGTTTATCCCAGGAATGCAAGGATTCTTCAATATATGCAAATCAATCAATGTGATACACCATATTAACAAATTGAAGGAGAAAAACCATATGATCGTCTCAACAGATGAAAAAGCTTTCGACAAAATTCAACACCCATTTATGGCAAAAAACCCTCCAGAAAGTAGGCACAGAGGGAACTTTCCTCAACATAAAAAAGGCCATATATGACAATCCCACAGCCAACATCATTCTCAGTGGTGAAAAACTGAAACCATTTCCTCTAAGATCAGGAACAAGACAAGGTTGCCCACTCTCACCACTATTATTCAACATAGTTTTGGAAGTTTTAGCCACAGTAATCAGAGAAGAAACAGAAATAAAAGGAATCCAAGTCGGAAAAGAAGTAAAATTGTCACTGTTTGCAGATGACATGATACTATACATAGAGAATCCTAAAGATGCCACCAGAAAACTACTAGACCTAGTCAATGAATCTGGTCAAGTAGCAGGATACAAAATTAATGCACAGACATCTCTTGCATTCCTATACACTAATGACGGAAAATCTGAAAGAAATTAAGGAAACACTCCCATTTGCCACTGCAACAAAAAGAATAAAATACCTAGGAATAAACCTACCAAGGAGACAAAAGACCTATATGCAGAAAACTATAAGCCAATGAAAGAAATTAAGGATGATACAAACAGATGGAGAGCTATACCATGTTCTTGGATTGGAAGACTCAACATTGTGAAAATGACTATACTACCCAAAGCAATCTACAGATTCAATGCAATCCCTATCAAACTACCAACGGCATTTTCCACAGAACTAGAACAAAAAATTTCACAATTTGTATGGAAACACAAAATACCCCAAATAGCCAAAGCAATCTTGAGAAAGGAAAACAGAGCTGGAGGAATCAGGCGCCCTGACTTCAGACTATACTACAAAGCTACAGTAATCAAGACAGTATGGTACTGGCACAAAAACAGAAATACAGATCAATGGAACAGGATAGAAAGCCCAGAGATAAACCCATGCACCTACGGTCACCTTGTTTTTGATAAAGGAGGCAAGAATGTACAATGGAGAAAAGACAGCCTCTTCAGTAAGTGGTGCTGGGAAAACTGGACAGCTACATGTAAAAGAATGAAATTAGAACACTCCCTAACACCATACACAAAAGTAAACTGAAAATGGATTAAAGACCTAGATGTAAGGCCAGACACTATAAAATTCTTAGAGGAAAACATAGGAAGAACACTCTATGACATAAATCACAGGAAGATCCTTTTTGACCCACCTCCTGGAGAAATGGAAATAAAAACAAAAATAAGTGGGACCTAATGAAACTTAAAAGCTTTTGCACAGCAAAGGAAACCACAAACAAGACGAAAAGACAACCCTCAGAATGGGAGAAAATATTTGCAAACAAAGCAACTGACAAAGAATTAATCTCCAAAATATACAAGCAGCTCATGCAGCTCAATAACAAAAAAACAAACAACCCAATCCAAAATGGGCAGAAGACCTAAATAGACATTTCCCCAAAGAAGATATACAGATTGCCAACAAACACATGAAAGGATGCTCAACATCACTAATCATTAGAGAAATGCAAATGAAAACTACAATGAGGTATCACCTCACACCAGTCAGAATGGCCATCATCAAAAAATCTACAAACGGTAAGTGCTGGAGAGGGTGTGGAGAAAAGGGAACCCTCTTGCACTGTTGGTGGGAATGTAAATTGATACAGCCACTATGGAGAACAGTATGGAGGTTCCTTAAAAAACTAAAAACAGAACCACCATATGACCCCGCAATCCCACTCCTGGGCATATACCCTGAGAAAACCACAATTCAAAAAGAGTCATGTACCACAATGTTCACTGCAGCTCTGTTTGTAATAGCCAGGGCATGGAAGCAATGTAAGTGTCCATCAACAGATGAATGGATAAAGAAGATGTGGCACATATATACAATGGAACATTACGCAGCCATAAAAAGAAACGAAATTGAGCTATTTGTAGTGAGGTGGATGGACCTAGAGACTGTCATACAGAGTGAAGTAAGTCAGAAAGAGAAAAACAAATACTGTATGCTAACACATATATATGGAATCTAAAAAAAAAAAAAAAAGGTTCTGAAGAACCTAGGGGCAGGACAGGAACAAAGACGCAGACATAGAGAATGGACTTGAGGACACGGGGAGGGGGAAGGGTAAGCTGGGACGCAGTGAGAGAGTGGCATGGACATATATACGCTACCAAACGTAAAATAGATGGCTAGTGGGAAGCAGCCACATAGCACAGGGAGATCAGCTCGGTGCTTTGTGTCCACCTGGAGGGGTGGGATAGGGAGTGTGGGAGGGAGAGGCAAGAGGGAGGGGATATGGGGATATATGTGTATGTTTAGCTGATTCACTTTGTTATTACAGCAGAACCTAACACACCACTGTGAAGCTATTAGGCTCCAAAGAAGATGTCATAAGAAAAAGACTTCAACAGGAAAAGAAAAAAAAATTATACAAAATAATAGTATTAGATTATAGCTCAAAAAAATAAATATTCCTGAGTCCATACCAATATAAATCACCAGATAATTGGAAGAGAGGGATAAATCTTCCTTATAGAAGAATTCCAGATAATAAATGCAGGAAGACTGAGGGAAAAAACCACCATTAGAACACCACAGTGATATTTGCTACAGGCAAGATCCAGGGACGAATGCTAAAATTAGTAGGTGAAACTTTAAGGAGAAACTTCAAAGTATCTCCTCTCAAATATTTATTCATTGCCGTGGTGGTTTTAACATATGTTCACCAACGCTTTGATATTCTCTCATGCGGGAGGTAGACCGTAACTCCCCTCTCCTTGGGTGTGGGCAGGACTTGGTGACCCCCTTCTCATGACTAGACTGGAAAGGGAAAAATACTAAATAAGGCTGGCTGACACCACCTTAACCAAGTGGGTCAAGGTTAACACTACCAGTGACAAACCACGTTGATGTCATGTACCCTGATATGGTGCAATGAGAAAAGCACCTCACTTCTGTGGCATTCTTCCCCCCAAACCCGTAACACCAGTCTAATCCTGAGAAAATAGTGACAAACCCAAACCGAGGGACACTGACACCTGACTAGTATTCCTCAAAAGTGTCAAGGTCGGGGCTTCCCTGGTGGCGCAGTGCTTGGGAGTCCGCCTGCCGATGCAGGGGACACGGGTTCGTGCCCCGGTCCGGGAAGATCCCACATGCTGTGGAGCGGCTGTGCCCGTGAGCCATGGCCGCTGAGCCTGCGCGTCCGGAGCCTGTGCTCTGTAACGGGAGAGGCCACAACAGTGAGAGGCCTGTGTACCGCAAAAAAAAAAAAAAAAAAAAAAGTGTCAAGGTCATGAGGAACAAGGAGGGACCAAGATTTGTCTTCATGGATCAGAGGAGACTAAGCAGACCTGACTAAATGCAATGATGGATCCTGGGACAGAAAAAGGACATTAGTAGTTAAACTGGGAAAATCCAGATAAATTAGCTAAACTGTAGCTTAACTACTAGTGCTGCCGAGTGTTCATTTCTTAGTGTTGCTAACTGTACCATGGTTTTATAAGATGCTAACATTAGGGGAAGCTGGTGAGAGTACAAGAAAAGCTGTATTATTTTTGTCTCTTCTGTAAAAAGAAAAAAAAAAAAAGCCTGTATACAGTAGTACAAAAAATTTTTAGTACATAATTAAGGACATACAAGGACTCTAAGGAGAAATTATAAGACCTTAACAAGCAACATTCAAGAAGACATAAATAATGGAGAAATAGCTTTTGTTCCATTGACTAGAAAACTCAATAGTGAAAAGATTCTCCCCAAATCTTAATAAAAATCCCACGGTTTGTGTGTTGGAACCTTGGCAAGCTGATTCTAAAATTGCTCTGGAAACACAAAAAGCCAAGAATCAACAAAATTCTTGAACAGCAACAAGGCAGGAGAACTTGCTCTACCAGACATCGGTACCTCTTACAAAGTAGCAGTCATTAAGGTGGCGTGGTGCGAATGCAGAAAGAGACAAACAGCCCAAGGGGACAGGGTTGACGGTCCACAAACAGCCCCCACACATCTGGACGCTTGCTGTGTATAAGAGGTGGCCTGCACATAGTGGGAGGAGGAAGTTCAGGGAGAGCTGGCTGTCCACGTGGGAAGAAGGTTGACTTGGACCCTTACCTCACACCATACATCAACATTTCATTCTTGGCATTCCAGGCAATTGAAGGCTAACGGAGAGAAGTAAAACTATAAAGACTTTCTGACTGAATCTAAAAGAATATATTCATGACCTCGGGGTTCGGAAGGATTTTCTAAAATGTAAGCAGTAACCGTAAAGGAAAAGACTGATTAATTTAACTCCATTAAAACTGAGTCCTAATCATCAAACAACACATCTAAGAGTAAAAAGGCAACCACAGAAGAAGAGTACCCACAAAATGTAAAGAATTCCTGCAAATCAATAAGACAGATGTTAGCAACTTAATGCAAAAGGGGGCAACAGACAGACAAGCACATCGCAGAAGAGGACTCCAAGTGGCTGACGAACATGTGGAAAGGTGTTGTGCCTGACTAGCAATCAGAGAGATGTAAATAGACTCAGGGAGCTCGCAGCCCATGGGGGCGAGGGCCGACTTCCAGCAGGAAACCGCACAGACATTACTTAGTCACACCCTGGAGAAGGGCTCCGAGGGAAGGGCTGTTTGCCCGTGACATTCTCGGAGAGCACAGGAAAGTGACGGGTAAGTCTTGAAGAATGCGTGTGCATTCAAAGGCTCTCAGGTCTGGGACCTGGCGGGAACGTTTACAGCCCCCATTTTAGAGACTCGGGGCTGAGATTCAAGTACCCTGGGTTATATTATTCAGTCGTCAAGTGACAGAGCTAGAACTTCATCCAGGACTCGAATGTTCTTTCAAAAAAAAAAAAAAAAGGGAAGGAAAAACGAGCACAAATACATATTTCTACGTCTGCATCACTTGTATAGAGAAGGAAGGAACAGCAGAGCAGTGGCTGGAAAGTGGGACTGCTTTCCAAACATCCGAGATGACAGGGGTGAGCCACCTGACCCCTGACAAAGGCCCAGCCCTGGTGTTTTAGGAAATTAAAGTGTGCACATCAGTTGGCTGCTGGGAGCGGGTGGGGCCTGCACCTGCCAGAGAAGAATGTGTGATGTTTGGTTTCATCCTGAGAACAGCACAGAGGGTCCCCGCAGCAAGGGGCAAAGGCAGGGGCTCCACAGGTTGGTTTCTCCAAGTCAACAGGAACGGCACTGCTCTGCCCAGCTTCTGTGTCAGAGACTGTGGGGTACATGCCTCCCCCACCGCAGGCAGGCAGCAGTCAAGGCTGCAGACCCTCCCCGTTACCCGGCTGCAGTCACAGCCTGGTCGGGCCCCTCCCTGCAAGAAGGTACAGGGGGTGTGGCAGGGGCTGGGGGTGTAGATGTGAATCCTTGGCAGACACAGTGGCACGCTGCCCCTTCAGGCAAAGCTCTGTGCTAAGTGCTGTGTCCCAAGAGACCTGGCTTGTCATCCCCAACTTCAAGGAGACTGAGATGGGCATTTTACAAAGATGCACAAAAACCCACGGCCCTGGCCTCGCAAGTGCAGAGCGGGCCGCGCCCGTGGCGGACTCATCGGGGCAACTCATCTGGACACCAGGCCCCGAGGAGGGCACCGGAGCTACGCTAGGTGAGCCACCTGGAGTGCCAGACCTTGGGAAAAAGAGCACTGCGTCCCGGCGACAACGAAGCCACACTTTCCTAAGACAATCCCAGTTGTCAATGCTTTAATTCCTTGGCTGCCTTTGCCTTGTCAAGGCCAGAATCTGGGCCTAAGTTTTCAGGGCAGAACAAAACAATTTTGTTTTCTAGGAAAATGGGAGGTCTGGGATGGCGAACGCGGCCTCTGGCGTGGCGACTACCACAGCTGGAGACGTCGGCTGCCAAGGCTCACCCTCTCTCCAGAGAACAGGAACCAAACAGCGCAGCGTTTTTCCTTCCAGCCAGTGGCCCTGCTTAACAGGGTGATTTGAAAATATGGGCACAGAAAAAAGACTGGAAGGAAACTGATCGAAATATTAACCGTTTGTCTTTAAGTGAAGAGACTGGATGATTTCCATCTCCTTCCCTATTGCGTTCTATCTCGGATGGTACCTTCTCAAGTCAGGAAACGGTGTTTTGTGGAAGTCTCCCACATCTGGGCCTTGCCCCGGCCCACGGCCCTGCACGTCTCGTCCTGGAGGGACATCAGAGTACGTCGGAGCATCCTCTGTCCTTCCACCTGGCCTGGAACCGCCCGCGTGCCTGAACAGAGCCCTCTCCGACCACGAACGTCCCCAAAACCTGCTCCCAGGAGCACCTGGTCTCACTTCTTTTGACTCTCCGTCGAGCCCCTGCCCCCTGCCTATTCCAGCAAGTCCAGCTTATCCCCAACACTGGGACACACTTGGCTTCCACGAGATGCATGAAGGGAATTCCCATTTCCCCATCTGCTGCTTCAGTCATGACCTCATTTCATTGTCACAGCAGCTCTGTGGGATGGCAGCTTTGATTCCCATCTCTAGACAAGCAAACAGGTTAAAAAGGCTAAAAACTCACGCTCTGGGTCACACAGACTAGGCCAGGACTTCAGCACCAAGTCAAACTTGCTGTAAGGCCCCAGCCCCTCCCCACTGCCCTCTGCCCCCAGGAGAGTCCCCTCTGGTGTCCGGGTCTTCACCTAGCCCTCCCGCTGGTGACTGATGAAAATCCTGCCTGATCTCCCAGGTGTAACCCTGGGAGAGCTTCCCAAAGCTTCCCAAGGCTCTAGAGACCGTCCCCTCCTCTGGCTGGGTGCAGGGCTTATGTGTGCCCGGACCGCAGGTCCGTGCATGTTCCCTGGCACGGGGACCTCGCCTTCCACCTCCCCCGTATCCCTCTGGGGCCTGGCACAGGCGTGTTCCCCAAGCCAGCTCTCTCCACAGGGATGAACAGAAGCTGCCCCTGTCCTTCCCAAGTCAAAGCCCCTTCCCACCCACCCGCCTCGCCCCCACCCCCCAAATCCACCCCCTCTTGGCGGATTTGCCAAAGCCCTGCAGATCCTGCACTGTGAACGAGAACCCCCTCCCCAGGGCATCCGGACAGCTGCAGCCAGACCCTGCGTGACATTGCTGAGCCTCGGCCCCAGGCCTGTGCCAGCTGCCCATGCCCGGCTCACAGACCACGAGCCAGCACTGCCGCGTCGCCACCTGTGTCTCCACTCAGAGGCGAGAAGTAAGGGACACGGACAGAAAGTGTAAAAGCCATTCCCACGACAGCTGCCAGGAACGGGGCAAAGAGGGGAGTGAAAACGCACATGCACAGCCGGCACCGGTTCCGCTCAGGGAAACACCTTGCTCGAGTGGACACCTGTTGTTTGTGCCTCTCCAGCAGCGAGGCCTGGCCTCTGGGAACAGCTTCTCGAATCTTCCTCGGGGGGCTGCTCTTTCCCTCCTCCCAAGGCTGCAGGATTCAGGTACTCGCTGGCCATCCCCAGAGAGGGCCTGTGGCCCAGGCCTTGGCCTTCAGAGGCACAAAGGCAGGTCTGAGGGTGGCTGATTGCCCTGCCGGGACCCATGAGAGCCTGGCCCCAGACGCTGGCACACATGATGGGGAAAGAGGTGGCCTCTCTCTGCTGGGTTTGCTAAGCTGGTGGCCATCTTGCCCCCTTCAGAAAGTGGCTGCCTGAGGACACAGCCGTCCCAGGGGGCAATGGGGAGAGGGAGGGGGAGAGGAGAGGGAACAAGGCGGGTGGGCGGAGAGCACAAAAGGGGGAGAGTGAGAGCAGCAAACGGGATCATCGCAGCCCCCGGGTCCAGCTGTGTCTGAAACAGCTGGGTCCAGTCCTGTGAGCCAAAAAATGTCCCTTTTGTGCTTCAGCTCGATTGAGTTGGGGTTCCATCATTTGTTACCAAGAGAATCTTCGAGAATGCGTGTGACAAACTTGGGGGTGAGGCGTGAGCCCAAGGGGATGGGTCTGAGGAGTCAGAGTCACACGAGAGCTGAGTTACTCGCACGTCCCGCACGGTGCCTTGGGGGGTACGGGACAAAAGCTGGTGGGAGGAAGCTACCTCTGTAACGGCCCAGGGAGCTCTCAGAAAGCGGCTCCCTAAAGCTGGAGGCTGGCTCTCTACTGCTGTGGCGCTGCTGTAAGGTTGCCGAAAGCAAACTGTGGAACGTGCTGGGTCTCGCGTCCACTCAAGGGCACGCAGCGTGGATTGGACACGGGCACGACGGTGATGTGGGCAGAGTCAAAGGTGACCCCGGGAATCCTGACCCACCCTGGGGAGGACGCCAGGCTTCCTACACTCCCAGGGGTGAGGGCACCGGGGACCCTTGCCCCCAGCGCTGCCCCTCACCACAGGGCTCGCAGGCCTCGGCACACACAAATCTGAGAGGGAACGGAAATGGTTCTGCGGGACCAAGGGCGGGGTCCAAAGAGCGGGGGCGCTGAGGGAGACGAGCAGCAACCGAGCCAGGACAGGGTCAACCCCGAGTGAGTACAGGAAACGGAAGGGGAGCCACGCAGCCACCCACACGACTCGGTCGACCCTCCGGGGTCTCCATGCTCCGGGAAGTCACCGTCCAGGTTTCCTAAGACACAGTTCCAGGGGACGGTTCCCGGCAGCTAGAGCAGCCCCGGGAAACGTTAATATACAATGGAATCTGGGTTAAGCAGTGTCTTCTCCAAGAGTTGAGCTCACAGGACATTCCCAAGAAACCTCTGGAGAGGTGGGGAGGAAAGTTTCTGGAGGTCTTTGGATGAAGAAAACAAAAAAAAAATGGCCTTGATTTTCAAGGCGAAATTACAGAGGAAGAAAAAAATGTTTTTAATCTAATTAAGAGCGATCTTTTCACCTTCATCACAACACCGCGGAAATGTGCCAGTTCTTAACTTCACACAATAATCAAAGCAATTAGTGAGGGAGAAGCCTTGGAAACCGGTGCAGATGTTCTCAGAATGTTTAATGGGGAAATGAGTTGCAGGCCTCGTTCTCAGTATCCGGCTCCAGGCCCTGGCTACCAAATCCAGACATCTGCTTGGGCCCCACCCCCAGGCCCCGAGGGCGCGGGCTTGAGAAACACAGGTCCCTTCCCAGGCCGCCTCCCAGCCAGGCCAGATCCGGGGCCGAGAGGCTCCCCATGGCTCCCCAAGCCGGAGCCTGGACACAGTCAGAGCCACCCCAGAGCTGGGGGCGGGGGGAGGCTTAACATCAAAATTATGTTAACAACTGATGTCAAAAATAATCAGCTCAGCCTGGCTCCCCCACCCGGTCCCTGCTGGCTGCAGGAGCACACCGGGAGGCAAGGAGAGGGCAAGGGGCCCTGCGGGGGACTCGGCTCTGACACCACCCCCACCGAGTTTGCGCAAACACCACTTCAGGAAGAGGCATGGTGGCCTCTGTCTGGTGTGGCCCCCGAGTCCCCGTTCCAATGCCGCTGGCCTCCTAGTGGGTCGAACATGAGGAAATTTCCAATAATCAGAAAAAACGTGGAGAAACGAGGACGGCGCCTACTGAGGAAGCAGCCTTTTGCAGACAGCAGAGGGCCACATGGCTGGTGTTAACTGGCTGTGGGAGACCCGAGACCCCAGCTGGGTCAGACAGCTTAGCGAATCTCGGAGACCCCGCCGTATGGCAGGCATCAGGGACACAGAGGTAAAGAACACATGATCCCTGTTCTCGAGGACACACAGGCAGCACGGGGGCCCCACCCGTGTACCCTCAGCGCTCACGTTCCACAAGCACCAAAGGCTTCTCAATGCAATCCCGCCAGATGCTTTGCCGAGCGCTATCTCTGACCTCGGGGGCCTGCTGAGCCACACACAGGGCAGGCCAGAAGTGACGCAGAACGAACCCCCTGAGAGGCGGCTCTCGGCAGTGAGAGATAAACACCCTAAGCTCCTTGAGCAGCTGGTGGAGCAACTCTGAGGAGTGTTCCCTGCAGCTTCCCAGCTGCCCACCATAGAGCTCGCCCCCAACGAGTGCCTTGCAACACGGATTCCCAGGGTGGGCTCGAGACCCAGGGAAACTGACCCACGACCGCGTGACGGGAAGCCGCTGGCGCGCTTTCAGTAGGAGAGCAGCAGGGTCTCCTCTAAAGAACTCCCTTGGGCTGCCGTGTGCAGAACGGAGGAGAGAAGGCAGGAGCGGAAGCAGATCGGTGAGGAGGGGAGGGGAACGGCCCAGGCAGAGAAGTGGAAGCAGCTCTGACCAGGGAGGTGGCTGCAGAGAAGGCAAGGAGCGGGCAAAGCCCAGAAAGTTGACAAGGGCTGCTGATGGGTTAGACACAGGCGCTAAGAAAAAGGCGTCGTTTTAAAAGGCTTCCAGGCAGTTTAGGGAACAACAGCACGTCGCTCCCCTTCCCTCTGGTTCCGAATCTCCATACTTGTCCGCCCCCGCAAAGCACAAAACCAACAAGGAGTGCACATAAAACCACACACGACCCGTGCCTTTGGCAGCACTAGGAAGCAGAGCACCGTGGCCTTCGAATTACCCGTGAATGGAGAAATGAACCAAAGTCCAACAGCGCTACCGCCACCTGCCCATCACGGCGAGACTCCAGATGAAAAGTCAGATGAGGCTTAAAATGCCCAGTCCAAACACATTAGGAAAGCGAGTGAGCTCAGCAGAAATAGAGGAGCAGGTGCCTCTGAGGAGCCTTCCCTTCACAGAAACGCTGAGAAATGAAGTAAAATCTGTCAGTCAACCCTGTCAGAACTCTAGAAAGCAGTCAGAAGTCTACGGCACCCAAGTGAACACCCAGCCATGAAACAGGCAATTGAAAAGCGACAGGAAAGCTCTGTGGCATTTTTACTTGTCTTTGCAACACCCCGTCCCCCACTCACTAGCAGTCTTGAAGATGGCTGCCCACACGCCCAGTATGGGACCCCGATCCCGGGTTCTGGCGGGAGCAGAGCAGATCTTATGCTCAAACAATGTGTCTGTTTTGTATTGTCTGGAGGCTGCCTGAAGGTGATTGCCCTTGTTTCCTCTACAAGGGAACTCTCAGATGAAAACGGTGGACATTCCTTGAAAACACTGTAAGGGAGTCAAGCCAATCACAGCCACCTGGGGAAAAGATTACAGTTCAGGCGTACAGTAGCGCACTGAAAGCCTGGGAGGAAGAGCTGGGGAAAGAGCGTCTGAGAAACCAGGCCGTTCTAAGACACCTGTGTGACACTGAAAACTTGAGAAAGTCAGGAGCATGCCCAGGGCAGGATGCATGCTCAGAAAAGTCCTGAGAACACACTAAGCTTTCACTTCTGACTGATCTCTGTGCCCACCTCCAACAGGAAGTGAAGGCGGAGGCAGAGTTGTAAACAGCCTGGCCAAATCTTGAAGGATTGCCCCAGCACGTAGCTGAATTGCAAAGGCTGCGAGAGTTCTTTCACTTTTTTCCTTCCTCTCCCTCTCTCGGACTCCTGGCACTCAAGGAAGTCTCCGTCAAAACAACAGCTGAACACAAGCGGAACAGTGGCTTTAGAAACCGCACATGGCAAAGAATACAGATGCCAAAAGAATAGAAGTCACTAAACAGTTACAGCTCATGGCAGGGAGAAAAATCCCGAGAAGGGGAAAGGATCTACTGGCTAGAGTTACTATAGATAATATCCAAAATAGCCAGTTTTCAACCAAAAATTATGAAATATGTGAAGAAACAAGAAAGTACGGCTCATTCACAGAAGAAATGAACAGAAACCATCTCTGAGGAAGTACAGACACTGAGCTTACTAGATAAAGAGTTTAAATCAACTTTCTTAAATGTGTTCAAAGGACTGAAGGAACTCATAGGCAAAGAACTAAAGGAATGATGTATGAATGAACAGAGAATGTCAATAAAGAGAGAAATTATAAAAAGGAATTAAATTCTGGAAAAGTATAACAATTGATGTGAAACACTCACTAGAGGGTTTCATTAGCATATTTGAGCTGAAGAAAAATCAGGGAGCTTGAAGACAGGTCGATCTGTATTATCCAGTCTGAGGAGCGGAAGGAAAAATGAACAGATCCTCTGGGACCTGGGACATATCATCAAGCATGACAACACATCCATAATGGGAATCCCGGAAGGAGAGGTGAGACAGGAAGGGGCAGGAAGAATATTTGAAGAAATCAAAGCTGACTTCTCAACTTCGATGGAAGACATGAATCTAAACCTCCAAGAAACAAATCACAATCGAACTGTTGAAAGATAACGACAGAACTGTGGCAGGAGTGAGAGAAGTGCGTCATCACACACAGGGGTAGTCAGTAAAATTAACAGCAGATTTCTCACTAGAAAGCATGGAGGCCAGAAGGGAATGGGATAAAATTTTTAAAGTGTTTAAAGAGGAAGACAAATATCAAAAACTGAGTTAAGAATTTAAAAAAAAAATTTTTTTTTCTTGATGTGGACCATTTTTAAAGTCTTTACTGAATTTGTTACAATACAGCTTCTGTTTCGGTTTTATGGCCATGAGGCACGTGGGACCTTAGCTCCCCGACCAGGGATCGAACCCACACCCCCCTGCGTTGGAAGGCGAAGTCTTAACCACTGGACCGCCAGGGAAGTCCCGAGTTAAGAATTTTATATCTAGCAAAATTATTTCAACAGTGAAGGAGAAATTAATATGTTCTGAGATAAACAAATGCTAAGGGAGTTCCTTGCTAGCCGACTTGCCCTACAAAAAGTGGTAAAGAGAGTCCTTTAGGCTGAAATGAAAGGACACTAGAAAGTAACTCAAACCCATACAAAGAAGTAAAGAATTCCAGAAAAGGTAACCACATAGGTAAACATAGAAGCCAGTATTATCATATCCTTAGTTTATAATTCCTCTTTATTTCCTACATGACTTAAAAGACAAATACATAAAACAATATCTATACATCTATGTTACTGGGAATACAATGTATAAAGAAGGTATAATTTCTGACAATAACAACATGAGGGGGATGGAACTGTATAGGAGTTGACTTTTTGTACTGAGGAAGAAAGTCAGTTCATCAAGATGTAACAATTATAAACATGTACACATCAAACAACAGAGCCCCAAAGTACATGAAACAAACATTGACAGAACTGGAGGGAGAAAGAGACAGTTCTACAATGATAGCTGGAGATGTCAATACCTAACACTCAATAATAGATAGAACAACCAGACAGAAGATCAGTAAAGGAATAGAAGACTTGAACAACACTATGAACCAAGGAGACCTAACAAACTTTTGTAGAACACTCCACCCAGTGACAGCAGAATACATTCTTCTCAAGTGCACATGGAATATTCTCCAGAATAGATCACATGTTAGGCTTCAAAACAGTCTCAGTAAAATTTTAAAAATTAAAATCATACCAAGTATCTCCTCTAACCAAAATGGAGTGAGGCTAGAAATCAATAATAGAAGGAAAACTAGAAAATTAACAAATATGTGAAAATTAAACAACACACTCGTTAAAAACTAATGAGTCAAAGAAGACATCACAAGGGAAATTAGAAAATATTTTGAGATAAACAAAAATGAAAACACAACATAGCAAAGCCTATGGGATGCAATGAAAGCAGTGCTCAAGGAGAAAAATATAGCTATGAATTCCTACATACAGAAAGAAGAAAGAATTTCAATAACCTAACTTTACAGCCTAAGGAACTATAAAAAGAAAAGTAAACTAAACCCAGAGTTAGCAGAAAGAAGAGAATAATACATGTGAGCGTGGAGAAATGAATAGAAAAACAAGAGTCAACTAAACAAAAAGTTGGTTATTTTCGAAAAGATCAACAAAGTTGACAAATGCTTAGCTAGAATGACTAAGAAAAAACAAGAAGATGCAAATAAAAACATAAACGAAAGTGGGGACATTACAATTGACCTTACAGAAATAAAAAGAATTATAAGAGAATACTATGAACAACTGTACCCCCAAAAATTAGATAACCAAGACGAAATGAACAAAATCTTAGCAACACATGAACTACAAAACTGACTCAAGAAGAAACAGAAATTCTGAACAGACTTATAACAAGTAAAAAGTATGAATCACTGGGCTTCCCTGGTGGCACAGTGGTTGAGAGTCCGCCTGCCGATGCAGGGGACACGGGTTCGTGCCCCGGTCCGGGAAGATCCCACATGCCACGGAGCGGATGGGCCCGTGAGCCATGGCCGCTGAGCCTGCGCGTCGGGAACCTGTGCTCCACAACGGGAGAGGCCACAGCAGTGAGAGGCCCGCGTACCGCAAAAAAAAAAAAAAAAAAAAAAAGTATGAATCACTCAGTAATCAAAGATCTCGTAGTAAAGAGAAGTCTAGGACCTAAAGGCTTCACTGGTGAATGATACCAAACATGTAAAGAAGAATTAACACCAGTCCCTCAAACTCTAACAAAAAAACAGAAAGGAGGGAACACTGCAACATATTCTATGAGATGAATATCACTCTGACACCAAAATCCCACAAATACACCACAAGAAAGCTAGGTACCAATATCCCTTATAGATTCAAAAACAAACAAACGAAAAACCCGGAGGAAAATACTAGTAAACCAAACCCAGCAGTATATTAGAAGAACGATATCCCATGAGTAAGTGGGATTTATCTCAGGAATGGGAGGGTGGTTCAACATAAGAAAAATCAAAGTAATATGTCAGAGTAATGGAATCATCTCAGTTGACACAGAGAAAGCATTTGACAAAATCCAACAACCTTTCAAGATAAAAATTCTCACAAAATTAGGAAAAGAAGGGATCTTTCTCAACATGATAAAGAGCATTTACGAAAAGCCCGTAACTAACATAAGAATGGTGAAAAGACTAAAAACTTTCCCCCTAAAACCAGGAACAAAAGGATGCCCATTTTTACCACTGCTTTTCAACAGTGTACTAGAAGTTTTAGCCATAGCAATTAGGCAAAAAAATAAATAAAAAGCATCCAAATTGGAAAGGAAGAAGTAAAATTATTTTTATTCACAGATATGATCCTACATAGAAAATCCCAAAGAATCCACAAAAGAAAAAAAAAAAACCAACCTATTAGAACTAATAAACAAATTCAGAAAACTTGCAGGACGTGGTCAACACACAGAAATCATTGGTGTATCTATACACCAGCAATGAGCAATCGGAGAAGGAAATTTTTAAACAATTCCGTTTACATTAGCATCAGGAAGAGTAAAGTACCTAGGAATACATGTAACAAAGAGGTGAAAGACTTCTAGGCCAAATACTACAGGACTAATAGAAATTAAAGACCTAAACAAACAGAACAACATCCTATGTTCATGGCTTGGAAGACTTAATATTGTCAAGACGGCAATGTTATCCAGTGACCCACAGACTGAACGCAATCCCTATCAAAATTCTAATGGTCTTTTTTGCAGAAATGAAAAAATGGATCCTAAAATGTTTATGGAAGGTAAGGGGCCTAGTACAGCTTAAAAATTATTGGAAAAGAACCAACTCAGAAGACTCGCACTTCCCAACTTCAAAACATACACAGGGCTATATTAATCAAAATAATGTGGTACTGGCATAAGGGTAGACATTTAGCCCAATGGAATAAAATAGAGAACCTAGAAATAAACCCTCATATATAGTCAACTGATATTCAATAAAGGGTACCAATTCCATGTGATGGTCAAAGAACAGGCTCTTCAACAAATGGTGCTGGGACGACTGGACAGCTGGACACAGGAAAAAGCATGAAGATGGACACATACCCCACACCGTATAAAAGTTATCTCAAAATGGATCAGCCACCTAAATATAAGAGCTAAAACCACACACCTCTTGGAAGAAAACAGAGGTAAATCTTTACGACCCTGGATTATGTGCTAAATGCCACTGCACTGTTTGACTCTAAAATGATCGTGTTATGTAGATGTCACCTCATTAAAAAAAAAAAATAGGGGCCACAGAAGACTTCAAAGAAGCACAGACACAGTTACCCCCAGGAAAACAAAGTCCAGCATTAGGTGTCAAAATGGAGAATGCAGGACAGAAATAGGCAGTTCAGAGCAACAGCAACAAGGAAGGGCTTTGAAGTGAATGGTCAGAAGTGGCCATCCCAGAGAATCACGTCTTGGGGAGGCTCAGGTAAACAGAGAAGTGGCACGACCAGGAAGGTAAAGAAGGAGATAAGAGCGGGAAGTGAAGGAGACCCCTGCAGGAATTAAAGAAAAGCAAGACATGGAAGTTACCTCGCACACATACCCCAGGACAGCAGCATCTGGAAATACAACTGCCTAAAAGAGGACAAGCCTGAAAGAAGACGGCATTTTTGAACTAGGAACTCTGACCACTAAGTACATGGGAATATAAGTGAGCAGACTACATTCATATACTACTACTGTGAGGAAAAACGTATCAGAAAATGAGAACCAAAACTTTTCTGCTTATAAAAGTCTCCTCCAAAGTCTAACCATAAAGTTGAAGAAGACTGTAAATAACATTCCCAACCAAGATAAATATTTTCAACACTTGGGCCATGAAAACATACCTGAATCAGTAATAAGATCACTTAAAAACAGAAATGGATAAAAATAAAAATAAGAAATGACTGAACTAAAGATAGAAACAGATGAAAAGCATGAAAACAGCTAAGATAATTAAAATGAGAGAAAGACAGAAATAGCATCAGAGTGACCAGGGTTGAAGTGGAGGATAGGCAAAGGGGGTCCAATGTGCATATAACTCAAGTCTCTGAAGAAGAAAAGAAAAACAACAGAAATACTATTTAAAGGCGTATGTTAAAAATTCTATAAATACAATAAAATCTAACACATTGAAAGGACCCACGTGGGTGCCAAGGAAACTGACCTGGAACAATCAACTCTGAGACACTTCCTGGTAAAACTACTAGACTTTAAAAATAGAGAAGAAATCCTTAGGGCCTCCAAGCAAAAGACGACGTAACAAAGGCAACAGACTTAACAAAAACAATATACAAAGTGGAGCAGAATTTTCAAGAAACTTAAGGAAGTACTACAAACCAAGGATTTTATATCCAGTCAAGCTGAACTTCATGTATCAAGGTGATAGAAAAACAGTTTTACATATGTACAAAATACTGTACGCATGAGCCCTTGCTAAGCAAGGCTTAGAGGATAGGCTTCATCCAACCATGAGGAGACTGGAAAAACTCTGGCAAAAGAACCGATGGTAAACATTCTATATATTTAGTTATAGAACCAGATGAAGACCTGGAGAGAGTCATGGCTGAATGATAAGACACGAACATCATATGTCCCTGCAAAAAATAGAAAGAATACAAATAAACAGAAAGGATACAAATCTGGGAGGAAAAGGAAGAGACAATGAAACAGTGGATACATAGTAAGCATGTATTAGGTGGAGTGTATAAAACTGACTTATACATCTAATAGATAGGAATCCGTGTGGCATACCAAATAGGATAAAGAAAGAAAAAGGGGGATTAAACCAAGATTAGTAATACAAAGGAAACCATTAGTTAAAAAAAAAGTATAAACATCCTTAAGCACCAAAGTAATTTATGAAAAAGTAAGGCAGACACGCAGAGCAACAAAACCGTCAGTGTGTCATAATATGGGCAACAATTGCAGTAGGCGGTAATGTAAAAGGGACTGAGATCGAATTTACCAGTCATATTAATAAATGTGAGTTAAAAACATGCTTTTCCAAAGAAAAATATATTCAGATGGGCTCATAAAGTAAAATCAACTCCATGCAATTTTTAAAGCTCAGATTAAAATGCTGAAAAGTGCGGGAATGGATAAGATTCACCAGATACACGTAAAGACCAAGAAAACGGGTTATGATTCTGGCATGCTGAAGAAGTATAATTAATGTTATAAAAGCTTAAATGGGACAAATAAGGATCCTTTATAATGCTAAAAGCCACATTTCATAATGAAGTTACAACAATTATGACTAACTATGCAATAAATACCACCTGCATAAAACAGAGACTACTAGAGATGCAGGGAAAATATAAATACATTAATAAGGCAAGAGTCACATTCTACTTCATACGACAGACCACGTGGATGGATAAACAAAGCAAGGATATAAGGGATCTGAAGAACATAATTCACAAGTCAGGTCTTTTGTGTGTATATGGAACAGGAGACCACGGCCATAGAGAATATTCCTTCTTGAGCACACAATTATAAGTCTGAATACACAGATCAAGAAAAATACACAAATTACCCATTCAAAAAGCTAAAAAAACCCCAAACCTACAGTAAATCAAAAGAAAGCACAAAGAAGAAGACAGCAAAGACAAAAGCAGAAATTAATGAGGCAGAAACAAGTAAAAGAGTAAACGAAATTAATAAAATAAAAATCCTGGTTAAAAAAATAGACAAACTACTATTTAATTAAGGAGAAAAGAGAGAAAGCACAAATATGCAGAAGTAACAAGAGGAAGTAACTACTGTTGTGGAGGAAATTCATAAATATCGTAACAGACTACCTGGTACAGTTACATGCAAAATATTTGTAAAACCCAGATGAAATGGGTAATTTCCTTGCAAAACACAATTCATCTAAAATCGATCTCAGTAGGAATAGAAAGCTTAAACACCTAATTTCCAAAAAATAAACAGAAAATTTTATCAAGGAACTACCCTAAAAGAAAGTGTGATATCCATTAGATTTCACAGGAGAATTCTACCAAAATCTTTCAGAGAACAAACAGTCCAAATTTTACATATATTGTTCCAGAGCACAGAAAATGAAGGAAACCTTCCAAATATACTTTATAAGCAAATGTAACACTGATATATAAACCTGATAAAAACAGAACATAAAAAGACCAATATTATTTATGAATGCTGATGCAGAAATCCTAAGTATTTCCCCATATTAATAGGTTTGAGAAGAAACATGATTACCTCCAGGAATTCATCATCCACTCCTAACTAAACTCTTGTGAAAATACAAATGGGTGGACACTGCCTTGATAAAACTACACAAATACTAGGAGAAAAGAGGAGTGAATTCCTCTACACACTAAGCATAGGAAAAAGGTTTCCCAACTGTGACTAAAAATCTAGATGTAATAAGAGAAGATAAATAAATTTGACTACAGATTTACTAAACCTTTAGCATAGAAAAAAATCTTAATCAAAAGACAATGACAAAAATGGAAGGAAATCTTTGCAACAGAAGGCTAATGGCCATGATATACACAAATTTTTTTAAAATGTAGGGAGTAAAGAACCAAGACGACTATAGAAAAATAAGCAAAAGATATAAACAGATATCTCAGGAAATGGTATATAAAAATGGCCCTTAAACTTATGAAAAGATTGCAATTTCATGGGCTTCCCTGGTGGCGCAGTGGTTGAGAGTCCGCCTGCCGATTCAGGGGACGCAGGTTCGCGCCCCGGTCCGGGAAGATCCCACATGCCGCGGAGTGGCTGGGCCCGTGAGCCATGGCCGCTGAGCCTGCGCGTCCGGAGCCTGTGCTCCGCAACGGGGCAGGCCACGACAGTGAGAGGCCCGCGTACCGCAAAAAAAAAAAAAAAAAGATTGCAATTTCACACATAAAAAGATAAATGCAAGCTAAATCTAAATTGAGATACCATTTTTTATCTATCAGATCCCACAAAAATTCAAAATCTTGATAACATACTCCTCTTGTGAGACTGTGTGGGAACAGTCTCACACTGCTGGTGTGAAATTGAAATGGCACCGGCCTTACAGAGGGGAACTTGGCAATATTTAACAAAACTACATGTGTATTTATATTTCAACCTGACAATCCCACTTCTGGGAAATTACCTTAAGGATACACCTCCAATAATACGCAAAAAATACGCAGAAGATTACTCAGTGCAGCATCATTTGCAATTACAAAATATTAGAGGCTAACCAGAGTGCTGACCACAGAATGATGAGCATAGCTGCTATCCAGAAACTACCTACGCATACAAGTATAAGAGACTGGTTGAAAAGACTGTACTAGGTACACACCAAGGAATATCATGCAACTGTAAGAAAGGAAGAGAAAGCTCTGTAGGAACGAAGATTGAGTGATTTCTAGGAGATACTGCTAGGCGACAAAAGCAAAGCACAAAAGAGCATATACAGAAGACCACATTTTTTTGTAATAAAGAAGAGGAAATGAGAAAACTGTGACCTATGTTTGATATACACACGCAATCACACACTACTGGTAACCAGAGAACACTGAAATTGGTTACCAGCAAGAGGTGGGGAGAATCAGGATGGGAGGGGTATGGGAAGAAAGGACATTTCTCTCAGTAGACCTTTTTGTATAGTTTTGACTTTGGAAGTAAATTAATGTTCTACATATACAAAAAACAAAATTAAATCAGCAAGATGTGGGACGCCTCTGGAATGGTGGAATGAGGACCTTGACAAAACTTCTCCCTAGAGAGCAATGACAAAATTGGACAACATTTTTTAAAAAACAGTCATTTAAGAACTCCAGAAGTTAACCAAAGGCATATAACAAATGGAAAGGTGTTTATTCAAGAAAAAACGACTAAACCTTGGTAGGAACAGCAGGGTCTATGGCAGTTTAAGTTGGGGCCGCTCCCATCTCCCCACCCAAGCAGTGGCACAGCAGCCTTAAGAACTTTCAGTCTCAGTGCCAACAAAGAGGGATAACTGGATTTGGAGCTCCATGGAAAAACCCTTGCATTATTGTCAAACAGTAGTGATCCCAGTGGAAAATAATTGGGCAAGGCCAACATCACAGCTACTGAAGCCTGCAGTATTGGATGGGGCAAGCAACAGACCAGAAAAAAATTTTGAAGGGATCCCTGAAATCTGGAAGACCGCACGTCCTCTCAAGAGAGACCAGAGAGAACCCTTGTTATCATGTAGCCTTGGCTGACTGTGAAACCCTGTGCAAGCAGAAAGTAAAAGCCAGGGAGACTGGTAAACTACCTGAATTTGAATGACTATCTCAACTCATACAAAGATCACCTCAGCAAATGGTAGAAGCCTCATTGGCTCAAGATGTTCCAACAAAACTGATCCATCAGCCTCACCACAGATCCAGGGATGACACCAAGGAAGCCAGGCTTAAAAACAAAAATAATTAAAAAACAAAACCAAAAACTGAGCAGGGACATCAGTGGCCATGTGCTGCATGACACACAGACAGTGCAGGCAAGGAACCACCAAGTCAACAAGCACAGCAACAACAATCACCCCGGGTTAGGGGGAAGAATGGGAACACAGAATTCCTATATTACATAAAAGGATCAATTTTTAACCAAAATTTTTGAGACATGCGAAGAAGCAAGGAGTGTAACCCTTAGACAGAAATAAAGGGCAGAGCCAGCAGCAAGGGTCCCCGAGAGGGCCTTCTCAGGCCAAGACTTCAAAGCAGCTCCTGTAAATCTGTTCGAAGAACTAAAGAAACAACAGCAAGTGAACGAAGGGAAAGTACGGTGACAGAGACTCATCCGTGGAGAATATCCATAAAGAGATACGGCTTATAAAATAAACCAAGTAGAAATTCTGGAGTTGAAAGCACCACTGAGATGAAAAACTAGGGGGGCTAAACAGCAGATCTGAACTGGCAGAAGAAAGAAAGAATCAGTGAACTTGAAGATACAGCCATAAAGATGATTCATTCTGAAGAGCATAAAAGGATGAAGAAAACTGAACAAAGCCTCTGAGGCTTGCCGGATACCATTAAGGGTGACAATGTATGCATAATTAAAGTCCCTGGAGGGAGACAAGAGGGAGGACAAATATTATTTGAAGAGATAATTCAGCATTCACCTGAAGCACGCTGTTTTCAATTAAGATGCTTACTGTAATCCCCAGACTATGCTAATAGGAAAATAACTTTATATAGGAAAAAGAAACTAACAAAGAACGGCACACTAAAACATATCTATTAATACAACAGAACGCAGTAAAGGAGGAAGAAAAGAACAAAATGAGAAGAGACATGAGACGTACAAAATTCATAGCAAATGGCAGATGTAAATCCCACCGTGTCAATAATTATGTTAATAACTATAAGTGAATTAAACACTCACTAAAGAAGCAGAGATTGCCAGACTGCCTAGAACGAGAACCAAGTATATGCTGCCTACAATATACCAATTATATATTCAAAGACACAAACAGATTCAAAGAAAAAGGATGAAAAAAGATGACATGTAAACACTAAACACAAGAACGCTGGAGTGGCTATACTAAATATCACACGGAACAGATTTTAAAATAAACTATATTCCTGGAGACAGTGAGGAATTTATAATGATAAAAGGGTCAACTCATCAGGAAGAAATTAAAATTATAAAACTAAAAATCATAAAGAAATAAAAAGTATATATGCAGCTAACAACAGTCCTAAAATACATGAAGCGAAAAATGACAGAACTGATGAAAGAAATAGACAGTTCAACAATAACAGACAATTCAACAGTAAAATAAGAGTATAGTTCAAGTTTTTTATATCAAGATTTTTATATCCTTGGACTTTCTATCTTGTTCTGTCAATTATGAAGAGTGGAGCACTGAACTATTACATAACTACTATTATTGAATGAGGCGGTGGGACATGGGCTATGTGGAGCTCTGCTTAACGACCTCGTCTGTTCTGGTGTCAGGGACCCAATGAGAAGCTGAGTACTCTACCCGGCAGCGTGGTCCACTGGGGAGGTGATCTCATACCCAACTCAGAAGCAACAAGACAGTGTGAGTTGGTGCCCCCACTTTCACTGGGAAGATGTCCGTGGGACAAGAGGGAAGCTGAACTTCCACTCACCTGTCTACAATGAAGTAGTGTAAGGCACTGCCCTAGATTTTCTGGAGTGGGATTGCTGGGGAGCACAGGGGGAAGCTGTATCTGCATGCTCACCCAGCCCTCTTGCTACACCTCAACAGGAGAACTGTCTGCTAAAAAAAGAACAAGAAACAAACAAATAACCAAAAAATAAAAGCCACAATCACCACAACAAAAAACCAGAGCCCAATATGAAATTGGATCCAGAGTCTTATAATCTCTACAATTTCCAGGGTACAACTGAAAATCACTTGTCATGAAAGAATCAGGATGGTCACAATATAAACGAAAACAGATAATCAAGAGATGCCGAAACCAAAGTAAATAAAATGCTGGGATTATCTGAAAAGGGCATTAAGAAGTCATCCTAAAAATGCTTTAATAAGCAATTACAAAGTTTCTTGACACAAATGAAAAAGAGGAAAATCTCAACAAAGAATCAGCCATTTCTATTTAAAAATGGAAATTATAGAACTGAAAAATACAGTAACTGAGAATAAGCTCACTGGATGGATTCAATTGTAGACAATAGAATCTTAAACTTAAGGCTACTCAACAGAATTCACTCAAGCTGAACAACAGAAAATAGACTGAAAATAAAAAGTGAACAGTCTCAGTGACCTGTCTGACCACAGGGAAAGACCCAACATTTGTATCACTGGAATTCCAAAGGAGAGGAGTGAGTGAAATAAAAACTGTATTCAAAGAAATAATGGCTGAAAACTCCCAAATTTAGTGAACGATAATCTTACAGATTCAAGATGCTAAGTGAATACAAAGTATACACCCAAATATACCCCCCAAAATCTATACCAAGATACCTTATAGATATATGAAAACTAAAGGCAAAAAAATTTTTTGGAAAGAAGAGAAACGGCACAATATTTTCAGAGGGAACACTGATTTGAACAGCAGTGGATTTCTCATCAGAAAACATGGAGACCAGCAGAAGTGGCATAACATTTTTCAAACATTAAAGAACTGTCAACTGTAAATTCTATAATCAGCAAAATATACTTCAGGAATGAAGGGGAAATAGACATTTCAGAAGAAGGGAAACAGAGAATTTGTTGCTAGCAAGCCTACCCTTAAAGAACGGCGAAGGAAAGTTTACAATCTAACGAGGTGCTTAATGGATGAGAAGGAAATACTTAAAGACAATTGTATTTTTTAAATGGTGAGGATAAAAGAAACTAAATGGAAGTAAGGTTTCAATACTTCACTCAAAGAAGTAAAGCACTGATATCAGTAAGTTATGATAAATTACATATTTATACTCAATACCTACGGCACTTACTAAGAAAACCATACAAAACTTCTTACTCCCAAACACTGCAGACATCAAAAGGATAATAAGGGAATATGTCAAACAATTCTACGTACACAAGTTCTGCCAACTTAGATGAAACAGACCAATTCCTCAAAAAGCACAAACTACAATTCACCCACTATGAAATATTTGCCAATTATATATCTGATAAGGGGCTAATATCCAAAACATATAAAGAATTCATACAACTCAATAACAACAGAAACCAATCCTATTAAAAATGGGCAGGGGAATTCCCTGGACGTCCAGTGGTTAGGACTCTGCACTTTCACCGCCAAGGGCCTGGGCTCAATCCCTGGTCAGGCATCTAAGATCCCACAGGCTGCACGGCACAGCCAAAAACAAACAAACAAACAAACAAAAAACGGGCAGAAGATCTGAATAGACATTTTCCCAAAGGAGACTAAAGGATGGCCAACAAGTACACGGAAAGATGCTCAACATCATTAATCATCAGGGATATGCAAGCCAAAACCACAATAAGGCTTCATCTCATACATGTCAGTACGGCTATTATCAAAAAGAGAAGCAACAGCAAGTGTTGGTGAGGATGTGGAGAAAAGGGAACTTTTGTGTGCTGTTGGTGGGGTTATAAATTGGTGCAACAAGTATGGAAAACAGCATAGAGCTTCCTCAAAAAATTAAAAATAGAACTACCATATGATCCAGGAATTCCACTTCTGGGTATTTATCCAAAGAAAATAGACAATAGAATCTTAGCAATGGGTAAAACGGAATAAAGCAATATAGGAATAACTTATCTGTATATAACTGGGATTAAGTTGTATAAATCTGAAGTCGATTCTGATACGTTAAGATGTATATTATAAGAACAACTACTAAGGAAATAACTCAGTCAAAAATAACTAAAGAAACTAAAAATTTATATTAAGAAATATTCATTAAATGTAAAAGAAAGCAGTAAAGGAGAAATAGAGGAACAAAAACTACATGAGACAGAGAAAACCGAAAGTAAAACTGCTAACGAATCCAACTATATTAATAACATTAAATGTGAATGGATTCAACAATCAAAAGGTAGAGCTTATCAGACTGCCTTATCCAACTATATGCTGGAAGCATACGTTAGATTCAAACATACAAACAGACTGGAAGGAAAAGGATGGAAAAAGATATGTCATGCACACAGCAACCATAAGATACTTTGAGTGCTGTATTAAAATGAGACAAAGTAGACTTTAAATAAAATAATGTTACTAGTATTAAAGAGGGACATTTTGTAAGGATAAAAGGTCAATTCATCAGAAGATATAACCATTATAAACTTATATGCACCTAACAATATAGCACCAAAACACATGAAGCAAAAATTCACAGGCCTGAACAGAACACGAGCCAATTCAACAATACTTGGAGACTTCAATACCCCGTTTTCAATAATGTGTAGATCAAACAGGCAGATCAATAAGGAAACAGAAGACATGCACAACACTGTAAACCACCTAGACCCCACAGAACACTACAAACAGCAACCACAGAAACATACAGTCTTCTCAAGTGCACATGGTACACTCTCCAAGATGGACCCCATGCTACACCATTAAACAAACCTCAATAAATTTTAAAGGGCACTATTAATAAAGAGTATGTTTTCTGAGCACAACAGAATAAAAGTAGAAGTCAATAACAGAAAGAAACTTGGGGGAACACCTAAATATGTGGAATTTAAACAACACTTTTTTTTTTTTTTTTTGCGGTACGCGGGCCTCTCACTGTTGTGGCCTCTCCCGTTGCAGAGCACAGGCTCCGGACGCGCAGGCCCAGTGACCATGGCTCACGGGCCCAGCCGCCCCGCGGCACGCGGGATGCCCCCGGACCGGGGCGCGAACCCGTGTCCCCTCCATCGGCAGGCGGACTCCCAACCACTGCGCCACCAGGGAAGCCCAACAACACACTCTTAAATAACCATGAATCAAGTAAGGATTCACAAGGAAAATTAGAAAATACTTTGAGATGAATGAAAATGAAGGCACAACGTACCAGAATTTACGGGATACGGTTAAAGCAGTGATCAAAGAGGCTTTTGTGACTGTAAATGCCCACATTAAAAAAGACAATAGACCTCAAATCAATAACTTAACTTTCCACTTTAGGAGGCTGGAAGAAAAAAGAAGAAAAAACTAAACCTAAAACAAGCAGAAGAAATGAAATACTAAATATCAGAGTGGCAGTTCATGAAGTAGAGGATAGAAAAATAATAAAGTCAACAAAACCAAAAGTTGGTTATTTGAGAAGATGAACAAAATCGACAAACCTTTAGCTAGACTGATGACAGAAGAAGACTCAAATGACTAAAATCAGGAACGAAAGAACTTTACAGCTAACCAGCCAGAAATAATAAGGATTATACTAAATGCTCTGAACAATTTTGTGTCAATGAATTACACAACTTAGATAAAATGGACATATTCCTAGAAAGTAAAAAACGACTAATTATAAGTAGAAAATTTGAATAGACCTATAACAAATAAAGAAACTTAATTAGTAATCAAAACCCTACAAAGAAAAGCCCGGCAGGCCCAGAGGGCTTCACTGGTATACGCTACCAAACATTTAAAGAATTAATACCAATTCTTTACAAACTCTTCCCCCACCGAAAACAAACATAGAAGAGGAGGAATCACTTCCCAACACATTCTTGAGACCAGTGTTACCCTGCTACCAAAACCAGACAAAGATACAACATGAGGAGAGAACTACAGACCAATAACTCTTACGAAAATAGGTGGAAGATGCTCAACAGAGTAACAGCAAATAAAATACAGCAATAGATAAAAAGGATTATACACTATGACCAAGTGGGATTTATTCCAGGAGTGTAAGCTTGGATTAACAACTGAAAATCCAGTGCACCACATCAATAAAATAAAGGACAAAAACTACACGATTATCAAAGGAAGAAAAGACACAGAAAAAAGCATTTGATAAAATTCAACACACTTACATGATGGAAAAAAAAAAGCTTTCAATGTACTAGAAATAGAAAGGAACCTCCTCAGCCTCATAGAAGGCATCTATTTAAAAACCATAGCTAACTTCGTACTGAACGGTGAAAGACAAAATGCTTTCTTTTTAAAATCAAGAATAAGACAAAGATATCTGCTCTCACCACTTCTACTCAGCATTGTATGGGAGGTTCCATCCATGACAATTAGGCAAAAAAAGAAATAAAAGGCATCCAGTTAGGAAAGAAAGAAGTACAACTATCTCTAGTCACAGATGACATGATTTTATGTATAGAAAATCTCAAGGAATCCACTCAAAAATGACTGTAACTAATAAATGAGTTTAGCAAGGTTGCCAGATCAGTATCGATTGTCTTTCTACGCACTTTCAATAAAAAAATCAGAAAATGAAATTAAGAAAACATGACATCAAAAAAGAATAAAGCATAACAATGTGAATGTACTTAATGCCACAGACATGTACACTTAAAAATGGTTAAAGTGGTACATTTTCTTTTATAGGCATAATATTTTACCACAATAAAGAAAGAAAAAATTCAGGAATAAATTTAAGAAGTGCAAGATATATACTCTGAAAACCATAAAACCTCATTGAAAGAAAGTATCTAAATAAGCAAAAGGCATTCCATGTTCATGGATTAGAAGACAATACTGTTAAGATGGGGCTACTCCCCAAACTGATCTGCAGTTTGAACACCATCCTTACCAGAATCCCAGCTGGCCTCCTTATAGAAACTGACAAGTGGATTCTAAAATTCATATGGAAATTCAAATGACCCAGAATAGCCAAAACAATCTTGAAAAAGAATGAAGTTGGTGGATTCACACTTCCCAATTTCAAAACTTACTACAGAGTGTTCAAGACAGTGTAGTTATTGGCATAAAGTAAGACACAGATGAATGGTACAGTATGAGCGTTTAAAAAAATAAAGCTTTGTATCTGTGGTCAATTGATTTTTTTTTTTTTTTTTTTTGCGGTACGTGGGCCTCTCACTGCCGTGGCCTCTCCCGTTGCGGGGCACAGGCTCCGGACGCGCAGGCTCAGTGGCCATGGCTCACGGGCCCAGCCGCTCCGCGGCATGTGGGATCTTCCCGGACCGGGGCACGAACCCGTGTCCCCTGAATCGGCAGGCGGACTCTCAACCACTGCGCCACCAGGGAAGCCCTGTGGTCAATTGATTTTTGACTACGATGCCAAGATCATTCAGTGGAGAAAGCATAGTCTTCTGAACAAATGGTGCTGGAACACCATGAAAAAAATAAAGTTGGACCACTCCCTCATACCATATACAAAAATTAACTCAAAATGTGCCAAAGACCTAAATATAACAGATAAAGCTATATAAATCTCTTAGAAGAAAACGTAAAGGTAAGTCTTCATGACCTTGGTTTGGCAATGCTTTCTAAGATATAACACCAAAAGCAGAGGCAACGGAAGAAAAAAATAGGTATATTGGACTTTATCAAAATTAAAAGCTTTTGTGCTTCAAAAGATATAAAGAAAGTGAAAAGACAACCCACAGATGGGAGAAAATATTTGCAAATCATACATCTGATAATGCACTTGTGGCTAGAATATATGAAGAATTCTTACATTTCAAAACCAAAAAACATCCCAATTTTTAAAAATGGGTGAAGAATAGACATTTCTTCAAAAAGAGATACACACATGGTCACGTTAGTCACAGGCAAACGCTAGTCAAAATCACAATGAGATTCCATTTAACACATACTAAGATGGCTATGATAGTAAATTTTAAAAAATAACAAGGCGAGGATATGGAGAAACTGTACAGTGTTCATGCATTGCTGGTATGTACACACTCACTTTGGAAAACTGTTGGTTTCTAAAAAAAAAATTAAACACAGCACTAAGTTGACTCAGCATTTCTCTCCCACATATGTACCCAAGAGAAACGAAATCATATGTCCACCCAAATAGATGTACACAGACATTCATAGCAGCATTATTCCCAAGAGTCAAGAGGTGGAAGCAACCTAAATGCCTATTAACTGATGAATGGATAAATAAAATGTGGTATAGCCATACAATGGACTATAATTCAGCTATAAAAAGAAACGAAGTACTTTTCCACACTACAACATGGATGAATTGAAAACATTATGCTAAGGGAAAGAAGCCAGGCACAGAGGACCACGTACTCTATGATTTCATTTTTATGAAATGCCCAGGACAGGCAAATCCACTGAGACAGAAAGTAGATGAGTTGTTGCCTAGGGCTTAAGGGGATGGAATGAGGGGTTGGGAGGTGATATTTGAAGGGTGCTGGGTTTCTTTCGGGGGCGATGAAACTGTCCAAAAACAGATTATGGTGATGGTTGCACAACCCTGGGGATATACTTATAACCATTGAACTGTACACTTTAAAAGGGATGAATTGTATGGTACGTGAATTATATATTAACACAGCTGTTGCCAAAAACACTGTTGGAGAAAATATTCAGGGTCTAGGGTTAGGCAAAGAGTTCTTAGACCTAACATCAAAGGTGCAATCCATTACAAGGATAAACTGGACTTCATCAAAATTAAAAGGAATCTGTTAAAAGGATGAAAAGGAAAGCTACAGATTGGGCAAAACTATTTGCAAACCACGAATCTGACTCAGGACTAGTATCTGGAATATATAAAGACGTCTCAAGACTCCATGTTTAAAACGAATCCAGTTGGAAAATGGGCAAATGATAGGAACAAATATTTCACTGAATAGTATATATACAAATGTCAAATAAGCACATGAAAGGATTTTCAGTATCACTAGCCATTGGGAAAATGCAAATTAAAACCACAACAAGACAGTGCCACACACCTATGAGAATAGGTCAAATGAAAAATCGTGTCAACACCAGAGGCTGACAAGGACGCAGAGAAACTGCATTGCTCATACATTGCTGCAGGGAACATAAAATGGGAACGGCCACTTGAGAAAAGTTTTGCAGTTTCTCAAAAACCAAACAAACAAAAAAACTAAACATGCAACTACCACGCAACTCAGCAAATACACTCTTGGGCTTTTGTGCCAGAGAAATGAAAACTTATGTCCACACAAGAACCTGCACACGGGTGTTTACACCAGCTTTACCTGTGTATCAGTCTCCTATTGCCGCTGCAATATATTACCACAAACAGTGGCTTAAAGCAACACAAATTTACTCTTTTACAGTTCTCGAGGCCAGAAGTCTGACATTAATCTTACAGGACTAAAAAATCCCTGGCAGGGCTTCCCTGGTGGCGCAGTGGTTGAGAGCCCGCCTGCCAATGCAGGGGACATGGGTTCGTGCCCCGGTCCGGGAAGATCCCACATGGCGCGGAGCGGCTGGGCCCGTGAGCCATGGCCGCTTAGCCTGCGCGTCCGGAGCCTGTGCTCCGCAACGGGAAAGGCCGCAACAGTGAGAGGCCTGCGTACTGCAAAAAAAAAAAAAAAAAAAAATCCCTGGCAGGGTTGATTCCTTGCGGAGCCCCTTGGGGAGCATCCGTTACCATGCCTTTTCTTCTGGGAGCCAAGTGCATCCCTCAGCTCATAACCCTGTCCTCACACCACACTGCAACTTCTCCCCTGCTTCCAACATCATATCACCTTTCTCTTCTATAGTCACATCCCCCTCCGCCTCCTCATGTGGAAGGACACTTGTGACGACACTGGGCCCACCTGGATAAGGCAGGATCATCACCTCTCCATCTCAAGATGCTGAATTTAAGCACATCTGCAGAGCCTCCTCTGCCAGATAAGATGACAGTCACAGCTTCTAGAAACTAGGACTCGGATTCTTCAGGGGCCATTATTCAGCCCATCACAATCTGTCACAGTCCCAAACCGCCAATGACCCACATGTCCTTCAACGGGTGGCCGGTTAGACAACTGCAGTCCATCAACACCATGGGATTCTACTCAGCAATAAAAAAGAAATGACCTATCGATACACGAAACAACTTGAATCTTAAGAGAAGCACGTTAAGGCAAAAGAGCCAATCCCAAATGTCCCATGCTGTGTGATTCCACTTACACAACATCCCTGAAATTACAAAACTGTAGAACTGGAGAACAGATTAGTGATTTCAAGGGATTAAAGAGGGATGGGAGTGGGAGGGAAGTGGGTGTGGCTATAAAGGGGCCACCACCAGGGATCCTCGTGGAGATAGAAATGTTCTGCATCTTGACTGTCTCACTGTCAATGTGCTGGTTGTGACCCTTGAACTATGGAGGGGTTAGGGACGTCGACCCGCTGGGCAGTCAAAAATCCACTTACAACTCTGGAGTTGGGTCTCCAATCTGCAGTTCTGCATCTGTGGATTAATGAACCATGGACAGCGTAGCACAGTAGCACATATTTATTGAAAAAATATCCATATATACGTGGACCTGTGCGGTTCAAACCTGTGTTATTCAAGGGCCAACTGTTTTAGAAGATGTTACCACTGGGGGAAACGGTGTACAGGGCGCATGGGATCTCTCTGTATTATTTCTTATGATTGCATGTGAATGTCTAAATCTACAAAGTTTAACTTTTTTAATGGGCAAAAGATCTGAATAAACATTTCTTCAAAGAAGATATATATCATTGGCCAATAAGCACATGAAAAAATTCTCAGCATCATCAGTCATTAGGGAAATGCAAATCAAAACCCACAATGAGGGCTTCCCTGGTAGCGCAGTGGTTGAGAGTCCGCCTGCCGATGCAGGGGACGCGGGTTTGTGCCCTGGTCCGGGAAGATCCCACGTGCCGCGGAGCGGCTGGGCCCGTGAGCCATGGCCGCTGAGTCTGCGCATCCGGAGCCTGTGCTCCGCAACGGGAGAGGCCGCGACACTGAGAGGCCCGCGTACCACAAACACACACACACACACACACACACACACACACACACACAAGATAAAAACAAAACCCACAATGAGAGAACACTTCTGTTCACCCCTGAGAGGATGGCTATAGTAAAGGAGATGGACAATACAAAATATTGGTAGGGAGGTGCAGGAAGAGGAACTCTCACAGCTTGCTGGAGGGAATGGGAAATGGTACATCCAATTTGGAAAACAGTTTGGCAATTCTTCAAAAACTTAAACATAGAGTTACCATTTGACTCAGCAATTCTACTTCTAGGTATCCGTCCATGACAAAATGAAAGCACGTGTCCACACGAAGACTTGCACATGAACGTTCATGGCCACATTATTTCTCAATATAATACCCCAAAGGCGGAAACAACACAAACATCCCTCCACTGGTGAATGGATAAACAAAATGTATTCTACCCATACAAGGGAATACTTTTTAGCAATAAAAAGGAATGAAATACTTTTGTGTGCTGTGATTTGGATGAACCCCAAAAATATGCTTGAAGAAGCCAGAAGAGAAAAGATTACATTTTATATGATTCCATATACGTGAATTGTCCAGAGTAGGCAAATCTATGGAGGCCACTAGAAGGTACATTAGTGGTTGCTGGGAGCGGGAACAGTAATGAACTATAACTGGGCATGACGGATCTTACGGTGGGTGGGAGACGTTCTAACCCTAGACTGCACAGACTGATGGTACAAGTCAGTAAATTACTAAAATTATACTGAAAATGGGTAAATTTTATGGTATGGAAATTATTCCTTAATAAAGCGTTTTTAAAAACAAGTTAAAAAAAAGAGAAATGTATACCCAACTAATTTGCAAATGAGTAACATAACCACAATGAAAAGACAGAGGAGGAGGGAGAGGAGAAATCACTAATCCAAGGTGTTTGAAACTATAGTATTTGACTATATACCCTGAGTCTTGAGCAGGGTGATGTAGAGAGTTACAAACAGATCATGGACACTTTTCAGTAGGTTTGATTTTGTAGTGATGAGGACCAAGCAATTAAGAAAGTATTTTAGATGCGCTGTAGGCTGAGCAACGTGTCTGTGTGTTGATGTGGCTGGGAACCAGGCATCTCACTCTGGACAAGGGGCCTGCAAATAAGGAGTAAGCCAGTACAGATGGAGGAGAATTAGAGACACTGGTATGGACCCAAGATTTCTAAAGTGTGCAAATGCTTCTGTGTGTGCATGTCTCTGTGTCCATGTCTACGTATGTAAGGACAACGCATATTTACATGTGCGTGTATATGCATACATTTCCTTAACTCTGCACAGAAAGGGCCTAGAAGAAAAGATACGTAACAGCAATGAGCAGACACAGGGCCCAGGTTTTGGTGTCTAGTGATTTCATTCTCCATTAAAAGGAACCAAGGCTCCTGGGAAAACTGGCTGATTCTAGGGCTGGGGCAGAGCCCGAATCCTGTTATACCAGAACATAAAGAACTGCTAAAAGCAAACAACCAACAACAAAACCCATGTCAGACGGACACAGACGCCAGCCTGAAGGGTCTTCCACTGGCCAAATCTGGGACAATTTGAATATCAAAATAATGAAGGACAGTAAAGAATTATAATAGAAAAACCATAAGCCCATGCATATAGACAATCAATCAACAGAAACAAATAAGTGGAAGAGAAGAGAGGTTCCTTCTTACAGGAGAATGTTGAGGTATTTTCTCTTGGAATACCATTCTGGCGAGACGGTTTTTTTTTTTTTTTTTTTCAGTACTTCCGTGGAAGGGGCAGTGGGGTTGGCAAATGAGCATTTTGCAACCACCATAATAAAGTCTGGTTCACGAAAGCCTCTAAATCTTGGCGGCATTTTTTGATAAGGAGCCAGATTATTTGCATAGCCTCAAAGTATGTCCCCCAGATTGTTTATTGGTTCTAAGGCAAACGAGTGTAACTGTTTAGCAAAACAACTGGACAATGTTTCCAGCGGGTGATTAAAGTTAGGGGCAGATGCCATCATGTGCCTCGGGGACGGGACACCCCCAGGAGGACACCACATCACGTTGGAAGTGTGCGCACTGGGAACGCGCAACCTGAATCTGACCACGAGGAAACATCAGAGGTGCCTGCCCCCCACCCAAAGTAGCGGGGCTGTACCCTTCAAAAAGGTCCATGTCATAAAAGACAGAAACTGGAAATGTTCCACGTTAAAGGAGGACAAAGAGACATGACAACCAAAGGCGATACCGACCCCGGGATGGATCCTGCCTTGGAGGGAAAAAATGCTACAAAGGACATTGTCATGTCAACTGGCAAAGCCGGGATACCGATGTTAGACTGGGTAAAGGACTGCATCAACGTTTAATTGAAGAGTTTGATAACCATGCTAGAGCTTTAAAAGGGGGCATCTTTATTTTTCAAGAAATACGCAGCAAAATGTTTAGGGTGTAGAGTATGCAACTTACTCTCAAATGGTTCAGAAAAAAAAGTGTTACACAAATATACATATAGAAAGGGGGTACAAATGATCAAATAAATGGGGCAAAATGTTAACAATCAGTGAATCAAATCTTAGTGAAGGGTCTGTGTTTTCTAGCTCATTCTTACTCTTACAATTTTTCTGTAATTAAAAATTACTTCCAAATAAACAGCTGAAAAAAAAAACCCCAAACCCTGAGGCATTCACAGTGGTTCTCTACTGGGTGTGACTTTGCCCCCCAGGGCACATTTAGCAACATCTGGACATTCTGGTTGTCATAACCCAGGGATGCTACTAAACATCCTACAACGTCAGCCCCCTCAACAAAGAATGATCTGGCCCCAAACTTCAACAGTGTCACAGCGGAGAAACCCTGCCCTACTCGGCTGACAGGATGGAAAATCATCCTGCCAATGGTGGCTGGCAGAGTGCCCTTGAGGAAGGCAACCTGGCAGCACCCACTGAAATGAATAATGCACCTAATACCTGTATTACGGGCTAAGTCGTGGCGCCCAGATTTCATATGTTGAAGCTCTAAACGTCAGTACCTCAGAATGTGACTGTATTTGGAGACAAGCCCTTTCAAGAGGTGATGAAGTTAAATGAGACTGGTGTCCTTACAAGAAATTAGGACATACAGACGCCAGAGATACACATACAGAGGAAAGACAACGTGAGGACACGGTAAGGCGGCTGCCATCTCCAAGCCAAGGAGAGAGTCCCCAAGAGAAATCAACCCTGCCGACACCTTGATCTCAAGCTTCCAGCCTCCAGGACTGTCATATTTCTGTGGCTTCGGCCACCCAGTCTGTAGTATTTTGTTATGGCAGCCATAGCAGACTAATACATCCTGGAAATTATCACAGAAAGAAAGGTACAGTAGCCCTCCCTTATCCACGGGGGATACCTTCCAAGACCCCGAGTGCATGCCTGAAACCGTGGATTATACCAATCCCTGTGTATGTTTTATCTTATACACACATACCTAAAGTTTATATATATATAAATATATATATATAAAACTATAATTGATTTACAATAGTTATATATATAAAACTATAGTTGATTTACAATATTGTGTCGTTTCAGGTGTACAGCAAAGTGATTCAGTTATATATAGTTATTTGTTTTCTTTTTCCGAGTCTTTTCCATTATAGGTTACTATAAGATAATGAATATAGTTCCCTGTGCTATACAGTAAATCCTCGTTTACCTCTTTTTATATAGTGGTGTGTATCTGTTAACCCCATACTCCTAATTTATCCCTCCTACCCCTTTCTCCTTTCGTAACCATAAGTTTGTTCTCTATGTCTGTGAGTCTGTTTCTATTTTGTAAATAAGTTCATTTGTATTATTTTTTTAGATTCCATATATAACTGATATCATATAGTATTTGTCTTTCTCTGACTTACTTCACTTAGTATGATAATCTCTGGGTCCAACCATGTTGCTGCAAATGGCATTATTTCCTTCTTTTTTATGTCTCAGTAATATTCCACTGTGTATATATACCACATCTTCTTTATCCATTCATATGTTGATGGACATCTAGGTTGCCTCCACATCTTGGCTATTGTAAATAGCGCTGCTATGAACACTGGGGTGCATGCATCTTTTAGAATTAGAGTTTTCATCTTTTCCAGATATATGTCCAGGAGTGGGACTGCTGGAGCATATGGTAACTCTGTTTTTAGTCTTTTAAGGAACCTCCATACTAAAGTTTATATTTTAATTTATATTTAAATTATATCATAATTTAGATAAAGTTTAATTTATAAATTAGCCACAGTAAGAGATTAGCAATAACACAGAACAATTATAACAATATACTGTAGTAACAGTTATGTGAACGTGGTCTCTCTCAAAATATTTTATTGTACAAATGTAATGCCTTTCCCATGTTAAGCAAGGATCATGCACTATGGCCGTAACGTTTGCAGTTTGACTTGTGACTGCAAAACTAGCACGAAATTCTTTCTCCTTCACTCTTTCACAGATAGAAGATTCATTCGTACCACAGATCTCAGCAGTCTCAGCATACAACTTTTTTTTTTCTTTCCTTAAAAAGCTGAGAACTTTTACTTTTCACTTAAAGGAAGCACTTTACAGCCCCTCTTCGTCATATCTAAACAGCCAGAGTCACTCCTCATGCTTTTTGGGGCCATTATTATGTAAAACAAGGGTCACCTGAACATAATCGCTGCAATACACGACAGTCGATCTGATAACCAAGACAGCTACTTAAGTCACGAAAGGGCAGAATGCACTGGACAAAGGGGTGATTCATATCCTGGGGGTGCAGAACAGGGTGGCATAAGATTTCATCACGCTACTCAGATTGGCACACAATTTAAAACTTATGGATTGTTCACTTCTGGAAATTTCCATTTAATATTTTTGGACCATGGTTGACCACAGGTAACTGCAACTGTGGAAAGTGAAACCACAGATGATGGGGGACTACTGTACTTGTACGTAGGGAAGTCGGGCTCAAGGGAGGTTTTTAGAAAATGGGCCAAAGCCCGATGCAAAATGGATTCTCAGCAACAGAGAGCACTGTGGCATGTGCATACCACGGGGAATGAAGGAGAGATGTACGTTTTAGAACGAATTGTTCCGGCGTCTTTGGAGGGAGTCTTATATGATATGATCCCATATGTTTGGAAATCAATGATAAACCCCTATAGTATCATGTATACTGAGTTCATCATATATTATGAGCACGGGGAAAAACATGAGAATAAATCTTAGATCATTAACGTAAGGACAGCACAAAAACATACACATTATACACACGTGTAGAGTTACAGGTGCATGATAAAGTAATAAAAGTGAGAAAGCTTAAAAGAAAGACCAGCCCTGAGATTTGTGGCACAGGGAGCCAGGTGGAATGCAGGCTATTTGGCAGGGGAGGGTAAGGGAGGGTCAGAGCAGAACCCAGAGACACCAGAGTGCTGGCTACATACAGGTCCTGGGTGGGCACCTGCATATCTTAGCTCACTCCTTCAACACAACAATCCTGGGAGCAGCCCTGTTAGGATCCTGATTTCATGGATGCAGAAACTGAGGCAAAGAGAAGGCAGTAGTTTGCCCAGGGTCACACGGAAGAAAATGGCAGAGCTGGGCTTTGGCCCCAGGAAGGTTGACTATTGGGCTGTGCTCGAAACCAGTCCATAAATCTGCCACTTGACTTTTTAAAACATATGTGTAAAGGAAGGATTTAATTTTCCCATTTCAGAATTTGGCAGATGTGTTGGGTTAAAAAAATAATAAGAATAAAGAAGGTTGGAACATATCTGAATGATGCAGTGAATAAGTATATATGTATGTATACATGTATATACGTATAATCCATCTCTACATAAAATTTATCTGTTGTATACAAAAAAGTTCATGTCCTACAAATAAAATATATAATTTCTTATATATTTAAGAAAATATATCTTCTTAGCTTAGGTTCATGGAACATTTACAAAAGCAATAATTTTAGTTTTGTACTTGGACACAGGGAAAATTTTCATTAAAAAAGTAGAGATTTCACAGGTCACATCCTCTCACTGTAAGCCTGTTAAATTGGAAATAAATCCCAGTGATAAAAAATATACTGCTTAAAAACTAAGAAAACATTTCTTAAAAGAACTCTAAAGAGTAAATCAAAACACAAAATAAAAACTACCAATAAAGCAATGAAAAGGAACATCTTTCATAGTAAGATCTATGTGTCATAGCTAACGCTGCAATCAGAGGAAAATTTATAACCTTTAAAATGCCTTTTAGAAAAAAGACTTTAAATAATCATACTGTTACTCTTAATTAAATTACAAATTAATAAAGTTAACCAGGAAGAGGGAATTATAGACATAAAAGCCCAAATTGGCAAAATAGAAAACAAAAATAGCAAAAAGGTGGTTTTCTGATAAGATAATAAAAGTGTAATAAATAAAATAGATAACTCTCTCATGAACTTGATTAAGGAAAAAGAGCAAAACTATAAAAGCTCAGGCAAGAAAAAAAAAAAGAGATGAGAGATACAGAAGACATAAAATCACTAAAAGAGAAAATTAGTTGCTACCAAGTGGCAACATAAATGAAACCCTTGAGGAGTTAAATAGCAATGAATAAATTACCCCAAAAGCTGCAGTAAATTTATTTAAAGCAAATTACCATAAAACAGACTAAGAGGAGATTAAAGATCTCCTTTAAAACATGTACCAGGCCCAGACGGTTTTACAACTTAGTTCTAATATTTAACCTTTAAAGAGAAGATAATTCCAATGTTCTTCAAACCGTTCCAGGACACAGAGAAAGGCAGACAGAGTTCCCTTTTGTAGAACATTTGTATTCGCACACACCTGACGGCAGATTTCCTGCTCTTTTGAACCTGAGGCCCTGTTATTTCTAGGATCAGATATCAGGGATGTCTTTCATCAACACTGAGAATACAGTTTCACAGTATTAATGGCTATTTAATGGATACATGATACTTTCTTTAAGCCGACCTCTACTGATGGATACGTTGGCGGTTTGCTGTCTTTTGCTATTTAACAATTGCAGAAATCAGTATCCTGATAATGGATCATTTTGCAAATGTGCACCGTCAGTGTAGAATAAATTTCTGTAAGGGTTTGAAGGGCATATGCAACTTTCATTTCATTGAAATTATCTTATTTGTCTCCGTAGAAGTTGTACCAACTTAATCTTCCAACATCAATGACTGTGGTGGAGGGTTTCCCTGTACATTCACCTATCAAACTCTTTAATATTCAATAATCAGATAGGTTTAAAAATCTCATGGCTTTAATTTGCATTTCTTGTATCCTAATCGAGGTTCTCAGCATCTTTTCATCCTTAAGAATCACTGGTATTTCCTTTTCTGAGAACTGTCTTTGTACCTTTTATTCTTTTGTCTTCATGATTTACAAGAGCTGCTTAATATATTGATGAAATTAGCCCTATGTCTATGATGTGAGTGGTAACTATTTTCCCCAGGATATAATTTTTAAAAATTATTTTTCGTATTTTTTGCTATGCAAAATATATTTTCTATATTTTTTTCATTTAGGCATAACTGATGTATAATAAACTGCATGTGTAATGTATACAGTTTAGTCACTTTTCCCCCACAATTTAGTAACTTCTGACATACAATTAAACCATTGCCACAATGTGTTGAACATATCCACCACCCCCCAAAGTTTCCTTGAGCCCTTCTGTACTCCTCCTCCCCACACGGTCCCCCTCCCCCCACCCCCCTCCCAAGGTAACAACTGATTTTTTTGTCACTCTAGATTTGTCTGGATTTTCTAGAGTTTCATATAAACAGAAAAATACAGTATGTGCTCTTTTCGGGTCTGGCTTCTTCCACTCATTGTCATTATTCTGAGGTTTATTTAGGCTAGTACTTTTCATTTTTGAGTAGTATTCCAACGTACGGATACGCTACAACTTAAAAAAAATTGCCCAAACGTTATGGGTATTTGGGTTGTTTCCAGTTTTCATAAAACTGCTTTGAATATTCCATGTACAAGTGTCAGTATATGCATCTGCTCTTATTTCTCCTGGACAAATACCTAGGAATAGAATGTCTGGATAATATGGTGGGTACATATTTCACATTTTGGGGAGCGGCCAAACTGTTTTCCAAAGCAGCTGCACCATTTTGCATCCCCACTAGGAGAGTATGAGTTCCACTTTCTTTACCAGCACCTGGTACGGCCAGTCTTCTTAATTTTAGCCAATATAATGATGTACAGTAGCATCACATTGTGGTTTTAATTTGCCTTTCCCAAATAACTAATGATGTTGAGTATGTTTTTATGTGCTTGCCCATATATCTTCTTAGATGAAGTCTCTGTTCAAAGCTTTTGCCCATTTTTATCTGTTGTCTTACTATTCAGTCATAAGTGTCCCTCATGTATTTTGGATACGAGTCCTTTATCAGATGTATGATTTGAAAATATTTCCTTCCAATCTCTGGTTTGTCTGTTCATTCTCTTAGTGTCCTTCAAAGTGAAGCCTGTAATTTTGTTAAGTTCAGTTAATTTGTTCTAGTTCTGGCTTTTGCTATTGGTGTCATGTCTGAGAAATCTTTAACTCAAAGTCACAAAGATTTTTTTCCTATGTTTTCTTCTGTATTTGTTGGCTTTAAATTTAGGCCTCTGGTAAGTTTTGAGTTAGTTTTTCTATCTGACGCAAGATGTAGATCCAGGTTCATTTTCTGGCATATGGACATGCAGTTGTTCCAGTGCTGTCTGTTGAAAAGACTACCCTTCCTCTACCAAACTGCCTTTGTACCTTGATCAAAATTCAGTTGTCCATAGATGTGCAGGCCTCTATGGACTTTCTAGTCCGTTCTGTTGATCTGTTTGCTCACCTTGATGCTACTACCACACTGTTGGTGTAGTCCTCCCACTTTGTTCATTTTCAAAGTTGTTTTGGGGTTCTAGGTCATGTGCATTTCCATATGAATTTCAGAATCAGTTTGTTAATTTCTACAAAATGCCTGCTGGGATTTTCCCTGATATTACACTGGGTGCAGAAATCAATATTGAATCTTGTGGTTCATGAACATGGTATACCTCTCCATTTATTTAGATATTCTCTCAGTTCTTTCAGCAACATTTTGTAATTTCCAGTGTACAGCTCTCACATCTTCGGTCAGATTAGTCTCCAAGTATTTCATATGGTTCATGTTACTGTAAATGGTATTTTAAAATTTCAATTTCAGATTATTTCCCGCTAGAACATAGAACTGGAATTGATTTTTCCATGTTGATCTTGCATCTGCCACCTTGCTAAATTCACATATTAGTTCTTGTAGTCATCTTATACATTCACCAGGTTTTCTACACATATAACTATGTCATCTGCAAATAAAAAGTTTTATTTCTTCTTTTCCAACCTGGGTGTCTAAAATTTCTTTCTCTTGCCTTCTTGTTGTGTTCCTGACCTTAGGGGGAAAGCAGTCAGTCTTTCTTCATTAAGAAGTTATAGCTGGGACTTCCCTGGTGGCGCAGTGGTTAAGACGCCATGCTCCCAATGCAGGGGGCCCAGGTTTGATTCCTGGTCAGGGAACTAGATCCCACACGCATGCCGCAACTAAGAGTTCACATGCCACACCTGAGGAGCCTGCCCGCCGCAACTAAGACCCAGCACAACCAAATAAATAAGTAAATAAATATTTTTTAAAAAATAAGCTATAGATGTAGTTTTTTCATTAGAGCTTTATCAGGTTGAGGAAGCTCCTTTCTGTTTTCTACTTGCTTTTGTAATACTTGGCTGTTGGATTTTGTCAAGTTCTTTTTCTGCATCTATTGAGAAAATCGTATGGTTTTTCATTGTTAATATGGTTAACTGACTGATTTTCTAAAATGTCAAACTAACTCTGCATTCTCGAACCCCAGTTGGTCATGATGTATAATCTTCTAATATATTACTGGATTTGATTTGCTAAAATTTTGCAAATAAAATTTTGCATCTATGTTCACGAGGGATACTTAACTATAGTTTTTTTTCTTACAATGTCTTTAGCTATAGCTTTCTTTTCTTACAATGTCTTTGGCTGGTTTTCAGATCAGGGCAATGCTGGCCTCATAATGAGCTTGGAACTATTCCCCCCTTTTCAATTTTCCAGAAAATGTTGTCTAGAATTGATTTTATCTTTCTTAAATGCTTGGCAGGATTCACCAGTAAAGCCATGTGGTCCTGGAGAATGTCTGGGGGAATGTTTTGAACGATAACTTTGATTTTATCAGCAGAGAGAGGACTATTCAGGTTATCTATTTCTCGAGTAGTTTACATCTTTCAAGACATTTGCCCACTTCACCTAAGTTGCTGAATTTAAAGACTTGTAGAGCGTATTCCCTTATGACCCTTTTTATATCTGTAGAATCGGTACTGCCATATCGCTCATTTCCAATACTGATACTTTGTGTCTTCTCTCTTTTTCTCCTGATATTTCTGGGTAAAGGTTTATCAACTGTATTGATCTTCTTCAAACAAATCGGCTTTTGGTTTCATTATTTTTTCTCTTGTCTTTGAGCGTTCCATTTCATTTGTTTCCCCTCTGAGCTTTATTGTTTTCTTGTTTCTACTACTTTGGGGTTTAGCTTGTTACTCTTGCTCTAGTTTCTTACGGTAGAAGCTGAGGCCGACTGGAGCCAATTCTCTTCTAGTGCACGTGCTGGTGCTCTGTGCTGCTTCCCGGGTGCTGCCCTTAGCAGAGCCCACACGTTTTGATATGCTGTGTTTTCATTTTCATTGAGTTCAACATCTTTTCTAGTTTTCATTTGGATTTCTTCTCTGACCCTGTCCTATTGGAAGCATGTTATTTAGTTTCCAAATATTTGAGGATTTCCCAGAGATCTTTTTCTTATTGATTTTCAATTTAATTCCGTTGTGGGGTCAGAGGACAGACTTTATATGTCACTTGAATCATTTTAAATGTACTGGGATTCGTTTTATGGTTCAGAACCTGCTTCTATCTTGGTAAATGTTCTGCATACACTTGGAAACAGTATGTTCTCTGCTATTGTTGGGAGGAGTGTTCTGTAAGTGTTCATCAGGTCAACTGGGTTGAAAGTACTGTTCAGAGTTATATCCTTACTGCTTTACTCTCTACTTGTTCTATCAACTTTTGAGATAGGTGTATTAAAATCCCCAATTCTCATCCTGGATTTGTTTCTTTCTCCTTTTATATATTATTCATTATTTTTTCCCTTCCAGCTACTGGGTTTGAAGTCATATTTAGATATACCAACTTATGAATCAACAGTCATTTAAATACTTTATATATTATAGGATCCGATACGGAGCACTTCTGTTATTATTTTTCTAAATATTCTCTAGTTTGGGATTCTGTTGTGTCTTTGACAGAGTTTAAAAGCCAGGAACACCACCAATCAAAACAGTAAAACGCTGGATCCAATCCCCACAAAATCAGAAACACATCAGGGAATCCTTGCCCATCGTATTTCCAAATTAGCCTGCAGCCCCCTCCCCTAAGGCAGCACACCAGGAGCACAAGATCACTGGCGTAAACGTTTGACTGGACACAGCAAAAAATCAATTGTACATTCGTATCACAGTAAGTGATAAAAGCAGGAACAATACGGATAGTGTAGGTGGAACCAACCCAGGTGTGTCTATTCTTTAAAACTAAGGAGACAGGACTTCTGTCAAAAGCCTAACTGTTGCTACTCTGGGCAGTGAGACAACAGGGGATGATTTTTCTTCATTATTCTCGTGTGTATGTTTCATAGGCTCTATAATGAGCATATGCCATGTTTTTAAGCAGAAATAAAATCTCTTGAAATTTGGGAGTGGCCATCTTTTGGTCATGAAGAGATGGGCCGTGATGGGGTGACCTTCGGGCAAAGGGGTCCAGGTGGAAAAGCCTGACTGTGGGTGCAGGCGGGGGGTGCAGAGCTGGGACGATGAGTGAGGGCCAGGCTACCACGAGACCCAGAGGTATCCAGACGGCAGCCCCGAGGGGACAGGGAATCCTGGGGGGGGCGGTATGAGCAGGCACATTTGTTCACCTGCTCACTGGCTGTACAGAGCAGATGGGAGGGGGGAAGACAGTGAGGGAGATACAGAGAGACCATCCTCAGTGAAGTCCTGGGGCAGCTTGGAGGGGACGGGAGTGAGCAGCCTGGGGGAGAGCCCGTGAGAAGGTTCTGGTCCGGGAGTTCAGAACATGCCCACAGAGCTCGTCGGGCCTCGTCTCCTGCCCCGCCAGACCCCCACACCCACTGGAGGAGTCGCAGGCCCCAGCCTGCAAGACCTTGCGGGGACCACCTCCTCGGGACCCCGAGGCTGCATGAGTGATGTGCGGTGACCAGGATGGTCACCAGAAGTTATGACCACAAGTCCTCCCCAGAGCCAGGGGGAACATCACACCCCAAGACCAGAACAGAGGGGCAGATGTCAGGAGGGCGCCTGGGACCCTATTCTTGTCCTGAGCAAGGCAACTCTGACCCAGGTGAGACCGAGGCGGACACAGACCAGGATGTCACAGAAGGAGAACCTCGCCCTCAGGGCTACACCAGTCCACGGACCACATGCTTCAAAGTAACCTAGGGGCTTGTTACCGACACACATTCCTGGGCCTCCCTACAGCCACTGTGACTCAAAATCTTGAGGGGTAGGTCTCTGAGTCTGTGTTAAAAGTTCTCCAGGTGATTCGAGAGGCACCCAGGGAAGTTCCAACCTGAAGCATCACTGCCCAGCCCCGGCCAGCGGGGGCTCCCAGCCTTCCTCGCCGGGAAGAGCTCTGTCTGTCACCAAGAGGAGGACTTCCGTTTCTGCCAATAAGTGGGCCTGATGCCATGAAAAGCCTCTCTCTGCAAGTTCTGGAACAGAGCCAACCTCCTGCAGGCTCTGCTGAGCTCACCTGACAGGGAAGGGGGTGTCCCCATGGCCAAGAGGGGAGCAGGTGCGCCCTGGCTCTGACCCACTGCCCTCTAGGGGTTGCCCACCTGAGGAGCCCCAGTGTGGACCTTACGGCCCCCCGAGGGGAAGAGGCCGCACCTGGAGGCAGCAGGAAGCAAGAACTGGCAGCTGAGACTCCACATCGAAACGCTGAACCAAGAGCCAAAGGGTGACGCAGACCAAACCCCAAAGCCAGACAAAAGCCAGCCAAACCCTCGCGTCGGCCAGCGGGGGAAGGACGCTCCCCTGCCGCGGCCTGTGCTCCTGGAGCGTAAGTGGTGGTGTGCTTAGGCTCGCCCTTACGGGACACTGGCTCTGTGCTTACGTGACACGGGTTGTCTAGAAAACCCCACACCTCTAAACCAACCCCACGCGTGTCCTGGCGTGGTTCGCGGGGTCACCTCTCCAGAGCCCACGGGAGCCCATGGATACAAAACCTCCACAGTCACAGCCTACGCCGGGAGCCACGAAGAAGCAAAAGCGTCAGAGAGTCCACCGCGGACAGAACAGACTCTCCACGAGGCGCAGGTGAGGGAGGGACAGGATGGGTACGAGGAGGTGAGCACATTCAAGGGGCCAAAGACTCCAAAGCTCTGTCGTCAAACGGGAGGAAAATACAAGACGCTAAGACCAAGCAGGTGAGCCCCTCACATGAGGACATTTGGAAATGAAAAACCAGGTGGCAACTGAAATAAACACGTCACCGGCTGGCACACGGGAAGAGTTAGGGTACCACGGAGAAGCTGTGCTGAGGATGCAGCACAGGAAGACCGAGACGGCGGGTTTGAGAGACGCCGAGGAGGATGGACCTGAAGGGGCAAGTGGGAGTCTCCGGGCGAGGTCAGAGCAGTTAGGGGAGGTACTGTTCTAGGACACGGTGGGGCTGATTTTCCACTTGACGCAGGACACAAACCCTCATTCAGAAATCACGACACCTTGTAGGCAGGACAAGTAAAAATAATCCACCAGCTTGACTGACTATAGTGAAACGATGGAACACCAAAGTCAAAGAGAAGGTATTCAAGGCCACCAGACGGGAGGAAGGGTCACCTACAAAGGACTGTCAGTCAGCTCAACAGGGCACACCAGCCGGGAGACGGTGGTGGATCTCCAGCCTGTCGGACAGAATACAGACCTCTAATAACCTATAACGGAAAAGAATCTGAAAAAGAATAAATATATATATGTGTGTGTGTGTGTGTGTGTGTGTGTGACTGAATCACTTTGCTGTACACCTGAAACACTGTAAATCAACTATACTTCAATTAAAACAAATTTTTTCTATTAAAATAAATACAGATCTCAGCCTGTGATGTTCTACACAACTAAACCATTGTCCAAGAGCAAAGGCAAAATACAAAAATTTCAGACGAGCAGAAACTGAGCAGGCCGTCGACAGACCATCCCGGAAGAGAGCACAGGCTTCAGGAGGAAGGAAACTAAACCCAGACTGAGAGACAGAAAACTCGCAAATCTGTCGGCAAACACACTCCTGTAGCGTCAGGACAAGCAGCTAACGCAGAGGACTGTTTACAAAGGCAAAAGCCAAACACAGGGCAGCAGGGCCCGTGAAACGGGAGGGTGATGGGGGGGATGGGGTGCGGGAGGCAAGGAGCAGCTGCTGGCCGATGGGACGGGCAGGCCGTCAGGACAGAATCGACTTGCACGGCCTCCACACGTGGAAGGCAAGAGGATCGGAACCCCACCACCCCCGGCGAAGCCCATCAGACGTGAACAGGAGCCGCAAACCCCCAGAGCAGGCAGGGCCTCCACGCCTCTGACGTGGTCCCTCCACGGAGCGGGGCACGTGGGCTTCAGGCCCATCATTCTCTGAAATTCTCTGTCTGAAGTCTCTGTGATGAGAGCGCTCTTTTCACCTGGTGTCCTCACCCCGCCCCCCCCCACCCCCACCCCCCGCAGCTCCACCGTCACCCCGGGAGCCCCTGAGGTCGCAGGTCCCACCTCCAGCTGGCTCCTGGCTCCCCCTACCCGCACCCCAACACCATGGCTGCAGGCCCTGGGCTGGCCCGCCACCGAGTCTCCCCTGTGGGCCCTGATCAAGTCCTGCCCGCTGCCCCGTGCGTGCCACCCCAGGGAACCCCGCAGGGCACAGGGCTGACCCATGGCCACTCCTGCTCCGTGGCCTCCACCACCTGCCCCGTCCAATGCCTGCTGGCTCCGGGTCACGACTCATGCCCGAGGCCGCCAGACTGGTGAAGAAGCCCCGCAGGCATGTGTGAGGTGCGTGAGGTCAGCACCCGCCCAACGCAGACACCGCGTGCCACGCCCAGGTCACCTGGCAGAGACACGCAGAGGTGTGGCTGGCCCCCAAACACCTCTGTCCAAGATACTCCTGCCATTCGCTGGCCTTTCCTCGCCCTCCCAGCCAGCTCCACTCAGCCCTGATGTCACCTCCTCCTAGAAGCCTTCCCGGACCTGCCGGGCTCAAGCCAGGTACTCAGCCCTCAGAGGCCCACACACTCTGCCCTCTTGTTGTTGCCTTTCTTCCTCCCTGGATGGCAAGGAGCGCGAACAGTCCCTGGAGAGTCAGGATGGCGCGAGCAACCGAGTGACCGGAACCTGCAGGGGGGTGGGCGCCGTGCAGGAGGGACCCGGGCCGCACCGGCCACCTGTCACCGCTCACGAGATCTTCCCTGAAGACGGGCATCCACCCGGAAATCAGAGCGACTCAGACAAGGCTCTAGAACCCACGAACGAGGGGGAGCAGGTCTGCCTGGGACACGGGGCCTGAGGGTCGCAGGACAGGAGCCCAGAGAAGCTGCGAGCCTGAGACACAGAGAGATGTCACTGAGGTGGGGGAGAGGTGTGCGGGTGGGCACTGCCGTGGGCAGGGGATACCCTGGGCTGGTAGGTGCCGTGGGCAGGGGGGCAGGCGGGCAGGTACCGCGTGCTGGGACAGAGGTGATTTTGTCAGCACGCCCCATCCTTGAGGTTCAGGTTCAAGGCCTGGGACTGGCGTGGCGGTGGAACTCAGCACGGCTGTTTGCGCCCCAGTGCGTGGGAGCTGGGCCTGCAGGCCTTTCCCAGTGACGGCATCTGGCCCCGGGATTAGCGCCCCTTCGCCCACACCAGGGCTCTTGAGAGCCTCTGGGTGAGGAGGGTTCAGGGAGTGTCAGGTAACCCACGGGACCCAGGCCGACAGCTCAGGCTCCAGAAATCCGGTGGCTCTGGGCTGGGCTGACTTATCGCGTTGGCAGGAAAGAAAAAACTCCTCCGTGCGGGAGCATTCCACAAAAGGCGCCCGACTTCCCCGGCACTTGTACCTCATTAACATTCCGCAGACATCGCTGAGGACTTAATAACGCCAAGCAGGCTGAATGGACGCATCGTTTCGGGCTGCTCCGCATTCAGCCACCAGCGCGACGCTCCTCCCCGCGCCCAACCTGCGCATTAGCATTTGCAGAAAGCCCCCATCTGCATTGCGACAATGGTCCTGCCCCAAATCCGGAGCCGTTGTCACAATTGTCCTTTGTACCCACTCCAGCGGGCAGGCAGGCAACGCGAACCAGGGGCCCGTCGGCGAGGCGGCCGGGCCTGAATCCCGACGGTGTGTGAGGAGGCCCTGGGCAGCCCAGCGCCCAGCAGGGTGGGCGCCCAGGCTCGGTCTTGCACGCCCAGCTCCCAGAGAGGACGTCCACAGGCAGCCTTGGGAGCAGGGAGAGGCCGTGGCTCCTTTCCAGAACACTTTCTGCCCTTCTGCCAGCAGTGACCGGATGCGGGAGGGTACATCACGGGTTGGCCGCCCACAAAGCCAGCACCAGGCGGACAGGGTGCCAGCCGCCCATGAGCACGACGTGAACTCACCACCCTCTGCCATGCTTGAGACAGTGACACCACCCTTGCAACCATCAGTAAGCTGAAACGTTCTGGCGGAGGTGGGAACACTCTGGGGGTCCCGGGAAGAGGTCCAAGAGGGGAGGGATGGACACAGAAGGGAACAAAGGCGCACAGCGTCGAGGAGGGCAGAGCTGCAGGCACACACGGTGCTGGCTCAGGACCCCCAGCCCCACTCCACCTGGAATGGGGGTCAACGTGTACTACGGGCCACCTCCCCTCTGCCAGACCTGGGGCGCCAGCCACACAGCACGAGCGAGGCAGGGCCTGGCTCCCAGAAGCCCAGAACAGAAGAGAACGTCCGCGGGTGATAGCGGGCCAGCGGGAGCAGACATGACAATACCAGCTGTCCACAGGACAGGAGCAAGTGCTAGGGGGAGAAGGGGGCATCCGGACACCCCAGAGGCCCCAGCAGCCCTGGGTCAGAGCTAGGCGTGGCCCTGTCCCCACCCCTCACCCTGTGTGAAGGTTTCTCACCAGAACTGTCGTAGCCGTCCACCGAGAAGTGTTCAGGCCTCCGCTCCTCCAAAGTGGGGTCGCAAGTGATGTGCGGGACCGTCAGCATCCTCTCTCCCGGGCTCACCCCGTTGTCCTTGTCCAGTTTGAACTTTTTTTTCTTTACCTAAAAAAACCAGACAATAAAACTGTCAGTTCCTGGGTATCCTCTGCCAGGCCGTCTGCTGGCCCCAGACCACCTCTGGGGCACCTGCCAGGGCCCAGGCCAGCGCCCTCCCACACAGGCAGAGTGGGCTGCAGGGTGTGATGCTGCCAGAGGGGCTCTGCCCAGCGGCTGCCCTGGGAGCTCACAGCCTGGGGGCAGGCGGACAGGAAACTAGCTAGCAGATAAACACACAGGAATACCCCAGGGCAGGTGGTAACGAGGGCTGTGACCAGCGGGGAGTTAGAGCGGGGCAGGGCGGGCAGGCAGACTGAGGCCAGCCGAGGCTTCCCTGAGGAGGCGACCTGGAGGGAGCAGGCCATGCTGGGATCTGGGAGAACCTTCTGGCAGAGGAAAGAGCAGGTGCAAAGGCTCCAGAGGCAGCCAGAACCTGGGAGCCTGCGTCTCTCCACGGATGGCGCGCACGTGGGCGCGGGCGCGGGCCAGGAAGGAGAGCTCTGTCGGGGCGGGCCACACCCTTCGTGCACGAGACTCTTGCCTCAAGTCTGCCCGAGCTCCCTTATCCTATGACCACAAGACCCTCTTCCCTGAGCCAGGATGCCACCTCCAGCCCCTGTGGCCCACCAGGCCCAGCATGGAAAGCCCAACACCAAGGCCCTCTCAAGAGCCTTCTCCCAGCAGCTGGCCAGAATCCAGCCCATCCTGTTCCCGGGGTACTTCCTCGGGACCTCCCACAGGCCTGGCCATGGAGCGGCCAGTCCTACAAGCCCCCAAGCCTGGGGACACCGGGATGGCAGGAGCCCAGCACGGGGTGTACTCCCCCAGTGCCCACAGTGCCACGGGCCACGCCGGGCTGAAGCACCAGAGTCAAATCCTGGCCGTGAGCTGTGGCCGCGTGGCCTCCCCGCCCGTGTGTGAGTGCCCCATCCTGGCGGCAGCGGGGGGGCTGGTTACCATGGCAGACTTCTTGGGCTTGGGGCTGGGGGAGAGCAGAGCGTGGCTGCGGGGCGGCTTCCGGACGTAGATCTTCCAGGTGGAGGAGTTGGGGTTCTCGGCCGCGTAGCACCGCCACGCCGTCTGAAACCAGCAGAAGGGAGTGGTTGTCACCGCGGAGCCCCTGACGGGGGCTCCCAGGGAGCTGCGGCCCGCCACTCCTGCCTGGGCCCCCTTCTGGCAAGACCACGGGGCTTCCTGGCCACCAGCCCCTTCCCCAGGCTCAGGGCCTGCCCCCACCCCCAACAGCCTGTTCCCTTTTGCAGCCCACAGCCTCATGGACGGTCGCACGCGGCTCAGACACCACAGGGGCCTGTGAGCCCCAGTCCGTCTGCGTCCACCTCCACCTGCCAGTTCCCCTGCAGGGCCCCCGCCCTCCGTCCTGGTCGCCGGCCTCTCCTTGGGGACGCCGCAGGGGAGAGGTCACTGGGGGCATGGAGGGGCAGGGCCCCCAGGGCCAGCAGGAGGCAGGGCTGAGTGTCCAGGAGGCAGAGCCCCCAGGAACCCACAGTTTCCGGGGCCTCCAGATGGCCTGGGGGTGAAGGTCTTAGGCCTTCACTCTAGAGATGCCCACGGCAACTACCACCAGGGTGTGGCCTGGAGGAGGAGACCCAAGGGGAGGCCCCGTCTGGTGGGGGGGCCGGAGCGGGCGCCAGGAGCCTCATAGGAGGAGGCACCCTGAGGGCCTCGGCACTGCCGGCCGTGGGAGCTGGAGAGAGAGATGCCGGGCGGGGGGCGGGGAGGGCTCCTGGGACAGTGATGCCACCTCTGCTATGGGAACCCAGCGGACATGCCCCCCCCGGCCCCCCCGCCCCCCCTCATCCCAGCCCCGCCCTCCAGGCCCCGCTCCAGGCCTCTCCCGCCTCCTGGGAGGCTCGTGTGAGGCCGCACACACGCCCCACGGGAAGTCAGTGCGCCCCCTCCGCGGGCAGGCCATCTGCAGCCTGATTTACGGTCTCCCCGAGAGGAGGCTGTGGCGCCGTAAAGCCAGGCCTGAGGGGGGGCCGGGCCCCCAGCTTTACGGCTGCTGCCTTCACTTCCTTCCGGGGCAGGATTAGCGTCCGGCCCCAGACGGTGGTTCCGGACAGGCTTACGAGGAACAGGATAGAGGCCCCGGCTGGGCTGCAGTCGCCGGCGTGACCCCAGACGGTCTCCGGGGGCCATTCAGCTCTGGGTGCCCAGAGGGGTCCAGGCTGTGCAGGGCCGCACGCCCACGCCGGCACGCGGTGACAGCCCTGCCCCAGGCCCCTGCCCGGCCACCCCGCCCGTAGCCCCGCGCCCACTCCGCCTTCTCCTCAGCCCCGGGCAGCCGCCGGCCGACACCCTCGGAACACGATCCTCCAGGGGTCCCTGTGCCCGAGCCTTGCTTGGCACTGAGAGGGCCGCCTAGTCCTCCAGGCTGTTCCAGGAGCCTGGGGTCCCGGAGCCCAGCGTCCAGGGGCTCGGGGCCGCCTGCCTGCTTGCCCGCCTCTGGAACCTTCCTCTCCCACTGCTCTCGGGCTGGGAGCCTCTGGGACAGCCTCATCACAGAAGCCTGGCGGGGAGCGAGGGGCCTAGGGCAGGTGCAGCCCCTGCCCCGCCCCCAAGGCCCGGCACCGTGAGCCCCGGGCCCTGTAGGGGCAGCAGCCGGGCCTTCAGAAAGTGAAGCTGGCCCGTCAGTCCAGAGCGCGGCCCGTGCCGTTGGGTCACCGGTCCTCACCTCCTATCGGCCGGGAGGACTGAGCCCCGTGGGTGCTGGGAATGGCCCAGAAGCATCAGTACTGCACAAGCAGGCCCTGACCCCTGACCCTGGGGGGGGGAACGGCCACCTGGGGACCCCTTACTCTTTGCTCCAAGTCCTCCCTTGCAGAGTCGGGGTCTGGCCACAGAGGAGGGAGAAGACAGACACCAGGCGGCCGCTGCAGCTGGAGGCCAAGGGCCCACTGGACTGACCAAATCCGGGACAGGCCAGGCCACCTTCTAGTCCCCCGGCCTGGCCCACAGGATGGAGGAAGGTGGGCTCCCAGGCTCCTGTGCCCCCACCCCATCGGCACCCGACGGTTCCCAGGACAGGAGTTCCAACAGGTGGGCATGTCTGTGGCACGGATCACGGCCCTTCCGTGTTCAGGAGGGTCCACAGGAGAGGGTCTCGGCGGCCCCGGGGGCCGGGTCAGCTCAGGGCTGAGAGCTGTTCCCAGACCAGACACGGCTCGTACTTGCCCGGGCAACACAGAGCCGGGCACACTGACCACCACACGACGGCGACAAGGCCGCGGCGGCGGCTGCCATCACCTGGATGAGCGAGGCTGCCGCCGGGATCTGCCGGTTGAAGTGCTTCTGCCTCTGCTTCTGCTGGACCTTCAGGGCAAAACCGGAGCCCAGAATCCCCTGCAAGGAACAGAAACCAGGGCTCACATCCTGCAGACGGGGGCGTGGAGAGACGGGCTGGGCACCGGTGGCCTGCTTGGCGCTGCGGGCCCCGTGGAGGAGGTCGGCGCCTCCGGCCCAGCCCGTGGGCAGCCCCACCCAAGCAGGACCCACTGTTGCCCCCACCCCCCCAGGACTGCTAACGGGATGGAAAGGGCCGGCTCACCAGGGGCAGCTCCCTGTCCACAGAGGGGATCAAGCCATACACACATACATACGCTCTATGTGTACACACATACACACGTTATACCACAGCCTGTGACACACACGTGCACGGACAGACACACCCGCAATACACACGTGCAGTGCATGAAGGACGACCACACACAGAGAACATACACGTGACACACATGCACGAGCACATACAAATGCATGCGGTACGTATACCTATGTGACACGTGCACAGACCATACACACGCACACAGATACACGTGGAGCGCGTGTGCGTGATGCACACACGGTACACACAGGCCCAGACTGCGTGATGTATGACACGTGCACATGCAGTGCACACACGCACACGGTATGGCCACACACCTACCAGGCGCCTACATACAAACAGAGCGAACTAGAAGACTCTACGGTCTCCAGGAAGAACAGGGCTCAAAGCCACCCAGGCCACAGTGCAGGCCCGCTCCCTCCCGCACGGCTGGCCCCTCTGCGGGTCTGTGGCCGCCACCATGGGCACCTCACCGCTAGCCTCAGCGGCCGAATGAGCCGGCCTGCACCCTGCTATTTGCCATGAGAGGCCTGGCGATCGCCGCCGCCCACACTTGCAAAGGACCCGCCGGGGGCCGGGAACAGGAAGGCGGCGGCCTCCAGAGGCTCTGAGGCAGGTGAGCTGGGGCCTGAATGCACCCCGAGGGTGGTCTGCTCACAGGGCCCCCCTGCCAGCCCCCGGAGGAGGCTGAGGAACTGTGGAAAGGCCCCCCAACACAGAGCACCTACCGCCGGAAGCGCAAAGAAGGAGATGGCGAAGACGGAGAAGCAGGAGGCGATGGTCTTCCCGACCCACGTCTGGGGCACCTTGTCCCCATAGCCGATGGTGGTGACCGTCACCTGCAAGGACGAGGGACAGCGGTCGGCACGCAAGCCCCAGAACCTCCGGGCGGGCGTCCGTCCGTCCAGCCTGAGCCCCGCGCTCCATCCGAGACCTGCCACCGCGCAACAGAGGCCAGCGAGAGAGCCCAGCACCGAGCGGCCGGGCGGCTGAGAGCACGGTGCTCGAGCCCGCAGGGTCTGGGCCCCCCAGGCTAACGCCGCAAGGGAAGCAAGTCCCAGCGTACACACGGGCGCTCGGCGCCGACGGGCATAGCCTCCCTGCCCCACCCCTGCCCCGTCCCCAGGAGGCCTGCCAACCGGGCCACCGGTGTCGCTGTGCTCCGGCCCCCAGGAAGCCGGAAGCTCCCACAGAGGCCCACCCTCCCCAGAGAGCCCGGCCACGACGACACGCCACTTCCTGACGCCACCCCAGGCACCAGATGCCGCGTTTGCCCTTTGCTCGGAGGGAATCAGACGCAGCTCGAGCCTCCTTCTACATGGGGGAGCTGTCCGTCCAGGGCGTGTGCCGGGACAGTGGGACTGAGGGGCTGCTTCCACCCCACCCCCACCCTAGGCTTGCCTCTGCTGCCATCTGAGGCTTGCTCCCCGGCGGGGCCTCCGGCGTGAGCCCAACGCCATCCTGCAGGGACTCAGAGCCCACCCTGGCCGTGCCGGCCACGCGCCCACACCTGTCCACGCCAGGGTCCGGGTGGGTGAGGAGCCAGCTCTGCGCCTGGCAGGGGGACCAGGGCGCCCAGAGTCCCTGCTCATCCCGTCAGCACCCGCGCTCAACCCGTGGTCGCGCCAGCCCTGTGCTAGGCAGCCCGGCTTCCCCCTTCCAGGGCCGCCAGCCCAGGCCAAGTGAGAACGGCCCCTGGCAGCTCGGGAAGTTCTGCACGGAGCCTCCATGAGACCCCCCTGCCCGCTGAGACCGGCGGGGAGCAGGGCCTGGGGAGGCCCATTTCACAGATTCCACTGAACAAGGCCCAGGCGGGCGGCGGCGGCTTCTACAGCAGGGTCCTTGGGGCCCGCACACGTGTCCACGCGGACAGGGACAGGCACACAGAACAGCTCAGAAGCCCCAGGGCAGAGGCGAGATGTCCTCAGGAAGCAGGAGGGACCAAGAGCCCGGGCAGCGGGAAGGACCGCAGTGCGGGAGCCCGGGTTACACCAAAGAGCACAGCCTGGGGGCAGCACGGGCGCACGCTCCCGCCCACCCAACACCCAGCACGCGACTGTTCGTGGTCCTGGCTCCCGGGACTGCCACACAGAGCACTTCCTGGCGACGTCACCGTCCCTCAGACACACGTCCACGCCCGCTTCCAATGTGCTGCCCGTGCACGTGTGCACACACACGGATGGCCTGACACGGAGACAGGGAGCCGCACACGCACGCTGAGACACGCTAACGCAGCAACGAAGCACACGCATATGTACGTACCACACGTGGCGCAGGGTCACATAAAGAGGGGCCGGTGCCCACGTCAAGCCCAGCTCCCTCCAGGCCCAACGCCTCACATGCACACGCAGGCAGTGCACACCTGGAGCCCGGCCCAGTACCTGCAGGGTGGAGCAGGCCAGCCTGAGGCCTTGGGCAAGGCTGAAGGCCAGCAGGCAGATAAGGGGGCCAGGAGAACCTGCAGCTCCCCGCCAGCAGCCCCCAGAGGGTCTGCGTCCCTCGTGTGAGGCCTGGGCGGCAGCTGCCTCTCAGCACCTGGGTGCACGGAGCAAAGGCACATCAGGGCTGCAGATGGGGTGGGGCGCCCAAGACGCCGCATCCAGTGTCTTCCGGAAAGTGGCTCTCATAGAATTATTTATTTATGTGTAAACATACAGCGGGTCTATTTTTAAATTTCTAACTTTTATCTTCTAATGCGGTATTGACAGACGTGAACCCCGTAAACGAAAGCTTTCTGGGGTCTTCAGTCACTGATAAGGGCGTCAAGGGGTCCTGAGACTCCAAGTTCGAGAACGGCAGCCATGCAGGGAGGTGGGGGCAGGGTGACCTCTGAGATGGACCTGAGTGTGGCCCTCACGCCAGGGGGCAAATTTTAAGCAGTGCCAGAAAACTCGGGCTTCGAGACAAATAACACATAATACAACCTTCTAATTATCAAAATTAAGGAAAAAAAAAACCCACCAAGACAACTGGGAAACTGATGTAGGTGGGAGGAGGAAAGGGGCTGGCTGAGCGGTGCGGCCAGGCCAGCGGGTGGGGACACCCGAGGCCACCTCCCTTCTCAGACAAGAGCACTGGAGGCGGGACCCCATGTCCTCGCCGCCCGGCTGGGAAGTGCTGGGACTCCAATGGTGGGCAGCAGGAAGAAGCCAGGGGAGCCCCGGCCAGGTGTCCCCCACCCTGCGGCGCAGGGCACACTCCTGGCTTCTCAGACTCTGCCACAGACCTTCTTTGTCAAGTTAACGACATCCTTTCAGCTCTTTGAGGAAACAGCCCATCCCCGCAGAGCTGTTTGTTTTTCCTGAATTCACAGACACAAGCAGCTCAGGAATGGGCCGTTTTATAGCCTGCGTGCTCGGAACTCGCCCCCCATGGCAGGCGATCGGAATGCAGATCTGCACGCCCCCTGGGCACAGACTCCGGGGAGACAGCTCAGCGGGGGGGGGCTGAGCCTAGGGTGCGTCCCCCGTCCCCCGTGTCTCTCCTCCAGGGACAGGAGGCACGAGAGGACCTGCCAGTCCCCCCAGCACTTTGTGTCACGAGAAGCTGGCGCTGGTGTCATTTTATTTCCTCCTGGACGCCGGCCTCCGGGGGAAGCGGGAAGGCCAGCCCAGGAGCCCAGCTCCACAGAGGACGCGGTCAGCCTGCAGCCACACTGCAGGCCATGGCCATCTGTCCAGAGGGAACGGGCAGCCAGGAGTGGGAGTGAGGAGGCACCAACGTGGACACTAGGGGCTCGCGCCGGGGGAGGGCACCTCCGTTTGGCAAACTCGTGACCACGCTGTGAGCTCGGGTCCATCTGCCAGAGGGGGAAACTGAGGCCGGGGGGTCTCACCACTGCTAAGTGAAGGGGCTGGCAACCAAACCGGCTCCTTGGCGGGACAGCCGGAGAACAAGCCCAGGGCCAGAGGCTGCCGCGCTGAAGGGTCTGGGGCTCGCCCAGCCTCGGGCCACCAACCTGCCCAGAGGAGGCTGGAAGGACGGAGCCAGGGAGAGGGCACCTCGCGGGAGGAGAGGTGTGGACAGAGGGGAGGCTGGGCGGGTGGCAGGATTGCCTCAGGACAGCAAAGGGTGGGAGCAGCGGTCCCGGGCCCCAGCTCCAGCCATCGTGGGGCTGCCCCAGGAGACCCCGGCCAGGCTTGCAGGGGACACCATGAAGGGGACAGAGGCCGGCACGTGAGGGCCGAGGGGACAACCCTGCCAGGCTTGCAAATTGTGGGTAAAAACAAAAGCAAACACCCCCCCCCAAACAAGCCCGCTTCCTTTCAGAAAGGAAAGACTCAGTAAACGAACGGAAACCCACGCGGGCCCAGGGCTCCTTGTTGCGTGAGCGCATCTTCTCCCTACGGAAACCTCGGCGCCCTGGCCGCTGTACTCTCGGGGAAAGGGTGCGGACCGTGGGGACGGGGTCAAGACCTTTCTCCCTCCTCGGGAGGGGCCCTCAGGAGCTTCACACAGCGCCTGGTGGGATGCTGTGGACACCCCGGGCCCTGCCCGGGCCGTGCCCACCCCACAGCATGGCCAGGCTCGTGGCCCTTCACCCAGGAGACTCTGCCTCGAGGGCTCCGCTCCGACGTGTGCTCCTCAGGGGGCCCTCACTGACTCCCAGGGAAATCACGGCATGCGGACCACGACTGACCACGACCAAGCCTCCGAGAGCGAGACCCCCAGGCGGCTGACCCCCTGCTGTGCCCCAGTGCCCAGCGCAGAGCGGGACTGCCGGGATGTGCCTGGTGCCCAGGACCAGCCCGGCCAAGAGGCCCCAGTCCTCCAAGGAATGTCTTGGAAGCGACGGAAAGAGTCGCTACCTTCCTGGGATCGCGGTCCCCTCAGGGAGCCCCACGTCGGCCCTTGGTGGTAGACCTGCCGCCTCCCATTTTACAGATGGGGAAACCAAGGCACGGAGCGGTCACATGCCCTGCCCTGGCCCCAGCGCAGCTGCACGGTGCACCCACCCCTCTGCACCCCACTGCCGGCCTGGCGGGAAACACAGGTCCCTGGGGGCCAGGAAGAGCCAACACACGTAGGCGCGCACACGTGCACACGTGCGTGCGAAGAGGGGCCGCTCTGTGAGTTAAGGTGTTAGAGGCCGGGAGCCGGCTGGGGCAGAGCTGGACCCTGGGCACCAGCAGGGCTAAGGGCTGTGACTGGGCCGCGGCAGCCACAAACACTCGAGTGTGAATTAGGTGGCTGGGGGGGTCACTGCCTGTCGGCCAGCCTGGGGGCGCTGCCCAGAGAACCGTGGCCAGTAACAGCCCCTCAAATTCACAGCCAGCCTTTGCTGCATCGTCGTTGGGCGCCAGATACCCCGGGCTCTCTGTGTCCTCACTCACAATCCTCCCCAGCTCACGAACATAGGCACCCAGCTTATACCCAGGGAGGCTGGGTAACCTGCCCGGGGCCACTCAGCAGGTCAGCAGCGGAACAGGATGGCTTCACACCACGCTCCCGCCCGTTTTACCCCACTACTTCCTGTGTCACTGTGTTCCTGACACTGACCATGTTTCTCTCCCTCGAGCTGAAGCTGGAAAGTTCTTACCTGGGATGACAAGAGCTGAACACCTGCCTCACTGGGCCTGCTGAGTCCATGCAATAAAGTCGCCCCAGGGGGTCCCTCAGTGGGCAGTAAGTACAGAGAGGCAGACCTGCCCTGTGGACCCCAACTCATCCTGCAAAACCCAGTCGTAAAGGCCCTTCTCTGGCTGGGCTCCCAGAGCCCATGGTCTCAGCCCCCTACACAACTGTCAACAGGTGCAGGATGGGATCGGGGCAGGTGGCAGCCCAGGGTCCTGGAGACCCTCTGTTCTTAGCTGCATAGCACCCCCGGGCTTTGCATGGAGTCCAAGCAGAGGAAAAGCCTTGAAGGGCTGGGGGCCTGGCCCACCACCCTCCGGGCCCACAGGGCTTCGGTTTCCCCAGCTCCAGATGAGGTCCTGACCCTGGTTCCACCCACTGGGCGGTGCCGACAGGCCTTGCATGTGAATATCTGGGAGGCCCTGTCCTCACCCAGACCCCCCACTCGGCCCCCAGACCCTTTTGGCCTCACTCTGCCAGGATGCAGTCCAGCCTGGAGAGCCAGAACCTTCTGGAGCCAACAGCTAGGGAGCCAGACTCTTGTTTTAAATGGTGGCTGAATGCAGGGGCGGCTTCTAGCCTTTCCACTCTAAATTCTAAATTTAGATGCAGGGGGTAAACAGAGCCCGGCAGCCTCCTGATTTGAGAGACCCCCGGGCACTAAACAGAGGAGCCCGTGTTTGCAAAAACTGCTCTCCCCCCGACTCAAACTTTAACACAAACAAATGCATTTTGTTCCAAGAGCAAAGAAAAAGTCTTCAATCCTCCCCAACACCTCGGCAGCCAGGCACGGGGCGTCACACTCCGGGTGAGGGGGCAGCTCTCACGCCCAAGTCAGGCGTCCCCACGTGGGCTAGCGGGAGCGGAGGGGACCCTCAGCCTGGAAACTGAGGCTCGGGGAGGGGAGAGACATTCTTGTGATGTCCACCTGGGAAGGCGCCGGCCTGGGCTGAAGGGTGTCCACCCAAATCCATGCGCACCCAGGCCCGCAGAACACAAGCCTGTTTGAAAAAAGGATCTTTGTTGATGCAACTGGGTTAATGATCTGGAGAGGAGATGGTCCTGGGCTCCCTGGGTGCGCCTGGCACCCACTGACCAGTGTCCTGATAAGAGACGGAAGGTGCAGCCACAAACCCAGGGGCACTTGGGGGCCCCAGAACCTGGAAGAGGCGGGAAGGACCCTCCCCCAGAGCTTTCGGAGGGAGCCGGCCCTGCAACCCCTTGATCTCGGACTTCTGGTCTCCAGATCCATGAGAGATCGCAGCTCTGTTATTTTCAGGCGCTCCATCTGCGGGACTTTGCTGTGGCCGCTGATGCACCCGCTGTCCTGCGGGCCACAGACAGAACCGCTTTACGGGCACGTCAACTGATGCATCCACTCGTCCAGCAGACACCGGCCAAGGCGGGGTGCTGAGGATGCCGGCGCCACCCCTGTGGCACCTACAGCCCTCCCGGCGGGTCCACACGCAGCAGCGGCCACTCCCCCCCGGGAACACGCCCCCCTGCCCTGGCTCCACAGAAGAAACACAGCAGATGGCCCACCCCAGCGGCCCAGACGCCCTAGTTTCAAGTCTGTCCCACGCATCCAGCCAGAGGTGCCGGTCTGGCGTGGACGCAGCGTGGTGGTGGGCAGTGGCCCGGCCGGCAGGCCTCTCCCTGCCAGGCTGTACCACCTGGTAGGCAGACCCTGGTCTGTCCGCCCCGGACGGGGAGCCACGGGGCATGGCAGGGCCGGGCTCGCTCCCCGTGTGGCCCATGAAGCCACGCAGAGGACGGCGCGGGACAGCCACCGTCGGGCGCAGCGGCCAGCTGGCTCTGAAGCCCCCGGCCAGGCCGCGCCTCCTGAGCTGCTCGTCCAGGACGTGCCAGGAGCAGAGCCATAACTCGAGCCGCGGCCGCTCCACCCGCCTGGACAGCTGCAGGGGCGCCACCGCTGTGAATGGGAGTCGCCTGCCCAGGAGCTGGGCGGCGGGGGTGCCGGGCCCGCGGGAACAATGGCCAGGCCGGGGCCGCAGCTGACGGCGAGGCTGGGGCACCGGTGCCAAGCCGGGCACAAAGGGGCCGTTTTCCCGGCCGGCGGGCGGATGTTTGCACAGGTGTGCGAGCGGGAGCGCCGTTCGCAGGGGCCGGGCCGGGGGCAGCTCCGAGCGGCCGGGGAGGTGGGGGCCGGTGCCAAGGCCGAGCACCGCTTATCAGCTGAGCCGCGGGCCGTCGCCCATGCGCTTCCCACCGCGCCATCCAGTCCCGGGGGTCCTCCCGGCTCTGGGCGTCCTGTCCCTCCACAGGACCTGCCTGTCACCAGGACGCCTCCCCTCCCCTGCCCGGCGCTGGGCTGTCCCACCGAACCTGCCGGGGGGGATGGGCCGGGGGCTGCCACGCCCGGGCCCGTGGAGGCACAGGCCTGCAGGGGGGCCAGCAGAGCTTGCCTTCCCTGGGCGGCCTGGCACACTGGAAGCTTCCAGAAAAAACGCTGACTCGGCCGATATCAGGCGCCCCTCCCCCAACACGTGTGGGCCTCCTGGGGGTGTGGGTGGAGGCACACGGGGCAGCTTCCCGCCCCACCCGGACCATCCGGGATGGGCCTCCCTGTGGAGGCTGGTGGGGAAGCCGGGGAGAGAGTGAACCCCTACCCCGCTTCCGGAAGGAAGCAAGTCAGGGACAGACACGGCCAGGGCCCGGCACAGCCACTGCCCGGACCCGGGACCCCTTGGACCTGGTGCTGCCCCGAGGCCTCGGCCCGACCTCGTGCAGCCTGCGACCCTCTCCTCTCCCTGGCTGAGCGAGCCTGGACGTCAGCCCCCCAGCCCCCAGCTCAGAGGGGCTCCCACCGGCCACTCTCAGCTTCGGGCAGCTCGCGGCCGGGCCGGTGTCACCCGCTCTGCTGCTCAGGCTGATCCGGACCCCAGGCACTAGCCTCTGGCACCCAAGTGCACCCCACAGGGAAGGGGGAGAGCCAAGGCCAGCCCACGGCCCAGAGTTGGCCCACGGAGCTGGCATTCGGGCTGCACCCCTGCCTTCCCCCACAGCCAGGGTCTGTCAGGGCTGCCTCAGGGCCCCCTGCATGTGCTGTTCCCAGGCCGGTAAGCTGCTGGCCACCCTGCCACTGAGAGCCCAGGACCTGTCTCCCCACAAGGCCCGAGCGGAGGGTTTGTTGAGGGGTGTCCTCCGCGCCCTGAGGCCCACACACAAGTGATGCTGGGCTTCCGTGGTGAGCAGGCCCCGGGGGCCACACAGCTCAGATGTCCTGCAGCTGGCGGAGACCCCTGCAACCACCCACAGCGTGGCCATGTGCCGCGCCCCGCGCCCCACGTCTCCCTTCCCCACCACAAGCCTGACCCCTGGGAGGAGCCAGCCCACGCTCCTGGACACGTCCAGGCCGAGGCCAGGGTGCTGGGTGCTTGCAGGAGGGGGACACGGCACACCCAAGGAGCCCAACTTCACAGGCGGGGGAGCCTCCAGGCCCCCAGCACAGAAGCCGGGGCACTGCTGTGTCACCGCTGCCCGGGGCCGGCTAAGAATTTGCGGGCCGGGTGCGCAGTCAAAACGTGGGAGCCCTTTCCTTTTTCCCAGCACCCCCCGACCTGTCATGGTGGCTTTTGTTTGCTCTACAAAGTCACGCTCCTCGGTGCAGGGATATTTGAGGGGCCAGCACAGAACCTCACAGACGCGGGGCACAGGGTGGCGGAGGAGCCGGCCCCGGGGAAGGCGGGAGCTGGGACCTCGTGCGGCCGTCGTGCCCACTGCACAGTCGCTCTCCGTCCCGCCAAACTTGCCTCCCAAACGGCAAGTTCAAAGATAAAAACCTTACGGACCCCACAATGGTGACCGTCGGGCTTTACGCATCCAGCGTGGGGCCCTTCTGTGCGTGGAGCCCTGTGCCGCCCGCCCATCCAACCTGTGCCCAGGCGGGGCTTCAGGCGTTTGTGGGGTGGTCTCGAGGCGTAAGATCTTGAGACACCAGAGCCCCAGGGTGACATCCCGGCCCCGCCCCGCCCAGGCCCAGGGTGGGCAGTGGCCACGTGGCCCAGAGGTCCCGACTTACCACCCCCCACCAGAGGGCGTCCGCGTAGCTGCCGAACTCGACCTGGCCCGACTCGTTCACGGCGTCCTTCTCGGCCAGGTACACGAAGTAGGAGGAGAAGATGAGGCCCAGGAAGCCGATGTACAGGGTGGTGATCAGCTCCTGGGAGACGGCAGAGTAGCTGTGACCAGCCGGCGCCCACGGGCAGCCGGGGCCCTGCGCACCCGCGCCGGGCAGACATCACAGGGGGCGGGGCCTGCCGGCGGCAAAGCCCCAACACTTCCCACCGAGTTGACATAAATGCCAGCGTGTCTCACATGCAGACACCGGACTTCAGAAATAACTTATTTTTCCCAGCTCGTCAGTGGCAGTGCTGGGTCTCAGCTTCCAGGAGCGAGACCAGTGCCCTGGGCCACCAGCCCGGCTCTGTTTCCTGCAGAGCCTCGGTGAGATGCGGGGCGGGGCCTCACGAAGGGGTCGGGTCAGCCGCCTCCGCCTTCACGGGGCTCATCACGATCTGCCCCCGTTTTAGATTTCGGGGCCTCTCGGACCCTTTTCCGTGTGGCATTTCTGTCTTTCCATCTGCCCGACAGTCTCTTGTCCCGGCTTGAGGGACGTGGGCACCACCTGCCTGGCAGGCTGGGGACACTGGCCCCTCAGGTTGGGGGCAGGACAGCCCAGCTGGCTCAGGCCGAGGCCGGGCCGAGACCCTGTCCTCCCCCCCGCCCCGACCACCCACCTGGCGGTGGATGAAGACCACCGAGCCCAGCAGCCTCCACGTGCCCCCCTGGCGGTCGACGTGCAGCATCCGCAGGATCTGGAGGAAGCGGATGCCCCTGCGGAAGACAGGTCGCTGGGCGCCCCTCCCCCATGCGCCCCTCCCCCTCCCCCGGGCGCCCCTCCCCCTCCCGAAGCCCAGGGTCAAGGTGGGGGCAGCACCCCAGGCCCGGAGCCAAACCTGTACATTTCTCAATTCCTTTGGCCCCCAGACCACCTTCTGGGGGCGGCCCCAGGATCACCCCAGTTTACAGACGAGCAGACGGAGGGCCCCAGACTGTCAGGTCCCAGCCTGAGTCCCAGAAGTGAGTAAGCGCTCCTGCCCGACTCAGCACCGGCCCTGAGCCTAACCGCCCCCCCAGCACACGGCCCCGCCGCTCTCACACCCCCGCACCGGGGAGCCCGCAGCCCCGCCTACCTGATGGCCGAGGTGGCAAACACCTGCCCTTTGGAGCCCACGCAGAGGACGACCATGGAGGCCACGACCACGATGAGGTCTGGAGGGGACAGCGCCACCGTCACCAGCCTGGCAGCTGGACACCAGCAAGGAGCCTGGCGGTCAGGCGGGACAGGGCCCAACAGTGGGGACACGGGGACACCTCAATGGGGAGACCAGGCCCTCCGTCCCAGGCACGTGCACAGGCCACCCGAGCCTACCTCCCCAGCCCTGTCTCGCGGGCCGCTGAGGGCAGCGGAAGCCCAGGTTGTGTTGAGCTTGACCAGACCCCCTGCCCTGTGAGCAGCCTCTTGGGACAGAGGACCTGGGCGCTGAGGCTGGCTCCTGTGTGGGGGACCTGGGAGGTCACCCCACTGGCCTTGGGATCCTGCCCTGTCACAGGCGGAGGAGGGACTCTGCCTGGTGGTGTTCGTGATGGGGGTCCACCTGCCAGATTCTGGGGGAGGGGGCTCAGCTCTTGCCAGGAAACCTCAGGGTGAAGCTTCCAGGGGGGCGGGCGTGACTCACCGATGATGGAAATGGGCTTCCGGGCAAAGCGCAGCCGGCCCCAGATGCCCACGTACTTGCTGCGGCAGCCGGCTGACCAGAGGCGGACCACGTACTCCGTCCCAAAGAACACGACCAGGACGATCTCCTGCGGGGACAGAGGGACGTGAGCTCACCTCGGGCCCCTCCCCCGTGAGCCCACTGAGAGCAGGCGGCCTGGGCCCCGGTCTGCTGCAGCGCCCACCTGGACAGGCCCAGGTCCACCACCGCATTCAGTACCATAGAAAAAAGATTAGACACTATGACCAAGTGGGATTTATACCTGGAATGCAAGGACAGTTCAGCACATAAAAATCAACCAGTGTAATACATGACATTAACAGAACGGAGGGGAAAAAATCACATGGTCTCCTGATCGCAACGGATGCAGAAAGAGCATGTGACAAGATTCAGCACCCTTTCATGATAAAAACAGTAAACAAACTAGGAATAGAGGGAAACTATCTCCGTGTAATAAAAGCCATATATGAAAACCCCGCAGCGAACGTCATATCAACGGAGAAAGGCTGGAAGCTTTTCCTCTAGGATCAGGACCGAGACAAGGATGCCCACTCTCACCGCGTCTATTCAACAGAGTACTGAAGTCCCAGCCAGAGCAATTAGGCAAGAAAGAGAAATAAAAGGCTTCCAAATTGGAAAGGAAGAAGTAAAATTATCTCTGTTCACAGACGATATGATCTTATGTGTAGAAAGCCCTAAAGATTCCATGCGAAAGCCCTGTTAGATCTAATAAATGAGTTCAACAAAGTAGGATACAAAGTTGATCACAAAAATCAGTTGCATTGGGCTTCCCTGGTGGCGCAGTGGTTGAGAATCTGCCTGCCAATGCAGGGGAGACGGGTTCGAGCCCTGGTCTGGGAAGATCCCACATGCCGCGGAGCAACTGGGCCCGTGAGCCACAACTACTGAGGCTGCGCGTCTGGAGCCTGTGCTCTGCGACAAGAGAGGCCGCGATACTGAGAGGCCCGCGCACCGCGATGAAGAGTGGCCCCCGCTCGCCACAACTAGAGAAAGCCCTCGCACAGAAACGAAGACCCAACACAGCCATAAATAAATAAATAAATAAATTTTTTAAAAAATCAGTTGCATTTCTATACACAAACCATGAACAATCTGGAAGGGAAATTATAAAACAATTCCATTTACACTAGCACCAAAAAGAATAAAGTACTTATGAATTAACTAAGGAGGTAGGACACTTGTACAATGAAAACTAAACAATACTGTTTAAAGAAATCAAAGACGACCAATAGATGGAAACACATCCCATGTTCACGGATTGGAAGACTTAATACCGTCAAGACGTCAGTGCCACTCAAAGGGATCTGTAGACTCAATGCAATCCCTCTCAAAACCCCGATGACAATTTTTGCAGAAATAGAAAAAGCCCTCAGATTCACACGAAATCTCAAGGGCCCCTGGATAGCCAAAACAAGATGTGGTCCATCCACACGACGGAATGTTCCTCAGCCTTAGAAAGGAGGGAAGTGCTGGCACAGGCTACAGCGTGGATGGACCTGAGGACGTCGTCAGCTCACTTCCAGCTGGTGCCCTGCCCTGTCCCCACCCCGTCCCAACCCAGGGAACCCAGCCCCGTCTGGGGACTCCCGCTCCCATGCCCGGCCTTGCCTTCCCCCACCATGGAGCCCACCGGGAGGGGGTAACCGGACACTGGCTCCCGGATACCCATAACTAGGATGGAATGCTCATACCATCCAGCTTGTGTGTGGGGCAAGCTCGGGGGATGATGGGAGAAAACGCGGGACATTTCCCGCTTTCCTTTTGCAAGAAAGTTCTTGGTTTGCAACGTCAAGTTCTTCAGGGTCAGGGTATGTACGGTCGGGGGCACGTGGGGGATGGTGGAGAGTGAGGGAGGGGGGACGCTCGCAGGCTCTGTGGCCTCAGAGGGTCGTGCTGGCGCCACCTCTGTCCTCAGCTGGAGGGTGGCTGAGCCCACCGGGGAAGGGGCCGTGTTTACCTGCCCGCCGCCCTCTCCCCAGCCCTGGAGCATGCCCGCCTTGGTTGGCCCTGGACACGGATCTGCTGAGTGAGTGAATGAATGAATGAACGAACGAACGAACGATCAGACCAACGAGCGACCGAGGGCTCCCTGGTACCAGGGCTTCGTCTCGGGCGTGTGTTTCCCGCGATTCTGGCCCAGCCGGTCCTAAGTGGGTGTAAGGAGATGACAGACAGGAGGCCCTAGCAATGAACGACGGCGTAGGGGGGGAGCGGCTGGAGGGGCCGGCTTCCAGTGTTTGGCCATCTCGACAAGGGCCGCAGAGCCACCACCTCTGGGTCCCCAAAGCTGAGACACCAGTGCTGGCATCTTCACAGAGGAGGGGTCACCAGACTGCTGATGGCCCTGAGGGGGCGGACAGAGTCCCCCAAAGAGCAGTCCTCAGGGCCTCCATCCCAGCTCTGCAAATCCAGACACCGCCGGGCTGATGAGTCACTTAGCAGGTTTGTTCTTATTTCGATGCGTTATTTTGTTACTTAAATACCTTCTCCAGCCGCGTCCTAAGCATATTCGAAGCGGTAGAAATCTTACAAACATCAGGTAAGAGCTTACTGCACTTCAGTCTTGCAACAGACCTTCTGATAAATAAGTAACTCCCAGGGCTGGCTGTTGACGCTGCATGTCTCCCCCTCCCCCCAGATTATCCTGGCCTCGAGCTCAGAGCTCCCCCTGCCCTCTTGGGGCTGGCGGGCTGGGGCTGGGGGACTCTCCCAATGGAGGGGTGAGAGGTAGGAATAATTTAAAACAACGCTAAGCCCCAAGTCCCATTTGAGTCTGGAATGCAGCTCGAGGCCGGGATGGACATGCCACCAGTCCACCACCGGCATGCTGGGTGGGAGAGAGCCCAGACCGGGGCGGGGGGAGCACACGTTTACTCCAAGATCAAATGATCCCCACACCGTCAGCCTCGAGCGCTGGGCAGGGTGGCACTTGGGGCCAAGGCCGCCGGGACCTCCAGGGCGTCGCCGTGGCCCAGCCATCACCATCTTGGAGCCACCTGTCCACTGACCTGGGTGCCGGGAGGGCGGACAGGCTGGCCTGAAGTTCTGGACCTGCAGGGACTCTGGAATTCTTTCACCAGAGGGGCCTGGGCCACCCTGGGCTGGGGGCTGCTCTGGGGGCTTTGACTGGGCTGGACTGTCCATCTGTGGAGGCCAGTAGGCTAGGGCCTGCCGGAGGGCTGACCCCCCAAGTCTTCCTGTGGGGCTGCCCCTGACTCAGGGGACAGCACCCCCAGTCCAAAGCAGGCTCACGGAATGGCAGGGCTGCTTCCTCTTAGCTCCGGGGAAAGGGGGACCAGCCTCCAGCCTCAGTGACCCAGACCCAGAGGATGACCCCCCGAACCCCTACCCCCGGCCACCCTCCCTGCCCTGGGTTTTCTCCAGCCGGCAGGGGCAGGCCTGCAGCTCGGTTGTCTCTGCAGACCAGGCCCTGAGCAAGCCCCGGAGGGGAACACAGAGGCCTCAAGCTCCCCCCAGAGCCTGCCCACCTCAGCCCCTGCCTCCACACCCCAGCTCAAGCCACCGCCCTGGCCGCACGGCCCACACGAAGGGTCAGGGCTTGCCCCGGCCCACCCGAGAGCCTATCGCCGGCCCAAGGCACGCGCCCCTCTCCGCCTGGGCCCGAGTGCTCGGCCTGGGGCCCTGTCCTTCCAGCTCCTCCCCCCCCCGCCCCCCAGGTCCCCACACCCCCCTCGGTCCCGCTCAGGCCCCCCCCATCACACCTGACCCCTCCACTGATAAGAGTCAGCCCAGAGGCCCCTGTCCACGAGCCCACGTGGTGTCTGCATGCCCGCATGTGAGCAGGGGTCAAGGATACTGGCCGGAGCACGGCCCTGAGCTCTGCCCCACAGATATGGGGAGAAGGGGCCGTCCTCGTGTCAGGGACCTCCGCTAAGACCGCAGTCACCAGAGGGACGAAGGGCCCCCTCCCACCTGGCCACTGTCCCTCAGACAAAGCAAGGTCGCCTCCCAGCTGCACTTGGCCTCATGGACCAGGGACCTGTGAGCCGGCCAGGCGCCAACACCAGGGCACAGGCCCGAGAATCCCCCGCCTGTGGGAAGCAGACCAGGCACTCAGACGTCAGGGCTCCAGGCAGCCACGAGCCCCGCACCTGGCGGCCGTGCCCCTCCTTCTGTGAGTTTCAGAGCAGCGGGTCCTGGGCTCCCCATGTGTCTCACAAGCAGCGGGGTTTGGGGTGGCTCTTGGCAGTATTATTTGTAATGTTTAGAATTATTTTAAAAAACAAAGTTCCTAAGAAACAACTCAATTAAAAAATGGGTATGAAACTCGAATAGGCATTTCTCTAGAGAAGACATACAGACGGTCAAGAAGCACATGAAAAGCTGCTCAACACCACTGGCCGTCGGGAAACGCAAATCGAAACCACAGCGAGACACCGCCTCACACCCATCAGGACGGCTACTATCAGGGAAGCGAGATAAGTGCTGGCGCGGATGCAGAGAAACTGGAGCCTTGCGAACGGTGGGCGGGAATGTAAAATGGTGCGGCCGCTGTGGAACAGTGTGGAGGGTCCTCGAAAACTTAAAAATAGAATCACATGTGATCCAGCAATTCCACTTCTGGGTATAGCCTCAAAAAAAAAAAAAAGAAAAGAAAAGAAAAGAAAAGAAAGCAGGATCTCAAAGGTATTTGCACACCCGTGTTCACAGCAGCACTATTTACAACAGCCGAAGCAACCCAAGTGTCTGTCGAATGAACAGATACACAAACTGAGGTCCGTCCACACTACGGAATATTACTCAGCCTTACAGGGAAGGCAATTCTGACACAGGCTGTGATGTGGGCGAACCTTGGGGACACTACACTCAGTGAGAGAATGCAGACACAGAAGGACAAATCCTGTCTGATTCCACCCACATGAGGTCCCTGGAGGAGTCACGTCCATAGAGACAGAAAGTAGACGGTGGGGTCCCGGGGCTGGGAGAGGGGAGTGAGTGTGTAATGGGGACAGAGTCTCTGCTTGGAAAGACAGAAACTTCTGCAGGCAGATGGTGTGACGTTCCCTCAACAGCGTGAATGTACTTAATGCCGTCAAACTGTGCGCTTAAAAGTGGTTAAGATGGTAACCTGTATGTTCTATGTATTTTACCACAATGTCAATAAAAAGAAAGCCTTTCGGTGGCTGCCGGGGGCCGGGGGAGTGAGGAATGGGGGTCACTGCTGACGGGTGCAAGGTTCCCTTTCGGGGTGACGACAAAGTTCTGAAACTAGACGGAGGTGGTGGTGGTACAACGTTGTTAATGCGTTAAATGCACTTGAAAATGGTGACCTGTGTGGCGAGTGTGTTTTTCCATGACACAAACGTCCCCTGCCCCCGGGCGCTCTGCGCTCAGGCCTCTGCCTGGACCTTGGGGCCGGCCCCGCGGGGCAGAAACCGCCGTCCTTGAGCCTCTGACTCTTAATCTTCGTGGTCCATTGTTAGTTCGCTGTTAAATGAGCAAACGGAGCAGGTGATTGCCTGCAAAGGTCACTCGGGTGCAGCCGCGTCCCCAGTGGAGGACAGTGCAGGAAGCGAGGTGCAAAGGCCAGGCCGCACGGGACACGGGCGGGCACTGGACCCCCGAGACAGTGCGGCGCTGGGCCGAGGGTCCCGCTACCAACAGGACGCCCAGGGCCCGGCTCGCTCTGCGCGAGGAGGCCCCGCCATCGGGCAGACGGACACGGGGACCCCCGAGCTCGACCAAGTTACAAGTAAGGGGAACAGCCCGCACCCGCCTTCGGCGTTTTGGGGTAACGGCAGTCAACAGCAGATCCGCAAATCCCGAGAGTCAAGATAAAGGCTCGGAAAAGCAGGTGCTTCTCTGGGTTTTCCAGCCCCGGTACGCAAAGGGGAAAGGGTGCGGATCCCTTGGGCGTTTCGTAATCCCCGTGGCACCACTTCCCACCCCCCCAGAAGGGTGAAGGTCCACGCGGCCGTCTTATCTATTGCTTCGTTTTTCTCAGCTCGTGAGTCCTCATGCATCGGATGCGTTCTGAGGCTCAGCCCTGCCCGCACAGCCTGGCTCAGAAGCGCTGGGAACGGCCTGTGGAGCACGGCCCCGGGTGACAGAAAGCGAGCCGGCCCGGAGGCTAAGCCCCGCGCGCTGCCTGTGCGCAGAGCCTAGCTTCTCGGACGAAAGCGCTTGTTTTGTTGTTTTTGCTGAACAATAAAGGAAACCTCACGCACCCTCACCGCTCCCCCCGGCGCTCTGTTATCCTCATGATGAAAAACCAATCTTAACGCGAGCTGGAAGGTTAACTGCCGGGAATTAGGCGCCGAGATTTGTGGGGTGGAGGGGTGGGGGCCGACGGAAAGCAGAAATTGGGGTTGAGGACAAAAGGCACGGCACCCTCCCAGGCGGCCGTGTGGATGCCAGACGTGGGCAACTCGGAGATGGGGCCTGGGGGACCCACTGCAGGAGCTCCTGGTCCCTCGAAGGCTTCCGGGTGAGAAGGACGCCTGTGCTTTCTGGAGTAAACAGGATTTCACCAGACAGATGGGGGAGCCTGGAGGAGGGGTGGACTTGGGGGCCAGGCCACGCCGCCCGTCAAGGCCAGGGGCGCAGGCCACCAGACCTTCCAGAGGTCTCTGGAAGAGGTGCGGGCCGCCTGGCCCTGGCCAGGTGTCCCCAGTGTGGGGGGGGCTGGGGTCCCCAGCACAGAGCCCGGTCGGCGGGCTCCAGGGCCAGCTGTTCCACCTCCACGGGGGACCGATAAGCCCCAGAGGGGGCCGGCCTCGGCATTCCCGGGAAGGTCCGCTGGCCGGAGGGCGCGGAGCCGGCCTGCGTGCTGCTCAAAGGCCCTTTGTTCAGGGGCCTGCCTGAGGCCAGCTGCTCCCAGCCGCGCACCCAGGCGAGGGCCATGGGCCTCCTGGTGACATGTGCTGGGCACAGCTGGCCGCCCTGCCCCCACCGCGGAACACCAGCACCTCCACCCAGCCAGAGCTGCCCGGCCCGGGGCAGGCGCAGGCTGTGGCCCTGCACGGGGCCGGGATTCTGCCCGCCCAGGACCCGCTGCGGGGCTGACCCACACACCCCTCCCCACCCAACTCCCCCTGACCCGTGGGGAGCCCCTGTGCTCGGCCGTGTTCCCCGGACCCACGGCCTCCCTGGATGCACAGCCATCACCTTGCCCCCGGGCCCCTCTGCGCCCTGCCCGAGGTCCCAGCGGCCCGAGGTGGCCGTGACAGGGTCGTGGGCCAGGCCCTGGGTCAGGCGCTGGGAGAAGGGAGGGGGTGGCCCTGTGGCCCGAGGGGCATCCACGCTAGGACAGAAGGGCAGGCCGGCCCCCGAAAGCATCCACCCTCCCGCAGGACAGTGAGATCCAGGGCCACCAGACGCCCAGGGCTGGTGACCCGGGTCAGCCCCTCAAGCCCACGGTGCCTCAGTGACCCCGTCTGTGAAATGCGGGTGCTGGCGGGACCCACCTCCTCGGGCTGTGGGGAGGAAGGATCTAGAAGACAGGGTCGTGTTGAGTGGGGAGGCGGTCCTCAGCACAGGTGGGGAGGCCTAGGGGAGGGCCCAACCCAGACGGGTCTCACAGCACCGACGGCCCTCCTGACTGGCGCCCAGACCCCATCTGACAGATGCTGAACCTTTTGCTGCCTGTCCTGTCCTGAGCTTGTGTCCCCCCTCCCCAACCAGGCAGCAGCGCTCAGTCCAGCCCGGGGGACCCCTCCCCATGCCACCTCGTCAGCTGTCTGTCCAAGGCCGGGCCTATCTTTACCCCAGCCGCCCAGTCCAGCCCCGAGCCCACAAGGTGCCCACCTGCTGCTCAAAGGGCCACGTGGCAACTCCATGTGGGGTTTCCTTCCTCCTTGATGGGCCTGCATCCCCTCCCCAGAGAGGGTCGGGTCCCCTGGGCTCCCCCTTGTACCGTCAACCCCAGCCTCACGGGAGCCACATCTGACACTTCACGACGACTCCACAGGCTGAGTGGCCACTGGGCAGGGCCCACCTCCCACAGGGGCACCTCCTCCACCACGAGCTCCCTGGGAAACCCTCTTCCAGGGAGCAAGCAAAGCACAAGGACGCCCCTGGAGCAACCCCTTCCTGCAGCCAGCTGCTCAGGACCCCACTCCGTGGAGAGCCAGGGTGTAGTGGGGGTCAGTCCAGGCCCCTCCAGCACCACCACCGCCCCCTTCGTCCTCTGTCCGAAGTTCTGCAAGTAACTGCAAACCCCAGCGCCTGTCACTCCAGGCACAGCAAATGGGTCCGAGCCCCGAGGGAGTGGGTATGTGATGGGGGTTTCAGCAAGACGGGGGCCTTGGGGCACACCGTGCCCTGGCACGTTCTCGGGCCCGTTCTCGTGGGGGCCAGATCCTTCCCAGCATCGCAGGCTGTCGGGTTCAGCCTCTGGAAAAAGGCCGCCCGCCTGCAGCGGGGAGGAGAGCGGCGCGAGGTCATTTTAATTTCCCGTGGACTGACGGTGCCAACCCAGGTAAAGTCACACGAGCTGCAGGTGGTTTACTGAGATGCCTCCAGCCCTGGGACCAGCGACACGGGGGTGCCCAAGCGCCGCCCACTTCCTCCCCACCTGGGCGTCCCCAGGTCAGCGGGCGGACAAGGTTCGGCGCCCCGACACCTGGCCGGCACGGGAGAGTCAGATGCGGCCGAGGGCCCCCGGGCGGTAGTCTGGGCAGATTCTGACAAAGCAAAGCCTGCTCGTCCCCCAACCCCAGGGTGCCTGGCAGACGGTGGGCACCCAGGAGGCATTTGGTTAAAAAAAAAAAAAGAAAAATGCGTGTGTGTGTGTTTACACAAAATATAACCTACATATTTTACTGTATTATTATTTGCTTTCCACGAGTGAATTTCAACCCCCTGGGGAGATGCACTTGTGAAGACAATGAAGCCACTGGCAAGGGACGTGGGCAACAGTGTGGAAACGACAAATGTCCCCTGTTGGCGTTGGGCCCGGACGGGGGCCCGGGAAGCGCCCTCCTGCACGCAGAGGGGCTGCTTTCATCACTGAACGCGGCCTGCGTGCTCCCCACTGGCCTCCTCTCCCCGATGGCCACGGAGGAGAGCGCTGCTTAATCCCCAAATAGTCAAGCCTTTGCGGTGACCTTGTAACCATTTATTTCTAACTGTATTGGGCTTTGATGAGAAAATGTGAACAGCTAATTCTCAATTTTTCCAAGTGTGTTAGGTGTTTTTATGGCCACATAAAGTGACCAAACACCTCCGTGATTAGGATGCATAGCTCTAGTGCTGGTTTTGAAATGTGGGAAGAGGGCCTTCCACCGTGCGGCCCACCACCCCGGAATTAGGGCCTGTAGCCCCAGCTGACTCCAGGCGGGGCAGAGGGGAGCCGTCCCCATGGACCCTAAGCTCTTCGTGATGGTTGTTTGAAGAAGCCACATTTGGGGATGCCTGTTGCCTGGCTACAGGTAACAGGGACTTATTTGGGCTTACTGTTGGAATCTGAAATTGCTCACAATTGCAACGTGTAACCATCCGCGTCTCTACTGAGTTTTTTGTCTGCTAGAATCGGCCCGTGCTGAGAAAGATGCGCTAAAATTTCCCGTGAGCATCACCGTCAACCCTGCATTTCCAATAGCGCTTGCTTGACGTATTTTGTTATGCTCTCTGATGCATAAAGTTTTCTCCCCTAGAAATGGTGCCTTGTCCAGGCCGGTCTCAGCACGGACCCTGATGCTTCCACCCTGCTTTTGTTTTTTCCTTTTGTGTGCACTTGCTGGGCATCACTTTGGCCACCCCTTCATTTTTCAGCTGTCATCACCGGTTTGCTTGACTGAATTCCTCTGAACAATGTATTTGTTAAAAATAAAAACCCTTCTGACAGTCTCTGCCTTTTAACAGAGGCATTCAAGCCATTCACATTTAGTGTAAAACTGGATACGTCTGGCTTCTTTCCACTTTACTGTCTATTTGCTATTTCACTTGGTTTGTTTCTTTCATTCTCTTCATAGTCGTCAAGTTGATCAGTATATTACCCATTTCCTTTTTATTCAAGAATTTGGGAGTTTCACTGAACCCTTCCATCCCATCACTGTGATCCTTCGGTTCCTTTACTCGTAACCAAACTTGCTCTGGCCTAGGAACAGTTTCCACTGTAGAGTTTCCCCTACGGCTGTCTCCCCAGTGAGGCAGGAATTGGCGTGACTTTGTTCCTGTCAGTCAATATCCTCTGTGGGAGAATAAAGCAACTCCAATGTTGCTTTTATAGACCCCATGAAACCCTGCAGCTTTTGCAAGAACGCTAATTTCACCTTGCAGTCAACTAGCATCCTGTGGTCGGACACAGACGGTGGGGACATGGCAGGGAGCAGGCGTGGCAGGCGGGGTCTCTGGGACAGGACTGAGGACAAGCAATGACTTCATTATGGGACATCTGCATGCTGTGAGGATTCTGCTTTCCTTCCCTACAGCCACTCTGGCAACTGCCTGCTGTGACGATGAGAGATGGAGGACCCACCAGGCTTCAGAATCTCAACGACTCTGGAAACCAAATAAATTCGTTATTTGGTTTTTGCTTCCACATTTCAAGAGGCGAAACTCTCCACGTGCCTGCACTTAGGTATCTGGGAACGTCTTCCTCCCAAGCAGATAAAAAGAAGGAAAGAACCCATCCTTCGCTTCCTTCCTTCATTTATTCATCCTGGTCTCAGCACAGTGACCCCCCACCCCCCAGAACTGCTGGGCCAGCTTGCCATCTTCCCAATGCTGGGAACACCAGAGCCCGATCCTTTGTCCATCCAGCTGCACCTACTGTGTGCCAGGCGCTCTGTGTGGACCACGTCCTTGATGCACATCCACGGGCCTGCCGCTGAGAGCATCTGACATCTCTGTGAGCCACTCGGTACACTCCTGCTGGGCACCTGGATGCCCAGCCCATGCCCGAGGCCACCCTCCTCCTGGGGGCTCAGGGAAGAGCACAGAGGGCTGGGGCAGCAGCTGTGTCCTCAGCGGCCACCTATTTCCTGGGCCTTCACCTTTGCAACTCCTCCCCTGCCCCTCAGCCCCCTTCTCCCCTCAGTGCCACCTTCACAGGGGTCTGCCGGCCCATCCCCACCACCAGCTTCCTCTACTGCCCAGTCCTCTCATCACATTAGAAGCCCCCTGGTTTCCCCTCACGAGGTCACCGTTGTCACAGTGGGATGCAGGGCCGGAGCCCAGGAACCTCTCCCATCTCACTCTGGCTGAGTCCCGGGCTCTGAGCACAGCACCAAACCCAGGACCCGGGCTGGGCCGTTAGAACCACGGGCGACAACAGTCCCTGAGGGCTACTCGCCCCTCACGCCAACAGGGGCAGGTCAGAATGACCCCCAACCTCCCTCGCTCAACAAGTCTGCCCCACTCGGGCACCATTCGGGGTTGACGTGTGTCCCTCCCAAATTCGTAAGTTGAAGTCCTGACCCCTCAAAATGTGACCTTATGTGGAAACATGGTCATTGCAGATGTGATTAAGTTGAGGTTTCTAGGATGGGCCCCTAATCCAATCCGACTGCTGTCCTTATAAACGGGGGATGTTAGGACACAGACACACACAGGAGAACCCCATGTGAACACGGGGAAGCAGAGGTCAGGGTGAGGCTTCCACAAGCCAAGGAATGTCCGTGGTCACCACCGAACCACCAGAGCTGGGGGAGAGGCCCCCTCCCAACCTCAGATACCAACCCCCCGCACCCTGATCACGAACTCCTGGCCTGAGGGGGCGGCACCGGTGCCGGGGGCTCCAGCCTGACACCACGGCCGAGCCAAGGGTCCCCGGGGACGTCCAGGCTGTAGGCCCTGAAGCTTCGTCCTCCTGGGAAGGGGTCTCGGAACATCGGCCGCCCCTCTCCCACTCCTGATGGGAAACTCGTGATGCTGGCGGACAGCAGATGAGAAGCCAAGGCCCCTGGGTGGGAAGAGGGGGTGTGGCGGGAGAGGCACCGGGGCTCCGAGCAGAGGAAAGGCAGGCGGGGGTTTCGGGGAGGCAGGTCCTGAGCCCCAGACAGGAGTGGCTGGCGGGGGCGGGAGGGAGGCCGCCGTGCCCATGGCAGCACCGTCAGCTGCCCGGCAGCCAGCTCTACACGTATTTAAAGCAAATCCCCCGTCTTCCCCAGGCGGGGAGCGCTGTTTCCGTCCACAGGGCAGCCACACGGGGTTGACTTTCAGCCCAGGAACCCCACTGCTGAGGGCTGTGAACCCCAAAGAAGCCCCGTCCCACCGATCTCTGCCTTGGCCACTCAGCTCGGGGAGGAGGACCATGGCGGGGGGGTTGGGAGGGGGTGGGATTTTCTCTGCCGAGCTTCTCAAAGTGTGTTACTGAAGAACTGACCCAGAACTAGAAGCAGACCACAGCGGAGACTTGGGGGTGAAAACCCTTCCTCGGGATCCAGTCCAAGCGCAGCGCTGCGTGCACTGAGGCTGCTCCCCCCGTGTGTGTGCGAGAGCACGTGCATGTGCACGCGTGTGCATGTGCGTGATGTGCGTGCGCCCGAGCCTGCCCGCGTGTGCGCTGCGCACGGGCCGTTCCTCTGTGTCCTGACAGCTGGGGACCTGCTCTGATGCTGCACGTCTAGAGATTTTAATGACAGGCGTGAATTTAAACAGGTTTTGTTTTTTCTTTCTTTCCTTTCAGGAATGTTTTAAGGGATTGAGAGGAAATTGTGCACGGATTTTGCTGTTTCAAGAGCTGATACGTGAGCAGCTTCAGACGACGTGTGTTGTTTTAGGGCCGAAGTTTACAAAGTAAGAGCGTGACACAAAGGCGGACGCGCCGGGCACTTGAGAGCTGGCTACTTGGATTTCGCTCCTCAGAGAAGGGGCTGCCTTCCCAGGAAACAGAACTGGAAGGAAACGGCGAAAGTCTGATCTTCAGCCCCCCCTGTCCCTGTCCCCCGCCCCGACGGTGACCTGTTCCCAGAGAGCTGGGGCAGCCCGCAGCCGACGGGATGGGGAGGGGGCTTGGAGCAGCTCTGGGCCAAAGACCACCAGCCCTCTGGTATCCCCCCTCGGGACACCCAGGAGGGCCCCTGCATTCGGACAGCTGCGTGCGGATGCCACAAACCCCACGGTCCCTAGGCCGCCCGGGAGTGACACCCATCACAAGACGGTCTTGTCCCCAGTCTGGGCTCTGGGGCTCCGGCTCCTCGGGGACACAAACTATTGAAAGTTCCCTGAGAAGAAAAAGGGAACCCGAATAGCCCCGATCTAGGAACGACGTTGCATTCCTAACAGAAAATTTTCCCACTCACAAAACTCCGGGCCTAGATGGCTTCCCATGCTCTCCCAAACACCCACAGAGAAACACAGCAATTCTACACTAGCTCTGCCTAAAGCGAAAAGCAGGGACACTGCCCAACGCATCCTACAAGCCCAGTGGTACCCAACGCCGAGAGCAGTGACGTTACAAGCAAACCACAGACGCATCCCTCGTGAACACACAGGCGAAAACGCTACGCTAAGTTTTAGCAAATCAAACCCAGCAACATATTCTTTTAAAATGCATCGTGACCACGTGGGCTTCATGTTAAGGATTCAGGGTTGGCTTACGTTTGAAAACCTGTCAGTATAGGTCCCCATATTAAAAGCCAGAAAACACAGAGAATCATCTCGATAGATACAGGAAAAGCGTCTGACGAAATCCAGTAGCCACGCTCGACACATGCTCTATTCCCAGCAAACTAGGAAGAGAAGAACTTCCTCGGCAGATAAAGGGCACGTATAAAACCCCAAAACTACGATCACGCTTAAGGGGGAGAGACCACTTGTCTCCCCACAAGATCAGGAACCAGACAAGGACAATTGCTCTCTCCTCACGACCACATCTTGTCGTGGAGGTCCCAGCTGGGCCATCAGGCAAGAAAGAGAAATAAAACAACAGGAGAGATTGAAAAGGGTCCCAGGCAGCGCACCAGACAAGAACAAGAAATAAAAGGCACAGAGATTGAAAAGGAAAAAACAAAGCTGACTTTATGTGGGACACCAGGCTCATCTCCACAGAAAATCCTAAAGAATACCCCCCCAAAAAAAAGCTTCCAGAACTAATAAGGTTAGCAGAGCCACACGATACGAGGTTGACATCCTAGCAAGAAACAATCCAAAAGTGACACTGAGAAAACGATACCATCTCAGTAGCTTCAAAACCAAGAAAAACTCGGTACCAAGTCTCACAAATTACATGTGGGAGCTGCGCCCTGACAACTAGAAAACACAGATAAGCGATATTTCAAACTATCTGAAGAGGCGCAGAGATCCCTCGTGTTCAGAAAACTCCGCTTGATTACGATGTGTCTGATACCTGAATTCACCTAACGACTCACCGCAGGGCTAATCAAAATTCCAGCAGGATTCTGGGGGTAGAAATTAACAAACCGATTCTAAGATGTGAATGCAAAGGACTAGAATTGCCAACATACTTTTGAAAATGAACGAAATTGAGGGATTAACACAGCCTGATTTCAAGGCTTACGATAAAAGCCACATGAATCGAGGCAGGGTGATGGTGGCAGAACACATTAGAAAGTCTAGAAACAGAGCCACGCAGATGGTCGACTGATTTTCATCAAAGGTGTCAAACTAATTCTATGGAAACAAGGAGCTGGAGGAACTGAATAACCACATGCACAAAAGAGTTCACCTCCGTCCATACCTGTCACTGTATGTAAAATTAAACCCAAAATGGATCACAGATCTAAATATAAAATGGAAAACTATAAAATAGCCACGGAAAACAGAGGAGAAAACTCTCGGTAACCTTGGATCAGCAAATCGTTCTTAGACAGAACACAAAAAGCATGAACCTTGGAGAGGGGGGAAAAAAAAAACCCTGAAAAATTGGACTTCATCAAAATTAAAAACTTCTGTTCTTTTGAGAGACGCTGTTAAGGAAAAGCAAAGAGAAGCCACCGATGGGGAGAAAAGAGTTGCAAAACACAAACCCCGTCACTGAAATCTAATATCTAGACTTATATGTAAAATACATAAGCAACGCTTACAGCTCGCTAATATGACCAATGACCCAGTTACTTGGATGGGCAAAAACGGAACAGACGCTGGGTCCAAAAAGACAGCAAGTGGGCACACAGGGAGATGCCCCACGTCATCGGTCACCAGGGAAATGAGATTAAAGTCACGGAAGGGGCCACACACCTGTTAGAACGGCTAAGGCATACGATTCGGGCAGTATTAAGTGCTGATGGGAACACGGGTGATGGAAACAGACTTAGATGGAAGGAAGGAAAAAAAACAGAGCAAAGCGTGGAAAACAGTTTGCAGTTTCTTAGAAAGGTCAACGTGCATCTAGCCCGTGGTCCAGCATCCCAGGGATTTACCCCAGAGAAATGAAGACATATGACCACTCAGAAACCTGACGGCAGTAATCAGGGTGGCTTTAATCATAACAGCCGAAAACTGGAAACAGCTCAAATGTCCATCAGCCCGCGAACAGATAAACAAACTGGGGTACATTTTATCCTTTCCAATTAAAAGGAAACAAATTACTGAACGCAGGCCACAGCATGGACGAAGCTCAAATGTGTTCTGCTCCGTGACAGAAGCCAGACACAAAGGCTACAGAACTCGGGATGCCTTCCAAAGGACGCCCTGGAGAAGGCAGGACCATGGGGACGGAAAGGTCTGTGATTACCAGGTGCTGGGGGCGCGGGGGCGCGGGGGCGGGCTGCCAAGGGCACAGAGGGACTTTCGGGGGGGTGGGAATGTTCTAGGTCTTGATTGCGGTGGCGACTCTAAGACGGTGAAGGTTTGCCAGGACGCGCTGACCTGTCCACCTAAAGAGGAGAACTTTCAGTGAACGAAAATGAGACGGAATGAGAAAAATCGCCAAACCGACCTAAGAGACGGACGAAAACAGCAGATCGTTTTTAAAAGACAAGTTCACGTATAAGGAGAGCTGCACTAAATCGAAGATCTGCTTCGGGGAGGCTTTTCTAAAACCACCCTGAGTGAGAAACTGGCCCCCCGTCTGCCCAGAGTAGACGCCTGACCCTCCCCAGGCCCGCCCAGCTCGCCCGGCCTCCTCCACCCCTGCTGACTGCAGCCCCCAGCCTCCAGGGCGTAAAACACTCCCCGCCAGCGGGACCCACGCTGCTGTCCCCCTGCTCGACCCCTGCCCCGGTGGTCTCCCCCTCTTCGCTGTCCTCCCAGGGGACGGGTGGTGTGCCGGCCCCCACATCCTGCTGACCCCCTTGGCGTCCGTCTCCCTCTCACGTCGAGGGCCCCCAGGGGCGGCTCACTCGCGCCGAACTCGCGGTTCACATCAGGCCCCCGGCTGGCTCAGGGGACCCTCAGGAAATAGGTGCTCACGAAGCCTGAAGCCCAGAGGACATCCAAACCTCACCCCTGGGACCCCAACCCCATTCGCAGCCCAGCTGCATGAGCCCAGGGTCCCCCGCCGCCCACCCCAAGGCTGAGGGCTCCCTGGAAGACTCCTTCCAGAAGCTCCGGACCCATCCCCCTCCCCCAGAAAGCCCTTAGGCTCACGGCCACGCTCCATCTTCCTTTGGAGAACCCGGGCTCACGTGTTGGCTGGGTCCCTGCTGGGTGCCCACCTGGCACTCTGACCCTGGGAAGCGTGTCCCCGGCCCCGCACACACCCCGGGATGCTCTGCAGTCCTGGGCCCCCCAAGACCTCAGAGCACCCACACAGCTCCCCCGCCCCCCAGAGCGAGGGTGCCCCACCCGAGAGAGGGCCAGCCCGGCATCTCAGGCCCTCCCGCCCCTGCGAAGCCCCCAGCACCGTGACCCCCGCGTGACGTACGAGGGCAAAAGGGATGAGTGGAGGCTGGCCTCCCTGAGGAAGTGACATCTGGGCTCCAGCCTAAAGGACACGCACGAAGGCCGGACCCTGGGGAGTCCGCGTCGGGAGGTGGGGCTGGCGGGGCTGTGACCTCGCCTCAAGGGGCTCTGTGGGTCACGGGGGGCAGGAGGTGTCCCTTCACAGCGTGGGAAGCTTCCGGAGGTTATAAACAAGGCAGCACCGGATCTGACTGCTCCTTAAAGAGGTCTGTCCCAGCCGCCACGTCGCGGGTGCTGGTGAGGCCCGGCTGGGGGAGAGCGGTGGGCGGGCAGCCGGCAGGCTCTGGACAGGGGACGGGGGACAGCAGCGCTCAGACCTGGGATGAAGTAAAGGTCACGCCCAGATGGCAACGGGCCCAGGTCCTCACGGACACTCAGCCGCCCGGGGCCCAGCAACCCCAGGCCAGAGAGCCTGACCTCTATCCCATACCGGCCAAGCCCAGGCGGTCCCCAGGAGGACACGGGGCGCCCTCACTCCAGGGATGCTCAGAGCATGGCCCGGTTCATGGCCACGGAGTGTGGATGCTTCTGGAAAAGGAGAAATCAAGAGAAGCCAGGACCAGAGAACCACAGGCAGGCTCTCGGGGGAGTCAGATGGGCACTCCCGCAGGCTAGGCGAGAGCCCGCAGGGTAGGGGGGCAGGGCACCCCTCGAACTGTGCGCGGAGACCCCAGGGAGGGGCACGCGCCCCTGGCCGGCTGCTCACACGCGGCCTGAGCCAGGGCCTCACACTTCGCGGCGGCCAAGCCTGCGCTGTCTGCTTTTGTAGGTGCTAGAGACATAAAAAGAGCAGCGGCGGCCGCGCTCTGGGGGAGGGAGGAAGAAAGGCGGGCGCGCACGGGCGCTTCAGGGCAGCGAGCCCGCTCTGTACGACCCCGAAACACACGTCACCGCACATCTGTCAAAACCCACGGAGAGAACACCCCAGGCGGGACCCCTAATGTGAGCTGTGGACTTGAGTTAATAGTAGCCAATCAAGTCGGTTCATCGATTGTAACAAACGCCTGCAACACACGGTGTTCACGATGGGGCCACGTCGGGGGGTGGGGGTGGGGGTAAGTGGGAACCTTCTAAGCTTTGTGCTCCATTTTTCCATAAGCCTAAAAGTGCTTCGTAGAATTAATGAGTTTCATAGAATTAATTTTAAGAAAGCAGTTTGTTGGCACAAACTCCGCCCACCTGTGTCGTGCTGTCTCTGGCCGTGCACTCCATACCCACGGATCCGGGGGCGCGTGTGGCCGGGAGGCCGGCGATAGTTACCCTCGGGCTGCTACGGAACCGCTCACCGACCCGGGCCTGTCCCTCCTCAGGCCTGACCGCCTTCCTGTCCTGAGGGCAGTGAGTCCCCCAGCATCCTACTCACAAAGTGGCCCTGTGGTCTCCCGGCCACAACAAACTGTAGAGTGGAGACAGAGGCTCACGCCAGGTGGCTGGCGGACAGGGGGCCAAGGCCCTGGATCCGTGGCATGGAAGGGCCGAGCAGGCCTGGGGAGCTGGCCACGGGCTGCCACTCACGTCCGCTGCCCCCCAGGCGTCCCCAGGCCGCGGCCTACCTGCTGGAGGAGCACACAGACCACCTCTTCTTCCCACTGCAGGCACCTGGGGGCAGGAGAGCCCGCCCTCGGGCCGAGTGGACAGACAGGGGCTCCCGGGAGCAGCCCTGCTCAGCCAACAGGCACAGAGACCCCCAGAAACAGACCTGGCACAGCCAGGGCACCAGGCAGCACTGGGCTCCCACACGGCCCACCGCACGTCAGGCCCCGGCATCACCTGGCGGCGGCCTGGATGGAGGACAGGGCAGCGCCAGCCTGCCCCAAAGCCCCTTGCAGCCCCTTGGGGACCACCACCTCCACCGTGGCGCCGGCAGCTGAGACGCCCCCTTGCCCCAGGTGCGGGGGCTCTGGATACGGTTCGGGACCCAGGAGCTCACGACAGCATCCAAGACAACTGTCCAGTGGGTGAGGAATCAGGACACCAAAGAGGGTGAAACAGGGGAGGGGACCGCAGTGACAAGACGGCGGGCGGGGAGGAGACCCTACATGGCTTCCGGCCAGTTCTGGCTCCCCCCAGATCAGTTCAGGGCTAGGGGAGAGTGCAGGGTCCCTGTGTCTGCGTGGCGTCAGGGCCTGGCTGCAACACATACAGACACACACACGTATGCACACACCCAAGCACACAGTGAATGTACAGACAAACGTGCACACACAGGCACGCACACGCCTGCACACAGCTGGCTTACTGTGATGCAGTAAGACAACCCCACCTCCCCACAGACCTATAAAACCTTCTGCAGAAATGCTTTCCCCAAGGGACTGGTCAACTCTGCGAATGTCTCGGTGGAATCCAGCCATTTGCAGACATGTTCCCGTGACCCCCGCAGGATATCAGGGTACCCCTCTGCACCCACAAGGCTGAGAAAGGCCATATGAACTGCTGCGGAAAGTTTTCATCTAAACAGACTTTTCTTTCTTTGCTCGATATGAGATTTTAAAAATAGAGCGCAAGAATATAGCAGATAACGTGACAAGAAGAAGTTCCCACCCCATTTCCTGCTTTTTCGCCATTTTGCCACACTTGGTTCAGATTTTTTTTTTTTTTTTTTTTTTTTTGAGAAATAAAACCTGTCAGAATCAGTCAAAGCCTTCTCCTACCCTTCTCCCCAGAAGGAACCACATTTGGGGTACAAAGGACTCGCGCAATCAAAGTAAAATGATGCATCTGGTCAAGTCACCATCCATTGCCTCCCTGCTCCCTGCTGCTGCCCGCCTGCCCCTCCTCCACCAGTCAGAGGGCACCCCACGTAGAGCTCCAGCTCCCAAGAGGGAAAGCCCAAGTGCCCAGGGCAAGCCCCGAACCCTTCACACCAGGCTGACCCCCACACACACAAGAGCTAGGCACACGCTCAGGGTCTGGATGGGAGCCGTCCCCTCTGCCGGGAGCACCCCTGCCCCCCAAAACGCATGCATGACTCAGTCCTTCACCTTCACTCAGAGACACCTGCTCAACGAGGCCACCAGTACCCCCACCTCCCACGTCACTCATCCTTTTCTTGCCCTGAGTATTCAGTTGTTGATCCTGGATTTGTGGGGTCTGAGACTTATAAAAGAGGAAAAAGGAATAAGCCCGTTTTTTGTGGTACGGGTGGGGGTTAAAGGAGAACGATAATAACCAAAAAGCCAGCTACTAAAGGGGGAAGTCGAAAACAACGACTGGGGAAATTTTAAAAGGTATAGGAACAAAAGTAACTGTCAGAACAAAAGCGCAAGCCTTCCGAAATACCAGCATACTTTTAAAGAGCAAAGGATACACGTCTCACGGAGAAAACTGCCACAGCAACTATGGCAAAATACGTGTAATTGTAAAAGACTACAGCAGAGTGAAACCAAGAACACCAGTCATGTTAATACAAGCGAATAAGCGTAACTCATCCTTTAAAAGTATTTTAATTTGACTCGCAAATGAAGACAACTATATGCTTCACACAAGAAACACACTTTAAATATAAAGACACAAAGAGGTTAAAAGTAAAATAAGTTCAGGGCTTCCCTGGTGGCGCAGCGGTTGAGAGTCCGCCTCCCGATGCAGGGGACACGGGTTCATGCCCCGGTCTGGGAAGATCCCACGTGCCGCGGAGCGGCCGGGCCCATGAGCCATGGCCGCTGAGCCTGCGCTCCACAATGGGAGAGGTCACAACGGTGAGAGGCCCGCGTACTGCCAAAAAAAAAAAAAAAAAGTAAAATAAGTTTAAAAGACAGACTGTGCTAACACGAACGAATAGAAAGCCGAACAATGCAGATTTCAGAGCAAAGGAAGTTACCAGGATGAAGCTAAGTTACCAGGGTCAATTCATCAAGGGGACACACCGTTCTAAACACTAAAGCGCCCAATAACAAAGCGTCGAAATACACTGGCAAAAACTCCTAGAAATGGAAGAATGAAAAGATGGATCCGCAATCATAGGTGGAGATTTTGATACCCACCCCTTCTCTCAACAATGGAGAGAACAAGGAGACAGAAAATCCGGCACGGATACAGGAGCCCGCACAGCACTGCCGACCACGATGTCCTCATTGACGTTTACAGGACAGTCCTCCCAACAACAACAGATTGCACACTCTTTTCAAGTGTGCATGGGACATCTACAAAGATAAATCTTAGGCTGGGTCATAAGACAAGCCTTCATAAATTTCTTTTTATGTCTTAATAAATTTTGAAAGAATCAAATCACGTTAGGTATTTTCTCTTACCACAAATGAGTTAAAGTAGAAATCAGTAACAGAAAGGTATCTTGAAAATCCCCAAATGTTTGGAAAGTAATACGCTTCTAACTAACCCATGAATCAAAGAAGAAATCAAAAATGAAATTAGAAAATATGCCAAATTGGAATGAAAATAACACAGTACATCAAAATCTGTGAAATGCAACTAAAGTGGTCTTTAGACTACCAAACACCTACATTAGAAGAGAGATCTTTAATCAACGACCTCAGCTTCTACCTTAAAAGCTAGAAAAAGGTGAGCACATTAAAACTAAGCAAACAGAAAAAAAACAATAAAAATCGGAGCAGAAACAAATGAAATAACAAAAAAGAAAAAACATCCAATGAAACCCCAAGATAAAAGTTGGTTATTTCAGATCAACAAAATCACTAAAACTCTAGCCAGACTGATCATAAAAAAAGGAACTAATTACCAATATAGAAATGAGAGAAGAGACATCGTCACAACCCTACAAATGTTAAAAAAATAATAATGAGATATTATGAACTTTGTGCCAATCAATTTAACGTCTTAGGTGAAATGAACAAATTCCTTGAAACACACAGAATACCAAGGTCTACTCAAGAAAATAGATAACCTGAACATAATTATTAGATGCGTTTAAAATCTAGCGAACAACCTTCTCACAAACAGAAGTTCAGGCCTAGATGGCTTTACTGATGAATTCCACCACACACATAGGTTAGAAATAAGACCACTTCTACCAAATTCTTCTCTCCACACGAAGAGAGAACACTTCCCAGAGCACTCTACCATGCCAGCATTACTCCGACACCAAAACCAAAAACATTATAAGAAAACTACAGTCAGTATCCCTCATGAACTTAGATGCAAAAGTTCATAGCAAAATTTTAGCAAATTAAGTTCAACAATATCTACAAAGGGTAATAATACAACGTGACCAACTGGGGTTTATCCAGAAACACAGGCTTGATTTAACGTCTGAAAAATCAATCAATATAATTCACCATATTGAGACTAAAGGAGAAGAAAACATGATTATCTCAAGAGGTGTAGAAAAAGCACCTGACAAATTTCAACATCCATTTATGTTAAAACAAACAACTCTTAGCATTAGTATTAGAAGGAAAATTCCTCAGTCTAATAAAGGACATCTACGGAAACCTAGTAACATCACACTTGATAGTGAGAAACTAAACGTACTTCTGGGAAGGACTGAGAAGAAGGCAAGGATGTTCACTCTTCCCATCTCTATTAAACATTGTACTGGAGGGGCTAGCCAGTGCAATCACGCAAGAAAAAAAAATAGGCGTCCAGATCGAAAAGGAAGAGGTAAAATTGTCTTTATTTGCAGACATGATGATCGATGTAAAAAAAAAAAAAAATCAATGGAATCCACACAAAAAATCTACTAGAAGTAAAAATTGAGTTACAGAGGTATCAATATAAAAGACATATAAATACCAAAATTCATTACAGCTCTAAACACCATTGACAATAGCATAAGAAAATACGAAAAACCTGGTATCTGACAAAAGAGGTACAAGGCCTTTCACTGAAAACCACAAAACATCTCTGACAGAAATTAAAGATCTACATACATGGAGAGATCTACAATGTTCGTGGGTCAGAAGATCTGATATCGGTAAGAGATTGATTCTCCCCCAGTGCATCTTGAGGTTCAATGCAGTCCCAAGCAGAATCTCACCAGGCTTCTTTGTAAAAATGGACAAGCAGCTTCTAAAATTTATATGGAAGTACAAAGGACCTGGAATAACCAACACAGCTTGAAAGAGAAGAGCAAAGGTGGATGATTTTCCTTATCTTAAGGCTTTTACAGAGCTGTAGTAATCGAGGCAATGTGGTATCGGCATAAAGACGGACTAAAAGGTCAATGCATCAGAAACGCATCGCCAAAAAGAGGCCCACGCTTTTATGGTAAATTGAGTTTTTAAAAGGGTGCCAAGGTGACTCCCTGGGTAAGGAATACTCTTTTCAGTGTACGGCACTGGAACAACTGGACACTCACATAAAAAAATTAAGAACTTCAAGTGAAATAACACCATTTGTAGCAACATGGATGGACCTAGAGATTATCATACTAAGTGAAGTAAGTCAGACAGAGAAAATATCATATGATATCGCTTATATATGGAATCTAAAATATGACACAAATGAACTTATCTACGAAACAGAAACAGACTCACAGACATAGAAACCAGACTTGTGGTTGCCATGGGGGAGGCGGGTGGGGGAGGGATGGATTGCAAACTTGGGATTAGCAGATGCAAACTATTATATATAGGATGGATAAACAACAAGGTCCTACTGTATAGCACAGGGAACTCTATTCAATACCCTGGGATAAACCATAATGGAAAAAGAATATGAAAAAGAATGTATATATATGTATAACTGAATTACTCTTCTGTACAGCAGAAATTAACACAACTTTGTAAATCAACTATACTTCAATAAAAATAAATTATAAAAATTAAGAACTTCAACCCATAATTTACATGGTAGACAAAAGGTAACTCACGGACCTAAATGTAAGCACTGAAACTAAAACCACCAGAAGAAAACACAGAAGAAAACCTTAGTAATCATGTATTTGGTAAAGATTTCCTAAATATGACATTAAGAGCATGAAACACATAAAAAATGAAAAAGCAATGAATTTGACTTCATTAAAATTTAGATCTTTTAGTTTTTAAAAGACACTATTAAATAAAGGAAAAGGAAAGCCATAGACTGGGGCGGAAAATATTTGTAAAACATATACCCTTGTATCTAGAATATATAAAGAACTTTCACAACCCAGGAAATGAGACAAACAGATCCATTTTTAAATGAACCAAAGGTCTGAAAGACACTTCACCAAAGAAGTCACACAGAGGCCAATACACCACGAAAAGATCCTCAACATCATTAGTCATTTGAAAATGAAAATTAAACCACAGGGAGACAGCACTCCCCCACCTTATCAGATTGACTAGAATGGAAGAGACCAACCCCATCGAGCGCAGGTGAGGACTGCAGGGACTGAAACTCTCACGCGGCTGGCGGGACTTATAAGTGGTGTGACCACTTCGAAAACAGTTTGCCAGTTCCTTAAGCGATTAAATAAACACCTACCATATATCCAGCCATCCTACCCCTAGGTATTTACCTAAGAAAAAAGAAATACAAGTCCTAACAACAAGGTCCTACCGTATAGCACAGGGCGCTGTATTCAATACCCCCTGATAAACCATAATGGAAAAGAATATGAAAAGGAATGTCTATATATGTATAACTGAGCCACTTTGCTGTACAGCAGAAATTAACACAATGTAAACCAACTATACTTCAATAAAATATATTTTTTAAAAAAGAGGAAATACAAGTCCTACAAAGACTTGAACACAAATGTACACACAACAGCTCAAGACGGGAAACGACCCAAATGCCCGCCACCATGTGAATGGATAACAGACTGTGGTTCGTCCACACAGCAGAACACAAGCCAGCAACGAAAAGAATGGCCCCTGGGTACACGCAACCACCTGGGTGAACCTCAGAAGAACAACGTGCGGCACCGGACAGGAGCACGCACGCGTCTGTGATCCACTGACCAGAGGACCCTGGAAAGGACAGACCAGTCTCTGCTGACGGGCAGGGCGGTGGCTGCCTCCTGAGTGGGGAGGGGCGGCAGGAGGGATCCCAAGGCCCTGAGGACACCTCTGGGGGTGACGGTCTCATGGTGTCCGACTGTGCGCTTTAAGTATGGCCGTCTATCACACGTCGATTATACCGCAGTTGAAAGCTGGCTTTGGCATACGTGAACAGAGTACGTAACCCAGACGCTACCACATCTGTGCAGATCCGGCCATCGTGGCAAACCTGAGCCTGTCTGTCTGTCTGCTGCTCCCCCTTGCGTTTCAGGTGCAGAGGGCCCAGGTGCTGCTAACAGACTCCTAACTGAGGTCACTGGTTCCCAACTAAGGCGCCTTTGGTGGGCACTGATGGCCTTCCCATTTACTTCCCCAGCACCCCCACCCCAACCCTGCCAGGAGGAAGAGGCCACTTGTCCACCACTGTCCCTTTGGCCCTCAAGGTCCTCAGCTCTGGACTGAGAACCTGCACGCCGTCCGTGCCCAGACCACAGCCCCAGGCACCTGAGCTACCCACAGCACCGGGGCTCTAGGCTGAGGTCTGGAGAGGGTCGGGAATGCGTGCGGCCCACCAGGCGGTCTCGGGGGGATCTGGACCACCGCCACCTGGAGTTTCTCTGGTGAGGCCTGGGGCCCTGTGTGTGCGCATCCTGGCTCTGGGGCCTTGGAGAGCCACCGCCAACGGCAGGCCTACCCTGAAGCAGAAAGGGGGAGAAGCCTGGAGCCCGGGGCCTGCTGCCCCACTGCCCCCCGTTCTCAAGGTGGGGTGCAGAGGCCTCCAGCTGCCCGTTCACACAGCGACCAGTGACGAAGCTTATGACATGTTTGGCTCTCCAAACACTGGGGAGAAACCAGGAATTCTTACAAACTCCCCGGGACGAGAGAGCATCTTCCCAACGTCCCAGAGCTACTAAGTGGTCTAACAGATGTCCTCGTTTAAAAGAAAATCACCTTGACCCTGAAATGAAGACAGAGCCCTTAAGCAAAAGGGGGATGCTTGGGGAAAGTTCAGGGGACCCCAACAGCAGGGGCTGAGCCCCGCTGCCCAGCACCCTGGAAACGGTGAGGTCACCAGGGCTCTGCGGTCACGTTCAGTCTTCTGCAGCCGGGTCCAGGGACCTCGCAGAGTCGGCAACGCTGAGAAATGAACACACACGGACCCAGCCCAATCCCCACCGCCGAGGACCGCGGCCCCCGTCTCCGACCCTCCTGGCCGGGCTCAGAGAACGGTCGGTCGGGGAGAAGACACAGGCCCAGCTCGAGAAACTGAAGATGAAATAAAGACGCTGCCCGCCCCCCCTCCCACCCAGGTCTCCCCACTGCACTGTGTTCCGAACGCACAAATTATCCTCAGCCCATCACGCTCGGAAACTGACCAGACCATCGCCCGCCAGGAAAGCGGGCAGGCTGCACCTCTCAGCACACACTTGACATTTTGTTCCCGTCCAGGCTTCCCGTGCTGACAGTTTCTGGATTAAATGTGCAAATGGAACGCGGCCCCGAGGGCGTCCCGCTCCCTGCCGGCCGAAGCTCCAGCCGAGTGTGCCTGTGTGCACGTGTGCGCGCAGACACGTGGATGTGCCTGAGTGTGCACGCCACGTGAGCGCGTCCACACGTGCGTGTCTGGGTGTGCATGTGCATCCCTGTGCACGCCTGCCTCTCTGCCAGTGTCCGGCTGGACCAGGTATGTTTTTACCAACCAGATCCTTCAAGCTGGGAAATTGGCACCACCAGCTCGCAGCAGCCCCAGCTTGGGCGTCTGCTCGGCACGGGGAAATTCTCTCAGCCCAGGGTGGCTGGGTCCACCTGGAAACGCAAACGTGACACCCCTGCCCCGAGCTTTGGGCCGGGGGTGTCTGTCTCGCAGCCGCCAGCCAAGGGGAAGTGAAACTGTCAAGGCCTGAGGCCCAGACTCGCCTTCCGGGGCAGCCAGAGGCCCCGGCGGATCGGCGCCTGCAGACCCACGTGTGTGAGCAGGGGAGCGTGGCCCCCGATTCCCACGACCCTGCGGAGGCCTGAGGGGTTCCCTGGGCCCCCTCTGCGCTCACGGGCGTCATCAAGGCCTCCTGAGCCCAGCTGGGGCTGCCGCCCAGGGGCCCAGAAGGAGCTGACAGGCAGCCCACTGGGCACATGGGACTGGCCCCGGTCCGGGGCATCTCCTGCCCGGTCACAGGAGAGGGCTGCCAGCAGCCGCCGCCCCAGGGGCCTCCACAGCTCCGCCTTCCTCTCACCGACCCGGCGTGCCTGACCCACACGTAGCTGGGAGGCGGAAAATGCGCAGAGCAGCCGCTCCCGCCCCCGACCCCGGCTCTGAGGTCCGTTTAGTGAGTCAGGGGTCGGGGGCAGGGGCGGGGCAAGGTGCACGGGCAGCGGCCCCCCGACCCGCAGGGCTGCACCAGCCCCCTCCCCCCGCCCGGGAAGTCGCACAATGGCACACTTCAATGGGCGCACAGCCGGGGCCTCTGGTTCCCATTCTCCCTGACCTGGGGAAGCAGAGAACACGATTATAGCCCATCTGAATGCAGGCTCCTGGGGCGATCATTCTGGCACCTGCAAGCCCCCAGCCCCCGCCCGGGGGTGACAGCTGGCAGACCCCACAGCGCCGTGCACCCCACGGCCACGAGGGCCCGCCGGGCTCATCCCATTATCCCTGACGACTTCCCCAGGGCGGCCCCCACGTGGAGCGCCGGTGCCAGGCCCCCGCCCGCGCCCGGCGACACGGCTGCCTGTTCAGCCTGATCCCCGTTATGTTATGTCAGCTGTTACCCCGCGCTTAAAACAAGGCACTCCAGCTGGTCAGGGTCAGATGTAAAAACAAGCCCTGACAAAACCCGGCCCTCCAGCTACCCCAAGCCGGAGACCCCACTGAATGTGGCACTTAAAGACGTGCTTCTCTGCAGCCCCCGGGCAGAGCATAAAGGAAACACCTGTCCCGAGGACGGCACACTCTAATCCCGCCAAATCCCCAGCGGAGGGGCCCGCGGGCCGCAGCAGGCGCCCGCACCCCAACGTCCGACTTGGGTCCCGGACCCTCACGTTCTGGCGGGCGAGGCAGGATGGAAAACACGGAGCAGTCCCTCCATCTCCGCCCGGGCCAGACCCACACCGCGGGGGGGCAGAGCGCCGCGTGGGACCCTCCCCCCGGGGGGCGGCCGATGGGCGGCCTGGGTGCAGGTGAAGACCCCCTTCCTGGACAGTTGACGCCTTCCAGACGGGCAAGAGGGACGCCTGGCCCGAAAGGCCCTCCTGCCGACACGGGAGGCCAAGCTCCCCGTCTGACCAGACCCCGACGCCCCCGCTGGTCCCCAGCCCCCTGCACCCCAACCGGGGGCAGCTCCGACTGACTCTGGTTACCAGCCTGGAGCTGAGTCTCCACAACCTCGGAAAAGGGTGAAGAAAACAGGGGGGTACAGTGGGGAGAGCTGCAGGGTGAGACCACCCAGACACCTGGCCGCTTTGGAGAGAAAGCCTTGGAGACCACGCAAACACACGCACACACGCGGACACACAAATACGCACGCACACGCATCGCGGGTGCCAGGAGAGGCCGTGGGCTCCCCTCTCTCCTTCTGCCTGAGGGAGCGGAGGCCGGCCCAGCAGCCTCCACCAGCAGGATGGTCGTTCCTCCCTCCCGGGGCCCCTGGACCCAGCGGGACGGGCTTCCCCAAGGGGGGAGCCTAGGAGACGCTCCCAGAGCCCAGGGCGGACGGGGTGCCGGCCAGGGGCTCTCAGCAGGCTCCCGGCAAAGACACCCCGGAAGGCAGCTAAGACGCCGGCACCCACCTCACAGCACAGAGCTTTACAGCCTGAAAACAGGAAACACTAGAAACAAACAGACCCAGACCCGGTGGTTCACACAGCCGGGGGCGGGGGGAGCCCTGCAGGCCGGGCCCTGGCTGGTCTCGGGCCCCAGGGCCTCCACTTGACCTCGCAGAGTCTCCCCGGGGCCCGAGAGCACCCGCCCCACCGCCCTGCTTTCCTTCAGGAGGAAACTCTGGGGGCCCGGGGGAAGTGATCTGGAGGAGGTGCCCTGCTTCCGGGGGGAACAGGGGCTGCAGGTGGACGTCCCCGTGCCCCCCTCGCCCCTGCCCCCTCCCTCAACCCCAGGTGGGGCCCTGTCCTCCCCTGCACAGCTCAGGGCGTAAAACTGCCCGGCGGCCCCAGGGCGTGACCTGATTCAGGCCACTCGTGCAGGATCGGGTTACGTGTTTTTCGGGAAAGTTTCAAACACTTTGCAGTTTCCTCCACCTCCTGCCCAGGCCCCCCTCCCCTGGTTCTGAATCGACTTGATGGACAGGACAGTCCTGGCCCGGGACGGAGCGTGGGCTTCACAGAGGGCGCCTTTGTTAGCGAGCGCAAGTTGCCCTAGGACCTCTCCACCCACAGGGCCCGTGAGCCCGCGGAAGGTTCCGGTTACAGCCGAGGGTTCCCGTTTTCACAGCTCTCGCAGACCCCGCAAGAAGGAATGTCAGCTGTCCCCTCAGGAGCAGCTGCCCCTGGGCCAGGAACGCAGCCAGCCCTGGGGACGGGGACCCTGGCGGGCACAAACGATGGCCCCGGGGGTGGGGACAGCCCGAGCCACCACCCCGGGCCCCAGAGGGGGCCCCGCGAGCCTCGAGCCCTCGGCCTCTTCCTGCTCAGATGCCCTTGGGGCTGGGGGACCGTCCCCCTTATAAGGTAGGGACAGCGGCACTCGGCCCTGCAAACCCAGGAGGGAGACCCCAAAAGGAGGGTCCAGGCCACTCCAGGCCGAGGAAGCCAAAAGCCCACAACCACACACACAATGAGGAAAAAAGGCCACAGGCGCTGGGAGAAGCAATGACACTCGAGTGTGGATGGGGGCGGTGGCGGAGAAATGCCCTGGACACACGAGAGGAAGTGAGGGGCCCGTCACAGGGAGCAGAGGCGCCGGGCCCCTGGCTTAGGGGGCTTTAGGGGGGGCTCAGGCCAATGTCCACAGAATCCCGGGGGTCGGGGTTCTCGTTCTCAGGGGTCCCCACCAAGTGGCAAAGGGGCTCTAGAGAATTAGCCGAGAGCCCTTGAGGGCAGCAGCTTCAAATTCTGCTAGGCGGCCCTTAAGCTTCTGTTCACGGACTCACATGGGGACATCGGGGTGACCCAGACCCGGGGGAGTGCAGGCGCTGCCTGGGCCTTGCCCACCCCACCTGGCACAGGATGGACAAACACAGCAGTCTGCCTCTCCCCAGACACGCACCGTCCAGGGTGGGGCCCTTCCTCACCTGCCTGAGGAGCAGCCCGGACCCCGACCCCCAGCTCACCCCCTCCCCCGTCCCCGAGGCCAGTGTCCCTCTATCCCGTCTCCCTGGGTTGGCACCGGGCAGGGCCTCAGAGGCACGAGCGAGGGGGCCCCTGTGGCCTGGAGCCGCGGGCCGCTCCACACCCCCAGGCTGCACGGTCAGACCCCGGGACACTTCAGCCAGCTCCGCTGGGCAGAAATATCTGGAATGCAGACTGCGGTGCGGGGCTGTCCCTTAGCTTTCAGTGTTTCTGCCCCAAACCCAAGAGGCTCTGCTGTGCCCACGGAAAGTCGCTGCCCATGAGGCAGCCAAGACCCCCGCCCTAGAGAGGGACAAGTGGGACACCTGAGCCAGGCCAAGGCCCAACCCTGGCCTGGCGGGACATGCGTGTCCACACGCACACACACGTGTGCTCGCAGAAGGGCACCGCCACCGCCTTCCGGCTCCCGGGGGCAGGGTGTCAGTCCCTCCCCATGCTTCGGCGCTGGCCCCCTCTTACACAGGGCCCACGGGGAGGGCCCTGGGGACGCAGACATGAAGCCCGTGTCCTGCCCCCGAGAATCCCTGCTATTTGCACACAGACCCTGGCATGTTAGTGGGTGCACGAGAAACACTTGTTGGCTGAACAAACGCAGGCAAGGACACCCCTACCAGGGTGCAGGGAAAGGGTGGACTTCATTCTGAGGCAGAGCATCAGACGAGGCCCAGGCAGTGGGAACCAGTCCTCACTGGGCAGCTCCTGTGTGCTGGGGACAGAGACCAAGGAGCTCAAGGCCCCGCAGTGGGGGAGATGACATCTTCCCAGAGCACTGGAGGACGAAGCCAGTGATGTCACTGGGCGAGCAGGAAGGCATCCCAGAAGCAAATGTACAGGAGCGGGGCTTTGTGGGATGTGTAGGAGTTCACCAAGCAGAGAGGAGACGGCTGGAGAAGAGCACTCCAAGGAGGAGGCGGCCTTGGAGAAAACAAGACCTTGGGGTTTGTTAATGAAAAATCTGGGCCACCCGCTGGTGCCCTGACATTGGGTAGGAGTGACTTAAGCTCTGTGAGTCTCATCCCCTCCGTGTGAGTGAAAGACAGAGCAGAGGGCGTGCACGCAGCAGGCTCCCCACGGGGGCCGCTGGCCCTGACTTAGCGTGGTCGTCTTTACTGGCACGTGAAGGGTGTAGAGAGCAGAAGCTGGGAACACGCGGGCCTGCAGAGGCCCGAGCTGAGTGTGAGCTGGGGCCGCCGGGGGGCTGGGGGGGGTTTCTGAGGACAGAGCCTAGACTGCGTTCCTGAGAAAAGTGAGGCCCGCAGAGGGGCCCAAGGGGGCCCAGAGAGTCCCATGGAGCCTGGTTTTGCATCTGGGAAACTGAGGCCCAGGGGACAGGAGAGTCTCGCTCCGTGCTGGGGGAGCCGGAGCCCCAGGGTGGGTGATCCAGCGGTGGGAGGGCTGGGTCACCGCCGAGGGGCCTGGGCCGGGGAGGAAGCCGCAGCAATGACCTCATCCCCTAGGCCTCCGGGCCGCGGCTCACGGGGTTTTTAACCGCAGCATCGCAGGACAATTCCCTGGTATGTTCCCCACCAGAAGGCATGGAATACGCGGTGTCTGTGTTGTGCTTTTGAGTGCCTCTCTCTTTGTGTGGGATTTGAAAAAGGAAGGAAAAAAAAACAAAAAAAAAACCCCTCGATTTCAGAGACAAAAACCAGCCCCTCACCTGGGCCCAGCCTGGGTCTCTTATTCCAGAGAGTGGGGAGGGGAGTGTTTCTGCCACAGCAGCAGGACAGGGGGAGACACAGAAGAGCCACCCAGACCCAGAACTCGTCCACAGGCGCGCGTGTGCACAGAAACACGGGCACAGAGCACACACGCACGGACCCACGCACACACGTGCGTGCACACGGCGATATGCATGAGCACACAAGCACACCGCACGCCTACATGCACAGACACACGTGCACACAGGCAGGCACACACACGTACGCGCGCACACACACACACACACCCCCAGGGCTTCCTGTGAATTCAGGAACCATGTTGGGAGCCGGCCCTGCAGCCCTGGCAGTGGCCCTTTTCCCCGGGAAACCACAAACAAGGCTCAGATCTCAAACGGGCCCATTCACGGCCCTGGGACAGACCCTGCAGCAGAGATGAGATTCCACCCAAAATGGCTTTTTCAGGCCCCCCAAATCTCCCTGGTTCAGCAGAACGCTTAATCCCTCGGAGGCCGCCCTGGGGCTCCCTCACACAGAGCTGAGATAACAGCTCTCTGGCCCCATAAAAGCGAGCGCATGAAAAGAAAGGAAGAAATATGGGCTCTCTGGGAAAACACAGCTTTGAATGACTTTTTCTCCACCATTTAAGCATCGTGCTGCTCTCGGAATCCTGTGTGGAGCCCACGCTCGGCCCCTCCTGGGCTCCCGGCTGCGGTCTGGCTCCGCTCGGAGCTCTGGGCCGGGGCCAGCGGTGCCCGCGATCCGCGGACAACAGCGCCACCTGGTGTCCCGCGGCCCCGCCCTGGGCCGCCTGCAAACACCCGCCCCCGCGGCCCCCTCCCCAAACCCGGTCTCCCTCCGCCTGGGGGCTACCCCCGTCCCCACCCCGCAGGCTGCCACCTCCACCGAGAGCTCCGGGGCGCTGCGCCTGCCCGGCCCACCTGAGGCTGCCCGCTGCAGGAGGGTCCCTGCCCGTCCCCACGACCCCCCAGCACCCGCTTACCTCCTCCTTCCCCTCTCAGGGCAGCTCCTCCTCCAGGAAGCCCTCAGCATCCCCGCAGACAACCCCCCCACCCCCCTCCCCCAGTCTCTCTTCACCTCTTACCTCCTTCCCGTCCCCACCCCGGACATAACTCACATCTACCCCGGAGGCTGGGCCCGGGGCGGCCTCATTCCTCCCAGTATCCCAGATGCCCCACACCCGCCATGGCCATGACTCCAGTGGCAGCTGGATACGGCCAGCTTAAACCCACCGCAAAGGATCTGTCTCCACAGGCCAGTGAGTTAGGAAACCCCTGGAAACCTTGCAAGGCCATCAAAAGGTTAGGTCTGAGGCCATGCTGCTCAAGCCCTCCGTTCTGCAGGTGGGGAAACCGAGGCCCAGGACTGCACACAGCTTGAGGTGCCCCCCGGGGCCGCTCTGGGCACGTGGGTCAAAGGAGGGGTATCGAAACCCCGGAAGCACCGCTCTGGGCCTGCGGAGGGGTCGCAGCCCCTGGGGCCCTGCCTTCAGGGGTGGGGAACAGAGCAAGGAGACAGACCCTGTGACTCCCCCCTCCCTCCCGCAGACCCCTGTCACACCCAGACCGCTGGGGCAGGAGCGGGGTGTGCCGCAGGAGGGACGGGGACCGCGCAGAAGGCGGTTAGGGAGGGGGTACTGAAGCAGTGACGGCCAAGTCGAGGCCTGACGGGAGGAGAAGCCGGTCCTGTGACATGCCGAGCGGAGCACGTGCAAGGGCCCCGAGGTGGCCGGGAGTGTCCAAGGGTCAGCAAACAGTGCATCAGAGCGGAGGGGAGCAGCGGGGGGGGGGGGGGGGGGGACAGACATGCGGGCGGTGCCGGGCGAGCAGCACTTGGGGGCCTGAGAGGCCCAGCCGATCCTGAAAGCCACCGGGAGCTTCTAGAACGATCGGAGTTTTGTTCTGGGGAGTCGCCCCCGCAACCAATGGCTGCTGTGTGGAGAGGACTCCCGGGGGGACGCGAGGGTGGCAGCGCGCAAGGTGCTGATGTGAGAGAACGGGGGTGGACGAGGGAGGCGGCACAGGGTCTCTTCCCTCAAAGGGGTGGGACGGGAGATGCGACCACAGCGGGGGGCCCTCTGCTTGGAGCAGGGGAGCTCCGGGATGACCGCTGGCACACGCATCCCGGGCCCCAGAGAGCGAGGGGTTAGGACCGCACCCCCAGCTTGGGCCGAGCCCCCATCTTCAGCAGGGGAACGGTGCCCGCACTGCAGAGAACGGCCACCAGGTGGCACGCGGGCCTCACAAATGCCGGGACTGAGGGTGGAGGTCGGTGCTCAGCAGGGAGTGGGCGGGCAGGGGCGGGGGGCTGCCGGGCAGGGGGCTGCCAGGCAGGGGCCTGCCGGGACTCGGGGGCCGGGACGGCACCACGAAATCTGCGAGGAGACCTGTGTGAACGTGAGAGCACTGACTGGGGAGGGAGGTGCTCCCGGCCAGGCCAAGGGGAGAGTGGAGGCCGGACCAGGGGAGGCCCGAGGCTGCCAGGGTCTGCCCCCACCCCCAGGGCGGTCCTGGGGTGACCCCCCCACCAAGGGTCTGGTTTCAGTGGCGATTCCCGGGCCGAGAGTCTATGCGGGCTTCACCCGGCCCATCCCAGCTACACCCAGAGGCCCTGCATGAGATGCCCAAGGATTTAGCACCTGGACTCAGGACCCTCGGTGCTGATGCAGGGCCCGGGGCGGCAGGGTGCACACAGGGGCGGTCCCTGGGATGCTTTACATCTAAAAACCTAAGAGTAAACCTCCCAGCAGAGGAGGAACTGACCCCAGTCACTCAGGGGGCCTTATGGGCTGAACTGTGTCCCCCGCAAATCCCTATGTGGAAGCCCTAACCCCCAAGTCCTCAGGAGGTGACTGTATTTGGAGCTGGGCCTTCAAAGAGGTGAGGAAGGTAAAATGAGGTCACTAGGGTAACCCTAACCCCACAGGACTGGGGTCCTTATGAGAAGAGGAGGTCAGGACACAGACACACACAGAGGGACGACCCCGTGAGGACACAGGGAGGAGACGGCCGTCTACACGCCGAGGAGAGAGGCCTCAGGAGGACCAGCCCTGCCCACACCTGGGTCTGGGATTCCAGCCTCCAGGACCAGGAGATAATACATCCTGTCGTTTAAGCCGCCTGGGCTGTGGACTTTGTTACGGCCCCAGGAGACCTACACAGGGGGCGAGCAGCCAACCAGGCCCCTGGGCCCAGCACCACCAGCACTTACATTTGGTAGAACGGCAGCCTTGGAATCTGGGCCCAGCCCGGCAAGGTCTTCCTGGCCCCTTCCAGCCACTGCCTCTTGAACCTCAGTTACCTTGGCCGCGAGGAGACCCCGGGAGCAACTCGCAGAGCAGACGTGCTTTGTGCGGTCTGGGCAGGGGCTCAAATCACCCTGTGATAACCCAAAACGCCAGAGACACCCCCCAACTTTCTCCACTCTCTCCCTGCCCCCCACAGCTCCTCCCCTGCAGTCTGGGAGGTGGGAAGGAGGCCGGCCAGAGGGAGGGACAGTCCCCCGCCTGGGAAGCAGACACACGGCCGGCCAGGGCACCCGGGATGCTCACAGCAGAGAGGAGCATCTCTGGCTCACCCAGAGGGAGATGGCCCCTGGCCTGCCCCAGGGCCTGCCCAGAGCAGGGGTTTGGGGACATTTCTCAGCAGGCCGAGTGTCGCCGTCATACTGCCCGAGGGCACTTCTGCGAGGAGCTGCGGCCTCCGGGGCCTTGGCACGGACCTGGCTGGCACCCGGGTTACCTCCATAGGTCCTCAGGACCAGGCGAGCGGGGGAAGGCTCCATGACCCCAAAAGGCCCTCCGTCTTGCTGGGATGGCGGCCGTCCTACTTTTCAAACAAGTCCCTACCTTTATATGAGAAAGTATAACCCAACAGGACAGTAGAAACAAAATGCTGGGACAGTTATCCCGGGAAAGCATGGACATCCGCTGACACCTCCACAGAGGCAGGAAAGACACCCGAAAGTCAACACCATCACTTTAGAATCATGTCCTCTCATTGGACTTGAAGGACTGCCCCCCCCCACCTCTCGGCCCGGGAGGGCACATTCCTTCAGAGGAAGCACAGGGAGCCCCCTTACCCCTGGCCCGGTAAGCGGAGTGACTGACAGATGCCAGTCTCCACACCCGAACAGCACGCTAGACCAAACCAGGCAGCGGCAATTCCAAATTCAGAAAACTCTAAAGGACCAGAGGAGAAACTCCCGCACACAATAACAAAACAGAGGCCGTCACAGGCTGTACAGGCGATAAGAGCAAAGGCTTTTCCGAGACACCAAAATAGCCTCCAGGAAACGTAATGGAAGAGAAGCTCCCATCTGTGACGGCAACTAACAACAACAACCATTATTATATTAAAAATAATAACAACAACGGTCTAAAACCCACATCACGAAACCATAAAAGCCTCCTGGGTAGAACAGACACGGCTTGACCATGGACAGAAAGACCCCACCCCAGAGAGATGTCGGTCTCCCCAGATTCATTCATCAAACACCATCGGATTTTTTCTGGGAGGCAGACAAGCTGATTGTGAAGGTCACTGGGGAGAACAAACAAACAGGAAAGAATTGCCCCTGAAAGAGAAGAGCTGGGCACGGATATTAACCACTTGTTAAAACAGATTTGAGTGCAGACATCAGCAAAGCAGCATGGCTGTGGGAGAGAGGCACGGACAAGCAGCCGTGGACAGAACAGGGAGATCCCAGAGCAGAGCCGCTGGCATCTGGACATCTGGTTCACAACAAAAATGGCTCCTCAAATTGGGGAGCAAAGACACACTTTGGAGTAAGTGGTGCTGGGAGGGGGCAGACGAGAGGGACAGAGCGAGAGTGAATCTGATCTTCATGCCGGGATGTGTCCACTGCCGTCAACAGTTTAAAACCACACGACTAACCCCGATGAGTGCTTGAGGCAGCTGTGGCTGTTTCTCTATAACCTGAGAGGGGGAAACTCCTGTGACCCAAAATCCAGAAACATCAAAGGGAAAGTGGAGCCGACGGCATGCAAATAAAACAGGCACGGCCTCAAGGCCACGTTACGAGGACTTGGGGACCCAAGCTTGCAGCCATCAGTTGGCCAGGGCTGGAGGCAACCTGGCCAGAGGCTGGGGCAGGGGCTGAGACACCTGCAGGGTCTGAGTACCAGCCAGACCCGGGGCCACGGCGCAGGCCGAGCAGACCACAACCCCGGCTCCTTGTGCCCGCGTCCTCCTGTCCTTCCTTCCTGGCCCAGCTCAGAAGCCCCCTCCTCCAGGAAGCTCTCCCAGACCACCAGGCCCCGGGGTCCTCCCATTCTTTGGCCTTCTCAGCCTGACGGCCACATCCTGGCAGGTGAGGGTGCCAGGGTGGGGCGTCCCCACACCTCTAGTCCCCCAGTATCAGGGCGAGCCTGTAGAGCCAGCCAGCAGGGGGGCTCCGGCAGAGGGGTGTTTTGTGGGTGGGAGAGGCCAGGAGCAGCTGGCTTCACCCCCTGGTCCACACGCCTGGGGGATGAGAGCGCAGGGCCCCTCACGCAGCTACGTACCATCCAGAAGAGGGTCCCCGTGGCCAGGGCGACATACTGCTCGATGGTGGACAGCACGCTGAAGATGAGGCAGACGAGAACAATGAGGAAGCTGCGGGACAGGAGGACACGCAGTCAGCGCCCGCGCCAGGATGCCCCCCCCTCCCCGCTCAGACGCGGCCCAGGCCCGGGGAACAGGCCCTGCCCTCCCCGGGTCTGAGGGTTCCAAGGGCCGCCAACCCTGACCGCCGACCGTGAACAGTGCACCAAGTGTGGCACGGCCAAAGGCACGTGACGTCACACGGCCTCGAAGGGGTGAGCTCTGACCCAGGCTACGGTCTCTAAGGTGTCCAGGACGGAAATCCACAGAGCAGAGAGCAGCCTGGTGACCTCCGGGGCCAGAGGGGCCTCCTTCGGGGGAGGGGAACGTCCTGCACCTGCACCTGCACGTAGTGGTGGTGGCCGCAGGGCTCTGTGGCCGTCCGGACAACCAGGGCAGCGCGCTCAACACCAGCTCAGGGGCTGCAGCACAGGCGCCAGGAGCGGGCCGTCTCCTGCAGCCGCTAACGGGGCGTCACCAGAGCCTGGGCTCCCAGGCGGGAGGCTGCTCTGACGCCTGCCTTCCCCTCCCCATCCCGGGGGTGGGGGTGTGGGGAGGCCAGAGGTGGAGACCACGGAGCTGAACAAAGGGAAGGCGGCAGTCCCTGCCCCCGGGGCCAGCTCCCAGGCTCAGCCCCCCTCCCACCCCATCCCTGCACAGACGGGCTGCTCTGATCACACCCGAACCAGTAAGGCTTCCTGAAGGCAGACCCTTGGGCCCTTCCCTCCACATCCCTGGATGAGACCAGGCTGAGCCCCCAGCCTTCCTCCTGCCTGGGAAGAGGACAACTCTAGCGGGGGCTCCAAGCACTCTCTCCAGGTGGGTCCTCGCATGGCCCCGGGGCTGCAGATGTGGAGACAGCTCTCTGGGCCCATGACACGGAGCCCTGGCCCTCTCCCCACCGAGATCCTGCTGTCTGCAGTTGCTTTCACCCCCCCATCCCCACACGCCTGCCCTGTGCCCACTAGGAAGCCCACTGCATCTCCCCCACTGCCCCACTCCTCCCCACTCCAGCCCACCTTCCCTCCCGGCCCCTCAGAGTCCGCTGAGAACAGGCTGCCTGACACAGACCACACCCCACATTTCCTGGAGGAGACAGGACCCGGGCCGCCCAGATGCTCCTCCCTGCCTGGGGAGCCCCCCCCAAGACCCAGCTGCTCTCCCGCAGCTCTCGGGGTTCCCTCTAACAGCTCTTGTCTCCACCTCTCTCCTGGTGCCTCACACAGGCTGGGTCAGCTGGACCCACAGAGCCGGGTCCCAGCCACCCCTCTGCACCCTGCCCCTTCGTCAGCCTTGTCTCTTGTCCTGACCACAGTGCTTGCCTCCACCCTGGGCCCCAGAGTCCACCCTGCCCGGCCACTGACTGAGCCCTCAACATCACCTCCACATGACACTACGGTGACCCTGACCCCAGCTCCTTCCCAGCATGCCCCGCCCCCCGCCTGCCTCGGGGCCTTTGCACCTGCCGGTGCCCCGCCTACAAGCTCCACACCGTCACCCGCAAACGGGACCCAACACTCACCCCCACGTGCCTCCACCTGTGTCCTTCATGCTCACATATCACCGCCGGGCCTGGGGCCTGTTTGTCCCCTTCTGCGCCGTCCACCCCCAAGACAACGAGCCCCCAGAGGAGGGCTGTGGGGTGCCACCCCCGCTGCACCCCACGCCGGGGACGGGGCCTGGCGCACAGCAGGTACTCAGCCTGCACCTGCTCAGGTGCACCTCCATCGAGTCCCAGCTCCCTCCTCCGTCCCTCCCACGCTGGCCCTTCCTCTGCGCCCCGCCCTCCTCTCTGTGGGGTACAGCCTGGCTCACACCAGCCCCCATCAGGACGCTGGACCCAAAGCACAGTCTGAACGCAGCCCCGAGTCCCGCAGCGGCTCCCAGCAGGACCCCGGCAGCCGCAGCCCTCGTTTGGCCTGGGGCCTCCCGGGATTGGAGACACCAGCGCCCCAGGGCCCAAGGCTGCATCAGGCCTCCCCAGTCCGTACACCCGGTGCCACCCCCAGGACCCTGCACGCCCACCATCCACTCTGCCCGACTGCGGACTCGCCCGCCAGCTCGGAAGGGCGTCCAGGCCCGCCCAGTCCCCAGGGAAGCCCTTTAACAGATGCAGCCGTGCCTCCCTGCCGGGACCCGAGGGCATCCCTTGTGTGGTGACTGAGACCCTGGGCCCCCACCTCAGGAAGCTTTCGATCTCAGGGGGACACAAGCGAACCCTGGCTGGCAGAGCGAGTGCTTGGCTGGCCCGACTGTCCCTCAGGCACAGAGCTCACTTGCCCCCGGCCCACACCCTGAAGCCCCATGAGTCCCAGGGCCTCGCTGCCCGGCCCGGCCGAGAGAAACCAGGGCAGGTGAGGTCCCCCAAGGAGGGAGGTGCCCACCCCACCCCACCCCTGCCCCCAGGCCCCCTGGGTGTAGAGGCAGCCGCAGAAAGAAGCCACACTGCCTACAACGCGGTCCAGGCTGCTTCCGGGCCTCAGTTCCCCCATCGACACAGCCGGAGCCACGGCCCGCGGCCACTGCCTCTCAGGCCAGTGGACATCGGGCAGGGACTCAGGGGTCAGTCCTGTGGCTGCCCAAGGCTGGGCCCAGTGTGCCACCTCGTGCCCTCTCCTCCTGAGAAGATGGGCAGAACCCGCCCGCCCATGGCCCGTGGGGGTACTTCAACCACTCCCCGTCGGGCCACAGGAAGCCGTCCGGGGACAGATGCCACAGATGCTATGTACGGGGAAACAGGGGCTCGGGCTCCACGCTTCCCAAGGGTGAATGAACCTCGCGTGGTCAAACCACGGAGGTCACGAGGCCAAGGCCCAGGGGTGGGGGCGGGGAGCACGACACGCGTGGTCTCATCTCTCTCTGCCCACCCCCGCCCCGAGGGACATTTGCGATGACACCCAGGGTCTGCCAGGCAATCCAGGACAATCCCCCAGATCCAGATCCTTCTCTTAGCCACACCTGCGAAGCCCCCTTTTCCACACACGGTCACACTCAGATCCAAAGGTCAGGACACCAACATCAGGGCTGACCCGCAGTCCCCACGTCAATAAAACCGGCCTCAGCTCTGAGTCACGTGCCCTGTGCCCCACACCACTGTCCCCAAGCCTGCGGCGACCCGCAGCCAGGAAGGTGAGGGCCGGGAGGGGAGGGGGCCGGCCCGGGCTAGGCCTGGACCCAGGTCTTTGGGCCCCACTGCCCAGGGCTCCCCAGCCTCCACGGCCAGGATGTGCTCGAAAAGTCCTGAATTCCCTGCCGTCTCCTGTCTCCCAAGGCAGACGGAGCCCAAAGCGGCGCATCGTGGTGGGCGCTGCATGTGCTGCCAGGCGGCGGCTTGGCCGTGCTCTGGGGCCTAGGAGGCCGCCGTCACCCTGCTACAAGGCCTGTCCCTGTATGACTCTTGCTGCCAGGGTGGCAACCGACCGCTCACTGTTGCTGTTAGGATGACCTCGGACAGAAAGCAGAGCGTGCCAGGCCGGGGCACAGAGACCCCAGGCGAGGCCTGGGGAGCGTCCTGAATGGGCTGCAGGTACCACGGCTGCCGGGAGACCTCTTCTACTCGCTGCCCTGTGTCTGGCTGTGCTCAGGGGGCCGGGGGAAGGGTGACTGAGCCTTGCCAAGGAGGAAGGTTCTGGCCAGAGCAGCCCTGCCTGGGGCTGTGGACAGGCCTGCATGGAGGGTGACAGCAGGGCGGGTGCCCTCACCCCGAGCTCCGCTCAGAGGTGCACGGAGACCCCCTGCTCTGTGCGCCCAGAGGCTGAGGCTCTGGGTCAGAGCGCGGGGCTACTGCCCGGGAGCTCCTCCCCGGGGACCCGGCTGGAGACTGCTTTCCCTGGAGATCAGGGGGTTTGGCGTTCACGATCTCTCCACACTTTGCTAGTCTCAGCCTTGCTGCATTCTGAAGGCTAAACAGCTCTTCAACTATTCGCACACGTCGTGCTAGTTTCAGAAAGAATCCCTTAACAAAGGCGATTCTTGTCCCCTCCAACCTGTCCTGCGTGGGGCCCGGAGCCTCAACGATGCCAAGATAGGGTCCCTGCCCTTCGGGGGCCCGCAGCAGCCTGAGGTGCCTGACACCCCCCTCCTGCCTCTGCGGGGCTGGCCACCACCTGTCCATCCCAGCTCACCTCCCAAGGCCCCAAAACCAGGCAGCCACAGACCCCCAGGAGCTGGGAGACAGAGGTCCAGGGAAAGAAGGAAACCACCCTGTTCTTTGGATGGGGCGTGGGGAGCAGGGCTGCGGGGGAGAAGAAGCCCCTTCGGCCCCCAGTGCTGCTAGATCCAACTTCCCAGGAGGGCATGTGAGTGCCCGAGGGAGGTGGCTACAGCCAGGGGGAGGCAGCTCCGGGCCCGAGGACAATGGCCTGCTTGTGCCCTGACGGCTGATCCGCCCCGGGCACTGCGGCCGCCAGCCCCCGCCCCGAGGGACGTCCGGAACGTTATCGGACATCATTTCAGGATCTGTGGCAGCAGGTGCACAGAAGAATGCAGGAGCCGTGCCAGGGCCGCGGGCCGCAGCCCAGCGGAAGGGCACTCCAGGCGCAGGAGGCGGGCTGCAGACTGCACCCCCTTCAACCCCCGCAATGGGCTGGGACCCCCCAGTACCTGGGACTGGCGGGCTCACCCAGGCCGGTGCCCCGCAGAGGCCGGGCGTGGGCCGGACCCTCGGGGAACCTACGTGAGTCTAACCGTGACGGTCTCTCCAGCCCACAGGGAAGCCTCTTTCAACACCAGGATGTTTCCCAATGACGTTGAAAATGTGAACAAGAAGCACACACTTCACGTGCAAAGGGCCTGTGGCCTGTTCAAGGCGCCCTCAGAACCCAGATGTGCAAGACCTCAGCCTTCGGGCTCCCTGGGCTCTGAGCTGAGATTCCGGGACACTGAAATGCGGCGCTGGGACGAATCAGAGAACGGAAGATGTGCCGTTATCTGTGTGCTCAAATTATTCAAGGTATAAAAATTACGTACTTTGAAAAGTTCTGTCGGTCCAGCACGATTCTGCCCCTACGAGGTGCCTTTGAGAGTCATCAAATCCACAGACACAGAAAATAGGATGCTGGGGGCCAGGGGCTGGGGAAGGGGATGGGAAGTGCGTGTTTAATGGGGACAGAGTGTGTCAGTTTGGGAATATGAAGTTCTGGGGATGAACGGAGTGACGGTTGCACAGCAATGTGAGTGCGCTTAGTGCCACTGAGCTGTGCACTTAGAAATGGTTACAGGATAAATTTTGTTACATGTATCTTAACACAATTTTTTTTAAGTTTAAAAAAAAAAAAGGAAACTAAGTAAATGACTTCTATACACAAGCCCTGGATGGCTGTCGGTGTTTGACAAAGGCTATAAATGAGGCTGAGCGAGGTTCAAAAACCCGCCCACTCTACCTGGACCTTCGGGCGATAACAGACAGAGGGCTTGTCCAGTGGCCTAAAGCTCCGGGCCGAACTCGGAACGCGTGATTTAACAGATTAGCTGCTGACGTTCAAACCCAGCCATATCGGAGGGGCTCCTCTTTGTACAAAAGTCACCCTGAAAGATAATAAACACCTCCGAACAAACAGAGGACAGGTAGCCCCGCTCGGGCCCCGGGGCTGGTGAGCCAGCGCCTGGACGTATCCCCCGTGGCACTGGACCCCCCTCTGGTCCCACCAGGGCTGTCCCCGGGGTTGGGGGCAACACTGCCCAACAGGATGCCAAGACCCCGCGCCCCGCTGGTCCAGCCCACGCGCAGCACTACTCTGGGTGGGGCTGGGCCGGGCACGTGGCAGCTCACACCTCAGGCCCAGGTGCTGGGTGCTACACACAAGCTCCCCACCACACCCCGTGTGGAAGGTGTCGTATCACCTCCCACAAGGAGACCGAGGCCACAGCGAGGCGGGTCCCGGTTCCAGGCTGTGGGGCTGCCCCTCCCGCCCACTCTGTCCAGCCCTGAGAGGGCCCTGGATTGTACAGCAAGAAGCAAGGGGACCCCAAGGCTCTGGGACAGCAGGTACACGCCCAGGGCCGGCCAGCCCTGGGGCCCCCTGCCCAGCTCCAACTTCAAGGCAAGGACTGAGCCTCCCCCTTGTGCAGGGGACCCCATTGCCAAGGGCCAGGGTCCCCCAAGAGGGAACGCCACATCCCAGCCTGAGCCACAGGGTGCGGGGGCGCTGTCCTGGGCAGGCGGGGGGTGGTGGGGAATGGCGGGACTGGACCTCTTCCAGCTTCTGGGGGCCCCAGGCATCCTGGGCTCGTGGCCGCATCCCTCAGGCTCTGCTCCATCATCATGGGGCCAACTCCTCCGTGTCTGTTTCTTCTGTGTGTCTCTTATGAGGATGCCTGTCCCTGGATTTGGGCCCCCTTCCCCCGGGTATCCAGGATCATCCCCCCCTCTCAAGACCCTTAACTTATCACCCTTGCCAAGACGCTTTTTCTACGTAAGGTCACGTTCGCAAGTTCCAGGGGGCCTGACATCTTTGGGGGCCGTCATTCAGCCTCTATAACATAGAGAGCGTTTTAATAAACCAATAAACTGCTTAGGGTGATGATATCTATGAGTGAATCTTCAGTGAGTTTTCAAAAATCAGCATCAGGTATCTGGTAAAACACGTGTTAGTGTCACAAGTTTTAAAACAGTCCAAGATAGGTTTAGAGTTTCCTGCTCACCTTGTCACTATGTCTGCAAAGACCCTCTTTCCAAATAAGGTCACAGGCTCCAGGGATTAGGACGCAGCCATGTCCCTCCGAGGTCACCACTCGGCACTGCACCATCCAAACGACATCACGCCACGGAGCGAAAGGAGCCGGAGTGGCAGTCGACCCGGCCCAGGTGAGGCTCAGCGCCCCGGGGACCCCCGCACTTCTCACCCAGGACCACAGCAGCCCCCCCACCCCGTCTCCCCACCTCGTGCCGGGCAGGGTCCAGGCCAGGCCTCCTGACCAGGGCTTCCACGGGTCGCCCCCCACCCAGCCTCCCCCCGACCAACTCTGAACCTTCCACGGGGCTTGTTCAGAGGCACCGAGTCTCGTTCTTTTACGAGGTTCACTCGGGCGATGCGAGACCTGTAGCTAGACGGAGGCCTTCCACAGCCTTGTGGGGTTTCAGCTGACACTTCTTCCGAAAGTGAAATGGGCTAGGGACCCCGGAGACACAGGACCTCACACCTCGTGCTCCGGCTGGGCCCTCACGTTGTGCCTGTGCACACAGCACCTCCGTAAAGGCCAGGCCTCCACTGCCTGGGGGCCACCACCACCGGGGGCCACCAGGACTGCACCGGAATCTTCAGCCCACACCCCACTGGTCTCCCTGCCCCAGTCTTTCAATGTCCACTGGGCGGCTGGGGCAATCCTGGGAAAATGCAAATCCCACCAGCCCCCTCCCAAGCGAAAGACTCTCCAATGAAGTCTGAACTCCAAACCCACTTTCCTGGGCTTCCCCGCAGGGGGCCGGCCTTCTGATGCCACCGCTGGGCCCTGTGGGCCCTGCCCCACTCTCATCAGACCACTGACCACCTGCTGCCCACTCTTGCCCCAATAGAGCAAAGGCTCCCCAGGCAGAGGCCCATCTGCCGATGTTCCCCCTTGAAGGCCCCGTATGGGGCTTGGTACATGAGTGTTTGTTGAATGACTCATTGACTTAATGAATGTTTTAGGTTGAACTCAGGAGCTCAGTGGAAAGAATTCTCAGTGCCACCTCCTCCATGTAGGCCTCCAGGGTCTATCAAACAGTGAGATCCTTTCATGCCCTTCTTTTCCTCCTTGCCCTGCCCTGCCACATCCCACCCCCACGGTCCCAGCCAAGCCCCTACAGGGCTTCCAATGGGCCAGGACACCAGGCAGCTCTCCACGTACGCCCCCCTCCACCAGACTGCATGCCAATAGTGCCAGGCAGAAAGGAGCCTCCCGGGGGCGAGGGTGGGCTCTGACGTGAGCTGGGAGCAGGCACAGCCACCCCCACTGCCAGGAGTGCACCATGACGCACTGGGCGAGGGCTCTGAGGGCCGTGGTCCGGCTGCCCGAAGTCGGTCCCAGAGGCAGCAGGGATAGGCTGCCCCAGGAGAAGACCAAATCCAGGCTAGTTGGGGGAGACCATGGGGGGACACTGCACCCGTCCGGACCACCCACGCCGCCGGCCCCTCCCAAGCCCGCAAGGCACTGCTCTCGCAGCCACTCTGCTCAGCGTCTGCGGGGAGGCCACCGGCCGGGCAGCGACCGCCAGGGTTCAGCCCGCACCCTCTCCTTGGGGCCTCTCCCCGAAACTCAGGACGACGCAGGTGAGGGGACAGCTTGGGCACAGGGACGGGGTCCTGCTCCCCCGGGAAGGCGTGTGACGTTTCCGCCGAGAGCAGCGCACCATAAGGACAGGGGGTCTACCACCCTCGCTCACCCGACGGCCGCGCTCAGGGACCCCGACCTCCCCGCGCAGACACAAACGCGTTCCATCCTGGAGGCCCCGGGGAGCCCCCCGGCCGAAGGCGCTTCAGGCCCATCTCGGCCGGTCCCCAGAAGCCCCGCTGCACCCCACCCCGAGGTGGCAGCGGCGCCCCCCGCACTGGCCATGCATTCCGCTTCGACAGCCCTGCAGGGCGGGCAGTGGGGCGGCCCGGGTCCAGCCGAGCTCGGGGGTCCCACAGGCCACCGCCCTGCCCAGCAGCCCGGCTGCTGTCAGAGGACGCGGGTTGTGGCCGCTCTCGCGTCTCATCCCGGCGCCCGGCGTCCGCTCACGTTCTATGTCCACCTCAGCACAGGGCCCTCGCGTTTCCGGGGGGGCGACCCCTTCTGCTGAGGGCCACGCCAGCGGGGGGCAGCTGGGGGCGCAGGCGAGCACAGGCCCTGGCTGAGGGCTCAACCACATCGCCCTACGCGGTCAGTTCAAAGCCTTTTCAGGGCACTAGAGGGGCGGCTGCGGGGGTCTGGGGGAGGGGGTGCCGTGTGTACACACATGTGCGATGCCACAGGGGCCTGTTACACCATCAGAAACACGACAGCCACATCCGAGCATCAGGCTGTGGGCGACTGAACTGGGAACGTCCAGCCCCCCGGGCGCTTTCTCGGCGTCCACCAGACAGCAGGGGCAGCCACCCACAGATCTGGGACCCCATCCTCCTTCCCCTGAGGAGCCCCGGTGGGTCCAGGCCTCGGAGGGGCCTGCCTCGGAGGGCCTCCCGTCCACTTGGTCCTCGCGAGAAGCCCCAGAGGCGGGCCTGTCCCTCATCGGAGGAGAAAGAGAGCACGTGACTGCCCAGAGCCAGGGGTGCACACAGCGGTGGGGAAAGGGACTCCAGGGCCGCCCGACTGCAGTGCAGGCTCCTCCCACCAGGCTGTCCCTCCCCCCTTCAGGAAGACACGGTCCACCCGAGTGGCAGGGCCTGTCCTCCCACCGACCATCCCTGAGGGGCTGCCCCAGCCCAGCGGTGGGAGGACAGGCCCCAGGCGGGCTTGGCTAGGAGGGCTGGGGGATGCCCCGGCCCTCGGGGTCCCAGCACTGGACGGCAGGCCCACCTGAGGCAGGGCCGCCTGGCAGAGGACGAGCCCATCCAGGGCCCAGGGCTGGGGGGTGGCTCTGGCCCGCACAGTGTCGCCTACGCTAAGCCTGGCTGCCCGGCCCGGCCCGGCCGCGATAAGAACCCCCTCGGAGGGTATATTTAGAAGGTGCCAGAGAACGAACTGAAGTGACCCCACGGACAGGGGCCTCATCTGTCCCAGGACACTGTCGCCTTCCCTGTGAAAGAGGCCCGTTCCGGGTGGGGGCAGGAGTCCAGCAGGCCCTCCCAGGGGGCAGCGCGGGCAGCTGGACGTACCTGTGCCCACTGGCTCTACCCAGACACGGCCTGCGTCTCGGGGAGATCCTCGGCCTGGGCGCGGCCGGGCCCTGCAGGCCTCTCCTGGGACGGGACAGGATGGGATGGGATGGGACAGGATGGGATGGGACAGGATGGGATGGGGCAGCCTCCCCTCTGGGGTGAGACAGGGCAACAGGTAGTGGAGGACTTGGGCACCAGCGGAGGTGGGAGGGGTCTGGTGGGTTTCCTGCCCAGGGTCCAGATCCCTGCCCTCCTTCAAACAGGGCAACTCTGGAGACTCGAGGCCACAGCAGGGCTCCCGGGACACCTCAACCCAGGTCCTAGGAGGAGCAAGGTGGCCAGCAGCCGGGCAACGCCACCCCATCAGCGCCCGAGGGGATGGGCGTCTCGGGCTCATCCCTGCTGGAAAAGTCCCTCCTCCTGTCTAGCCTAAGTCTTTCTTGCTGCAGTTTGGCTTGATCTGCAGCTGAAGGAAACCTCCCAACTCCACGGTGGAGGCTTTGGCCTGACTCAAGGGGTCCCTGGAAACTGAGCAGCTGTGTGACCTGAGCCTTGGTTTCCCCACTGGGAAGTGGGGACGCATTGAGGGTGCCAAGAGCCTGCCTCTGCCCCACTAGGGAGACAGAAGCAGCCCCAGAGTCTGGACCTCAGGGACTCAGCAGCATGCCACCCAGCTCTACGACTGGGCTAAGAACCACCAGTGAGAGCCTGCAGGAGAGGGACGCCTCCGCAGCTGCTACTGAGGGGCCTGGGTGCCGGCCACCTCTCATCAGGGAGCCGAGGCAGGTGTGGGGTGGACCCTGACGCACACACTCCACAGGCCCAGGGACATCAGAGGCCTGAAGTGGGCAGGTGGGGGCTTCCAGCTGGGCACCCCTTTCTCTCCCAACCCCTCCTCTCTCTCCCACTCCCGTTGGAAGGGGCAAGCAGGGAGGGCTTCTCAGAGGCGGGGGCCTGACCCAAGCAGAGGGAACAGCATGTGCAAAGCCCAGAGGAGAGGAGAGAACACGGCCACGTGGACCCTGCAGAGAATTCAGGGAGGAGGCGGCACAGACAGGCAGGGAAGCAGCAGCCGCTGACTCAGAGCGATGCAGGAGGTCCCCTACGTCCGCGGTCTCTTCCAACGCAGATACCAGTGTCTGTGGAGTCCAGAACTCGGCAGGGAAACCTCAGTCCCGGGAGAGGTCTCCATGCCTGGGGAGAGGGTTCCCAGATCCTCAGGGCTCCCTGACTCCGAGGGGAGGGTGGGGGGACACGTGCCCCTCACTGCCGATTCCTACCTGCCCCACCTTAGAGGGACCTCACCTCCCACCTGGGCCTTGACGTCTGGGAACCTTTCTGGGCCGGGGTCTCCCACCTGACACTCGGACACCAGAGGCGGCCAAGAAGGGTATGCTTTAGACGTGGTGAAGACCTATAGGCAGCAGCCTGAGCGACCCTGGTCTCCTTCCCTGATGCAGGGCCTTTTCCATCAGGGGAAGGCCCCAGGAGCAGACACTGGGGCTTCCCCAAAGAGAAGAAGGAATTCTGCTTCAAGACTCCAGCACAGACCCTGCCTGAGTGTCCAGCCGTCGACCTGCCCTTGGATTTGGAGTTTGCCAGCTCCCAACATCAATTCCTTAAAATAAGGAACCTCGGGCTTCCCTGGTGGCACAGTGGTTGAGAATCTGCCTGCTAATGCCGGGGACACGGGTTCGAGCCCTGGTCTGCGAGGATCCCACATGCCGCGGAGCAACTGGGCCCGTGAGCCCCAACTACTGAGCCTGCGCGTCTGGAGCCTGTGCTCCGCCACAAGAGAGGCCGCGATAGTGAGAGGCCCGCGCACCGTGATGACGAGTGGCCCCCACTTGCCACAACTAGAGAAAGCCCTCGCACAGAAACGAAGACCCAACACAGCAAAAAATCAATTAAAGATAAAAATAAAAAAAATAAGGAATCTGTGTGTGTGTGTGTGTGTGTGTGTGTGGTTACATACACATGATTCTGTTTCTTGGAGAACCCCCATTAATAGGATGAGTTACGTATTAAGATGCCCATTTCCCAGGTGGGGAAATGGAGGCTCAGAAATGCCAAGAACCCCTCTCAAATCCAGCTCGTTCTGGTCCTGCCTGATTGTAAACACCTAGGATTTCCCCAGAAAAGAAGAAAGGCCAGTGCAGGGGTGGGCAGCCTGGGAGGGCTGTCCCTCCCAGGGACATGTGCCCTGTGCCCACCCGGCCTGGGCTCTGTCCCGCACTGAAAGCACTCAGCACGGGGTTTGGGTGAGAAGCCCAGCCACCCCTGCTCTTCCGCAGAGGAAGAAACTGAGGCCACAGAGGGTGGGCCGGCCCAGACCACACGACAACGTCACCTCATGGGGAACAGCTCAGGGCTCCTCGTGGTAAAGCCTGTGGCAGCCTCAGCTGGTCCACCACACAGCCTCTGGGGGGGCCCGTGTGCCGGGGACAGGCCCACTCACTGTCCAGAGTGGCTTCGCCCTCAAGTCAGCCCCGGCAGCCCCTCAGGGCACCCCCCCCGTAAGGTCTGCCCTCAGGGCCAAGACCACCACCCAGACCCACAGAGGCAGGTTCGCTGGCCAAAACGAGACATTCCTCCTCCTTCCCTAGCCCCGGACCCAACAGTTTGGAGGTGGGTGAGAAGGTGAGAAGCCAGAAAGCCCACGTGGGCAGCCCCAGCCCAAGGCAGAACCCACCCGACCCCCACCCTGCATCCAGCCCGACCTGCGAAGGCTGCCCACCCAGGAGACAGGGGCCCCCCGGCTGACTTCAGCTCACCCACACCCAAACCCAGCCCCCAGGGCAGCTGCAGGTGTGGCCCCGTGGGGGGCTCGGGGCCCCCGACCCCCCTCCCAGCCCCCGGGCCCCTAAGCTCAGAAGGTCAGTGCCTGGGGGAGGTGGAGAGACAGCAGGTCCACACGCCGGGCGCCGCTGGCTCCGTGCAGGTCCCGAGCGCTGGCACAAGGCCCAGGCCAGAGGTACCGCCCGCCCCAGAGCCGACCTGTGCTGTGAGGCCAAGAAGCAGCTGCCCTGTCTCCCTGCAGCCCATGGGCCAAGGTTCCCTGGACGTAGATGCCAGCTTCTCGGGACCCCCGGGCAGCCCAGACCGGTAAGGGGTCCGGCTTCAAGCTCTCTCTGGGGGCGATCCGGGCCATGCCTCCTTCCCCAAGGAACACCCTCCTCCCCCAAGGCCCCCGAACTGGGATGCAGGGGCCCCAGGGGCCTGTCCACCCGCAGAGCAAGAAAGCCTCGTTCTCCTCTCCCCGTCACCCCGGCCAGGAGAGCCCTCTGCTGACAAAACCAGAACTCTGAGACGGGGACAGCCGTGGGCAGAGGGGCCTGCCAGCGCACACAGCCCTGGGCAGGCCTCCCGAATGGGGCCCTTCACCCCGGCCTTTGTGGTCAGCTTTGCTGTCGATGGGAAGGTCTTGGGATCGGGGCCGGGGCCTCTGCCAGCCTCTGTACAGTCCTGAGGCGTCCCAACGAAGAGGGGCTGGACGGGAGAGGGCAGCCCCGGGCGGACCCCAGCGTGGCCAGGCCTCAGGCCTAAGGTGGCGGCAGCCCCACTCCGGGCCACAAGAGAGACACCCGGCAGGTGGGGCTACACACCAGCTCTTGCTACGGAGCATCCCCAGGAGGCGGGGGATCTGGGGGAGCTGGGATGTGGTGGGGTGCGGGTGAGGCAAGGACGTCAGGGGCGGCGGGAGGTAAACACGGTCCCTCTGACGGCCCATCGTGGGGACACCACTTCTCCGACGCTGACCCCCAAATCCAGCCCCAAGCCCTCTCTGCTGTGCTGCTGACACCCCCCGAGGGGCCAAGCAGGCTGCACCCACACACAGCCACTGCCACCTGCCTGTCCAGCACCTCCACACCAGGCCCAGGCATGGCCAGTCCCCAGGGACCCTAGGGTCCCCTGACCAGCAGCCACTGCTGCGAGCCAACCTGCCGCCCCCATACAGAAGCCCCGGCCCGGCCCACTGCCGCGACACCGCCCCGGGAGCCGCAAGCTTGCTGTTCAGACAGCTCCGACCTGTGGAAAGGCCACCCCCACTCACCCCTGCCCTCGGCTCGGCCGTCAGGAGCTGTACCGGTGACCCGTGGTGGCAGCAGCGGGGGCAGGGCTTGGACAGGCCAAGGCAGGGTTGGGGCAGCGGAGGATGATAAGCCCTGAGCCGGGGCCTGGAGCCTCCCACCCAGGCTCAGGACGGCATCCCCAGACGCAGCCTCCAGGAACCCGGGGACCAAGCACGTTGGCCCTCGGCATGGGCGGAGGCTGGCAGGGCACGCGGCCCCGTGGCCGACTCCCAGGCTGCCGCCAACGCTTTGAGCTGCCCCCAGACGTGCCCGCTGGGTCCCAGGAGCAGGGGCCCGACGCCGGCCCTGCTGGGGGCGTGTGGACATGGTAAGGGGGCTGGGCCACCGTTGTAGGTGTGACCGAGGGTGCCCGGCACGTGGCAGGTGCCTGACACTGGGCCACCCATCACCGTCCTGGGACACGACGCAGATCTTGCCCACACGAGCTGTGGCTTCTGAAGGGCCTGCCGCTCCGGAAAACAGCCTGTTTCCTCTTTCTCCAGCAGGCCTGAGACCAACACCCCCACTTCCTCCGTGCTTCCTCCTTACCCCACGTCCGCGCCCCACTCTGATCTGTGAACACACGCTCCGGGCTCTGACACATGCCTGAGGAAAGGGCCCTGGTGGACGTGGCCCGGGCCCCCAAGCGGTCGAGGTGCCCCCTGCCCCGCCCTTCTGCATCCAGGTTCCCGGGCTGGACTTCCACCCAGGCCGCCCGGAACCAGGCCCAGCCTGCACCAAAGCCAGGAGCCGCTCTAGGGCGTGGAGGGGGGAAGCAGCTAGCTGTGCGGCAGGGCCTGCGGGGTCCCTGGCACTCCTCCATCACTGCCTCCCGTGGATTACTCAACGCCGGATGCAATGAGCGGGTTTATTTTGGCCTCAGCATCCTCGATCCCGGATGGCAGCCTGGCCTCTGCTGCAGAGGGAGGTCGGAGCCTCCACCCAGCATGGCCGGCCGAGGTGGGGGGCGGGGGTTCAAAGATGCGCTTTGTCACCCACCACGGGGGAAGGGTTCCCAGGCCGAGGAGCGACCGGGACTCGGCTAAACCAGGTCCCCACCGATCCGGAGGCCAGCCAAGAAGGTCCTGGGCCTGGGAAGGCCACGCAGGCCTGGAGGAGGTTTAGAAACGAGCACACGTTGCTGCCACGCGGCACCCCAGCAAGCCCTCCTGTGGGGCCCCAGGTGCTCGGGATAAAAGCACACTTCTCACCCGGCCTGCCTGCGAGGCCCGGGGGTCCACCCCTCGCCCACCCCCAGATGGGGCGAAAGCACCGGCTCTGTGCCCGGCACCTTGGTGGGCTCCAGGGACGAGGCAGACACGGGGAAAAAGAGATAAGAAACCAGAAACCAAAGAACAAAATAACAGACAGTGACAGCTGCCCCTGGGAAACAGAGAGGGGCTGTCACAGTGAGTGACGGAGGGAGGCCGCTCCAGGCGGTGACACGGAGGTGAGGGCTAAGGACGGATATTCCAGGCCGAGGCGAGTGCAAAGGCCCTGAGGCAGGGTGGGCAGGCTTGAGGCCAGGGTGGCAGGAGCAGGGTGAAGGGCCGGGAACGGCACCAGCTAGGAGGTCAGAGGAAGGCCATGCCCAGGAGCACCTTGTGGGCACAGGAGAGGCATCTAGGCCTGCCAGGCCTCCCAGCACCAGCGGACACAGGCTCTGGGCTGGGATCTGAGCGCCTGGCCTGGGCCCCAGACACCCCGAGTGGGAGGAAGGGCAGGGACATCAGAGGCGCTCTCCTTTCACACACCCTAACCGGGGGGGCCGGAGCCTCCGAACACCAGGACACCGGAGTTAGGCTGCGTCCCGATGGAAAGGAGACATCAGCAGTGGGTCCGTCCCAGCCCTCGCTCATCACATCCCGGAGCATGACCCCACACGGCTGCCCCACGCCAGCCCTGTGGGCACCCTGCCCACACCTGCCAGCCCCCGCAACCCAGGCAGCGGCCAGTGAGCCCCTGCCCCGAGAGCCCCTCTTTTCTTTCTCGGTCTGGCCCCAACCCACAGAGGCCCTGACCAAGGAGGGAACAAAGCAAAGGAAAGGGAGAACCAGCCCAGGACATGCTGCGCAGACACGGGGACCGGAAATGCCAACACCAGGCCGACACCTCTGCACGGCCGTCTGGGAGCCGCCCGAGGACCCAGCCCACAGCTGCCGCTTCCTGCCGCCGCCCAGAATAGCTGGTACATCCTCCGAGCAGTCCACCCAGACCCCCAACCCCAGCCCACCCTGCCTGTGACTGAGACCCCTCCCCAGGACACTGAGCGCCCCCCCATGCAGCACAGACCAGCCTTCCGGAAGCCGGTCGTTCATGACAGCAAAGAGGCCCTGCAGGTCCTGGGCGGGGGACAGTGTTCGCCAGGCAAGGGGGTCCCGGGAGCAGAGATGCAGAACTTGGAGACGGAGGGGGGAAGCGATGATTGACACCGAGGGAAAAGGCTCTGGGATGCCACCAGCCTTCCCTAAAGCTTGAAGCCACCTCCTCATGAAACAGTACCATACGATATTAAGAACTGAAATTCTCTGTCTCATGAAATAGCAGATAAAAACCTTTAGATAGACGCTTTGCCTCCCAATCTGCATTGCCCACTGCACTTGTCATACAAACACAGCCCTTCCCCAGTGTGGGGCAGGGGTTACAGTGATTTGGAAACTTCTACTTCACCATGAGCAACCCCTCCTCCAGGAAGCCTTCCTGGATTGCTCGGCCAAGCCCCCCTACACACACCACACACGCTTTCCCGGTGTTGAGCACCTCCCTCTACAGACCTCGTCCCGGCTGGAGCTTTGCCTTTTTGGTGCGTATGAGTCTGCAGCTGAAAGTCCACTAGGGCAGGTCTGGCACGATGCCTGGGTATATGGGCACACTGGTGTGGAGGAAGCATGAATTAAACAGCGTTAGTGCCGTGCAGCCCTGTGTGAGCCCAAAAGACACCTTTCTTCTTAAAAAGCTTAACTTGACAGCCCCTCCCCGCCATCCCTCAGGCCAGGGAGCTTCTGTCATACAAGCCAGTGGTCACTGCAGTCACTGAAGGTCTCCTGGGGGTCCCAGGGGTGGCAGGGGCAGAGGTAGAGCTCAGAAGGGCTGTGTCGCAAGGTCGCCGGCTCCCCCCACAGAAGAGCTGTGTCACCCACCTCTTCCATGCTCCGCAAAGCCCACCACCAACCTCCCGAGGCTTGTCCTCGGGCCCTGGGGGAGCCCCCCCCACCCCTGTGGGCGTCACCAGCCCCACCTGACACCCGGGACGCTTGTGTCAGGTCCCTCAACCATCCTGATGCTTCTGGCAAGGATGCGGCATTAGGGTGGCTCCCAGCGGTGCAGCCAGGCGTCCAGGCCCCCACAAAGGCCGGTTCTGAGACTCTTCAGGACCGCCGGACACTTCACTCTGGCCCCCTGAACCCCCTCCCCTTGGCGCCAGGACACCCGCCCTCAGCCTCCCGCTGGGTTGTCCCCTGCGGCGCCCCCCTCCTCTTCCCCTCACCATCTCACTCACTCCTGGGAGAGCCCAGGCCCCTGCTCTCATTTCGCCCATACACCGATGGCCCCCAGACCTGTGGCCCCAGCCCGGGCTCTCCCCTGAGCTCCCACTGGCTTCACGACGCCTCGCCGGGCAAACCCCTGCAACATGACGCGTCCCACACCAGGCTGCTCATCCCCGCCGACCCCAGCACCCTCCCACCTCAGAAGCTATGTTCCCTGGATGCTGAGGCAAACGCCTTAGGGTCCTGCCCCCTCTTTCGTGCCTGCACACCCCCCATCCACTCCACCCTCAAACCCTCTCACCCACAGGCCCCCTCACTTCTCACCCTCCCTCCAGTGCCCCTGGGGCAAGCCTGCCCAACCCACGGCCCCTCCCAGCAGCGGCCTCCGGCCTCCCTGCCCCCAGTCCCATCCCACTCTGAGGTCAGAGGGCGCTGGTGAGCAGTCTGGACCTCTAAGGAAGGGGCCCGGGGCAGCCAGCAGGAAAGAGAGGGCCTTAGATCACACACACACAAGTAGATCCCACGTGGACGCAAAAAGCGGAGCCCCAAACTTCTAGAAGGAAACACGATCGATTCCTCTTTCACCTCGGGGTAGGGAAAGGTTCTCAATCATGACTCACAGTCCAGAGGCAACAGAATATAAGACTGATAAATTTGATTACATCAACATAGAAATTGTTTTCGTAACAAAAAGTACCATAAATACAGTCAAAAGACAAATGACCAGCTCAGAGAAAACGTTCACAACAGAAACCCCAGACAAAGAACTAACATTCCTTGAATATAAGGGACTTAAAATTTGAGGGATCAAGGGACAAAAACTCAATAGAATAATGTGGAAAAGACACGAATGGACAAGTGAAAAATACATGTATGCATGCACGTATACGTGACTTTCAGACATGTGAAAGGTGCCCAAATGCACAGTTACAGAAATCCTGTCAGGCTGGCAAAAGATGAAATAGTGTGGTGACACAGTTGGACATGTTGCAAGGGAAGCAGCTCACTCATACATTGCCGGGGGTGCACGTGGCAAAAGCCTTCTGGAAGGAAATCTGGTCCTGCCTAACAAAATCACATACTTATCCTTCAACCCAGCACTTCCATTTCTAGGAATCTACCCTAAAGACACACCTCCGACAATACGAAAACGCAAATATACAAGGCTATTCACTGCAACATTGTTTGTAATTGCAAAATATTGGAAATCATCTAAATGCTCATAAGTAAATAAACGACGGGGCATCCACACAGCGAAGTACCAGGCAGCCGTGAAACAAAGTGGAACGTCTCGATGAGCTGATATGGAGTGAATTCCAGGATGTACAGGTAGGTGAAGAAAGCAATCACGAAAGAGCACCTATAGCCTTTTCAACAAATGGTCCTGGGAAAACTGGATCTCCACATGCAAAAGAATGAAGTTGCACCCTTAACTTTATACCATATACAAAAATCAACTCACAATGGATTAAAGACCTATACATAAGACCTGAAACTGTAAGTAAAACTCCTAGAAGCTACGGGGGGAAGCTTCATGGCATTGGATTTGGCAATGATGTTTTTAGCTAGGACAGCAAAAGTACAGGAACAAAAGAAAAGCCAGATCATTTGGACTTCATGAAAATTAAAATTTATACGCAGCAAAGGACACAATCGACAAAGTGAAAACACAACCCATAGAATGGGAGAGAGTATTTTCAGATCCTATGTCCAGAATATGTAAAGAACTACAGCTCAACGACATCATCAAAAGCCCAATTAAACAGGCAAAACCCAACTACAGGCAGACCTTCTTTCACTGTACTTTGCTTTATGCTTTGCAGATATTATGGGATTTTTAACAGACTGAAGGATTGTGGAAAGCCTGTGTCAAGTGAGTCTATAAGCGCCATTTTTTTCAACAGCATTTGCTCACTTTGTGTCACATTTTGGTAATTCTTGCAATATTTCAAACCCTCCCCCAGCAAAAAGATTACGACTTGCTAAAGGTTCCCATGATGGTTAGCATTTTTTAGCAATAAAGTGTTTTTTATTTAAGGTATGCACATTTCTATACATAATGCTATCGCACACTTAACAGACTACAGTATAGTGTAATCATAATTTTTATATGCACTGGGAAACGAAAAAATTCACGTTACTCACTTTACTGGGATATTTGCTTTATTGTCGTGGTCTAGAACTGAGCCTGCAGCATCTCTGAGGTCTGCCTGCATATATATTCTGCCTCACTTCAGCTTCAAGGATAACAGATAGCCTCAAAGTGAAGGAATGGAAAAAGATACTCCACTCAAATGGAAACCAAAAGAGAGCAAGGGTAGCTATTCTTATACCAGACAAAACAGACTTTAAGCCAAAGACTGTAACGAGAAACAAAGGAGATCATTATATAATGCTAAAGGGCCAATTCATTAAGAAGATATAATATTTATAAATATTTATGTACCCAACATAGGAGCACCTAAATATATTAAGCAAATACTAACAGATCTGAAGGAAGAAACAGACAGCAACACAATAGCGGTAAGGAATCCCATACCTTACTTTTAATAATGACTAGATCATCCAGACAGAAAGCCAATGAGGAAACACTGGAATTAAATCACACGTTACACCAGATGAACCTGACAGACATATACATAACATTCCCTCCCACAGCAGCAGAATACACACTCTTCTTAAGGGCACATGGGACATTCTTCAGGATAGATCACATGATAGGTCACAAAACTAGTCTTAACAAATTTAAGAAGACTGAAATCATATCAAGCATCTTTTCCAACAATAATGGTATGAAACCAGCTATCAGTTACAAGAATAAAAATGGAAAATTCACAAATATGTGGATATTAAACAACACGTTACTTAACCATCATTGGGTCAAAAAAGAAATCAAAAGAGAAATTTAGGGCTTCCCTGGTGGCGCAGTGGTTGAGAGTCCGCCTGCCGATGCAGGGGACACGGGTTCGTGCCCCGGTCTGGGAGGATCCCACATGCCGTGGAGCAGCTGGGCCTGTGAGGCATGGCCACTGAGCCTGCGCGTCCGGAGCCTGTGCTCCGCAACGGGAGAAGCCACAACAGTGAGAGGCCCGCGTACCGCAAAAAAAAGAGAAATTTAAAACATCTTGAAACAAAAGAAAATGGTAACACAACATACCAAACGCAGTTCTAAGGGGAAAGAGGATAGTGATAAACATCTACATTAAGAAAAAAGAAAAATCTCAGATAAACAACCTAACTGTAACCTCAAAGAACTACAAAAAAAAAGAACAAATGAAGGCTAAAGTTAGCAGAAGGAAGGAAATAACAAAGATCACAGTGGAAATAAATGAAATAGACACACTTTTAGCTAGACTCACCAAGAAAAAGGAAGGACTCAAATAGGGACTTCCCTGGTGACACAGTGGTTATGAATCCAACTGCCAATGCTGGGGACATGGGTTCAATCCCCAGTCCAGGAAGATCCCACCTGCTTCAGAGCAACTGAGCCCATGCACCACAACTACTTACCCTGCACTCTAGAGCCCACAAGCCACAACTACTGAAGCCTGTGTGCCTAGAGCCCGTGCTCCACAACAAGAGAAGCCACTGCAATGAGAAGCCCACGCACCACAACAAAGACCCAATGCAACCAAAAATTAATTAATTAATTTTTTAAAAAGAGGGCTGTACTAACTTTCCTTTAAAAAAAAAAAGGAGAAAGGACTCAAATAAATAAAATAATAAATGAAAGATAAGACATTACAACGAATAACACAGAAATATAAAGGATCATAAGAGCCTACTATGAACAACTATATGCCAACAAATTGGACTGCCTAGAAGAAATGGATAAATACCTAGAAACATACACCCTGCCTAGACTGAGTCATGAAGAAATAGAAAATCCAAACAGACCAATTACTAGTAAGGAGATTGAATCAGTAATCAAAAACCTCCCAGTGCAGAAAAGTCCAGGACCAGATGGCTTCACTGGTGAATTCTACCAAACACTCAAAGAAGAATTAGCACCAATCCTTCTCAAACTCTTCCAAAAAACAGATGAAGAGAGCACACTTAACAACTCATTTTAGAAGTCATCATTACCCTGATACCAAAGCTAGACAAGGACACTACAAGAAAAGAAAATTACAGGCCAAAATCTCTGATGAGCACAGATGCAAAAATCCTCAACAAAATACTAACAAACAAAAGTGAACAATACAGTAAAGGTGTCATACACCATGATCAAGTGGGATTTATTCCAGGGATGCAAGGATGGTTCAATATCTACAAATCAATCAATGTGATATACCACATTAACAACATGAAGTATAAGTATTATGATCATCTGGTAGATGCAGAGAAAGAGCATGAAAAAATTCATATCCTTTCATGATAAAAACTCTCAACAAACTGGGTATAGAGGAAACATACCCCAACATAATAAAGACCATACGTGACATGCACACAGCTAACATCATACTCAGTGATGCAAAGCTGAAAGCATCTCCTCTAAGATCAGGAACAAGACAAGGATGCCCACTCTCACCAATTCCATTCAACATAGTACTGGAAGTCCTAGCCAGAGCAATTAGGCAACGAAAAGGGAAAAAAAAGGCATCCAAATTGGAAAGAAGTAAAATTGTCCCTATTTGCAGATGACATTATATTATATACAGAAAACCCTAAAGACCCCACCAAAAACTGTTGAATAAACAAATTCAGTAAAGTTGCAGGATATAAAATTAATTTAAAAAAATCATTTGTGTTACTGTATACCAACAACAAGCTATCAGAAATTAAGAAAACAACCCCATTTACAAAAGAATAAAATACTTAAGAGTAAATTTAACCAAGGAGATAAAAGATCTGTACACTGAAAACTATTAAGACGTTGACGAAAAAAATTAAAGAAGACACAAATAAATGGAAAGATATTTTATGCTTATGGATCGGAAGAATTAATATTGTTAAAATTTCCATACCACCAAAGCAATCTACAGATTTAATGCAGTCCCTACCAAAATTCCAATGGCATTTTCCCCAGAAACAGAACAATCCTAAAATTCTTATGGAACCACAAAAGACCCCAAAGAGCTAAAGCAATCTTGATAAAGAACAACAAAGCTGGAGGCATCTCACTCCCTCATTTCAAACGATATTACAAAGCTACATTAATCAAAACAGTATGGTATGGGCATTAAAAGACACATAGACCAATGGAACAGAATAGAGAGCCCAGATATAAACCCATGCATATACGATCAATTAATTCACTACAAAGGAGCCAAGAACATATAATTGGAAAAGAACAGTCTCTTCAATAAATGGTGTTGGAAAGCTGGACAGCCACATGCAAAATAATGAAACTTGACCACTATCTGACACCATACACAAAAATCAACTCAAAATGGATTGGTGACTTGAACATTAAGACCTGAAACTGTAAAATTCCTCAAAGAAAACATATGAGGCAAACTCCTTGACACTGGTCTTGGCAACAATTTTTTTGACTTGATAACAAAAGCAAAGGCAACAAAAACAAACAAGTGGGACCACATCAAGCAAAAACCTTCTTTACGGCAAAGGAAACTGTCAACAAAATGAAAAGGCAATCTAGGAAATGAGAGAAAATATTTGCAAATCACATATCCAATAAGGGGTTAATATCTAAAATATACAAGGAACTCATACAACTCAACAGCAAAAAATAACCTAATTTAAAAATTGGCAAAGGACCTGAATAGACATTTTTCCAAAGAAGGCATACTCATGGCCAAGAAGTATAAGAAAAGATGCTAAACATCACTAACTATCAGGGAAATGCAAATCAAAACCACAGTGAGATGTCACCTCACTCCTGTCAGAACGGCCATCAACAAAAAGACAAGAGATAACAAGTGTTGGTGAGGATCTGGAGGAAAGGGAGCCCTTGTTCACTGTTGATGGGAGTGTAAATTGGTGCAGCCACTATGGAAAACTCTATGGAGGGTCCTCAAGAAATTAAGAATGGAACTACTGTATGATCCAGCAATCCTACTTCTAGGTATATATCCAAAGGAAATGAACTCACTATCTCAAAGAGATATTTGTATGTTCACAGCAGGATTCTTCACAATTGCCAAGGTATAGAAACAATCTAAGTGTCCCTCAAAAGACGAATAAAGAAAGAAAATGTGACATCGTATATTTACACACACACACACTGGAATATCATTCAGCCTTAAAAAGTAAAGAAATTCTACCACTTGCAACAATCGGTGAACTTGAAGAGCATTCCGGTGAGTGAAATGAGACAGAGAAAGACAAACACTGTATGATCTCACTTATATGTGGAATCTGGAAGGGAGGGGGGGAGGGGGGGAGGGGGAGGGGGGAGGGAGGGAGGGGGAGGGAGGGAGGGAGGGAGGAGGGAGGGAGGGAGGGAGGGAGGAGGGAGGGAGGGAGGGAAGGGAAGGAGGGGAGGGAAGGGGAAGGGAGGGAGGGGGGAGGGAGGGGGGAGGGAGGGGGGAGGGAGGGAGGGGAGGGAAGGATGGGAGGGAAGGAGGGGAAGGAGGGAAGGGAGGGAGGAAGGGAAGGGAGGGAGGGAAGGAAGGGTGGAAGGGAGAGAGGGAAGGATGGGAGGGAGGGAGGGAGAGGAAATCATAGAAACAAGAGGGTAGAAAAGTTGTTGCCGGGGGCTGAGGGTAGGGCAATAGGGAGAGGTTGGTAAAAGGGTACAAACTTTCAGTCATCAAATGAATAAGGTTGGAGGAGCTAAAGTATAACAGTGATTATAGTTGAGAGCACTGTATTGTATAATTGAAATTTGCTAACAGAGTAGAACATAAATGTTCTCACCAAAAAAAAAAAAAGTAAACATGTGAGGTGATGGATGCGTTAATTAAATCCATGGAGGGAATCCTCTCACAACGTATAAATATATCAAATCATCACACTGTACACTTTAAACATATTATAATTTTATTTTGTCAATTATACCTCAGTAAAGCTGGAAAAAACGTGGGCAAAGGAATAAACCTTTCTCTAAAGGAGACATACAATGGCCAACAAGCACATGAAAAGATGTTCAACATCACTAACCTTTAGGAAAATGCAATCAAAACCACAATGAGGGCTTCCCTGGTGGTGCAGTGGTTGAGAGTCCGCCTGCCAATGCAGGGGACACGGGTTCGTGCCCCGGTCTGGGAGGATCCCACACGCCGCAGAGCGGCTGGGCCCGTGAGCCATGGCCGCTGAGCCTGCGCGTCCGGAGCCTGTGCTCCGCAACGGGAGAGGCCACAACAGGGAGAGGCCCTCGTATGGCAAAAAAAAAAAAAAAAAAAAACCAAACACAATGAGATACCACTTCACACCCATTACAATGGCTACCATCCAAAAAACAGCAGAAAATAACAAGCGTTAATGAGGATGTGGAGAAATTGGAACCGTGTGCTCTGTCGGTGGGAGCGTCAAATGGAGCAGTAACTGTGGAACAGTACGGCGAGCCCTCAAAAACATCAGAAATAAAATCACCACACGACCCAGCCATTCTGCTTCCGGTTCTATATCCAAAGGAACTGAAAGCAGGGACTCGAAGAGATATTTATACATTCATGTTCGTAGCATCATTATTCCACAAAGGTGATGGCAACCCAAGCGTCCACTGACGGACGAAGGGATAAACGAGTGTGGTCCGTCCATAGGATGGAATATTCTCCATCCTTAAAAAGGAAGGAAGTTCTGATACACGCTGCAGCACGCATGAACCTCGAGGACAGTACACTGAGTGAAGCAGGCCAGACGCAACAGGACGAATCCTACAGGATTCCACTCACAGGAGGTTCGTAGAGACAGAAAGTAGGATGGTGGGGGCCAGGGGCTGGGGGAGGGGGAGGGGAGTATTTAATGGGGACAGAGTGTCAGTTGGGGAAGAAGAAGTTCTGAAGATGGATGGTGGTGACGGTTGTACGACAGTGTGAACATGCTTAACGCCGCTGAGCTGTACGCTTAAAAACGGTTAAGATGGTCAATTTTACGTTACATGTGTTTTACCATTATCGTTGTAAATTATATAAATTTCCACTAATTTACCAAAATTAAAAAGTTTACAAAAAGGAGTGTTTATAGTACACTTTCCTTCCTGTAAAAAAGGAAAGTGAAAAAAAGAAAACAAAAAAAAAAGGAAAGTGATAAAGAAAATACACATGTAATTGCAAGAGAACCCACAAGAAGGATGAGCCCGGGACTGAAGAGACGGATTATCTACAGGGGTGGGTGGGAAAGGAGAGACAGGAGGGGGAGGGGAGCGGGCCCGCAGGGGTGCTACGGGGCAGCGGCGTCCTACTGCTCTGACGCTTCCAGCCACCGCAGTGTTTCACATCCCCTCCCCGTGTCCCCCAGATACACAGGCAGTAAAACTCATCGGGATGTGGGGGCACTCAGAATGGAATGTCACCCTAATAAATGAATTTCACTGTACTGCGTGGACAACAGGACCACGTGGCCAGGGAAGAAAGGAAGTGTCCTGAGTAACCGTGGGCTACAGCAACGGGACAGAATCCCGTGCATCAAAGACAAGAAAATACTGCGCACACGCTGCGCTCCACGGGCGAGTCTGTTTCTCCCGGGCGTGTGACGCCAAGCCTCCATCGGTACACACGGTACGTACCTGCGGCCACTCCACGTACACACTAGGGCCGAACAGACAAGTAAACAGCGAGGGCAGGCTGCCCACCGTCCAGAAAGACATTGCAATAAAGATGGTGAGAGGCTAGACGGGGCCCCGCGGGGCTGCACCAGAACCGGAGACATCAGGGTGAACCCGTATTTGTAGTAAAGTCCATACACACAGGTAGCCAGGTAGAGAGATGACGACGGACGCGTGCGTCCATACGGGCTGGTGCTCACACACGTGTTCCCTCCATCCGGCAGCTGAGGTGCCCACACGGCTGGCAGGAGAACAGCCAGCACCGAGGGTTTGGTTTCTAAATACCATTCGCCAATAAAAGGACCCAGGGCTTGCTGGGGGAAGAGACTGATTTCAGAGCCGGGGAACGAACATGCAAGCCAAGGCTGGAGCATCTCGGGAAGCCGGGAAGGGATGCGGCGCTCGAAGCAAGTGGAGGAAGGCTGGAAGGGCACAGACGCTGACCTGAATGACCCCCGAGACCAAAGTCAGGACACCTGGAGCCATAAATTCAATAACGAAAGGACTGGGTCACAAGCCATAATAAAATCAGTACCCACAGGGCCACACTGAGGTAAATACATCATTGAATAGATCAATGGAGGAAAAGGGACAGCTCCTCCTAAGGAAATTCCAGCTACTAAACGGAGACAGAATGCAGGAAGAGAAAAATCCCCACCGAACCACCAGCACCCATGGACGCTAAAGCCAGCGGGCAACATTTAGGAGGAAAAGGTACGTGCGCTGTGTCAAAGTGTCTCCCTTGAGATGCTTATTAATGACAAAGCGGGAAACGGTTCACTTGCAGCAGAGAATCCCTGAAAGACATGCCTCCTCTGCCCAAGGGATCAAGGTCAAAATCACCAGAAATAAGACGCCCTGCACCCTGATACGAGGCACTTCCCAGGACCCAGCATGGTTCCCGGGTGTTCTTGCCAAAAAGGCATAATCTTGATCTAATCATGAGACACAGCAGGAGAACCCAACTCAAGGGGCATTCCACACAACAGCTGACCAGCACTCGTCCTAAAGGTCCAGGTCGTGAAAGTCAGGGAGACGTCGAGGGGCTGCCAGGGCAGGAGGAGACAAAGGGGACAAGTGGATGCAGGGTGGGGGTCCCGGGACGGAGGAAGGACATAGGTGGCAAAACCAGTGGGATTCAAATAAGGTGTGTGGTTTAGGGGTTAAAACGCACCGACGTCAACCTCCTGGTTTTGATAAATGCATCTGGCTATAAAGGTTACTGTGAAGGGGAAGCTGGGTGAGAGGTCCAGAGCTTTCTGTACTGTTTTGGGACTTCAATTTCAAAAAAAAAAAAAAAGTACACAAATTAAGAGAGGACAGATCTCATTGCCCCTCCCTCAAGCCCCCATCACTCTCAGAGGTCCACCCTTGTGATTGGGCCACCTTCCGCCCTCACCCTCACCCCCCATCACCCCCATGCTCTACTCCACCCGCCCATCACCCTCACACGGGCCAAGCACATCCCTATCACAGGGTCTCTGCACGTGCCACGTGCTCCGGCCAGATGCTCTTCGTGGGCACAGCCCACATCCTTCACATTTCTGCTCAAACACCACCACCCCCACTACAGGGCACCCCATCACTGTCTCTGCCCCCTTCCCTGTTTCATGCCTTTCTGGCTCTTACCGCCATCTGACACTCTAGAGGTTTGTTCACTCTCAAATGTAATCTCCTAGAGGACAGAGCTCCCATCCCTTTAATTTATGGTCTCCCAGGAACCCAGAAGACAACCTCCCGCATCCCAGGTGCACAGCGGGCAGCTGAGCGAGCGTATGGCTGAAATACAAAGAGGCCGACGCACATGAAAGCATCCCCCTCACTACAAACGAGATGCTATTTTTGCCTCATCAAAATGGCAAAGTGTTTTTATGATTATACCCAGCTTTGGAGAGGGTGTAACATAACAAGTCATGTCCAGCATTTCAGTGGGAGGTTAAATGAGGAAAACCTTCCTGGAAGGCAGTCTGGCTGAAGGTGTCAGAGACATAAAAATGTGGGAACCCTCTGATCCTATCGGTCTCCTCCTGCACATGGTGACCCAAGGAAATAATCTGGGATCTGGGAAAAAATGAATGTACAAGGATTTGCATCACAACATTATTTATAAATAAGAAGCAAATAGGAAATGAGACAGATGTCAGCAGCAGAGAGACAGTTAAACGCATGGTGTTCAGTAACACAGTGGAAACACCAGGCTGACGTGACAGACCCTGGTGTGGGAGAAGAACGAACACGCGTCACACGTCAAATGAGAAAAAGGTACGAATTAAAGCTTTAGCATCATCTCAATTTTGCCGAATATTAACACAAACATACACTTGCAAACACACGTGGAGTAGCGGGCGCTCCCACCGAGCTGCGCTGACTGAGGTGTGCTCTACCGGACTCGCTCAATCCTCCAAAGCCATACAAGGCAGGGACTCTGGTCATCCGCACTTCTCAGGTGAAGGAACGGAGGTACAAACAGGTGAAGCTAACAGCCGCAGTGCCCACGGGCTGCCGTCCAGCCGTGCACCCAGGGCTCACCACAGAGTGTGTTCACACACACACACACACACACACACACACCCCTGACAAAAGGCTAGAAAGGAATCAGCAGTGGCACGTCTGGGTTGTGGTGCATTGAGTAATTTTAACTTGCTTCTTTAAAAAGTTCCAAATGGTCTACGCTCCACATTTCGGAGTTTTATAATCAGAAAAACTAATCTTGTAAAAACATGTTCTGATGTTTGGCGAGGAGATAATCAGAAGCCTTTCCAGCCGCGAGTGAAGCGATCATGTGCTTCTGATTAGGATCCATGATGCAATACTGCCTATCGGTACATTTCAGAAGAGCCAGCCGCCCACTCGCGCGGTCGGGACAGAAACCCAGCATGGCTGTGGTCATCGTGGGGTACATTCTTCTTTATCTTCTTTCATCTCCAACTCAGGAACCGTTGCAAGAGTAGCACAAGGTCCTCCCGGGCACCCTTGGGTCCGAGTCCCCAGCCAGTCAGTCGGCCGCTTCCTGTGTTGCTGTCCTCATTCCCCGGCCGTCTCCGCTGCCCCCTAGGGTTTCCTGGGCCATCTGAGAGTAGGTTGGAGACATCGTGCCTGTTTTCCACTAAATACTTCCGTGTGTATTTCTCGGGAGCGAGGACTTTCTCCTCCATAACCACAGCACGGTTGTCAAACCCGGGAAACGTGACACCGTCACCTAATCCGGGGCTGTCCCAACTCCCACTTGCCCACCCTGTCCCCGCGGGATTCCCTCCTGAATCACAGATGCCAATGAGAGACCACATTTCTTTGTGCTCCTTTCGTCAGAACAGTTCTTTAGTCTTTCTTTGCATTTTTTTAACCTTGACATTTTTGAAGAGTACGGGCCAACTGCTTTGGAGCGTGTCCTTCAACTTGGGTTTATCTGGTGTTCCTTCATGATTAGATTCAGGTTGTGTCTTTGGCGAGGATACAGCTAACGGAGGACATCCGTTGCGGGCGTCTCATGTGGGTCTGTCCCCTTCCTGGGGATGTTAGCTTTGCCCACTGGGGAAGATGGAGACCATAGGCTCTGTCCCTGGGAAGTTACATCTTCCCCAGTAACGAATCAGCACCGCAGAGGGTGCTGAGAGACGCTGTCACTCGCCTGCACCTGCGGTGACCACGCCTCACGCCACTCTCCCACCTGCCTGGTCAGCGTCCACCGTCGGGACACCTTCCCGTCCCGCCTTATTTACTCACATCCACACACAGGTGGGTCAGAATGGACGCTCTTACTTCACGAGTCAGATCCATTTTCCCCATTTTGTATGTGTGGTCATTTTTCTAACGTGCTCTTGGCTTTAGCTCGATGTTGTGCTGTTTCTGGCTTCCTACCGCCACTGGCGCACAGGGCTGGCCCGCACTTGCACGACGGCACTGCGCTTACAGGCGGAAGCGGGCAGCTGCCCCATCGAGCAGCTCACGAGGGTGGGCACTCTCTGCGGCCACGCACAGGCTCCCTCGACGGACCTGTGGGGGCGGGGGCCATCTGGCCAGAGGCCCTCCAGGAGGAAACTCATTGAAAAGTCACTTTTCAAAAAGCATTTTCTCTCTCATTATTCCTGATCCCACATCTGGAGAACTTCAAACATACAGAATGAAAACACTGTGCAGTGAACACCCCCCGAGGCAGCACCTAGACACCCCGGTGTCCTGATCACACACTTTCCCTCCATTCACCTCAACCTTCTGATGCGTTCAGAGCGAGTGGCACCCGCTTCCATGAATTTTCAAACTTACCCTGTACTTACTGAGATGTTCTACTTCTCACTAGCACAACTTTAATATCTTTTCCCAAACAGGCAACCATATCACAAAGTTTTTCAAATTTGTTAGAATTTTACAAGTCACTGTCAAATTTAAAACGTTTTCTAAATAGGTTACAAAAGAGCCTTCTCGTGTCTCACTTAAAATTATATACTTGCTGTTCTTCCTTGACTGGAATTATGAAAGGTGTGCCAGTTTTTATTCTTCAAGAACCAAGAATCAGTTCCTGAATAGGACAGTCAATCCAATTTTTTTGCTTCTTAATATGTTGTTTTCTCTTCTTATCTCTTATTTCCTCATTTCTTCTTTTCTTATTGGGAACTTTTTAACTTACATGCTTAGTTTACTTATTTATTCTTTTTCTAGAATGAAAGTACCTGTAGCTATGAATTTACCTCACAGTACAGACATGTACACACTGCTTTAATTTTAATATCTCAGGTAGTGATAGTGTTGCTGTTTTCATTTCTAAGGAGATTTTTTTAAACCTATTATTAATTAAACTTGTAGTTAGCCTTAAATTTATGTTGAAATCAAGGGAATCCAGTATAGTTTGTTGATTTTAGATTTACCGAGACTTTTGCAGTCTAGCGTACAATCACCTGTTGTGACTGTTCAGGAATATTGTAAAAAGATGTATCTTTCGCTTGTAGGGTGCAGAGTTTGGTATATCTATCAATTTAACTGTATTAACAATTCAAATGATTTTTCATTTGACAGATTGGATGATTTTCTCCAGTCTGTCAAAGACTGGATGAACTGATTCAGTTTCTGGTTATTTCTCTTTGCATCGTAAAGCAGCTTTTATTTTATTGCCCTTCATGAACGTTACTGATTCAGCGCTGACTGTATCTTTTAGCAATTTAAAATTACCCTCTTTGGGAATTCCCTGGCGGTCCAGTGGTTAGGACTCCACGCTTTCACTGCTGAGGGTGCGGGTTTAGTCCCTGATCGGGGAACTAAGATTCCAAAAGCGGTGTGGTGCCGTCAAAACATAAAACAAATTAAATTAGAAAAATAAAATTACCCTCTCTGCCCTAATTCTTTACCCAAGATTAAGGATGCAACCTCTGCTCTCTCTAGGTGTACGTGCTGGAAAATTTTCAGCCATTCTTTTATTTTGATGGTGCTATATCTGATTTTATGATTTTTATAGGCAACATATATTTGAGTTTTTTTGTTTGTTAATCAGTTCTAAGGCAGAGGCTCTCAGTAAGGGGGCTCTCACCACTGTTTACATGCATGGAAAAGTCTGGCCTTCTGGGATGGGAGGGAGAAGCCAGCCTAAGGTAGGGTGGGGTACAGAACTGAGGGGTGGACTGGTTTCAGGTTTGTTGACTGGAAGGCAATGGGAAGCATGTGCGATGATGCTGAGAAGGAGCTGACAGAAAGCAGGGGCTGAGCCAGGAAGGAACCCCAAGGAGCACCCAGTCCTGCTGGGCGCAGAGGGAAGGAAGGATGCAGAACTGTGGGTGAGGGATTTCTGAAGTTTGGTGGCAAGAAAGAGAAGGGACATGGAAGGCAGGGCAATCGCAGTGAGAGGGGGAGGCCAGCAGGCTGGGGCTCAGCAGTGGGATGGCTGCTGCCCCATCTCAATGTGGGTCCCACCCCTCTCCCAGGCTCTTGGGGAGAAGGGGGAGGGGGAGGGGAGGAGAGAAATGCAAAGGAAGAAGGAGGTAGGGGAGGCAGAGAGGGAGGGAAGAGGAGGAGGGGGGAGAGGAGGGAAGGGGAGGGGAGGGGGAGGAGAGAGAGGGAGGGGGAGGAGAGAGAGGGAGGGGGAGAGGAGGGAAGGGGGAGAGGAGAGAAGGGGGAGAGGAGGGAAGGGGAGGGGAGGGGGCGGGGAGAGAGAAGGGAAGGGAGAGAGGGATGGGGAGAGGAGGGAAGGGAAGGGGAGGGGGAGGGGAGAGAGGAGGGGGAGAGGAGGGAAGGGGAGGGGAGGGGGAGGGGAGAGAGGGAGGGGGGAGAGGAGGGAAAGGGAGGGGAGGGGGAGGGGGAGAGAGCGAGGGAAGGGGGAGGGGAGGGGGAGGGGAGAGGGGGGGAGAGGAGGAAAGGGGGAGGGAGATGGAGGAGGGCCTCCCACCACCCTTCAGGAGAACAGCTCCTCCCGAGGGTCCAGCTCCGGAGCACATCTGTCCCTGATACTGCCCTGGGGGCTCCCATCAGTGTGGCTCTTTCTCATCACAGGTAGAAACTGGGGGCTGAGACTCCACTGCCATTTCAAACAGGGGCACAGGAGCAGGGTTTCACCTGACAGAAGCGGGGAGCACTCCAGGTGGAGGGAGGAACTTGGCCCCAGGAGGGCCTGGGCACCCAGTGTGATGGGGCTGAAGTGGGTGAGGAGCGGGGAACAGAAGGGACTTCATCCAGGGCCAGAGTGTGGAGGGTCGGGGGGACAGGCAGGACGGAGAGCTGGCGAGACCAGAAACCACGACCCGCTGCGGACGGCCCCCAGGTGAAGGCAGTGTTCCGAGGCCCCCGCCAGGGCACTGCTGCAGGCAAGGGGCCCGCGGGCAGCGCCAACCAGTGGTCACGTGACCCGGCCATCCCGCTCCTGGATGTAGACTCCAAAGAATCAAAAACAGGTGTTCAAACAAACACTTGTCCGCACACATTCACTGCAGCGCTACTCACGAGAGCCCAAAGGTGGAAGCGACCCAAGTACCCACTGAAGGATGAACGGATAAACACAACGTGGCCCGTCCACACGATGCAGCGTTATTCAGCTGAAAAGCAATGACGTCCTGTCCTCCAGAGTGAAGTAAGTCAGAAAGAGGAAAACAAACATCGTACGCTAAGGCACGTATGTGGAATCTAGAGGAACGGTACGGAGGAACCTATCTGCCGGGCAGGAATAGAGACGCAGACGTAGGAAACAGACGTGTGGATGCAGAGGGGAAGGGAGATGGGATGAACTGGGAGATTGGGATTGACATATACACACTGCCGGGTATAAAATAGACAGCTAGTGGGAACCTGCCATACGGCACAGGGAGCTCCGCTGTGTGCTCTGTGATGACCTAGATGGGCGGGATGGGGGGTGTGGTGGGAGGGAGGTCCAAGAGGGAGGGGATCTAGGTATACGTATAGATGATTCAGTTTGTTGTACAGCAGAAGCTAACACAACATTGTAAAGCCATTATACCTCAATATAAATTAAAAAAAAAAAGCAATGACCTTCTAACACAGGGCACAACATGGAGGAAGCCTGAAACATTACAGTAAAAGTCGGCCATTAAGGGCCACACATTATAGGATTCCATTTATATCAAACACCCAGAGCAGGCAACTCCACAGAGACAGAGGGCAGAGCGTGACTGCCCGAGGCTGGCGAGGGGTGGGAGGCCCTGGCCGTGGGTAAGGGGTTTCCTATCCAGATGATAAGAGCATTCAGGAATCGGGAAGAGGCAATGGTTGTACAACACTGTGAATGTACCAGATATCAGAGAACTGGTCCCCTTCGAAACGGTTAAAATGATCAATTTTAGTTACGCGCATTTTACCTCCAAACAAAGTGCCTATTCAGATGCAGACACACACACAGAGGGCTTCCTGAAGTCGAGCCCCTGGGCTCCATCTGGCTCTGCCCCGCACCTGCAGGGAATCCCGTGCCTCAGTTTCCCCATCTGTAAACAAGGCAAACGCCGGGCTGTGGAGAGGTTCCAACAGGAGAGGCCACATCAAGTGCCCAGATGCGCGGCCGGCACGTGTCCATCTTGCCCTAGAACAGTCCATCCCAGCCCCGAACGCCCCCCACCTCGCACTTAACCCGAACCCCACGCGCTGCACGAGGCGCCCGCGAAGGCCCGCAAAGCAGCAGGCGTGGCCCGCACCGAGTCTCTCTGTCCCGGGAGCTCCAGCTCACGTGGAATGTTCTGACACCGGGCCTTGGGTCAGGGCGGCAAAAGGGCCACAGCCAATGTGCAGAATCATCAACGTTTCCGACTGCAGGACGGCTGCCCGCCCGTCCCTGCAGGCACAACACACACGACCACTGGGCGGACGGGGCCTCAGGCGGCCCTGAGCACCTGCTGGCCGCTTTCTGTCCCCTGCCCACTGGAGCCCAGCTCGCCCAGTGTAGAGGAGCGGGCTTCCTCTGCCCGCCCCTCCCCGCTCAGGGAGGCAGCGCCAGGCTCTAGACCATGGTGGGGAAAAGCCCTCGGCCAGCACAGCAACACCAGGTCACTCACACATGCTCATTCTGACCACAAGTCACCACCGACCGTCCGTCCCACCCCACGCACTGTGCCACGGCTGGGGACACAATGACAGACCCGGACAGACGCTGGCCCCGCCCTCCCGGCACAGACCCCTTCCCCGACCTGGGTCCCCAGGGAAGGGCCTGCACCCTCTCACCCCCAACCCGGCATCTCCAAGACCAGCTTTCCCAGCCGGGCAGGGACCACAGCACACCAGCTGCCACCCCGGCCCCGGCCCCCGCTAATGCAGCCCCAGAGTGGGAACCCTCTCTGAGTCCCTGATGCCCACCCCGGCCTCCCAAGCCAGCCAAGGCCCCCGGCCACTCTTATCCTCCAAGTCTGGGGGTTTATTGTTGGACAGATACGGGAGCAGCAAACAAAGGGCATAAAGGATAACAGAGCCTGGCCAGGCCCCAGCGCGTCCCCTGTTCTCCCGTCCTAGGCCAGCCACTCCTCAGCCACCAGCAGAACCTTCTGTGGAGGTCTGATCTCACAGTGAGTCAATCCTGTGGCTAGGAGCCTCCTGGGGGGACAAAGTGGGAGGCGGGGGCCTGGGGTGGGAGGGACCCTGTGCCCCACTCTGCCTGGAAGGTGCTCGCCACCCAGGGGCCAAGGCTGGAGGGGGCACAGCACACCCCTCCCCCAAATGACACGGATGCCTTCGGTGTCAGCCCCTCCGCAGCCCACCCCTCACCGAGAGCCCCTCTCTTCATACCCATCCGGGACCCGTGGTATAAGGGGCCCTGAGGTCCAGTCTTGGGCCAGAGCTGTGAGCCCCCCGACCACCACCAGGAAAGCCAGGGTGCCCTCCCAACGCCCCTGCGGACGGCACGGAACCCAGCCACGCTCACAGTGCTACCGCGTCCACTCCTCAAACTAGGGGGCAGGGACAGCCCCCTGCACCCCGGGCAGGAAGGGGGCAAGTTTGCCTGGCAGGCAGGCGCCCGAGTCGCTGGTCCCACCCCCCGCCCTCATGCTCGCATCGCGGGGGCCCCAGAAGCTCTCAGCTCGACTCCCTCCCCCAGCTGCTCTACCCCAGGCCCCAGGCCCTAGGCCCTAGCCCTCACCTTCCCTCTGTGTGCAGGCCCCTCACCCCGAGATGCACAGGCTGGCCTCAGGGGCGCTCCCGTCTCTTCCCGCTCTCCCATGCCAGCAAAGGACGCACCGCCCCTGCCTATGCTCCCACACTGTACGCACGCCCACACACATGCACACACGTGTCTACATATCCACGCACGTATACACACACCCACGCACGTGCCCACACACACACGAGGCTGAGATGCGCTGCCGTGCTCAGAACCCGGGTCCGGGACCATCAGGGCCACCGGGCCCTCCAAGTCCCACAACTCGCGAGTGTGGAGTGAGATGCAGGTTGCGGCACCTGCCTTTGGGCCCTGGCAGGTGGACAGGTGCAAGCCAAGCTTCCTGAATATTAGAGTCTCCGGCGTCAGGGACCAGTGCCGAGGACGCCCGGGGGTGAGCATGGCGGGGAGCAGAGGGAGGGCCCTTCACACGGCGCCCGGACGGCTGGGAGCCCACGTGCGGGAGGAAGCCTCCGTCACAGCTGAGGCCTGACGCAGAAATGAACTCAAAACGGACGCAGGCCTCAACGTAAAACTGACAACCACACAACTTCTAGAAGAAAACACAGAAGATCTCTGGGCCTCAGGTTAGGCAGAGATTTCTTAGACAAAGCACCGAAACAACAGTCCACAGAAGGACAAACGGGTGTATCATACACTTCACCGTAATTAAAAGCTCTTCCTCTCTGAAAGACACCAAGCCAGGGAGAATCTTTGCAGAGCACGCAGGTGATGAAGGACTGTGTCCAGAATATCACAAAGGACTCCCGGAATTCACCAGAAAACAGACAACCCAACCTTTCGCATCTTTCAAAAAGCAGCTTCTGAAGACGCAACGCAGCCAAAAATAAATTAAAAATAAACAAGTAAAAAGAAAAGTATGGGGGTGGGGAGTGGTAAAGAGTGAATCACGTAAGAGCTTGAAAGTAGGAGAATTTATAATTATACAGTGGAAAAACTGACCAGTAGAAAAAGGGGCCACAGAGAATTTCAAAGTAAAGTAAAAGGTAAATAAATAAGAAAAAAAAAGCAGCTTCATTTGTCACAGCCCAAATCTGGAAACAACCCAAATGTCCACCACCAGGCAGGTGGGTGAACAAATGGGCCCGGCCGTCGGGTGGGATGCTCCCCCACCGTTAAGGGGTGAGACGCTGACACGCGGCAGTCGGGATGGAGCTCAGAGGATGGGGAGTGAAGCAGCCGGGCGGAGCGCTGGCAGCTGGACCCCACTCTCAGCAAATCCCACCAACCGCAAACCCACCTGCCGAGACGGGAGGCAGATGGGTGGTGGCCTGGTGGCGGGGGCGGGGGCAGGAAGGAGGGCTCACAAAGGGACACGAGGACATTCTGGGCGGTGACGGATGTGCCCACACTGCTGACGGTGGTTTCACGGGCACCTGCACACGTCGAGGTTGCTCCAGCTGTGCGCTTCAGAGCAGCTGATCGGTGTCAGTTACATCTCAATAAAGCTGCTCTGGAAGGAGCGGCTCTGAGGCGGGGCCCGCGGCAACCCGGTGCGAGGCCGGCCTCCCCACCCCCCGCTGCACCCTGATGTCGTCTCAACGGCCTCTGCGAGGCCACTTCCTGACGTGGTGTCTGCCCTCCTCCAGGGCTTCTTGGCTGACCCCATGGCCACACCACCTCCCCTGCAGGAGCCGGGCCAGGCCAGGGGACTGTGTCCCGCCCGCACCCATCCAGGGACGAGGGGACGGGGCAGACGCAGTCAGCACCCGCCTCCCACCTGACCCGAGGGCGTCCACAGCTCAGCCTCACCCCAGGAGCCGCGGCGGGGGGCAAACTCACTGCCCACGACCCCGGGCCAGCCGAGCAGCCCTGCCCAGCTCTCTGGTCACAGCTTGGACCCTCTCGCCTCCTGCCGCCTCTGAGAGCCCCTCCCTCAGGCTCCAGCCCCACCTGGCCCCCTGCAGTGTGCACAGGGTCCCGTGGCGGCCCGGGAAGACCCCTGGCTACACCGGGCCCTGCTCAGTACCGGCCCTGGGAGGGTGTGGGGGGGGCCCTCGGGGTGCACGAGCAGTGCAGGGACCGGGTGGGGGCAGCAGAGGCCTGGCACTATCACCCCGACCTGCCCAGAGCGACCAGCAGGGACCCTCAGCCCCTCTGGGAGCCTGGGAGGCTGGCTGCAGAGGGCACAGGTGGGTCACGGCGTCTGGGCTGGTCAAGTGCAAAGGGTACGGCCGGGGCAGGAGGGACAGGGTGGCAGGGTGGGTCCACCGGGCCTCACTTGCCCACTGGGCACTCCCAGGGCACAGGCCAGTCCCCCAGGGGAGCGGCTGTGGGGCGAGGCCTCAGCTGAGTTGGGACCCAAATCACACAGCACTGCAGACCCAGAACACCAAAGAGGGAGGGGGCTGGGGGCTGCAGGGAGGCCCGGGCTCAGGCCCAGGCCCAAGGCACACGTGGGGCACCTAGAGGGCGGGCAGGGGCTGAAGACCGAGTCCTTTCCGGGGCACCTCGAGGGCGGGCAGGGGCTGAAGACCGAGTCCTTTCCAGGGTCGGGGTGGCTCGTGGGCCTCAGCGTGGATGCCGACCCCACCCCAACCAGCCAAGGACCGTAGCGTCATCTCAGGATGTCCCAGGGTCTGGCTTGGATGTATGTCCCTAAATCCCGAGCGGGACACCACGCTGAGAGCGCGCAGCCCGTGGCCAGCTGTCCCCATGGGGCTGAGAGCCCCGGGGCGGCCCCGTCCCCTCCCAGCTCTGCTCTTCATCAGCACCAAGGGCCTCTCCCGGGTCTGCTCCCCGCACCAGAAGGCAAGGACCCCGTGGGACCAGGGGAACGGGCCCGCTGGCTCAGCTGACTGTGGACTGGGCCCACCCTTCAAGCAGACCACCACCCTCCCGCCACGACGGCACCGTGCACGCGGCAGGGCTGCACGCGGCGTCCACCTGCCCGGAACCCAGCACTCTGCCCCCCCAGGGACACGGGGCAATGTTTGGAGATGCTTTTATTGTCAGAGCTCGGGACGGACGATGCTACTGGCATCCAGTGGATGCCGAGGTCAGGGATGCTGCTGACCCCCTACAGAGCACAGGCTGCCCCTCCCCCCAGGGAATGATCCAGATAAAAATGTCAGGAGCGCTGGCAGTGGGGGGGTGGGGCGGAGGAACCTGCTCTATAAACCGAAAGCTATCACAATCGCAGATCCAGATAAGACAGCTGAGGCCTTGTGAGGTTAAGCCGCCCGGCACGCCAAACCCGGGCGGGCACAGAGCACAGCCCCCCCTCCCCCGCCGGCTGCCCTAGAGGCAGGAACGCTTCCCCCCACCCCCCACCCCGCCCCGCCCTCCCCCTCCAGGCAGCACCCGGCCACAGGCAGGGCCTGCCAGCAGCAGCTCCCAAAGGGCTTTCCAGCCTCCGGGTCTGGGTCATGTTCCCTGGGGCGAGGCTGACACCAGAGACCAAGCCCCGAGGCCAGGCAGACATCCACAGTGCCACCCTGACCAACACTCCAGGACAAGCCCAGGGGACGGCAACACTGCCAGCCCCTCACCCCTCTGAGGACAGAGGCCCCAGGACCGGAGAGGAGCCTGGTGCCCCCTTTCCTCCAGGACTCGCGCGCTGCAAGCCCCCACTGAGCTCCTGCAAAGTGGAAGGTGTGCCAGGGACAGGCCTGGGCGGGGGCCTCCTCACCGACACGCGGCCGTCCAGGCCGGAGCTCGGCCAAGGCGTCCCCTGGCCTTCGGAGGCCCCTTCTCCCACCGGGGCCTGGTGCCCCCCAGGGCCACAGTGTGTCTGCACCTCCTCCACAAGGAAGGTCACCGTCCGGCCTCACTGGCAACACGTCCCGAGCAGAGGCCTCACCAACTAGTTCCTGAGTCCCCTGGGGCAACCCGCGGTCTCAGCCCCAGCCCAGGACTGGAGGGAGCGGTGCCCACACGTCCAGTCCCCACCCCGGGGAGGCAACGCTGGTGTGGTCACCCAGCTCCCTAGGAAGGACGGGTCGTGTTACCAGCCAGGCAGGTGCTGCCAGGAACCGCCCAAATCCAGAACCAGCCGGGGAGGCTCAGCTCCCGCCAAGGCCCGTCAAGCCCAGGACGACCTTCCCGCTCCGGAAGCGCTGCTGGTGGGCAGACGGGCCGGCCCGTCCCGCGGGGGCTGCCCAGGCTCGGGGCCCGACGGCACACGCCCTGTCCCACAAAGCAAGCGTCGGGCTGCAGGGCCACCGGAAGCCACCCCTTCAAGCCCCCCACCCCAGAAGCTCCTGGCCGGGAGTGCCCCAGGAGCAGCGCGATGTGGGAGGCAGAGCACCAAGGCCAGCCGGCCCCGTCAGGCTGGGCCACACTGCGCACAGCGCCAGGCCCAGACACCCTGGGGACATCCAGGAAGGAGGACGCCCGCTCCGGCCACCAGCAGGCAAAGCGGCCCTAGCAGCCACGCGAACACCCAGCAGGCCCCCCTCCCCTCAGGGCAGGATCCCTGGGGTGGGCAGGACCAGGGTGAGCGGCCAGCACAGGCTGGGGGGTGCACAGAGCAACTCAGGAAGCAAGGGACAGTCCTGGGAAGGGGTCCGACACCAGCCCTGCCCCCCACCAGTGATGTGACCCTGTGTCTGTCCCCTTTGGGCCTCCACCCACTTTGACAAGCTGCGGGGCCATCAGGTGCCCCCGCCACGGTGGGTGTGACTCCCTCCTGCTCAGACCCCACGACTGGCCTGGCATGGCGGAACCAGCGGTCTCAGGCCACATGGCTGGGCAGAGGGCAGCCGGCCACCGTCACAGGGAACCGCCCCAAGGGCTGCGGCTGCAGCGAGGGCCTCCCTCCTGGATGGGCAGCCAGGCTCCCGGGCCGGGCACGTGGGTCAGGCCACAGCGGCGCCGTGAGCCTGCTGTCCAGGCCCCAAGGATGCCCTTCCTTCCCCAGGCCCGAGGCCTCTGAAGGGACTTCCGCCCCGACGGCTGGTTCCTTTTGTCTCTGCGCAGGACCCCCCCGAGGTCTGCCCTCCACGTCACCCCAGACCTGGGCCGAGTGGGACCCCGACATGGGCCGTGCAATCATGATCCCGTGAGAAAAGCTGGGGTCCCCTACACGGCAGCCCTGCCCACCCTGGCAACTCCCACCCCGCTGTCTCCCCAAGGGCAGGACCTGGGAGCCAGGCCTGCCCCGGCCCGATGTGGAGGCAGTGCCAGACCCCGCCAGGCACGCGCCCCCGTGATTCCCCCCTGGTGCCACACGGTGCTCAACCCACTGAGGATTCTCAGCCGCAAGAAGGACCAGGGGCCCCGGGACCCTCCTGGGGCGTCCTTGCTGCTCATCTTAATAAAAACGGCGCTTTATTATTTCCTTAAACGACCAGTATTTTCAAAGTAGAAAATTCAGGGAAGCAAAAGTTTAAAAATTGCAACCCAGAACCCACACCCAGCGCTGACCACCAGGAACCCCTCAGCGTCCACTTTCGGACAGTCCGCCACCTGCACGGCCTTGCGTTTGGGCCCCGGTGAGCGTGCGGCCTGCCGCCTGCTGCCAGGGGCACCGCCTTCCTGTCACACCCCGTCCAGGCTGTACTTGTCCCAAAGTGTCCCCCAGCGTCCTGACCCCACTCTGCCTCGTGCCGTCCTTTCAACAGCGCTGCCTGCTGGAAAGACAGGGCCCTTTGTCCTGGGCCCCCTTTTGTTAAACCAAACCCCATGCCCAACGGGCAGCCCCCAGGGGGCTGGCTCCCACCTTCCCCGTGGTGAGTTTGCCGAGCAATTCCTGGGGAGGTGGTCCCGTGGGGATGGACCCCGGAGCGACTGGGCGCAGCCAGGGGCCCGGCCAGCTGCCGCGGGGCTGACGCCCTCCCGGGCAACCTCCTGGAGTCTCGGGAAGTGGGGGGCTGCTGCTCGGAGCCTCGAGTCTTCCCAACGTGCTCAGACCTCAGCCCCACGGTCTCCACCGTCCCTGAGCGAGTCACCCCATCACAGGGCACGGGGAGCCCGCCCCAGAGGCCCGCCTGCCCGAAGAGGCTGGAAAGGCCCATGGACACCCCGGGGCGGCGTGACTCGGAGGTGGCGGGCCGTCCGCCAGAGACCTTGATAAGAGCACGGAGGTGGGGCCTGTCCTGGGGACGAGGCCAGCCAGGCCCGCAGAGCCCCCAGCCTCGCCCCTCCCCCTCGTGCCAAGGGCAGCCAGAACGTTCCAGCGCTGCCCGGGAGGCGCCCACACCCCCGCCAAGCTGCACGCGGGACCTTGGGCCCCGATCCAGGGGGCCAGACGGGGGAGGACAGAAAGCGGCCTCCACCTCTGGGGGCTTCTCGCCCGCCCCATCTCCTGTTTTATCCTCAGCCCGGTGGGGTAGGGATGGGCCTCTCCAGGGACACAGGGGGTCACACAGTCACCCCAGGGCACACGGCAGGTCAGGGACAGGCCAGGAGTACAGCCATGTGTCGGGACTCCCCACTCTGATCACACGCAAACTGGGGCCTCCTGGAATCTGCCCTGATCCCCTCCCTCCCCACCCTCCCCCACCCCCTCCCTCCCCACCCTCCCCCACCCCTCCCTCCTCCCCTCCCCTCCCCTCCCCTCCCCCTCCCCCTCCCCTCCCCCTCCCCCCTCCCCCTCCCCCCTCCCCTCCCCCCCACTCAGCAGCTCGAGGGTCTCAAACCAGGCTGGGACCCTCGCCCCTAGGACCCCACACGGCTGCTGGCCGTGCTCGGCAGAAACCGGGACTCCCGGCCTCCTGCCCGCCCCACCAGGTCCCTCACCACCGTCCGGCCTCCCCGAGCGGTCTGATTCTCATTGGGGTCACCCTTACCCCTGGGGCACATGGGAGGCGAGCAGGCAGCACCCACAGGACGGCCACGTGCGGTGACGGCGGGGTCTCCAGGGGATGTGGTGGGGCGGGCCATGAGGGCTGCCACCCCAACCGGAGCCGACACTGCACACGGCTCCGTGTGCACAGCCTAGAAACTGAGGCCCTCCCTGGGAGCCCACAGGGCCGGCGCAAGGTCCACGACGAGACTAGACAGAGGGAGGAGGGGAACTGAGACTCAGCCCCAGAGAGCGCAGCCCGGGCACTGGCCCCGCCGGCCAGCCATGCTCACGTCCACTTCACACACGGCAGCCGGGCAGCCCCAGGGACAGCATGGCGACCCACCCACACCCCCATTTACCCAGAATCCAGGCCACAGACGGCTCCCATGGCTTCCCAAACCAATGCCCACAGAGACGGCCTTTGGGTCTGGGAACCCCAGGAAGACGGCAGGGCTAGGTCTCCCCGCCGAGGACACTCTGCCACTTTCCAGGTCTTGGGCTTTGGCTAGGTTGGCCCGACAGCCGGTCCACCCAACCACACTGGGGACAAGTGTGGCCAAAGCCACACCGCCTACAGACCATGTCCAGAACGCCCCTCTCAGGACAGCAGACGGCTGACCGGTACACCTGGTGGGTGCTGGGACCAGCGTGGAGCCATCCAGCCACCTGTCCACCTGTCCATCCACCATCCATCTCTACATCTGTCTGTCCATCCACCCACCCCCCGGGGGCACCTACTCCACACGGTGCCCTGCGCTGGCCCAGGGGTCCCAGACCCTCCCCTTATTCCACAGCAACCACAGGCCTCAAATTCCTGAGACTTGGGAAGCTTGGAGTCAGGGGCTGGGAAGCAGCATGGAGGAACAGGGCCTCCCTCCGGCAGCAGGGCTCCCGTCCACAGGAAGGGGCTCAGGGCCTCAGCCCAGCCAGTGGACAGGATGCCAAGGCCCCCAAACAAGAAACCAGAACGCCCCACACCTGGGAGCAAGAGCTCCCCCGAGAGAGACGGCCCTCCCCCCAACTGCAGAGGCAGGACCTCCTATCTCCTCCATCCTCCATCTTATGGCCGAGGGGCCTCGGGGAGTCAGGGAGCTGGGTCTAACCAGGCTGCTCCACCACCCCTGGGACCCCTGAAGTCCCTGTCCCTGCCTAGAAAGGGAAGGAACCACTCAGACCCTGTGGATGAAACATCAGGACGGCACAGCCACAGGCCAGCGACACTCGTGGCAAAAAGGCAGTGTCCCTGAACTAGGTGACTGGAAACAAGGCTTTTTCGATGTGTTTAATCATGACCTAAGGTCATGTCACAACCGATCCCTAAATGCTTCTTATGGACTCTTTCAATCTATATGTTCCCACACCCTCTTTTTTTTTTAAATTTCTTGCTCATTTATTCATTGAAGAAATCAGGCCTCTTGTCCTGTAGGTCAGCGGTCCCCAAACTTTTTGCCACCAGGGACCGGTTTCATGGAAGACGATTTGTCCACGGACCTGGGGGTGGCAAGGTGGAGGTGTTTTCGGGATGACTCAAGCACGTTACATTTATCGTGCACTTTATTTCTATTATTATTACATTGTAATATATAACGAAACCACTATACAACTCACCATCATGCAGAATGAGTGGGAGTCCTTTCACTGCCACTCACTGATAGGGTTTTGATATGAGTCTGCAAGTAACTGATTTATTATGGTCTCTGTGCCAAAAATTCCAGAGGCGCAGGGTGTCTGGCCATCTCTGCTTTGGAGACCTCAGCAGCCGTGAGACTCAAAGCCGAACCCACGACCCCAGCAGGAGGCCACGGCGACGCTTCAGCCCCAGAGTCGCCTGGTCAGGCATCAGCCGGGATCCCAGAGGCAGGACCTCACCGGCTGTGTGGTTTCCCTGAGGTGCAGCTGCATGTGGGGAAGCAGGACCCGGGCTGTGTCTTCTCCCTTTACTTGCCGGGGTTCAAAATAACCAGCGGCCTCCCTACTACCCTCCAAAGGCGGCCACTGGTTTGGCCCACAAATGGATGCAGGGTGCAGCTCGTGAGGCCATCAGTCCACTGAGGACGGCCTTACTCTCAACTTATCGTGATGCAGCCAGTGGGCACATCCTTCAGCTGACTCCAAGTCCTTGAGACGTGGCCCCAGGGGCCTTGATGCCGCTCCTGTTTTCCCATGCGGCGCGATGGTCCAGGCTCAGCTTGTGTGTTTCCTGCCCCAGACCTGGATGCAGACGTTTCTCCGGGACCCCTGGTTTCCCTCCGGGGAAAGGGCACCTGGGGGCCACAACCTGGGGGCCAGGGATGCTCGTAGCAACGAGCCAGCCCTTCTTTCTAGCCCTTTCATGTAAACAGAGAAGCGGTTTTTAAACAAAATCATCGTGAACACATGCTGACGCTTGCTCACCAAATGCAGGCTGAAGGGTTTCGCTTAGCATCACCTAAGTTTCATCGGCTCCGTCTGTGCTCAATATCCCAGCTCTCAGCGACACCAACAGAATTCCTCAGTAGCCTCACCCCATGATTCCCACGCGAGGGCCTTAGAATAATAAAAGAAATACCATCACAACCGTGACACCATGACTAAAAACAGCGCACACGCACACACCTAGCTCTACTCGTTCTGAACCCACCGGCAACAGGTCCCCCGAGATAAGGTCTTTCTGGGGATTATTCCACCCCAGTGCAAACTTAGGGTCATCTGTTTCATTTTGGTTTTGAAGGATTTTTTCTCGTTAAGATTTATTTAGGGATTTATGATATCAGGAGTTGCTTTTATATTTAAAGTTACGGGAAGTATTTACAAGGTTCCAAAGTCAAATCTATAAAACTATCTCATCATCCTCAGAGACATTTGGGTTCTGTCATGTCCCCCTACCCAGAGGTAACTTTTTATAAGTTTCGGTTTATCCTTCTACTGCTTTGTTTCCTAATATAAAGTAAGTGTATCTATATTAGTGTACCCTTTAATTAAAGGGGCAGCAGCTTGTTATACTTTTATCCACTGTGTGTGTGTGGTGGGGTTTTTTCCACGTAAAAATACTTCCTGGTAATCACTCCACAAAAGCACGTGAAGACTGCACTGTCCCTTTTCCACACCTGCACGATATTCTGCACGCAGCCGACCCAACCTGCTTCCTACCGGCTGGCATCTGAGTTCTCCATCTTCCGCTTTTCCAAAGAACGCCTTAACAATCAGCCTTGCGCAGGTGTACTCCCTTTTTTTTTTTTTTTTTTTGCCAATCTCTTCAAGATAGGTCCCTGGAAGTGGGACTGCTGGGCCCGAGGGTACAGGCAGGCATAACCGTGCCAGACGTTGCCTCATCCCCCTCCCCACGGATTCTACCATGTTGCAGACCCTCCAGCAACACGACCGCTGCTGCCCCAGAGCCTCGGCGGCCACCAGCCACATGTGCCTATAAAGGCTTCTGGATTTCTGCCAGCCTGGTGGGACCTCAGCGAAGCCCGTGTCTGCGCGTCTCTGAGAGCGAGTGGGTCGGCACCTTCTCACACGTTTAAGGGCTACCTCGCCAGCCACTTTTCCTGTGAAAAGTGCTCTGCTCACAGCTCTTGCTTGTCTTCTGTGGGGTCACTGGGTTTTTTCTTCTCTGTTTTCGGAAACGCTTCCTATCTTAGAGCTATTAACCCGGCGCGTGTGCCACAGTCTCTCCCCGGATTTCCACCGGCCTCTTTACTGCCCACCAGATGGTGGCATCACGCAAAAACCTCTTCTTTCTCATACAGCCCCTTCCTGAACGCACTGGCTTTGGAGTCACAGAGAAGCCTCCCCACCCTCTCGCCCTCGCACTGCAGAGGGTCCCCCGAGCCTCCCTGCGGGGCTTGAGTGGTTTTCCGACCACGTGGGGTCCATCCATCCCAGCGTGCGGTGCGAGGAGCGGGTCCAGCCTCACCTGCTCTTCCTGAAGCGTCACCTATTAGAAACCCCCCAACTTCTCCCCATTGGGTGAAGATGCTGCCTATATGTTGGCTAAACGTTCATTCGCAATGGCGTCTGTACGTGGATCTTTTATTCTGTCCTATTGCTTGTCCACATGTCAGTGCCACGATGCTTTTAGCAGCCAACATGCTGAGCCGTCCCGGCCAAGAGCACAGATGTGACTTTTGCGAGACACCAGCTGCGGATGTCTTGGGACAGAAACCCAGACCACGTGACCCACCAAGCTGACACGTTCCGAGCACGTGGTTCCGGGGCTGCGCAGGCACCACCCGAAGCTCTTCTGGGTGCCCCGGGGACCCCCACCTGCTCCCTCTGCCGGGTGGGGCCCTCTGGGAGGCAGGGGCCTGTCCCTCTGGGTCAGGGCTCCTTCTGCGGGCCCCTCCCAAATGGAAGGGTTACGATCGGCCTGGCAGTGAAGGAGGCTGCCCCTGGCCCAGACCGGGGTGGGGTGAAGTGGGGTCCCCGTGTGGCCAGGCATCTATCTCCACACAGCGGAGCGTTCCAGGGCTGAACGGACTCGGGGGCAGGGTGGGGACTCTCCGCTTTTTCTGACTTTCTCTAGATCTCCGCACGGCACTCCGCAGCAAATTCGGCAGGAAAATGTGGAGGAACCGCCCGAGGGCATGGTTTTCAGAGGAAGCAGAGAAGGGAGCCCACCCTTGAGAGACACAGGGGGACGCCCACAGCCCCTGCTCCCCAGTGAACTGGCACCCGGTGGGTGGGGGCAGCCGGGAGGGCGCCCGAGGTGAGCGGCAGGCATGAGGCCAGCGTTTCGGGAAGTCTGAAGGGGGTGGCCGTCGGGCGCCTCATGGATGCGGCGGAGGGAGCCTCTGCGGGGGGGGTAAGGGCCAGCGGGCACACACCAGGCACGACGCCGGGAACATCAGCGTCGTAAGACATCCAGGCAGAAGCCGAGCAGCTTTCCGGGGGTGGCACGAGCCCAGGGGCTGGGCCTGCTTCCCCACCCACAAGTCACTGAGCAGAGAAGGGGAGCGGGGAGCAGGCCCAGAGCCCGAGAGTGGGCGGGGCGGGCCCTGGCGTCCGCTGCCCCAGCCCCTGCAAGGCAGAACGGCACCTGCAGATGGGGGGGGGGGTGTTCGGAGAGTCCTGCTCTGACGGGTGGAGCCAACACCCCCCGTGGAGCGCCTGGGACCACGGCTCGGTCCGCCTGTGCTGAGCCCGCCAGGGGCAACGGCAGTGCCGCCTCCTTGGGCCACGCGTCCATCCTTCAGTGGGGACCGCGCTCTGCACGGAGGTTCAGGCACCTCCTCAGGACACACTCCCTTTGCAGGTTCTTCACCCGGGCAGTGAGGATCTGCACCCCCACCCGGCCAGGGCTACTGTGAAGATGGAGAAGTTCTGGGGGAAAGGGCTCCGAAAAGCCCCCGCCCTCAAACACACAGGGGCCTACAGCACTCTCCCGTAGCCATGGGAGGGTCCCAGCGGCCTCTGCCCACCACTTTCTGAGCTCACCCGCCGCCCAAGCTCAGGAATGTCACTGGATAAAAATACCCACAGACGATGTCATCAGGCCCAGCCTGCCTGTGGGGCTCGGAGCTGCCCAGCAGCAGGCTGACCGCCACGGCCCAGGCTCGGGGCGGGGGGTTGGGGGGGGGGCCCTGGGCTACCAAGGCCAGGCACCAGGTGACCCTGTCCCGAGCGCCTATCCCTGCTAGGTACAGGCTGGCCCTGCCCACCCACTCGGACCCTCTAACGCCCAAGAGCACTGAGACCAGCACACACTAATACCCCACACAGCACCAGGGTGACTGAGCCACCATGGGGGCTCCGAGCACCAGGTCAAGGGGACGGCAAAGAAAGAAGGCATGGCTCTGCCTGGGGCAACATGGGAAGGCTTCCTGGAGGAGGAGGGCTCCGAGCTGAGCCTCAGCCTGTGGTTCTGGCAGCAGGGCTTTAGGGAAGAGGCCTAAAGCAGCCAGATCAAAGGCCTCCAAAGGCTAGTCACTCACCCACAGGGTAGCAGCCCCAGGAGTGGAGAGCCAGTGCCCCATGGCACGTCCAGGGACGCCCTCTCTGGGCTCACGTACTGCCCTCAGGAGGCAGCTTCCTCCTCCCCTCCCCTACCCTGACAAATGGTGGCAGCATCCACTCCTCACGTGGCCAAGCCACCCCAGGGTCAGCATTACAACCCCTACCCAGGGTGGGAGGGAGTCACGTGGACAAGACGCCATCAGGCCTACCCGGATTCTGGCCCCACCATCGGAAGCAGCGACGGGCTTCAGAGGTGGGCAGCCTGGAGCATGCCCAGCTGTGCGGCCATGGGCACGTCACCTCCCCTCTCTGGGCCTAGGATTTGCACACAGCACCGGCCCGTCCCTCTCCGTCTTCCACCAGGGCCTGGGGGAGAGCCAGGCTGCCCCTCTGCCCCAGTACCCTCACCCCAGCTAGTGCCCACGTGGGCTCAGAGAAGGGACCTGGGGTCACCTGGCCATCGCGAGGCCAAGTCCCATCACAGAAGCCACGTGTAAAAATGGCACATGGCGTCACAGGCGGTCACCCTGCCCAACAGCAGAGCTGGGGCCCCACCCCTTGCCAACCACCACCCCACCTTCCGTGAGATGTGAGGCTGTCCCGGCACTCAGGGAACCTCTGGAGGGAAAGTCAGGGCCCTCTCTGCCCTCCAGGAGGGAGTGCAGACAGTCACCCAACCTGCCCCGGGGACCCCGGGCCGCCTCCAAGCTCTGCCCCTTGCTCCAAGGTGCCTCCCCAGGGAGAGTGAAGCCGGCCCGCTGGAGCCCCCGTCCAGGCCTGGATCCACACAGTCCGAGGTGAAGGGTCCAGGTGACAAAGGTCCTCTTCATTCTTCCCCCCGCAGCAGAGCCCAGGCACCAAGCAGCACCCGCGAGCGTCCGTGGCGTTTCCCAGCAGCAAGTGAACCCCTCGTCTGGCCTCAGGTTCGCGGCCCCCGTTCCTCCAGGCCCAGCACCTTCTCCCCGCACACTGGCGTCCTCGGACACCGTCTCCACCTCACAGGAGCCACACGTGACACCGTCCCAGCCCGTCCATCTCACCCGTGGGCAGGGCCTTGAGCCACGAGAAATGCCACGCGAGCTGAAAGCTGGTTTAGAACATCGGTCTGAGAAGGGCCTCAAAGTTTACCTGGGTCCATGGCCCAGACCAGGAGGCAGGGAGGGCTCAGCCCAGGGCCCCCCTCAGGAGCACCACCCCATTCCGCGCACGGCACCAGGCGCTGGTGAGAAACCAGGACGCGGGCTCCTAACCCACCGGACGCACCTGCCTTTCAGCAGCTTCCCAGGACACACCGGCCTGCAAAGCCCCGTTCACACCAGAAGAGCCAACCTGGGAACCGGCTTCTGCAGGAGGAGGACGAGCCCGAGCCCCTGACACCTTCAGAAGCCGGGGCATCGGAATCGGACACCCCGGGCGGAGCCGGGACCCCCCGGGGGGCGCGGGGCTCCAGGCCGGCCTCAGCTGCTCCCGTGTCTGCCTCCCCGGGACAAAGCCCCCGCCCCAGCCCCACGAGACCCTGCTGCGGGAAGGTCCCAGGGCGTGGGGGCTGTGAGTGCAAATGGGCTCCTCCCACCCCTGCGGCCCTGGGTACCCCCACGGGTGCCAGCGGAGGCCACGGGCACCGAGCCCAAGGGGAGCCGGCGATTCAGAACCAGGCACAGGCGAGCATCCCCTCCCACCCGAGCAAGCCTGCCGGCAGGTGCCACACCCACCACGCCTGCCACAGAGGAGGGGATGCGGACTCGGGGAGGCGGCCCCGCCACGGGGCGACGCTGGGGCACGAAGCCTGGACGCTGCCCAGGGCCGAGCTCCCACACAGCCTGGCTCACTCCGCATCCCGCGCCAGGCGGCCTCCAGGCCCCAGACCTTGGCGCTCGCTGGCCCTGCCCACCCAGTCACTCGCTGGCCCCGCTCCCAGCCCCTGGACCATCCCTCCCCTCCCACCACCTCCCTTGGAGCCTCAAGGTCTCCCGGGCCCCCCCCTCCCCAGCTGGTGGCCCCGGCATAAGGGACACCTGTGGTCCCCCAACTAGTGCCGGACCACGATGAGGCGCTCAACACGCAGCGGGCTGGGTCTGGGGCAGTAGTGAGGGGTCTCTAGACAGCCGGGGGAGACCAGAGGACCAGGCCCTGGAGAAGGTGACACAGGGAGAAGGTCCAGAAGGAATTCCCCCAGCTCCACTGGGAACTGGGGGCGTCTCAAAGGGGACGGTGGGGAGACCAGAGCCTGGCCCCCTCCGCCCTCCCTGACCAGCTCCCCTTCTGGGCGGGTTTGCCTGGGGTGGGACGGGCACCAGGGGCCAGGGTGGGGGGATGCAACCAGGGAACTGGCCTCCACTTTCAGAAAGGCGGGCGGGCTCGGCCCAGCAAACCGCCAGGGAATGCTGCCAGCGTCATCAATGATTAACACCCGCTTGAAGGTGCCGCCAGAGCCACCGCAAGGTCCTCGGGAGCCTGGGGAAGGCGGGGTGGCGGGAGGGCAGGGACAGGACGCACTCCGGGGCCCTCCCCCAAACCTCCCCACGGCCCCCCACAACCTCCAAGCCTCTCCCAACCAGCGGGGGTGCGCACGGAGGGGGCGAGGCGCACCTGTCCCCGCATGAGGAAACTGAGGCACACGGGCTTGTGCCAGGCTGCGTGGGTGGGAGCAGTTGGAAGAAGACAGGAGTCTGCATGTGTCACCCTGCAGCTCCTGAGAGGTCGGGGGGAAGAGGGAGAGAGAAGAGAGAGGGACAAGGAGGGAGGAGGGGGTTCCTCCAGGCTCCTGTGACTGGAAGCCCCCCACCTGGCAGGAGGGACGCGGAAGCTGGGGGCAGCCTCCACCCTGGCCTCTACAGACGGAGGCTGTGGAGGCCCAGCCCAGTGGCCAGGGCGGGCTGCTACGGGGTCCCCGGGCCCCTCTCCAGTCCAGGCATCTCCCCAACCAGACAACCCCGGCCAAGGCCCATCAGCATGGAGGCCAGGCCTTCCTCGCCCTCAGCCAGAGTGGGGGCCGCCACACGGTGGGGATGTGAAGAACCTCAGCTGAGGGCTGGGGGCCAGGGGCAGTGCCGGGCGGGGGGGGGGGGGGCAGCCTCCCGCCCCCTGACCCCGGCAGACGGGGCAGGCGGCCGCGCACAGGAAGGGCCGCTCTCCTCTTGGCCAGAGCAGGGGTTCCCCGACCAGGAGGGGGACAGGATATCCTGGCCTGCTTCCCCAGCTGCGCCTGGGACAGTGTGCCCAGCCCTGCAGGGCCCGCAGGACAGCGGCTCCCACACCCACCCAGGCCCCAGCCCTTCAAGGCCGGGCTCATCCTTCCCAGGCCGGAAACCGAGCTCAGCCTGAGTCGTAACAATCAGCCCGCACGTTTCACCATCTGCCTCACCAAGGACAGAGCTCTCTCTCTGCTACCATCTCGGACGCTTCTCAGAACGACACCGGGGCCAGGGTGGGCACCGTCCACCCTTTTTCTCAGCGCTGCGGCCAGGCTCTGGTCACTCAGTCACAGGTTGCCCCTGCGATCCCAGCTTGAGCCCAGGTCCCCTGGAGACACTGGCCAATTCAGAGAGCGTCTGGGGCCCTGCCAACCTCCTGGAGGTGAGGGGGCACCTTCCCGGGCCCCAGGGAAGCCACGTCCCCTGCCTAGCCAGGGTCCACCTGCAGACCCACCCTGCACAGAGGACTGCGGCACACCTCTTACAGACAGGGACGAGAGCGGGAAAAGACTGACCCAAGGTCACCAAGCCACCCTTGGAGGGCCCCCATTCCCAGCTCCTGCCCCCGAGGGGAAGCCACTCAGCTACTGCCCCCAGAAGCCACCCCTGCCCTACAGCTCCTGGGGAGGCTGGGCAAGGCAGACTCTGCTGAGCAACTTCCGAGAGCTAAACAATCAGAATCAGGAAGAAAACACAAGTGTAAGCAGAGACTTCCTCCGGGGAGCAGCAAGCCTTCTTCCTCCACCAGGCACGGCAGCGCCCGGGGGGCCTGGGCAACGCGCGCACCCTCGGGCCCACCACCCCGGGACGCGAACCAGTGGGGTGTCTGCAGCCCTCTCGCCTTGGCAGCCCTAGGGGTGCGGAGGCACTGCTGCACTGCCTGGCGACCCTCTGCCCAGAGCCTGGCACATAGGGTTCCAGGGCAGAGAGGCGGCTGGGCAGGGTCTGCTCCAGGACCAGCTGTGGGGTCCGTCCCGCCCCTGGCCACCTCCGGGACCTTGGGGTCCAGCAGGTGAGGGCTGGGGGGCAGGCAGCCCACGTGCACAGCAGCACCCACGAGCCAGCTGTTGGCCGGGCGCTCGAACAGCCGGAGTCAGGCCAGGTCAGGATCCCTCAGGTTCAGTGCACGCAAACATTCCCCCAAACCCCAAGACAAGCCACCCTCTCCCGCAGACCAGCCATGGCCACAGCTAAGCTCCCTCTGACACCTCGGCAGGCGGGGACTCGGGGGGTGGGGTGGGAAGAGGCTTGAGGACACTGTCCCCACCACTTGCCCTCCTGCTCTGGAAGGACTGCCCCTCCGCAGGGAGGGCAGCAACCCTAGTACCACCTGCGCTCAGAGGAGCAAAGGTGAGGAACTGAGGTCATGCCGCCTCACCTCGCCGCACCTGCTGAGACCGTGCTCCAAGCCAGCCCCTCTGCTCCCTGGGCTCCGGTGGTGGCTACCGGAGTGGGACAAAAGAGGGCCCTGGACACGCCCCAGCCAGGTCTCTCCCAGCTTAGGCCTGCCAAGGGGGCAGGGACGAGCACCTGCCCCTACCAACGGGAAGCCAGAGGGAGGTCACCCGCGCAGCCCCCAGGGCAGCCTCCGAGGTCAGCCCGGGGATGGCCAAGCCGAGGCTCACGGGCCAGAGGCCGGCCCCACACCAAGAGCCCACTGGCCAGGCAGCAGGGAAGCAGGGCCGCGAGCGGTGGGGGAGGGCTCCACGTGGCCCCGTCCCAGCGCGCCCCGCCCTGCCCCACACAGGCACGCGCAGCGGCGGCTGGCAGCAGAGCCACCTGGGAAGCAGCGGGGGCAGGTGCTGCCTATAGGGCGCTGCTTTCGCCTGGCGCACAGCTTCCTCTGATCGACCAGTGGAATCAGAGGCCCGACCTCTCTCCTCCCCACCACCCTGTGTGTCCCCTCCAGGCTCCTCTGCTTCAACCCAGGCTTTCCAGAGCCTGGTTGGGTTCTTGCGGCGCCGTGGGCACTCCCCGCGGCCATGCTGACACCTCAGCCTACACCACAAGGCCTGCCACCCTGTGGGGCAACCCTGCTCCGCTTGCCCTGGAGACGCCCCACAGGGCCCGCCTGGACCGGGGAGGGTCTGAGATGTTACTGCACCAGAGGGGGCACTGGGCCCTGCCCTCTCTTGCCTCCCTGCCCCTCCCGGGGAACTCTCTCCCCTGCCCCCGTTCTCCCGCGGAAGGATTAACACCTGGACCGTCCCTCCAGGGAGGAGCGGGCCTGCTTGGGCAGCGCACTCCTCCCAGCTGGCTCCCCCCACTCATGCCTGGGCAGCGCCGGCGGGGAGCTTCCCACCCCCACGGGGTCAGACCCACACGTCCCTGAACTTCAACAGACAAGCTCCCCGCTGCTTCTGTTTTTCCCATTAACCCCTTCCTTACCTCCCGGCTGATCTGAGTCGCAGCTCCGACCAGGTTCGGGCGGCAGCAGGTGGCACAGGGACAGCGCTCCCCCCACGCCCTCCCCGGCCCCGCGGAAAGCTCCCAGTCCCGCCGGCGGCGATACTCACACGACAAAGTGGTAGATGAAGCACTTCCAGCCGGTGGGGCGCTCCAGGAAGTTGTAGACGCGGCCCTGGATGTGAGTGCGCGCGAGCAGCGGGCGGCGCGCGCTGTAGATGGAGACGCGCGGGTCGAGGCTCACCGGCGGCCGCGGGCCAAGGTCGGCGGCGGCGGGGGGCGCGGCGGGCGCGGTGGGGGACGCGGGCCCCGGGGCGCCTGGCGGAGCGATGGGCGAGTAGAGCGCGCCGCCCGCCGGGCCGCCCTCGGCCAGCTCCAGCGAGAAGGGGCACTTCTTGGCCAGGCCCGCGCTGCCCCGCCGGGCGCCCGGCAGGCGGCCCCCGCCCCAGCGCTTTCTCTCGGCCCTGGGAGGGGAGGTGGCCGCGGCCATGGCCAGGCAGGGCCCGCGGGGGCCGGCCGGGCGGCGGCGGCACGAAAAGCTGCGGCGAAGTCGGCCGCCGGGGCGCAGTGCGGGCGGCCGCTGCTGCCAGCCGGGCCGCGGGTCCGCTGCCCGCCCCGCCAGGGCGTGGGGGGCGGGGCCGGGAGGGGGCGGTGGCCGCGGGCGGGTCCCGGGGGTTGGCGAGCCCCGCCCCGGGCCGGACGCCCCGCCCCCAACCAACGTCGGCGCACGGAGCGCGGCAGACTGAGCCCCGAGTGCGCTCACCTGCTTGGTCGGCCCCTCCCCCGTCGGCGCCCACCTGTTGGGTCCGCCCCTTTAGCCTTCACCTTCTCGGCCCCGCCCGCCCCATCTGCTCGGTCCGCCCCACTCTGCGCTCCTCGCTCCGCCCCGCCTACGCCCACGTGCTCGCCCTCCCCAAGCCCACCTGCTAGGCCTGCAAGAAGCCCCCAGCCAAGTCAGGAAGGAAGGCGCGGGGTCAGCAGGTGCAGGGACCACGAACTGCCCGGGCAGGAGGACGGGGTGGGGCGCAGACAGCCGCTTCATCCCCTCTGAGTTACTCAGAAGAGGGTGGGAGTGAAGGGGGAAGGCGGGGCACGTTAGGCGGATGGAGGTTAGCCCCGCGAACAATCCGCGCGCCCGAGCGAGCGCGTGTGCTGCGGGCAGAGCGTGTGGTCGGGTTGGTACCCATAGGGCCGTCGGACTCTGGAGGCCAGACAGGGCCATCGGGGCCATCGTCGGTCAGGGCTGGCCCAATGGGGAGCCGTGTGCGTGGGGAGGATGAGGGGGTTCCTGGAGGCGATGCCTCGGGGGTCTGGAGAGGGGCGCGGCAGGAGGGGCTGCCTGGGCAGGTCAGGGGAGAGGCTTTGTCCTCCTTACCCTCTGGACAGGGCTGATGCTGTGTCCCATAGGTTTCCCTGGGTAGGGGTGATGTAGAGGTGGTCAGAAGGACTGCACGGGTCCCCTATCCTGCACTGGCATTTGGGTCCCTGCACAACGACCTGACATCAGGGTGGAGAAAGGGTGTCGAGCAGAAAAAAAACTGGCCTCTCTCAGGACATTGCCCTGGGCAGGGGGATAACTGCCTGTCACCTCAGGGACCCATAACCTAGGAGACACATCCCAGGTCTTGACTGAGCACCCTGGGCTGATCTATTTCACGTACTCCCTCATCAGAAAGTCAGCTCTTGTTGTTGGACCAAGTGCAGCTCGGCCCTTCACCCCTGACTCCCCACACCTCGGATGGTGCCTGTACAGAACCGGCACAGTTGGTATATGCAGAAAGAATGAATGAAGTGGGTCCCAACCTGTGCCAGGCACTGTGGAGACTCAGGGCGGCTGAGACAATGGAACTTTGCTGGGAAGCGCATCACTTAGGATACAAATGGGCAGAAAGCCAGAAGAAGGTGGGGAGTCCACCTCCGCAGGGCCTGGGGGACAGCCAGGGCACCTGCAGACATTCAGTCCATACTTTCTGAATGAAGGCACGCGTGAATGAAGTGTCGGCACATCCACACCCCAGTCAGCAGGAGGAAGAAGAACTTTTAGTAGGCAGTGCCGACACACAACTGGAGCATCAAGGAGAAAGAAGAAAAGCGTTGATCCATCTTGCACACAACACACAAGAATAAATTTCGAGTGGATCAGAGGCTTCAATGTAAACGCTAAAATGAAGCCATATAGGTTCTACAAGAAAGTATGGGTGAGTTTCTCAACAAACTCTAGGTAGGGAGACCGTCTCCAGCTGTGGCTGAAATCCAGAGACAATAGCTGAAATCAACAAAACAGACAAGTGACAAACTGGAACAAGAATTTGCACGGGCAAAGGATTAATAGCACTGGTGTATAAAGAACATCTAAAACTGAGAAGAAAATGATAGACGACCCTGCGGACAAGCGGCCGAAAGGCAGGAACAGCTCACGGATCAAGGGATTCGTGATCTTAACACTTAGGAAAAAATGCTCAACAAGAAAAATGCAAATTTGAAAGTACACTGAGAGAGACCATCGCTCACCTGTCTGATTGGCGAAAATCCAGACGTTGGACCGCAGTTTCCATGGGCAGGGCCGAGGGAAAGCAGGTGTTCTTGGCACATCGTCAGTGGGGAGGGGGTCCTGGTGGCATTGGGAAAAGCACTCGTATCATTTAGCCTGGCTCGTTAGTTCCACTTCCAGGAACTGGCCCAAAGATACGTGGGGAGTATAGAAGATAAGATACACATGAGGCTACTTGTTACGACATTATTTGTATTAGCAAAAGGCTAGAAACAGCCAGGACGTCCCTCAGTTAGCTGAACCGTGCTTTGGTACAGCTCACAATGTTATCAATATTATCACTAACAGAGGACAAAAGGAACCCAAAGAGTCATATCATTAGCATTGATATCGGTATTGTTGCCTTGAAATGATACATCCGTGTAATATGGGTCATATATATATCACGTTAAATTCCTCAGGAACCTGGATTTTCAGGACAAGAGAAAAGAGATATAAAATCAAAGGGCAAATCAATCCTTAAATTTGAATTGGGAATATTAGCATAAACTCCTCAGCTGTTTTCGTAAAACAAGAATACTCTCTAGCTCTGTCTGCTGAAAAGTTGTTGCATGCAAAAAGCAGTGTGGATTAGAACATACCAGATATCTTTATCCATTCATTCAGAATGATACTAAAACGTCTCCACTGGCCCGTTGTCGGAGGCTAGGGCTCATTATTCTGAAAAGGAGTAAAATAAGTTGAAAAAGAACAGAGTCAAGCATTTGTCCTGCCTTCTCTGTACGCGCTGAACTGCAGGGTAACGAGAGGCCGCACGCGCCGTACGTATGGATTGAAGTGTCTCCGGATAGATGATGCGACTTTGGGGAATTGCTTGGAAATAGTCAGCAGGGAGGGGCATGGCTGGGGTGGAGATCAAACCAACCTGCTCTGAACTGGTCATTGTTGAGCCCGCTGGCGGATACAGTCTTGATACTGTGTGCTTTACTTTTGTGTAAGTCTCTGTATTTTAAAAATTACGATAAGCAGCCCCCCAGGCACCTGGGGTTTCAGGGGCTGAGCTGTGCGGGAGCCAGCCCTGGGGGTCCTGGCCCTGGCACAGGGACGCTGCAATGAATGGGAGGCCAGACAACAAGGGGTCGCTGCAAGTTCCCCGAAAGCTCAAAGGAGCTGGTGGGGGGCCTGGGGGAGGATGGGAGAGCTGGGTTGGGGGAGTGAAGCCAGGTGCAGTGAAGTGGGGCTGGGGCTCCAGTGAGGAAGGGCCCAGGATGAGGGCAGAGGGCTGGCGGGGGGTCGGGGGGGCAGGGCCAGCACACGGGAGTAGGAAGCACAAGGCGAAGGGCCTCCAGGGCCTCTGCTCAAAGGTGGGAAGTGGGCCTGACCCAGTCACTGGCTCCCCGGCTGCCCTCCAGGCCCCCCCCCCCACGGAAAGCCCCCTCCCTCCCCAGGACCTGCCCCTCGGTCACTCGGGATGCTCCTGTCACACCCTGGGGTCCTGGACGCACAGGCAGATGGGTCTACCTGGACGTGCGTGGACCGGGGGGCCGCCTTCCTGCTTTTCAGGCCCATGGGCTGTCTCCAGGCCTCAGAATATTCTGGAAGCACCACACTCACCTTCCTTCAGCAGCACTTTGCCAAGACCCCTAGACACCCCAGACCCATGCCAGGCCAGCCGTGGGAGGAGCCCGGAGGTCGTCACGAACACAGGGGGAAACTGAGGCTGGGGAGGGAGGGCTGTGCGGCCCCCAAGAGGTCAGGGTCCAGGCCAGGGCTGCGCCTCCAGAGGCTTCCTGGCTGGCGGCCACCTCCAGCCCCACGGCTGAGTTGCCCACTCACCCATTCACTCCCCACGTCCCCCTGAGCCCCTGCCATGCACCGGGCACTGCTCCGCCCCGGCCGTAGAGCCATGTGCGCGAGGCCGGCCTTCTTGGGGCCCAGGGTCAGCAGGGGGATGAGTGAGATGAAGAAAGCTAGGGGACGAGGGCAGGGCAGGTGGCAGGGGGTGATCTGTGCTGCGGCAAGGCCCACCCTCCCAGGACTCTGCATTTTAGCCAACTCCTCTCCCTCCCTCGTGGGCAGGGGGCACTGAGGACCCCAAGCTTGGGCACCGCTCCAGGACAGAGGCCGAGGGGCATCCTCCGGCTCTGACTTGACCCCATCTCTGCCGCCGTGGGCTGTCGGAGGGTCGCTCCAGTTAGCCGGCACGGGGGACACGTCGCAGCCAGTCTCATGGGGCAGGACAGACTGAGCTGAGCCTGCCTCAGTGGGGCTCCAGCGCCACAGGATGTCCCAGGGCTGTCAGCGCCCGCCCTCCTCCCCAGGTGCCGCGCTGGGGGCAGGCCAGGAAGGCTGCGGGCTGGCCGTGCACGGGGCACAGCTCTGGGTGCGTGTGCGCGCGGTATGGCGTGTAGGCAGGTTGTGGAGGATACGGTGCACACACGTATTGCGTATGTGTGTATGGCGGTACATGGTCCGTGTGTGTGTGCACACAAGCCTTGTTGTGACCACACAGGGAAAGGGGACACTCTGTCCCCGCTCCTAAGGGCAGCCCTAGAGCAATGGGACCTGGGGGCTGGCAGCAGCTGGGGCAGAATCGGGGGCAGGCAGCCGTCCCCCGGGGGCCACGCCTCCGCCCCAGCTGGCTCTGCGGGTCACTCGGCGGCTGGGCCCTGCCTGCAGAGCCTCGTCCCCTCACTCACCCCTCCCAGCCCAGGATCCAGGTCCGGCCGGCCCGGTCGGAGAGCGGGGCACTGCCCGCGTGTTTCCTTTGATCTGAGGTTAGGTCACCTGACAGCACGCAACCTGGTTTCATGCACCCTGTTCTCACAGTTCCCAGACAGCCGCCAGGAAGGCCTTCTGGGTGCTCTCCGCGGCTCAATGCCTGTCCTCCACGTCAAGCAAAAGAGGAAAGTGTGGGGCCGCCGGTACTTGCTTTGTGCTGGGGCCGCGGGGTGGAGGTGCTCGGCTTCAGTGAAGGGCATCGTGGCCAGAGCTGCAAGCACCCCAAGGTCCCCTCCCACCGGCCCCTGAGCCTCCCCCTCCCCTTCCAAGGGGACGTCTTAGGGACCAGCCCGAGAATCCAAAGCCCAGTGACCAGGCCCCGGGGCAGCTGGCACCTGGTAGGGTCACCTTCACAGGAGCCCTGAGTAGCCGAAACGCTGGGCAGAAAAATCAGGTTTGGGGTTTCGGGTCAGCTTCCAGCTGGCAGGGCCACCTTGTAGTAGCTTTGCTGGGAATTTGCCTCAGGGCTTGTGAAATTGACTTGAGTTTATTTCAGCCTGCCAGTCCAGCTGTTGCGAGGATGCACCGTCACCATCTTGGGCCCTCTTTGGTGAAATCACCCCTAAAATGTGCGCCCTTAGACACTCACACTGATCCTTCAGTTTCCTGTGTGACCTGATGGGATGAAGTCAGGGACCTCCGAGCCTCGTGGGACCCTTGGGGACACGTGCCTGGCCCACGTAGCCTGGGGAGTGAGGACCGGGGCCCGACATGCCCTGATTCTGATCACCGGGACTTGAGACCTCCCCACCATCCCAGGGCACCTGCACACCGCCCACTGCCCGCAGCTGACCCTTTGGGGGCAGCAGGCCGCCATGCACTCCAGGAGCCCAGGCGGTGTCTGTGCTGGGTCATCTGATAAGCCAGTAAGCTTCTCCCTACTAGAGAGCTGCCGGGTGTCCCCGGCCGCTGGGAGAAGGGAGGTGGGAGACCTGGGCTTGATCCTGTGAGGCCGCGGTAGCCGTTTCCCAGCCAGGGCCCTTGTCCACCTTGCTGGTGCTGCCGACCTGGCTCTTCGGCCGATGGGGCTGGCCCTCTGGAGCTACGCTGTCCACCCCGCAGAACCGGAGCCCGTGCAAGGCCTAAACCAAGAGTGGACCCAGAGGGCAGGTGAGCTGGTTGGGCCGGGGAGGGAGGGAGGCAGGGAGGCCAGGTGGAGGGCCAACAGCAAAGCAGGGGTGCGCGGAGGAGGAAGAGGCAGGAAGGATTCAGCCGACCTGCCGGTGTTTATGGGGTGCCCACTGAGTTCCCGCCTTGCTCAGGGGAGGCCAGGCCCTGCCTGCAGGGGATGGTGAGCTTTTCTGTGAGACACACAGACCCGGGAGAAGCCGCACGAGGACCTCACGTGCCATGTGGTGGAGTGCTTCGCCCAGCCACCACCTCCTCCCCCGATAGCTGCCAGAGCCCGGGGGGTGGGGGTGAGAGCTGCCCTCCCCGTCGCGTGTGGGCCCCTGAGGGCTGAGGCTGACTCACTCACCTCTGAGTCCAGGTGCCCAGGAGAAGTTAACGAAGGGTGAGTGGGTGACTGGAGAGAGGCGTAGATGCATGGAGGGATGGATGGGTGTGTGGGTGGATGGAGGATGGATGGATGGACGATGGATGGATGGATGGATGGATGGATGGATGGGTGGATGGGTGGATGGATGGATGGAGGGATGGACGGATGGATTTGTGGGTGGATGGAGGGATGGAGGGATGGATGGATGGATGGGTGGGTGGGTGGATGGAGGGATGGATGGATGGCTGGATGGCTGGATGGAGGGATGGATGAATGGGTGGATGGGTAGATGGGTGGATGGGTGGGTGAATGAATAGATGGCTGAATAGATGAGTGGATGGGTGGATAGATGAATGGATGGATGTGTGGGTGGATGGGTGGATGGATGGATGGGTGGGTGGGTGGATGGATGGGTGGATGGAGAGATGGACGGACAGGTGAATGGATGGGTAGATGGATAGGGGTGGGTAAGTGAATGACGATGGGCAGATGAACCGCCTTTCCTTCAATTATTTGCACAAATGTCACCTTCCTAATGAGGTATCCTTTGACCATTTAAAAATAAAGTCCCCCAACCGTCCATCCACCCTCCATCCAGGTTCTTGCCTGCTTTATGTTTCTCTACAACCATTTTAGTCATTTCTTTTTTAAAATTTGCTTCTTACTTGCTTCTTTGTTCATTGTCTGCATGTCACCTGACCCCCAGCACAGTCCTGGCGCCTACACGTTGCTCAGCAAATCTGTGTTGAATGACTGGACGAGCTGGCAGGTGACACGACGGTCGAGGGCAAGGCAGGTGGATGGTGCGCTTGGGAGAATGGGGTGGGGGGTCCACAGAGGCCTGTGGTTTGAGCCTTAACTGACCCCCAGGGAGGGAGAATCAGTCTCTCGGGCTCCTCGGGGGCCAAGAAGAAGGGGACAGAGGGGCAGCTGAGGCCTGGTGGAGCTGTGGTCCCCCGGCCCGATGCCCACGTGCTCCAGCTGCACTTGCAGGGCAAGAGCCTGTGCGTCCACAGACATGCACACACACACACACACACGGGGTATCCTCACACTTACACACGCTGTGTACACGCACATGCACACACTGGTCCTTGCATGGGACTCTTGCCGGGAGCTCTAAGGCCGGCTCTGTTCCAAGCGCTGTCCCTCCCACACAGGCCCTGCAAGGCGGTGGGATCACCGTCCCCACTTCACATCAGGACCTGGACCCACAGCTGTCCAGGGACTCAGCGGGGGCCGCCCCTCGCGCAGGCCGGGCCAGCAGCCTGCCCAGCGCTCCACAGTGGCACCTGCTCTCGGGGCTGAAGTGGACGGCTGCTCCTCGGTGACGGGTGGGACAGGAGGCGCTCCCGTATTTGTAGGTCTGCGTTTACCACCAGGCGCCGAGGGGAAGAGGGGAGTGGGCTGGGGGTGTCTCCTTCCTGGACTCCAAAAAACTCCGGGACAGGATGGTGGGAGGGAGCGGGCGTGAGCCTGGGCCCGTGACCATGCCCGCGTCTCGGCTCAGCCCCAGCTGGGCCTCTCCGGCCTCTCTCCCCGCATCTGTGACGGCAGCAGGGCGAGGATACTGGCCACGGCTGGGGGGTGAGGGCCCATGAGGCGCGGCTTCAGAGCTGTGGGCGTCCCCCGAGTCCCGTGAGCGGGGTGCTACAGAAACCTGGGCGTGTGTGTGGTCAGCAAGGTGGGGGGCAAGTCTGGCTACTCGGCGTGGACGACCCTTAGACGGGGTGAAGCACCAGGCTCTCAGCCTTCACCACGGGTGCTCGGGGCAGCCCAGAGGCGGCGGACGGTTGCCCGTCCCGCGGAGCTCGCCCTGCGCTCTCCCACCAGGAGTGGCCAGAGGTGGCGTTCCCCGCCCCCAGCACCAGGGCAGGGCGCTTCCTGTCCGAGGGCCTGAGTCTCGACCTCACGCAGACCCGAGGGAGGCACCGGGTCGGAGGAGGCCCCCAGGCCAGCAGGGAGACCCAGGGCCAGCCAGGCCCCTCTCTGAGTCGTGGCTCCTGTCCTGGGAGACAAAGACCAGAGGTGGCTCGGGAGGCTGAGTCTTCCTGCAAATTAAGCCCCACGAGGCACCCAGCCTGCACGGGGAGGGGCCTGGGGCGGGGCCTCTGTCGGGGGCGGGGCATATGCATATGTCCCTCCCTCCCAGGCCTCAGCCGGGGACAGAAGACGGTGGGCCCAGGGACAGAGGCCTGGGGGCTGGCGTGCGCTCTGCCAGGCGTGGCCTCTCCCCAGAGCAAGTGTCGTCGTGTGAACTCAGTTCTGTCCCGAGTGGCTCCGGCCCTGGACCCAGTTGTAGGACAGGGGGTGGAGGCGGCTGGAAACGGAGCAGAAGGCAGAACTTGGGACATCCCCCCAAAAACGGCAGCGGGTGCGGGGGGCCCCGGGCACCTCCTCCCTTCAGTGGCGCCCCGCCTGAACACAGCCCACGCTGGCCGCATCCCCTCAGTCACAAGGCTTCCCTGCATAGACGCACGTCCACACCCCGCATCCACTTGCTCACTGTGTGTCCTCCCAGCAGCTCCTGTTCTGGGCCCGGTAGGCTCAGTGGCCGGGAACCCCAGGCAGGAAGCAGACAGACAGCACGCCAGTGAATGAAAGGTCCCTTCAGAGGGTCAGGCTCCCTGGAAAGTGATGCCGGGTGATGTGGAGAGAGAGACCCAGGGAGGCCCGTGAGCTGATGTGGCTGGGAGAGGGGGGAACGAGGGGGACGGGGGTGGGCAGAAGGGGAGGCTCTGAGGCTGGACGAGAGGGCCAGGGGGAGGCCAGACGGCTGGAGAGGTGGGCAATGGGCGGGGCAGGGCTGCGGGCTCGTGGTGGGGTGTTATTGTGGAGTAATAGGGAGCCACGGAGGGTTGTAGGCAGGGAAGGAGCACAGCCTGGTACTGGGCTGGGGGTGGCCGGAGAGGAGCGTCCAGGAGGCCGGGGTAGACGGCAGGCCTGGAACAGAGGATGGGAGGCGGCCAAGGACCGTGTGCCTCCCGCCCCCAGGCTCGGAGGCTCTGGGGAGATCCCCTCACTCTGCATATACCCCTGACGCTGGCAGGACCCATGGCGGGGCCAGGCCCCAGGCCAGCAGGGGGTGTGGACCCAGGCTGGTCTTTCAGTTGGGCTGGGGCTGGCCCTCGCCCAGGAACCCCAAGATTTACATCTCCCCCTCAGAATCTCGTCCACAGGGTCTCAGGCCCCGAGGGTTTGTGGGGTCCCTGCCCTGGAGCCCCACTTATCTGGAATCCAGTCTTTCCTGAGGGATCGTGAGGCGGCCCCTCTCCTCCCTGGGTGGGCTCCAGGCCCATCGATGGGACATGCCCAGCCCAGGACGGAGCCCTCGTGTCCAGGGCAAAGCGACCTCCACCGGCAGGGCCACCTCCACCAGCCTGTGGTCCTGGGGCGCCCCCTGGTGGCCAACGGGCCAGACCTGAGAGGCCACGGGGGGCCCCAGAGCACAGGGCCTGGACAGGGTCTCCCCCCCATTCCAGACCTCAGGGGATGAGGGGTCCCCGGGAGGGGGTCCTGGGGTCTCTGGGGAAGGGGCACACAGAAGTGTCGTCTGTTCTCATGTGTTACCCGCAAGCTCCCTGAAGCCGGGCTACTCAGATCCCCATTTTCTCAGAGAAACTGAGGCCCAGGGTTAAGGAGCCCGGAGGATTGGCAGGGTGTGAGCCAGGGCTGTGGGGCTCCAGGGCCACCCCCGTGCTGCCCTTGCTCGAAGGGACAGTGTGCGGAGCCTGCCGTGCTGACCACCGGACAGCTGGCCCAGCTGTGCCGCCCTCCGGTACAGCGCACACGGGGCACCCGCGCCTCTCGGCTTTGTGGGCCCAGTCTCTGCCCACGCGTCCTCCACGGGACGGCTGGCCACACCCCCTGCAGGCGGCCATTCCCACCTGCTGCCGAGATCAACTGGGGGCCTTTGGGAGGCGGAGACACGGGTGTGGCACAGCCGGCCCCTCCCCTCCCCAGGCCGCGGAGGGAGGGAGGGGCAGCAGCCAGCCCCACACGGGGCCACCTCTTGGCACCGGGAGACTGGTCACGCCCAAGGGGGTCACGGGACCCGGCAGGCCGGGGGAAGGCTGGCCCTCGCGCCCCGTGGCTTTGGCCGCAGCAGGCCTGTGGGCCGGGTGGGGCGGAGATCGGGGGCGCCCGGCGCTGGTCACGGCATTGGCTGCCCAGGTGCCGGGCGTGGTGGCAGGGGGGAGGAAGGGCGGGCGCCAGGCTGTGGGCACCCCCACCCGCTCCTTGACCAGCAGCCGCGTGTCCGGGCCCGGGGAGAAAGCAAGCAGGTAGGCGCCCTGGCCGCCAGCCCCCAGCAGGGAGTGGAAGTGGGGGCACCCTCCTCCCTGGCCACAGGCTGCCTCTCGTCTCCATCTCCTTCTCTGGAGCCTGGGGAGAGCCCGGCCTTCCAGACGGTCCCTCTGCAGGCGAGGGGGGCTCGGGGTGGGTCTGGGCAGGGGTGTGGCCCCGCGGCCCTGGGGGCCAGGCTCAGGGAGCCAGGGCTCAGAGCTGGTGCCTGTCCCGCTGGGGGGCTCACAAGCGCGTGGGCAGCTGTGCCCCCTCTCTGCCCCCTCCCCGAGCTGTGACCTCTGCTCCTGGCCCGGGAGACCCGTGTCCTCACTGGGGGCCGGGGGCTGCCGTGCTGACCGCCGCCCTGCTGAGTGTGGAACCCCTGTGTGCCCTCTCCTCCCATCTCAGGGAGGAGCAGAGGGGCCGAGCAGGTGAGGGGCTTGCCCAGTGACACAGCCGGGAAGGGCCGGGTGGACTGGGACCCCCGGGGCCTGGCCACCCGGCTCTGCCTGCGCTGGGGCCGTTTCCCTGGTGGCCTCTGACCAGGGGCGGCCGTCTGCCCCCCCGAGCGAGAGCCCCCAGTGCCCTTGCTGCTGGGGCTGAAGATCCTGCCTCTGTTCTCCCTGTCGGCCGTGGGGGGGGGAGGGGATTCCAGCGGGGGGTGACGCAGGCCCCCCAGCTGCCCAGACCCACACTCCCCCCACCCCTTCTGGGACCAGGGCCGTCAAAGACCCAGACGGCTGTTCATACAAATGCGCCCTTTGCATGTCCTTCCTGCTTGGTGGCCCCATTTGCCTGGCGTCTGGCCCAGTGCCCCCCCCCCAGCTCTCAGCACAGGACCCCAATGCCCCCTTGGCCCCCGTGGCTGGGAAGCCAGGGGTCGGGCCCAGGCCTTCAGGGTGTGGGGTGAGGGGTGCAGGTCGTGGCCCCGGGGACGGTGAAGACCCCTGGCTTGTCAGTGAGGAAAGGGTGACGTGGGCTAGGGGTCGGGGAGCCCCACAGCACCCTCCCCCCCCCGGCCGCCCCCTCCAGGTCCCCCTCCCTGGTGGAGCAAACCCGAGGCTCTCGGCCTGTGAGCACAGCGGTGCTGCCCGGGCCGGGGGTGCGTCCAGAGGCGGGAGGGGTGCCAGGCCCTGGGCCCCTGCTCAGCGCCCCCCTCCCCGCATGATGCGAACACATCCCATGTCGCTGCCCATGCTTTGGGGTTGAAGAGTGTCCCCCCAAATTCATATCCACCCAGAACCTCAGAACGTGACCTTATTTGTAAAGAGGGTCTTTGCCGAAGCAGTTATTTACGATGAGGTCATAGCGGAGTAGGGAGGCCCTCATGCAATGACCGGTGTCTTTATAAGGAGAGGGAGGCTTGGACAGGGACTTGGAGACGGAGGCAGAGGCTGGAGGGCTGCGGCCACAAGCCCAGGGACGCCTAGAGCCCGCAGAGCTGCCAGAGGCAGGAAGGACCCTCCCCTCGAGCCTCCGGAGGGAGCTCAGCCCTGCGACACGTTGTTTTGGGATTTCTGGCCTCCAGAACCACCAGAGAATCAACGCCTGTTGTTTTAAGATGCCCAGTTGGTGGTCGCTCGTTACAGCCGCCCTGGGACACCCCTGCGGTTATAACCCAGAGGGCAGCAGTGCCGACCGGGTGAGCGTTGGCCGGTGCCCAAGCCCAGGCCAGGTCTAGCCTCCCCCGGCTGTGTGGTCGCGTGCAGGTCTCCCCACTCCCCTCCATGTCTTGGCAGGGCCGGGCCTCAGAGGCTCTTGGTACCAACAGCATCAGGCCCAGCCCTGGGGGGCGGGGCGGATGCAAACCCTCTCGCTTCCCACCCCAGAGCAGGGAGCGCAGAGGGGTGGGATTTGAATATGGCCTTTCCAAGCTGGTGAGTATGGGTTTTCAATACTGGAGGCTAGTGTCTGGGGACAGGGCCTGGGTGTGGGCTGGGGGGAAGGGACAAGATACGGGCTGTATGGGCGGCCTGGGCAGCTGTGACAAAGTCCCACAGATGGGCGGCTGAGAGCAACAGGAACTGATTTGCTGCTCTGGAGGCCAGAATCCCAAACCAAGGTGCTGCCCCGCCGAGCCCCCTCCAGCGGCTCCAGCGGAGGGTCCTGCCCGCCTCTTCCAGCCTCTGGGTGTCCAGGCGTCCCTGGGCTGTGGCCGCATCCCCCCACTCTCTGCCTCCATCTTCACTGGGCTTCTTCCCTCTTCTCATAAGGACACTCAGGCCACTGGATGAGGGCCCATCCTAACGACCTCCTCTTAAACTGATGACATCCGCAAAGAGCTCATTTCTACAAAAGGCGCATTCACAGGCACCAGGAACTAGGGCTTGGACACATGATTTTGGGGGACACAGTGGGAGGACCATGTCATGCCTGCAGGTGCCCCTCCACCGGCCCCTCCTGTGTCCCCAGGTGGCCCCTCTCCAAGAAACAAAGGGCTGGCCCGGCCTTGTAGGAAAGCATTTTACCGAGAGATTCATTCTCCTCTCCCAAAGGGCCCCATCCATCCAGGGGGTGGGGCTGACCCTGGAGAAGCTGGGAAAATACCCCAGCCGAACGGGGCGCGGCCGACACCCATGATGGACGGGGCGACCAAGGAGACGGAGCTTCACAGGGTGGGCCTCTCAGGTCTCCTGGGACCTGGGGTCCCACCGGCTCTGAGAAGACCTTTGCCCCTCCTGTGCTCTGGCCCCAGGCTCTGGAAGGGCGGGGCAGGGCGGGCGTGCTCTCCCCGCTGAGCCCGCAGAGGAGCCACTGGAGACAGGCAGTGGGGGCCATGCGGAGCCGTGGGCAGGTGGTGGGGGGCCGGGCTGGGCCCTGGCTGGCAGCCGTCGGCAGTGGGTCCGGGAGGCGCTGGGGGTGCTTGCTGTCAGGCAGGTTGATGGGACCCAGGTCCTTGTCACTCGGGCCTCTCCTGGGACCCTGGCGTGGCTCCCGAGTCTCTGCTAATGTGCCAACCCCGCCAGGCACGTGGGCAGCGCTGGGCCAGGGGTGAGGGCTTGGTGGGAAGGTCCCTGGGTGGTGGGAGGGGCGGGGGACGGCTAGAGCCTTCCCTCCCCGGGCCTCCTGGGCCCACCTGGCTCCCGCCCAGCCCCCCAGGTCCCCCTGCACCTGAGCTGTGTACACAGGCCTCGCCTGCTTGCCTTCCACCTGCTTTCTGCCTGGGCACCAGGCACACCCAGAGTCCCATCCGTGTCCCGGGCTGACAGGGGTGTGGGGCGGGTGGGCTGCGAGACTTCCACTGAGCCTCTTGGGGTTTCCAGGAACCCCCCTGCCAAAGCCTCTGCAGAAGTGGCGACGGGCGTGGCCGGCAGCTGCTCCCACGGAGGGGCAAGTGGGAGCATACTGGGGGGTGGGCGTTGGGCCAGGAGGCGGGGCTGGGGAAGGGGGAGATGGAGCCCACACGGTGGGGCTTCAGGAGGGCCGGCCGGTGGGAAGGGCACCGGGGCAGACACCCTCTTGGTGGCCCCCCATTTCTGCCAGAGCGGCGTCTGGGGAGAGGGGCTCCCCTGGCGAAGGCGGCCCCGGCCTCTGGCAGGAAGAGGGGCAGCGTTTGCCTCTCGTGCCCTCAGGAGTGGGCTCTGTCCCTGCAGACAGGGCCCATGCAGGGTGCCGGGGGCTCCCGTCCTGGCAGCCACAAGTGTGCTGGCGACCAACAGGGGCCGGGCCTGTGCCAGGGTGAGATCGAATTCGGAGGGTCTGGGAAGAAGTGAGGCCAGGTGAGAGGCCGCCCGCACCCCACGTCCTCCCCGCAACACTGAGCCCCGGCGCCCGCTCTCACACAGCGGGGGTGGCAGGTGCCCGGGGGCTGTTCAGAGCCCCAGGCAGAGACAGCTGCGGAGCTGGCAGCGCCCTCCGGCTCCTGCCTCCTATGCCCAGGCACAGCGTGTCCAGAACCCTCCTCTCTCCGGCCTCAGCCTCTCCCGAGGGGATGGGGACGCCCAGGTCACACAGCAGGTCAAGACGGGGCCTGCGGGAGCCCCCTGGCCTCTGGCTGCGACCCTGCCCCCCCCACCCTGTGGAGCCCAGCCCTCCCCTGTGCCCAGGGCCCCCTTACCCAGCAGCCCCATACTCAGCACCCCCATACTCAATACCTCCGTGCCCAGCACCCCCATACTCAGTACCCCCATGCCCAACACACTCATGTCGCTGGTGGGCGAGGAGCAGCCCTTTGTCCTGAAGCCATGGCTGAGGGACGTCCTGCGAAAGGGGCTGGTGAAGGCGGCTCAGAGCACACGTGAGGCCCCGGGCCAGGGCCTCAGGCCCGCAGCCCGCTAACCCCACGGTCACCCTTCCCCGACAGTGCCACGGTGGCAGTGGGAGCAGCCCCGGGGACACAGCAGAGGAGCCTCTTCCCCAGGAGGGTCCGGCCACCCCGTGGGGCCCACAGGCCTCAGCGAGACACCCGGGGGCAGCGCCAGCTTCCACACCCCGCTGCCCGTGGGCGGGCCCCCTTGGCCCCCTCTGCTTCCCTCAGGGGAGGAATCTGGCCCGAGGAATCTGGCCAGTCGCTGGGGTCAGAATCAAACTTCTGGGCTTTATTTTCAGGCCGGCTGGGCCTTCAGAAAACCCAGTCAAGGACGTGGGGTCTCTGGTCTCCTTCACCCCAGAAATGATTGATTGTAGAAAAGACAAAAAGCCCAGTCTGTGCACCCACTGGGCTGAGGGCTTTGTAATCTGGAAAGACCTTCCTGGGTTCTGGCCCAGCACAGGCCACGGGACAGAGTCGTGGCCTGTTCTGTCCAGATGGCGTCTGGGGGGGCCAGCTCCCAGCAGATGCCCCAAAGGCAGGAGGGGGCCCTGGGGCCGCTGGGCGCAGTGACTCCCGGGTCTGCAGGTGCCTGGATCCTGACCAGTGCACTCCGTGTGGGCCTTGCCCGGTACGTCGGACAGGCTGTGTGTGACCACTCACTGGCCAGCACGTCCACCAAGGCCCACGTGGTGGCCATCGGCATTGCCTCATTGGGCCGCGTGCTGCACTGTCAGCTTCTGGACGACGCCCAAGTGAGTGTCGGGCTCGGGGCACTGTGGCCTTGGGACACGGTGGGCCTGGGAGGCCCCCGAATATCGGCCACCCCCCAGGGCAGGAGGGCATGCCTTATGGAGGCCACCAAGGCAGCCTCGCAGCTGACCACAGCCCTCCACCTGTGACTGAGTCTCCCCACAGTGGACAGGCCAGCAGTGGACAGACCAGCCCCTGACCTCGGGGGCTCACGGGCCTGGGCGTGGGGGGGGAGCGAGGCTGCTCTGAAGGACTGAGGCAGTGAAATGACTCAGAGCCAGGGGAGGGGGAGGGCAGAAGGGGGGGAAGGCAGGAAGGGGGAGGGGGATGGAGGGGAGGGGCCAGAGGGGGAGCTGGGAGCCGCGTGCCCAGCATGTGGCCAGCAGGTGGCAGCATCGCCCAGGGAACGGCATGGGGAGGGGTCTGAGGCAGGTCCAATGAGGCCCAGGCGGCCCTGGGAGAGAAGCTCCCCCCAGCGCCGGGCTCTGTCTAGAGGGTCCCCTCCCTGTGCCTGCCTCTGGGCCCCCCGAAACAGCAGCCAGCCCTCCATCTGGAGGGCGGGGGCCCTGGACAGAAGCCTTGCCCAGGCCTCATTGACGTGCATGGGGGACCCAGGAGGACAGCCCTGTCCACTACCCCATGGACGATGGTGGCAACCAGGGCCCCCTCTGCCCCCGGAAAACAACCACTCCCACTTCATCCTGGTGGACCCGGGCACCCCTGGGAAGGTCAGCGAGCCCGCAGAGCTGCGGCTGAGGTTGGAGAAGCACATCTCGGAGCAAAGGACCGGCTACGGGGGTGAGGCCTGCCTGGGTGCCCAGGGAGGCTGCCAGGGAACACGGAATGGGGGTGGTCACAGCGTGTGGACGGGGCTGGAAGGACCACCAGGACGGGCAGGGAAGGGCATTCCCGGCTGAAGGCACAAAGCACGCCAGAGCGGTGAGACTCAGGCCACTGGGAAGACCTGGTGGGGGATTGCCAGCCACGGCGGCAGGGGACACAGCTGTGGGGAGTGGCTGTAGGTCGATTTCCAGTGGGGGTCCCCTGGCTAGAGGCTCTGGTTGTGGGTGGGCTCCGAGCTTTGGAAAGAAAAAGAGATTTCCCAGTTTCAAGAAGCCTATTTCCCTCCACTGGCCCGACGTAAGGTGCCACCAGGGGGCAGTGTTGTCCGAGGCCTGGGCACCGCTGCGGCCAGTGGCGGGTTCGAAAGCTGGATTTGCTAACGCTAGTGCACGACTATTCATAAACAAGATACGTATAATTGCCTCCAATATGTGTAAGCAACGTGAAGCGTCTGTCAACTGAGCACCCTTTAATGAAAACACAACCGAAGCTGTGTTTAAACCATCACCCCGTGGGTGCAGCGCTGAGCCCTGTGCTCCCGACGCCTGGCGGCCCACGCAACCCAAGCATCCCCCACATTCATTCAGGAGGCGCCTTAGGAGTTAGAGGGGCCCCTGCTGGGGGTGGGGCGGGGGGGGGGACGATCCCGCCTGCCTGGAGTCCTCCCAGCAGTTTGCCGGGCTCCTCCCACACAGCCTACCCAGCAGGTCCAGGCTTCTCTGAGGTTTCACCTTCAGAAGTCTCATTTCTGGTTTGTTTGGGGAAAAATCTGACCAGCGCCCCTCCTTTACCTCTTCGACGTGCTCCGTGGGCCTCGGATGACCTGGTGGTCGATAGAGCTTTCTGCCCTGATGCGGGGAGATGCCAGGCCCTCGGAATGAGGCTGGTGCAGCCAGGGACTGAATATTCAACTTGAGGTTTAAATAGCCACGAAGCGGCCACGTCGCATAGTGAGGAGCGGGGCTGGCATCCTGTCCCGGGTGACGGGGCAGCCGGGAGCCCGCACGTCTCTAGAAAAAGCCTCTTGGCTGGAGTTTGCCCAGAAAACGTGGCAAGTTGATGGTCTGAGGCCGTGGTGGTCACCCCACGGGGAGGGTCCCAGGCCCTCCGCTCGCCCGGGCACCTGGGTGGCCCTCGTGCTGCGTCTGCTCCAGCAGCATCGAGATCCCCGTCCTCTGTCTGCTGGTCGATGGTGACCCCAGCACCCTGGAGGTAGGCAGCGGCGGCAGGTGGGGGCCTCCTGCGGGCCCCCGCCAGGGCAGGGATGGACCTGGAGCTGACTCGGCCTGCTGGTCCTCCCTGCCCGCCTCACAGGACGTCCAGGGCCGTGGAGCATGCCGGCCCGTGGCTCATCCTGGCGGGCTCGGGGCGCGTCGCCGACATGCTTGCTGCCCTGACGAACCAGCCCCACCTCCTGGTGCCCCAGGTGGCCGAGAAGCAGTTTAGAGAGAAGTTTCCCAGTGAGAACTTCTCCTGGGAGGACATCGTGCACTGGACAGAACTGGTATGTACCGGCCAAGACCGCAGTCAGGAGGGCCAAGCGCTGGTCCCTACCCGGGACCCCACCCCCTGCAGTGCCCATGCCTGGCCCCTCTGGCTGCAAAGCTACACCACCTTCCCGTGCTCACCCCTGCTTCAGGCCCTCACGCCTGGGGGCGGAGCCTCGGTCTGTGGGTGGGGCTGCCCTGGGCCCAGCGGGCAGAGGGCTGGCATTCTCACGGGGGTACATGGGGTCGTATACCACGTGCCCGGCCTGAGGCGCCAACTCGGGGCCTTTGTCCATCCTCAAGGCACTGGTGAAAGGTGAGGCCTGGCCGCGCCCACTGGGAGGCCTGCGGAGGGCACCGGGCAGAGGCAGATGGCTGACCAGCTCCCAGCCCTGCCCCGTCCTGGGTCTCGGCCTCCAGGGGCAAGGCCGCCGCCTGGGGGCTGTCAGTGGCCGGGAGGGACCCCTGGCACGGCTGCACTCTGCTGTGTGTGTGAGCGTGTGGGCGTGTGAGCGAGCGTGCTAGTGTGTGGGCGTGTGTACCGGTCACTGCTCGCTTCGGCGGGGGCAGCACGTGTAACAAAACTGGAGGAATACAGAGCCTACCGAGGCCTCCGTGCAAGGCCTCCGTGCAAATCCGTAGAAAGTCCTGCCTTTGGCAAGTTTTATGTTACTATATCACAATTTAAAACACTAAAGTGTTCAATTAATTCAGGGAGCTGTAGCGTTTTCATAAGGTTGTGCACCGTTACTACTGATTCCAGAACGTTTCCACCACCCAGAAGAGCCCTGCTAGTCACCCCGATTTCCCCCAGCCCCCCGCAACCCCGCATCTGCCGTGTCTAAGGATTTGCCTACTTGTGGCATTTCCTACGAATGGGATCACACACTGTGTGGCCACTGGCGTCTTTCCTTCGCTGAGCACGACGTTTTGGGGGCTGTCCACGTTGTAGCCTGTGTCGGGCTTCACTCCTTTTTCGGGTGGAGTAATATTCCACATTTTGTTTCTCTGTCCCTCTGTTGATGGACACTCGGGTTGTCTCCACTTTCTGGCTGTAACCTGACATGCTTCTTCTTGGACATAAACACCTGTGGAGGGGCTGACCGCTGGTGGGGGACACAGGCCCAGGCAGGGAGGGGCTGTGCGGGGCAGGGGGCCGGGACACCCTTGAGGGAGGGGAGTCTCCTCCAGACAGGCTGCCGGCTCCCTGCTCTTCCCTTCACCCTTGGGGTCCCCTTGGGGTCCTGGCGCTCCCAGCATTGGCTCCTGGGGGTCTTGGGATGTCTTGTGAATCTAGAGGGTGTGGAGCGAACCAGAGCGCCATTCCCGTGGCTGTGCGTCTAGGAGAGTCACCTTGAGGGACCCTGTGCCCAGCGGCTCTGCCGGCGCCTAGGTTCGCCCTCCGCCCCTCCCCTCCTCCGCCCGCAGCCCACAAGAGCCGCAGCCAGGAGGCGCAGGACTGCCCGGATGAGCTGAAGCTGCCCGTGGCCTGGGACCGCGTGGACATCGCCAGGAGCGAGATCTTCAACAGGGACGTGCAGTGGAAGGTGCTGCCCGACTGTGGCCAGATCCGGGCGGGGACGCGTGGAGGGCTGGGGCAGGTGGTGTCCGGGTCCATCCTGGCCCAGCTGTGGCTGCGCGGGCCGGGGGCGACCGGGGCACCTCCCGCTGCTGCCTCACTCGTCTGCCCCCCAAGGCAGGATGGGCTGAACTGCGGCGGGTGTGGGCCACCCGGCGCAGCGGGACAGGCGGGGGCCTTGCCGAGGGTCCCCACGCCCGCCCCACCGGCTCCCTCTCACTCTCCACCCGGTCCCGCGACCTGGAGGAGGTGATGATGGACGCGCCGGTGAGCAGCAAGCCTGAGTTCGTGCGCCTCTTCGTGGACAGTGGCGCCGACGTGGCGGACTTCTGACATACGGGCGGCTGCAGCAGCTCTACCGCTCGGTGCCCCCCAAGAGCCTGCTCTTCCACCTGCTGCAGCGCAAGCACGAGGAAGGCCGGCTGACGTGGGCCGGGCTGGGCGCCCAGCAGGCCCGGGAGCCGCCCGCCTTCTCCCTGCACGAGGTGTCGCGGGTGTTCAGGGACTTCATGCACGACGCCTGCCGTGGGCTCTACCAGGCGGTGAGCTGTAAGCGGGCGGCAGGAGGGGGGCGCCGGTGGGGCCACGGCTGCGGGCTGACACCCCCGTCCTCCAGGAGCAGGGCCCGGTCCGGCAGCCCACGGGCCAGAAGGGGCTGCTGGACCTGAACCAGAGGAGCGAGAACCCCTGGAGGGACCTGTTCCTGTGGGCGGCGCTGCAGAACAGCCACGAGATGGCTACCTACTTCTGGGCCACGGTGAGGACTCCGGGGAGGGGCCGGGTCCCTGGGGAGGTGGGGGAGGCAGCCGCATCCTCAGACCTGGCCTCCCAGGGCCAGGAGGGCGTGGCAGCCGCTCTGGCCTCCTGCAAGATCCTCAAAGAGATGTCCCACCTGGAGCCGGAGGGGGGGGCGCCGAGGTGGGCCGCACCCTGCGTGAGGCCAAGCACGAGCAGCTGGCCCTGGGTAGGCAGCCGAGGAGTGGGGGCTGCGGTGACCCTGTGCGCCTCGGGGCCATGGGGCTCGCCCTAAAATCCTAATGGGGGCAGACGGGTGCACGGCTGACGAGGACGCAGCTCCAAGGCTCGGGCCAGCTGGGCCTTGTGGCCGGGCGGGCGGGGACACTCGGGGAGAGGGAGGCCCCCAGGTTCCCGACAGCCTCTGCATGGCCGGCCTCTCCCGGGCCTCACCAGCCCCCTGGGAGGCAGGCACAGGGCAGAGGGCCGGCCGGAGGAGGAGGGCAGGCGGGCCGGGCCTGGGCATCGTGGCAGCGGCCGCGCCCTCAGCAGACCTCTTCTCCTAGTGCTACCGTAACAGCTGGTGCGCCGGAACCGCTCATGCAGCAGGGCCACGTGTCTGCACCTGTGGCCACCGAGGCCGACACCGAGGCCTTCTTTGCCCACGACGGGGTGCAGGTGAGCCCCGGGGAGGGCTGTGGGGCGAGGGGCTGGGCAGACAGGAGGTGCCCCAGCCGACCCCTCTCACGTGCCTCCCCCAGCCTGTGTCCTGGCCATGGGGGTGGGGGGCTCCCTCAGCTGGCCACTCCCCCCACGTCCAGCCCTTTCTCCACCTCCAGTCTCGGAAGAAACCCCGCTTCCTCAGCTCAGCCCTCCCGGACCCCCGAGCCGGGCCTGCCCTGTCGAAGGGTTTTCCTTCCCCAGCAGGGCAGAGGCTCCAGGAACTCCAGGAGCCAGGGCTGGGAGGAGCGATGCTCCCGCTGAACCTGGAAGGGCAGGCCTGCTGCGGGCACAGCAGGGCAGAGGTGTGGAGGCGGGGCGGGGGGGGGGGCGGGCAACCGTGCCTTTATTTCAGGCCTTCCTGACCGAGATCTGGTGGGGGGACGTGGCCGCGGGCACGCCCATCCTGAGGCTGCTGGGTGCCTTCCTCTGCCCGGGCCTCGTGTATACCAACCTCATCACCTTCAGGTCTGTCAGGACAAAGCGGCTGGGGGGCCTTGGGCTTCACTGGGGCTGGTGGCGGCACGTCCCCGGCGCCGGCCCACGCCGCATCCAGCATCCGTGTGGGCCCCCCTATGCACGCCCCCTACCCGTGTCCCTTCGCAGTGTGTCCAGCACTTCCTCTGCTGGCTGGTGCCTGACACCAAGTGGAGGGCCTCTGGGTGCCCTTCCCACGTCCCTGAGGGCCCCCTGTGCTCCCAGTGAGGAGGCCCCTCTAAGGACGGGCCCAGAGGACCTGCAGGGGCTGGGCAGTCTGGACACGGAGAAGAGGCTGCTCTGTGGCCCGGGCAGTCGGTGAGGGCCCTGCGGAGGGTGGGCAGTGGCAGGGAGGCTGGGTGCCGGTGGGCAGCGGCAAGCTCGGGGCTCTGGCCACCCGTCTCATCACTGGCCGTGGCCTCCTTCGTGGTGCCGGGCGGAGCAGCTGGCCAAGGCGCCAGGAACTCAGCGCGGCCGAGGCCCCGAGCCGCCTCCTCGTTCACGCGCTGGCGGAAGTTCTGGGGGGCACCCGTGACCGTGGTCCTGGGGAACGTGGTCACGTACTTTGCATTCCTCTTCCTGTTCACCCACGTCCTGCTGGTGGACTCCAGGTTCCCTCCCCAGGGGCTGTCGGGGGCTGAGGTCACCCCCTACTTCTGGGTCTTCACGCTGGTGCTGGAGGAGATCCGGCAGGTCAGCAGTGGGCCCAGCCCACCGAGCCCCGATCCCTGACGGTCACAGCCTGGCCATGGCGGGGCTGTCCCCAGCTAGGTGGGGGCCCAGGTAGCCGTCACCGGGCCGTCTGCCCTCTGCCAGGGCTTCTTCACAGATGAGGACACGCACCTGGGGAAGAAGTGCACTCTACGTGGAGAACAACTGGAACAAGTGTGGCATGGTGGCCATGTTCCCGTTCGTCGTCGGTGTCACCTGCAGGTCTGTGGGTCCCAGAGGCCTGGCAGGGGCAGCCCTGGTGGGCTGGTGGGCCGGGCTGCTTCAGGATGGGTTTGCTCAGGCCCCAGAAACCCTGTGTTTGTACGTCCCGTGCTGTGTGTCCTGGGGGAAGCCCCTGCCCTCTATGGGCACCAGCAGCCGTCCAGCCTGCCTTCCCCCCGCCTGCCAGGATGCTGCCCTCAGTGTTTGAGGCCGGTCGCACGATCCTTGCCATCGACTTCATGGTGTTCACGCCCCGGCTCATCCACGTCTTTGCCCTCCACAAGCAGCTGGGCCCCAAGATCATCATCGTGGAGCGGATGGTGAGCCCCCGCCCCCGGGAGGGCGGATGCTTCTCTCCCCACTCGCCTACCCGTCGTGGAGATGAAGGACGTCTTCTTCCTCCTCTTCCTCCTGAGCATGTGGCTTGTGGCCTACGGCGTGACCAGCCAGGCGCTGCTGCACCCCCATGACGGGCGCCTGGAGTGCATCTTCCGCCGTGTGCTCTACCGGCCGTACCTACAGATCTTCGGGCAGATCCCACTGGACGAGATCGACGGTCAGCACGCAGCCTGGGGGTGGGCGTGGGGGGTCCTCTGTGCCCACTCTACGTGGGACCCCCACCCCAAGGTACAGCTGAACCGAGTCCAGTTATGAACGTTCCTTTTGTAAGACCCTGGACAGGTGGCCCTTGAGAGGGGGGTTTGAGGGTCACAGGAGACCCCGGCCTGGAGTGGCTGAGAGCGGGGGGTCCCCGAGGCTGGCCCCCCAGGCCCTGCCCACCCACACAGGGCCACGTCCAGCAGGGGACAGCTCTGGGCTGATGTGTGTCAGCTGCGGAGGCCCCAAAGTCGGGCCTCGGGCTGGAGATGGAGACGGGGCTGCAGGGAGAGAGAGCAGGCTGGGTGGGGTGGCGGGAGGCTTGCCGGGAGGGGGGATGGATAGGCACTACAGGTCACCTGGGGTCTGGGCCCTCCAGCTGCCCCGTCCCCCCGGCATGTCCCCAGTGGGCATCAGGTCTCCTGTCAGCCCCCATCCACCCGGCCCCGCACCCAGCCTCAGGCCCACCTGCTGGAAAGGCCCTTAGCTAGGAAGCCGCTCCTGATGGCATCTGTGCTTCTGGGGACCCACCCAGTGTGTGTGCCTGATCTCCGGCCGGGTGTGTGTGGTCTGTCTGAGGGGTGTCTCCAGGGCGGCCCCTGTACGGGGGGTTGGGGGCGCTGGGGCTGGTGGAGGCTCTGAGAACTTCCCACAAGTCAGCACAGTGTGGGGGGCAGAGTGGCTTAGCCATGGGGGCTCAGGGAGACCTGGGCTGGCGGCGGGGATGCCTGTACAGGCTCTGGGATGGCTGGGACTCGGGGAGGGGGAGGGGGAGGGGGGACCAGCCCCTCAAGCAAGGTGGGCCAGCAGCCGGGGCCCAGTGTGGGGGCCCAGGGCACCCGCCCTGCCGGGCACTCCTGGCGCGAGGAGTGGGGCGGAGGGATCATTCGCTCAGGCTGGTGTCAGACTGAGGCCACCTGGGGCCCACTGGGCGATCACGGGCACACTGTCCCTGAGGCCTGACCGCGGCCACTGCAGCTGATGACGCGAGGTCAGCGCCCCGCGACCTGGTAAATATTTGTCGATGGGATGAGGACGTGACCGAAGCAAACAGGCCTCCGGGATGGGGCGGCGGGGGGGCTGGGCCGTCATGGGACTTGCCTCCTAATTAGGGTGCTCTGCAGGCTCATTTCCTCCACTGTTTTCTTAGGCCCCCAGCCCCCGGCACTGGGGCCGGTGTTTGCTCATCCGTGGGCACCAGTTTCCAGGCCATTAGTTTAACGAGGCCCTGCCCGCCCTCCAGCCCTCCCCGCCCGCACCATATGGCCCCTGCTGGCGGATGCTACCATGACCCCCAACTGCCCCAGTCCCACGGGACCCCTCGGAAGGAGGGGACTGAGGTGGGCGCCCCCAGGACCAGGCAGGGGTGGGGGGGTCACTCCTGCCCCCACGGCCACACACTGGTTCAAGGGAACTCTGTCATGGTTCGGGGTCCCCAGGAGCCTGGGGCCACCTGGGCAGGACGGAGGAAGGGTAGACTCCTGGGGGTCCAGCCTGAAGTGCTGCTGTGGCTGCCAGGCCGAGTTCCACGGTGGAAAGTCCGTGACCAGGGCCGGGCCTGGGCCGGCACGGAGGGTCCCGCAGGTCCCTGTCTCCCTCCCTATCTCTCTTCACCCGCCCCCCCCACCCCTGGCCCCTCCCTGTGAGCCCACGGTGGTACAGCCAAGAGTAATTCCCTCACTTATGGCCGAGAGGGAAGGCAGCCCGCGGGGCTCCCCGGTGGCCGCCCTGCCCTCCCTGCCCCACATGCACCCGCGGGAGCTGGGGGCTGAGCGTCCAGGGCAGAGCTCCGTCTCTGGGCTCTAGGAGGTCAGAGACAAGGACAACTCATTTCCCAGCCTAGCCTGGTGGTGCCTTTGAGAGTTATGGGGGAGACGCAGGGGTCTCATGACCACGGAGCCGCTTCCATCAGACAGGTTTACAGCTTCACAGACACGCTTTCCAGGCCTGGCCCTGGCCCACCTCTCGGGGTGCCGGAGGGAGGGAGGGAGGAGGGTCACCCATCAGCGCCGGGCAGATCTGCGGGCGGGGAGGGAACTCACGTGGGGACGCGCCAACCCCCATCACAGTAACTCACTCAGGAGGGACTCACCCCCGTGAGGGAGACACGCGGACACGGAAACAGGCCCTGCCAGCCTGACACGCAAGCAGGGAGGCAGGGACACAGGCACACACAGAGCCAGAGGCCCCCAGTGCCCCCCGGACTCAGTCACAGCATGAAGACTGGGAGGGGCAGTCACAGAAACACAGGCCTACGTGCAGGCATGTGTCCGCGTCCACGCACATGCACGCACGCACACGCACGCACGCGCACGGCCTGTGGAGGTCGCCACCTGGAGTCACAAGCCCTCTTGATGGGCAGGCGCACTCTCCCCGCTTCCTCCGCACCTTCCTCCCATCTCCTGGGATGGGGTGGGGGTCCAGGCTGGCCCTGCAGGGGTAGAGGCAGGCAGGGGAGGGGCTGCCCCACCCAGAGGGCACTTTTCAGGCTGGCTTGTTTCCATGCCCACAGTGATCCGTGTCAAGGGTGTTCTGCCTCCATAGGCTTTGGAAATGGTGCAGATCTGCCCCCCAGCTCAGAGTCCTGTGATAGGCAGTAGGGCCATAAAGGCCCTGAGAAGTCCTGCAGGAGAGACTCCACCTCCCCTTGCCGAGGCCAGCTCTCCCCACACTGGCTCTGAGCAGAGCCTTTGGCGGTGGTGGTGGTGCTTGGGGGTGACCCATGAAGCAACCAGCAGAAACCGGGGTCCTCCACATGGCCTCGGCGCTGCCTCCAAAGCCTGCGGTCTGGCTGTGAGCTTGGTCCAGCAGCAGTGCGGAAGTGGGGCTAGCACCGCTAGGCCAGGCACCCAGGACTGGAGGGTCCCACAACAGGAACTCAGCGCCGAAGCCCAGGTGACCCCCAGGAAACCACAAGAGTTGGCCGCCTAACCAGGGCCCTCTGTCCCAGGGTGGCCTCGACTGCGGGACAGAGCTCTCGATACCCAAGGGCATTTGCAGCTCAGCCCCGCACCGGCTGCACTGAGCCCACTCCCCTTTCAGAAGCCTGCGTGAACTGCTCCGTGCACCCCCAGCTGCTGGAGGACTCGCCCTCCTGCCCCAACCTCGACGCCAGCTGGCTGGTCACCTTCCTGCTGGTCACCAACGTGCTGCTAATGAACTCCCTCATCGCCATGCTCAGGTGCCCGCCCTGCCTCCTTGCTCCGTCCACGTCGGGGGGCCCTTAGTTCCAGCATCTCTGGCCCAGACCTGCCTGGCCCTCCGGACTTCAAGCTGCATTCACCTCTGCCCTCAAGAGGGGCCTGGAAATGGGGTGTCACCCAAAACTGTGGCTCCCCTTCGGGTTGGGCCTGGAGGTCAGGGCACCTAGGAGGTGGTGCAGGGCAGGGCAGGTGCGTGCGTGTGGGTGGAGTGGCGATGCTTTCCCAGGCCGCCGCCCCCCAGGGAGTAGGGCCCGGGTCTGCGAAGGCTGCAGCAGATGGGGCAGAGGAAGACCCCAGAGGAGTGGAGAGAAGTCACAGGAGGAGGGGACGGCGAGGCGGGGGGAGCCCTTGGGACTCCAGGAACAGCGCAGGGAGCCGGGCCATGTGCCCACCGCCGCCCACACGCGTCCGCAGCTACACGTTCCAGGTGGTGCAGGGCAACGCGGACACTTTCTGGAAGTTCCAGCGCTACCACCTCATCGTGGAGAACCACGAACGCCCCGCCCCGGCCCCGCCCTTCATCCTTCTCAGCCACCTGAACCTGGTGCTCAAGAGGTTCTTCCGGAAGGAGGCCCAGCAGAAGGGGGCGCGCCTGGGTGAGGCTTGGGCTGGACTCAGCTGCCCGGACCGAGGTGGGGGGCGGGGGGGGGGCCCTGGGCCTGGGGAGGGGCAGCGCGCCCTGGGCCTGGGGAGGGGCACCGCGCCCTGGCCCCGTCTGCAGTGACACTGCAGGCTGCCGCACCACAGGGAGGGCTCCTCCTGCCTGGCTCTGCCCCTGAGGCTGCCTGGCCTTCCCAGAGAGGGACCTGCCGGAGCCCCTGGACCAGAAGATGGTCACCTGGGAGGCGGTGCAGAAGGAGAACTTCCTGAGCGAGCTGGAGAGGCGGAGGAAGGACAGCGGGGAGGAGCTGCCGCAGAAGACGGCCCACAGGTGCATTGACCCGGCCCCGCCCCGCCCCACCCACCTGGGTGGGCGTGGCAGGTGGCCTGGGGTGCTGAGCCCACAGGGCGGCTTACAGGGGCAAGGGCCCAGCCTGGAGCGCTGGCCGCCTCCCCTGCAGGGTGCCGGTAAGTAGAGGCGCCGGCGGAGCTGGCGAGGGGTCGGATCTCACGCCATGGGACTGGGGGCTGTGAGGTCTTTACCAGAATCACTGCTGGGCGTCAGGCTGCCTTACAGCTGGCGTGGGCTCTCACGTCACAGGGTCTGAGCTGGGGAAACGGGCTGAGAGAGGCAGGGATGTGGCCCGGTCCAGCACACGGCCTCCCTCCCGACCCTGGACAGAGCTCTGCTGGGGCCTTGCCTGCCCTGCATTTGGGGGATGGGGCCAACACTCATGGTGTTCTCTGCTCTCCCTCAGACCCACGTGCCTGGTCCTGCCTGCGGGTGAGGGGTGGGGACAGCCCCGCCCACCACTGCTGGACAGAACCCCGCCCCCGCCCCGTGCCTGCAGGGAGGGTGCAGCAGAGCTCTGCACCCAGGCCCGAAGGGCCAGAGCACCCTGAACTCAGGCGCCCACAGAGGCTCAGTGCCCCCCAAACCCACCCGAAGGGCCTGGGCCACAGGATGGGGGAGGACGGGAAGGTTTCCCAATCTGGGAGCCCGCCCCGCCCCGCCCCGCGCTCAGGGCCTGCTGCCTGCCTGCTCCTATCCCAGGGTGGACTTCGTAGCCAAGTACCTCGGGGGCCTGAGAGAGCAGAAGCGGGTCGAGCGTCTGGAGTCTCAGGCGGGCAGGCACACCAGGGCGCCCTTCTCTCCCGGTGCAGGGGCCTGGCCGCGGGGCTCAGCAGTCAGGGCAGGGGCAGGGCAGGGAGGGCCTGGGGCTTCATACTCGTACCCACCCTTCCCTGAGCGGGAGACCCTGCAACTCTCCCCAGGGGGGTCCTGCATTTAAGACCCCTCACCGTCTACTCCCCACATCACAGTGCCAGAGGGCCTGCTCCCCCACCCCCCGCCTCCTCCGAGAGGCAGCCACCAGAGGAGGGTCACAGAGCAGTGCGGGCACCGGTGGGCAGGGGAGGCGGGCATGGCGTGGCCCGGGAGCTCCCAGCACGCCTCCCTTCTGCAGGTCGACTACTGCACGGCGCTCCTCTCCTCCATGGCCGACACGCTGGCCCGCAGGAACAGCTACTGGAGTAGGTGTGGCTGTCCCCACACGTCCTGGGTGGGCTTGGGGCAGGGTGGGCGGGAGCAACCCACCGCCAGCCCGCTGACCTGGGCCTCCGCTTCCCACCTGTCCTGGGAGGGGCCCGGCCTACGTCTCTGATGGCCTTCGGCTGACCACAGTCTTCAGGGTGGGTAGGGGCCCTCTGGTGAAGCCCACCGACCCAGCGAGGGTGTGAGGGCGTGGCCACCCAGACTCCCGAGCCTCTGCCTGGCCCCACTGGGCTGCTGCCCACCCCCCCCCGCCGGCCAGGGCCACCTCTCCCTTCCCCGGCTGCCCCACTGGGCGCCCAGCAGCTGAGGAGGGCCCTCCCTTCCCCCACCAGACTCCCGAACTTCAGTGGTGGGAACCCACAGGCCTCTGCTGACCACAGAGGGGGCCTGGGCAGCAGGGAACACCCAGAGGCCGGCCGGCTGCCCTCGAACACCTGAGCCACTTGGACCATCTGCACGCAGGGCCCACCTCTCCCAGAGCCCCAGGCCCCATGGACACGCCGGCCTGCCCCCACCTCCAGTGGAGCCCCCCAGCAGGATGTGGCTCGGGGCTTTGCCCTGCCCGGCACCTTCCCTGGACGTCCTGGGCCCGGGGTGCAGCGGTGTGTCGTGGGTCCCCCCTGACAGGCAGAGCCCTCAGGACCCCGAGCAGAACCAACCAGCCAGGCCCAGGAGAGCAGACACTTGTTGAGTGCCCTGTGCGGAGCACCTCCCGTTAGGTGGTCAGCTAGCTGCCTTGGAGTCCATGCCCAACCTGTGTCGCCCACCAAGAGGCTGGTCTTTTTCTGAAACGCTTGCACTTGGAATTTCTGTCCTTTAAGACCCAAGACTGTGTGTATCGGCTGCCACCGCACGTCCCCGACAGCTCGCACAGTGAGTGGCGGGCTGTCCAGCCTGGGCAGCGGCTGCGGGTCACCTCCCCAGGAGGACCCGCCCCCAAAGCTGCTTTATCTTAAATGGAGCCTGGGAAGTACACCCACACCTTGGGCTGCAGCCCCACATGAGAGTGGACCCTGGGGGGCGTCTGGGAGGTGTCAGGCGGTCAGTAAAGCACTGCGGGGGGAGAGGGACTTCCTGCCCTGCAGGGATGGGGTCTGGGCCCCTGAGCTTGCCCCAGCTGCGTGGCCAGCCAGGCCGGTCTCTCCTTCCCTTAGGGACCTGGAGCCCGGGGTAGGGGCAGCAGGGGCAGGGCCAGGCCCGGGGCTCAGCAGCACGATGGGCTGGCCAACCCCAAGTGCGGTCCCAGGAGAGCCACGCCCACTCCCGGCTACCTCCCCAGCACCCTCTGGGGACCCTCCTCATCGCCCTGCACAGCAGCTCCGCAGTCCTGGCGACACTGTCCCAGGACACCAGTTGTCGTCACACAGCCTGAGTAGGACAGAGTCAAGGGTGAGCTTGGCCAGGGCTGGAGACGGCGCCCGCTCAGCTGGCCGCTTCCTGGGGTCTACAGGCATATGCTGGAGGCAGGGGCTGCACACCGACAGCCGTGAGCCCGCCTCTGGGCGGGTCTGGGGTGTCCACCTCTTGCTCTGGGCTGAGGAGGGGGTCACCTCAGCTAGGCTGGGAAGACGCGCCACTGAGGAACACAGGCTTGATTTAGAAAGCTTCAGAGCCCCCTGACGCTAAGCTGGGAGGCTCCAATGTGGGAACAGCGTGATAGGGTGTCTGGAGGGAAGACAGGGCCCTGGCCACAGTCCCGAGCGGATGGGGGCTGACAAAGAGACACGGAGACTGAGGAACACCCAGAGCCTTTACTGTGCCCCTGGGCACGGGGTGAGTAAGGGTTTCCACCAACCCCTGGCCCACACCCTCAGCAAGGTCTCCGCCCTGGCCGCTGGTGCCACCGACAGGCAGCCCGCTGGCTCCCTTCCCTGGGGGTGGGGCCCCGGGCCTGCTCCGCCCCTGAAGCCACCCCGGGGGGACAGTGGGGGCCGTCCCTCCAGCTCGGCCAGGGCAGGCAGGCGGCCAGGCGGTCTCCCCGCTCAGACGTCCGCGCCTGGGGCCTCGGGGCTGCTGTCCTTGCTCCGGAAGTGGTCCCTGCTCCGCTTCCTGCTGCTGTGGAAGCCCACCGCCTCCCCTGGCAGGGCGCTGGCCCCAGACCCCGCGAGGGCCTCCCCCTCGGGTGCACCCACCTCCTGCAGGCGCCCCCGGGGTCTGCTCCACTCCTCGGCCTCCGGGCTCCCGGGCCTGGCCAGGTGGGCCAGCTCCACGGGGCCCTCGCCCCCCGCCGCCCCCGGGATCCCGTGGGGGCTCCCACCCGGCTCCCCTGCCTTCCTCGGGACCCTCCTCTTCTCAAGCCGGGCCTCGCCGGTTCGCACCGGTTTGGAGAAGATGAGCCGGCCCTCCCCACAGCTAGAGGGGTCCTGGTTGAAGGAGGGCACGTAGCCGCTGGGGGCGGCCAGGCTCTGGGGGCCCAGGAAGGCCAGGGCGGCGGCCCGGTTGCTCTGTTTGCTGGCCTCAGCCACACCCTCCAGGCTGTACTTGGTCCAGCGCTCGGGGTGGGCCACGTAGTCAGGAATGGGGGGCACCCTTAGGGGAGCGGGATTCTGAGTGGCCCTGCTCGGGCCCCCGGCTGGAGGCCGGCTGGAGAGTGTCAGCGGCTGCCGGAAGCCCCCACTGTCGCCAGGGCCGGCTGGGGCCGCAGAGGGCGGAGCCCGCCTGGCTGCCCGCTCCAGGCCGCCGAAGATGTCGTGGCTGCGCTGGGAGAAGGTGGGGCTCGTGCCTCTCAGGTGGAAGGGCTGCACCGCCGCTGTGGCGAAGCTCCTGGGGGGCGAGGGGGGCTCATCGGGGCCCGAATCCCCCGGGGCCTCCCCGGGCAGCCCCCCGGGAGACAGAGCTTCCACTTCAGCATTGTCGAGCAGGCTGAGGTCGGAGTCCGAGTCGCTGAGGCAGACGGGGTCGGGAGACAGAGCGGCACCCCCGGAGCCAACGGAGTGCTGGCCGTCCCCTGCCTCAGCCATGCGTCCCCCAGCCACGCCGCACCTGCACCAAAGCAGCCCAGGGAGTCGGTCACTGGAGACAACACAAGCTCAGAACAAGTCCCTCCTGCAGACCCACCACCCCGGGGAAGGGTCAGCAGCAAGAGCTGTGTCCAAGGAGGAGCGGCCAGGTCCCCCGCCCCGAAAGCCCTCCTCTTACCTCCCTGGCTGCTGGGCGCCTGTGCTGGACGGCTGGTGGGCCGAGCGCTGGAGAAGGTTCTTGGTCGCAACGGCCCCCGCCAGGCACGGCTCTGCTCAGTGGCTCAGTGGCTGGCTGAGGGCAGGGAGGGAGAGGCAGCCCTCAGACCAGACGGCAGACATGCAGGAGTGGAGCCGCCACCCCGGGAGTGGGCCTGGGTTTACAGAGCCCCTGACACAGCCAGGCCCAGGAGCTGGTCCTTCTGACGTGTCACCTCATTCAATCCTCTCCAGCCAGTCTGACTAAAGCCACTAGGAGGCCTGCTGCAGGGGGGGCGGGGGCTTGAACCCAGGGCCGAGAGCGACCTCTGCTCTGCACGCCTTCTCTCAGCCAGGCACGCTGCGTGGCAGGCAGCGGGTACTCCACAAAGGCCGGGGCGCCTGCCTGCTCCGTGGGGAGGAGGTGTGCTCCTGACCGCCGTGAGATGCCCTGGAGCTCCAGACGAGTCTGCAGACACATCCTTGGCATCTGCGGGTCAAGTGCTCAGGAAGCCGGAGCGGCCTTGCTCCGCAGAGGCCAGCCCCACAGCTCCTGGGGCATTTGTCCTATGCGCCTCCGCACACCCCTCACTTTCCCAGCTGAGCAGAGAAGTGCTGCCAGCACCTGGTTAGTGTTCCAGTGTCACCAGGCACCCTGAAGCTTGTTTCCAGGCTCAGAGGACAGCCCAGTCTCACCCTCCGCACAGACATCCGTCCACCAACTCCCTCTTCCCACCAAGCCTCCCTGGCCCAGGGTGACCCCTTGCTCGTGCACCCACCGAGGACCAGGCCAGGCAGACCTGCAGTGTCTCTGAGTGCCCGGCACCAGGTCAAACACAGGCAAGATCTCCATTCCTCTGGGCCTCGCGTGACTCCCAAAATGAAGGCACAACTCCAGGAAAGGGGACACGAAGTAAACGCCAATGGTGTCTGTTTTAGAGCTGGCAGGACCGGAGCGGGGAAGGAGTTGCCCGTCATACAGTACGTTGCAGGCAAAGCTGGAGTTCAAACCGGACTCCGGCTTCCTAAATTTGCAACCCCGTCCCCTGGAATCGCGGGAACGCCCGTGGTGAGTGGGACACGCCGCGGGGAAACGGGGATCTCGCCCCAAGACAGGGAATGCGGGGCCTGCATCTCTGAGTTCTCTGAGAACTTCCCAAGCTCAGCGCAGGGCAGAACTGAGTACAGGCTGAGGGCCTGTGGGGCTCGGAAGCGGGGTTTTCTCAGGGCCGGAATCCGGGCAGGCCAGGTCCCAGAGAACACTGGCTTCTTTGCCGGTTGTCTCGCTCCCCTGGGAGGCGGACCCTTGACTTTCTCCACTCCACGCGCCCAGGGCCTCGGCCCGTGCCCAACAGGTTCTCCGTGTCGGGGGCTTAAGTTCTGGGGCCAACTCGGGTGGATGGGCCAAGGGTCCGGGCCTCACGAGGGCCTCCCTGCTCGGCGCAGCAGACTGCGGACAGCAGACTCCCGAAGCCCGACAGCCCACCAGCGCCGTCCTCCCCACCACAAACCTACCGGCTCACCGCGGCCTGGCTGCCTCCATCTTGCACCGCGCTCGGCCCTCTGGGAAACTGAGTCCTCTGCCGGCCGAGGGCCGCGGCTTCCGCGCCTGAAGAACTACATTTCCCACAAGTCACTGGGCCGCTACTCCCGAGGCCTATCGGGAGTGTGCCCTCTGCGCATTCGCTGTCTTCCCTCCCGGAAACGGCGCTCTCTCGCGAAGAGACCGGAATTGACTAAGGCCAGGAGGGAGGCTGGGAGGCCGAACTACGACTCCCAGGATGCCCGAGGGCTAACGGCCAGCGCCGCGTTCCCGGGGCCGCAGCGCCGCTTGCCGGAAACCGCGAGGACCGGAAGTGCATCGACGCGTGCGGCGCTGTTCCCGGGCACTTCCGGTCCTGGCCTAGAGCGGCCGGCCACGCCCTCGTGGGTCCCGGGAGCCGGGCAGCGGGGCGTGCCGACCTCCCAACTGCCGGGGCCCGCCGTGGGGCAGCCCTCCTGGGAGAGGCGGCCTTACCTATTCCTGCCGATGGTCGATGGCCTGGCTGGTTATTTCTGCCCGGAAGCGCAGGGCAGATCCCAGTCTCCCCTGGACGGGCCGCACGTACCTCGGCCCGGAGCCCAGGCGGCCGGCGCCCTTTCCCTGCTGGCGCCTCGCCTGCTGGACGGCCAGAGCGCGCTCCCTCGCCCAGGGCTGCAGCCCTGGAATCCAGGGTTCAGGCCATGCTGCGGCCTAGCCCAGGGACCCAGAGAGGAAACGGGGCCCGTTCTGATCATCCCTAACGCCACCCCCATGCAGGGCCTCACCAGGAACGCGGAGTCCAGGCCACAGAAGGCAGCTAGTTCACACCGCAGCTAGCAGGGGTGACACCCAGGCCTCGGCCAGGATGTTCCCAGGGCTTCGCAGCACAGGGAGAAGTAAAAAGGAGCTGGTTCCTTGGGCCATCCAGTTTTCCCAACCCACCAGCACCCCCCTGGACTGTGGAAGGGCAGGCCCGCTGAGGCCCTGTGACCCCCAATGCAGGGCTGGGGTTAGTTTCCAAAATCAGCCCCCCAAGGAGGCCCCAGGGAGCCCTTGACGTATGAATCCCAGCCAGGGACTTGTCTCAAGAGGTCAAGTTAATGTACGTGCAGGGGAGTACCTGCATGCAGCTAATGATGACATCACCCAGCATTCCCGCTGGGGGCAGCAGCCTACCCCAAGAGGTGGCTGGGCCTCAGTCCACGGTGGTGGGCCAGGTAGGCTCCCCCAGGTAGTGGCTGAGGCCTTGCCCTCCAGCCCCTGCAAGATGTGGGCACCCAGCCTCATGACGGGACGTCTGCAAGCAGCTAGGTCAGAGAAGAGCCCCTCAGACCTTGGGAGGGAGCAGTGTGTCCATCCTCCTGGGCTGGCCCTCAGGAGGGCGGGGAGTCTTGCAGGGGCCCCACATCCTGTACCACATTCTTGGGCCGCCTGCCTGCCCCGCACAGACCCTGCTGGGCAGTGGTGCACAAGGAATGGGGGTGGAGGCTGCTCCAGGTGGCACAAGGCCCAACAAAGGGGCACTCCCTCCGCGGAGTCCTTCTGGGCGCCCCACAGACACCCACCAACAGGGTCGGCAGCACAGCCTGGGCCCAGCGAGGTCCAAAGAGCTGAGCACCGCCTGCGCCAGGCTCCTCGGGCTGCCCCTGGGTCTCAGACACCATGGGCACAGGAAGGGGCCGGACATCGTGGTAGCATGCCTGATTTTTCCTTCTTTATTGAATGACTTTCAGGATGTAATTACAATCGAAGGTGACGCGTTAGAAAGGAGAGGTGCGTTGAAGGCATAAGGCTGCTCGTGGACCCGGCTCTAGAGACAGGTGGCCGGAAAGGAACAAGGATTAAAAAAGGCTGAGCGTGTGCCACCCGTGGGGACAGGTGGGTAGGAGGGTGCAGCTTGGCCGGACGGCCCTTCGTGGCCCCGAGGAGAGGCCCGGCTAAGCAAGCAGAACCCCCGAGCAGCCCCAAAAGCAGAGGGGGCCCCTGCCCTGCAGTCCCCAAGGCCACTCACATGCCACCTACAGGTGACATCAGCCCCGAAAGCAACAGGGAACTTCAGGACAAGAACAAAACCTCAAAAGTGAAAAGGCTGATAAGTGTAGCAGTGATACCAGGAGGTTATATACACAGGTGGTGACGGCCCCTTCTCAGAAGTGTCCGGGTCGCTCAGCGGCCCTCCCTGCGGCCTCGGCCTCAGTACACCGAGCTGCTCCGGATGCCACAGCAAAGCACCATGCTCAGGATCATCTCGAAGATCTGGGAGAAGGGGGTGGGGGCGGGCAGGTGGGTCAGCGCCCGGAGACCCGTGGGGGGACCCTGGCAGATGCCCAGCCCGCCCCACTCACCATGATCACAGCCACCACGATGGCGGCGATGCCGATGAGGTACAGCTTCCCCGAGAAGAGCTCGTCGATCTTCCCGTGGCAGTCCTCCTGCGGGGGCGGCCAGACGGCATTCAGAGGTGCCCGATCTCAGCCCCCGGCGAGGCCGTGGCCCAGGGTCATTGCAGCAGGAGCACAGAGGGGCACAGCCCTGCCCCCCAGGACCCCTCGGCAGAGGTGTGAACAGGGCCTAGTCTCTGCCAGCTTTTACCTCAAACACGGAAATGGCGAGTGTGCCGTGTGCGCCCTCTTGCACTCAAGAGATTGGGAAGCACCACCGCGACGGGGCTGACCCGGGAGGTGAGGGCGCCTCCATGCCAGGTTCAGAGGGCTCCCCCATCGGGAGCCTGGGCCAGAGACTCGCCTCCCCATGGGCCGGCCAGCAGCAAAAATTTGGCCTCGGCCCCCAGGCAGAGCAGCCCCAACTCCAGCCACAGCACTGCCCAGTATGGCCGTGTCCTTGCCCTTGCCAGCGGGAGCCCCGAGAGGGCCAGCCACCGCCCAGGACCCACCAGGGGTGGCAGCCAAATGGGGAAGCAGGCAGGCCCCGCCCCACCCTGGGAGGCCCCACCCATCACCACACACCTTTAGCAAGTTACTGATGACGTTGCCGCTCGAGGGACACAGGCTGTTCTTGAACACAGAGGTGGTCACTGTGGTCAGCGCGTTGGAGCCACAGCAGTTAAGCTGCAGAGATGGAGGGCGCCCGCCGTCAGCCCTGGACACGTGGCCCGCAGGCTACAGAGGCCCCAGGAGCTGCGCCGGCCAGGCGTGGGGGCGGGGAGCTGGGCGGGTCCCCTCCAGGGGGAGAACGGAGCCCAGGGGGCCCACTCCGCCCCCTCCTCCCACTTAGCTGTGCTGCGCAGAGACCCCTGCACCCCATCTGCCTTGGCTCATCTAGTTCCCACCAGGGACCCCCAGGTCCCTCAGAATCTCCCCAGGTTCCAATGCCCCTCCCGCTCCTGGCTGAGGTCTCACTGAGAGGACAAAACCCCGGTCCCCGTGGACGCCCTACCCACCTCCCCCCGGCCCCCCGTACCGTCTCGTGGAAGGTCTTCACCACAGCCTTCGCATTGTTGGCGTCGTCGTCCATTATGGCCTGCTGCAAGGCCTGGTCGTAGAACTGCTTCACGTCCTTGGCGATCTGGGGAGGGAGGCGGTCACAGCACAGCAGGACTGCCCCCCCGAGACGTGCCCTCACCTGGCTCTCCCGGAAGGTATCACTCCCAGGACAGACCTGCCCGCCACTGAGCCCTAGAGAAGGTGACCCTGCCTTCCACTCGGTCGCCATGCTGCCTCTTCCAGAAAGCCCTCTGTGGGCTTCCTACCGGGAAGAGCCCTCCCAAAGCACCCTGCAGTCCGACCCCTCCCCCGCAGCCCGAGCCCCTTCCCCCTCCCCACCAGCAGCCCCCCTGCCCCTCCCCACGGACGCTGCCTCACCTGGTCCTTGTTGACAAAACCCCAGATGCCAGCGGCCACTTCACAGGCGAAGAGGATCACCAGGCAGGTGAAGAACTGAAAAGGGGAGGGGATGGCGGAGAGGGCAGGTCAGAGCTGGCCAGAGAGGGCCTGGGCCTTCCTGAGGCCCCAGTGACCGGCCGGCATGCGCGGGGTGGCCGGTGGTATCCACCCACCCAGGACCCGACGGGATGAGAGGCGTGGGGCCGAGAAGCAGAATCTAGGACTCGGCCCGGCAGCGAGATGCCAATGTTCTCATCAACCCCGAGGGACCAGGCTCCACAGGATGGGGTGGGTGTGGGAGGGGAGGACATGGTTGCTTCTGGGCGGGTCGGAAAGGGCAGGGAGGCAAAGCCCACGGGAAGGGTGTCGCCGTGGTGTGCCTGGGCTCGCCCACCGGAGACACAGGCACAGCCTCCTGCAGCCCACGTCTCCCAGACGCCAGGCCCTGGGCAGCACAGCCAGGCCTCCACTTCCCTTCGGTGGGTGACATGCCTAGGGGCACCTGGGGCTGGCTCTGGGACTGGGACTCACTCCCTGTTATATCTGTGGCTTTTTTTAAGGAAGAAAGAGAAAACGCAACTTTGGAACTCAGTAGGAACTAGACAAAGAACTAGACGTAACGGCAGTCCACCTCGGAGGGATTTGAGACCCGATTGGGGAAACCGGAGAGCTGGCATTCTGGGGGAGGTCCACAGGGTCAGACTGGCCAGGGCAGGCACCAGGCTCCACGTCGGGGACTGAAGGCGTTCTGTCTCCACCGGAGCTCCCAGTTCTGCCCCCGGTTCTGCCCCCGGCCGGCCCCGCAGCCCTCACCCTCAGCCTGGCCCCGGCCCAGGGCCTTACCGTCCCCAGCAAGCACTGGGACTCCTGGATGGCTCCGTAGCAGCCCAGGAACCCGACAAACATCATCACAGCACCCACGGCAATGAGGATGTAGATGCCTGCAGGGGAGAGACGGCTGCCCTCAGCGCCCTGACACCCCAAAGAGGCAGGACAGATGCCCCCGGAAGCCCTCCTCCCCGGCTGCGTACACACACCCCACTGCCCAGGCCTCCGGAGGGGCCACGAGGCGCTGACGCCCGCCCTGCTGGGAAGACAGCAGATGCCCGGAGGCTTGGAGAGGAGCTGCAAGGGCTTGGCAGCCCGGCGGGGCCGTGTGGGCCCCTCTCCAGGCCTCAGTTTCCTCCTCTGTGACGTGGGTGGAGACCGGCGTTGCCGAGGCCAGGACCGAACGGCCCGTGGTGAGTGTTCAGAGAACTCAGTGCGACGCCACAACCCGGACGCTCTCTGGTTCCCGCAGTCTCCGGGATTTGGGGGCATCGTGGAGGACCACCCCCATCTTGGCATAAAGGACCCAGCTACTGGCCCGTGGGGTGGGGTGGAGGTGAGCGCAGGGGTCTGGCGACTCCACTTCACTTGTGCCCTCTCAGACGGGGGCTCGAGTCCGGCTGCTCTGCTCAGAGGAGGGGGCTCTACCCGGCTTCTGAGGCCCTGACCCCGGGGGCTGGAGCCTGCTGGATGCAGAGGCCTGGCGGCTGGGACAGCTCAGGGATGGTACACGGGGTCAGTCTGCCCCCCTGGCCTGCCCAGCACCCACTGCTGGTCATGCGGCCCTTCTCTGCGTCCACAGTTCACCCAGGCGGGGCCCGTGCCCCTTGAAACGCAGACCACGTCTCTCCAAGGACCTCCCACAACCCTAGTCCTACCAGCAGACCTGGGCCCACTCCCCAGTCACCATGGTTACGCGGCGGGCAGGCAGCCCAAGCCCCCTGCACAGTGCTAGGACAATGGGTCCCAGGGCTCCGGTGCCAAGGGCCTGTCGCCCCTGCCTGGCCAGGCTTTGGAGAAGGAGCTTGGGGGCCAGGACCCACTGCCGGGCTCAGAAAACGCCCGGGGCCTCCCCTCTGGACAGACGGAGCCTCCCGCCAGGCATGCCCTCGGGGGCTCCTCACTCGGGCACAGCACCCTTGAGCCAGGTGTCCTCTGCTCAGGTCCTGAGACCCCCATCCCCACATCACTACCTGAGGTTCAGCGAGATGGCATAGGGCGCCAGGGAGGGGCACCTTGGCGTTCCGGGCTCTGGAGGGTCCTGCGAGAGGCTGGGAGACCCAGAGGCGGTACCTGACCCCCCCCCCAGGCCCAGCCCCAAGCCCCCCACGGTGCCGGGTTTCCACCTAGAGCCCTCGGCCTGGTTCTGGCCAGTGAGGTCCGGGACCCCCCTGGGCCCTGCAGCATTGCCTGGGGTGCTAAGCCAGCCCAGCTCACCCTCCCCCGCTGCCTGGCACTGGACAGACAGCTCTTGTCAGGGCCCACGTCTGCTCCCCCAGCTCCCTGGCAGGCCCAGTCTGCATCAGAGCCAGCAAGAGGCTCCGGAAGGCCGGCCCTGGGTGGGCAGGAACTCTGTGGCCAGAGGGGCTCTGAGAGGCCCCCACCCATGGGGACACAGCAGAAGGTCCAGGGCCTGGCACCCAGCCTGCCGGGTGGTCCCGCAGCTAACACTGCTTCCCCAAGGGCAGGATTCTCCAGAGCCAGGAGAAGCCAGGGTCAGGCCCCAGGTGACGTGCGGCCCCCAGTGAGTGGACCGGGGGGACATCTGCTCCAACGCCAGCCTTGCCCTCGACGAGCCTCTCCCGTGGGACCCCTTCCCCGCCAGAGCCTGAGCACAGCCCCGCCGCCTCCATTCTCCCGCCAAGGTCCCCCCAGACGTCTGCGCGCCGGCCTGGACTGTGTCCCTAACCCAAGCCTGCAGCCCGTTGCCGCTCTTGCCCCATCCTGGCCTGAAGCAGGGGACCTTTCAGCTCCTCTCCTGCCTCCTGGGCCGGACGCTGGGCTGACAGCAGGAGCTGCCCCAGCCACGAGGCTGGCGGCCCCGGCCCCAGCAATTTGGGAGGGACCCCTTCCCAGACTGCTCGCCCTGGGGCCGGTTCAACTCTGCCACCGGCAGAGCCCACGCCCACTGCACCCAAGGTCCCAGAGAGGGGGACGGAGAGATGGCAGCAGCCCTTCCCACATTGGGACAGAAGGCCCGGCCACAGGCTGGCTCAGACCCCTGCGGCGGCTCTGAGAGGCAAAGGAGAGGCCTGGGAGGAGCCCTGCAGGAGAGAAACACCCCTCGAGGGCCCAGAGGACACTCCTGCGTCCTCAGACTCTAGGGCCCAGAGGACACTCCCGCGTCCTCAGACTCGAGGGCCCAGAGGACACTCCCGCGTCCTCAGACATGTGGGCCCCGCTGACTGCCTTGCTTCTGAGGGGGCCTGGTGCGTGTGTGGGGGCCCCGGGTCACGGACCCCTTGTGCCCTCTCGGGAGGCAGACTCACCCTCTGCTCCTGAGACTCAAACCTGTGAGGGGACCCACAGCGCGGGGGGAGCCCAGGAACCTGCGGAAGAGGGCTCGGGACCCTCCCCGGGACGGCTGGCCCCGGGAGCCCCGCCGCCAGAACCCCAGGCTCCGGTCTCCGCCCCCCATCCATGGCCCCCGGAACCCAGCCCTCCCAGCTATGGCCCAGAGGGCCACGGGCAGGGAGGGGGCAGGCACCCCCCATGGCCCCGGGGCGGGAGGTGAGTGTGTGGGCCACTCCCACCGAGGGTCAAGCATGTGACCCTGGGTGGCTGCTGGCCCCTCAGGGCGCCCTGAGCCCTGAAGGTTCCCTGCCCTGCTGCTCACCTGTGGGAGCGAGAGGGGCCGGCCCAGGAGCCAGTCCTTTAATGGACAGAAGCATCTCAACAAACACTCCCACAGCTCCACAAGGGCCAGACCCCACCTTCCCTGATGGGGGGAGGGGGCCCAGCAGGAGGCGGGGGGCACCCCTTCTCCCCTCCCGCCCCTCCGTCGCTCCTCCGGCACTCCCACCCCCACCCCGGGGGCCGCTGGCCCAAGCCCCCCACCCCCAGCCTGACGGATGCCCCGAAGGGGCCACCACGGGCGCCCGGGAGGCAGACTCTCAGCCTAACAGGGCGGCTATAGGTGTGGCTGCAGGGCTGAGGCACGCAGGCCCTGAGTCTCCTTCCCGGGGGCTCTGGGCTCCAGCCCCACCCTCCCAGGAAGCCTCCCCGAAACACCCACCATATGACACGGGGGAGCGCAGGGGAAGGGGGCAGGCGCGGCCCAGTCTGAGCGCCACGCCACTCCTGGTCCCCCACTGGAAGGGACCTCTGTGCTGCCCAGCAGCGCCCCTGTGCCGGGCCTGCCGAACACCCCTCTGCCCCCGCCCCACCCAGCTGCTGCTCTCCTGCTCCGCCCCCCCCCCCAAGGTGATCGGGTGGGGTCCCAAAAAGCCACACACACACACCCCGCCCCCAGTTCCAGCTCTCCCTGGGAGCACCCCCCGCCCAGGCAGACACTGCACCAACTCCAGAGGGGACCCTCAAGGCCCCCAGGCTGACATAACCCCACCTGCTCTCTGGCTCCGTCTCACCCTCTGGCCGGAAGAGCCCTTCCTGGCTGGCCTCCTCCCTGCCCCAGCAAGAAGCCAGCCCCGCTGAGCTGGCTCAGCCCCTGCTTCCTCCTGGAAGCCCTCCTTGGAAGCCCTCCCTGACAGCCTGTCTGAGGCCTTACTGAGCTTATGATCACACACCCCAGTGGCCCGTTCCTGCCAGCCCCCAGCCCAGAGCTAGTCGGGGTCCTCAGCCCGTCCTCTGCCACTTACCTACGTAGAAGGTGTTGGGTGCAGGCCTGTCTCCGAGCTCCAGGTAGAGGAGGTTGGTGGTCTGAGGGTCATGGCGAAGCCACAGGGCCACGCCTAGGATCACACCTCCAGCCAGCTGCGGAAAGAGCAGGGCATGGTGTCACTCGTGGCCCAGAGCCCAGCAGTGGTGAGCGTGAATCCACCACACCACACACACACACAGAGGAGGGTGCCGAACCCTCCTGTCCGCTGGGTCTGCGTGAAGGGCTTCCCTCCAGGCAGGACTCACTAGCCCCTGGGGTCTGGGCTGCTGCTGGTTCCAAATGTCTGATTTGCTGCCTTGGTTGTCAAGATGCCCCGGGGGACCTGGGCATGGGGGACCATGTGGCTGGTCCCCAACCCTCCCGCCAGCACCACTGGAGTGAGACTCCCAGACAGGTTACCAGATAAGATGCAGGACACCGGGTTAATCTGCATTCAGACAGACAACAAGCACTTCTTGGAGGAGGGGGTGGGCACTCGATGCCCCGGGGGCCCTGGTGTGGATGGCAGAGGCTGCTGGGGCCGGTGGCAGCCGGGAAGCCACAGGGCCGGGGCTTTGTGGGTAACTCCCTGCCATCACGGAGACGGCAAACTGCCGGGAGAGCAAGGGAGCCCGCGGTGCCCGCCAGAGAGACCGCAAGGCGGAGACTGCGCTGAGCGGCGGCAGGAGAGGGGGCTCCGCTCAGAGCCTGGCACGGGGGGCGCGGGCTTCCGACTGACTCAAGCCCTGCGAGCACGGTGGCTCAGGGCTAGGTGGGTCTGTCCTTGAGGGTGAGCCCAGACCGGGCCCGGCAGGCCCACGCCTAAGCATCTGACCCACCCAGGCAAGCTGGCCCCCGCACCCCAGCCTCCTCCCTGGGCTGCTCCCCGAGGCAGTAACTGTCCCCGGAGCTACAAGCACCAGCTCCGACACAGACCGTCAGCTACGTGTCCAATGAGGAAGAGAAACCGAAAAGCGGACCCCAAGAAGACCACCTGGCTGGCCCAGTGCCTGTCCCCAAGGCCCTGGCCAGGGAGCGCAGCCCCGAGACAGGCTCAGCAGAGCGTGTGAGACTCGAAGCCCCAGCACCAGGGGCTGCCCCACGGAAAGCCCCAAGCATCTCCAGGGATCTCCAGGCAGGTGACGCTAGGGCGCTGATGGGGGACGGGGAGGCCAGGAGCCCCGCGGCCCCAGCCCAGGCCCTCCTACGCTGGGCTCCGTGGACGATGAGGCTGGTGGGAACCGCTGGGGACCGCTGGCGCCCGGCAGCAGCCGGGCTGACCCCGAAGGTGGTGCTGTCGACACCGCCCCCCCAAGGGCGGGACGGCACCCTCTCTGACCCCCTCTTCCAAACGTTCAACTAGGGACTCCACTCCCCACACCCAGGGCAACACATTTGCTCTCCCCCTTCCCAGAGCACATGCAGCGGGACCGACAGGGTCCCTCCGGGGCCCCCGGGCCCCCCCTGCACACCACTGGAAGGGCAGTGCCGAACTCCCCGCGTCCCGTGGCTGCTTCTGGTGTCTGTCACACCCACAAGCGGGTGGGAGGGCCCGGGGAAGGGGCAGGGGGAGGGGGAGGATGGGGATGGGGGGGAGGGCGGGGACGGGGTAGGGGGAGGGCGGGGATGGGGCAGGTAGGCTCCAGAGGGAGTCCCGCTCCTCTGGCTGCCCTCTGCAGCTCCTGGGCAGGCGTCTGCAGCTCCTGGGCAGGCGTCTGCAGCTCCTGGGCAGGCGGGCAGCGGTGGTGAGGCTGAGGGTTGCCGTGGTAACTCTGGCTAGAAACCGCCACTTATTCTGCTTTGAAACTGTGGTCCAGAGACCGCTTTGTGAGACGTTCCAGGACGGAGGGGGTGGGGCAGGGGGAGCCCTGTCCTGGGCCTCCTTTGCAGTCACAGAGGCCTGGCCCCAAGCCCTGACTCAGCCTCAGTAGCCCCGTCGGTAAGGAGAGCTGAGCGTGGAGTGCACCTCCCGCCCCCCTGGCTGGGCTGGGACCACTCCCATCTTCCCCATGCAGGCCCTCACCCCAGAAGCCAAGGGGACAAGCCCATCTAGGGCACTTGGTCCTAACAAATGCTGTGAGGGTAATGCTTATCCCAGCACCCAGATGCTAACCGTGGGGTGGCAGGCAAAGTCCCCATCTCTCCTCTCGGGAAGGGCTTTCCACTGCAGACCCCAGGATGTGCGGGGGACAGGGGCAGAGGGGCGACAGCAGCCTCCAGACTCCCCTGTGGCTCCAGCCCACCTCCTGAAGGGTGAACAGGGAAGGCAGTCCCGCCTCCAGGCAGGGGAGAGCCTGGCGCTTAAGTGTACCCTCCTCAGCTGGTCCTCAGTCATTCCAGGCCCCGCACAGACCCGCTGGGGTGGGCCTGGATGAAGGCAATGGTGGCAGTGGCCACTCCCAGTTTCGGGAGCTGGGATGGGCATTCACCTAAGGTCACCTACAGAGGAAGGGGAAAGGCAGCACTGCGAATCCCCCCCTGAATCCCCCCACCCAGGCCATGAGAAAAGGCAGAGGGTGGGGTGGACCCGTGCCTCTGCAGGGAGGGGGTGCCCAGGGCAGGGCAGGGGTCCCAGAAGCGGCAGACGTCTGAAAGAAGCCTGCTCTTCAAAAGAGAACCCACGGACTGGGGCTTGCAAATGGCTAACAAAGGACCCGTATCCAAAATTTATAAAGAACTTGCAATACTCTAATGACAAGAAAACAAACAACCGATTTTTCAAAAACAGGCAAAAGAAAAAAAAATTGGACACTTCGCCAAAGAAGAAATGTGCACAGCAAATAAACGCATGGAAAGACGCAGAGTCATTGGTCGCAGGGAGATGCAAATTAAACCACAGTGAGACACCCCCAAGCACCTATGGGAGATGGGCTGAAGCGAGAAGACCCCCAGGCGAGGGTGGGGAGCAGCGGGGACAAAGGACGAGGACCCCACCTCCCCTCCACCCGCCACGCGCCCAGCCCCTGCACCCCCAGTACTGCCCCAGGGGGTGGAAGCTCGTGCCCACACAAACGTGCTAGCACCTTTCCTGGTAACACCCCCAAACCGGGGACAACCCGGTGCCCTTCAAGCGGTGAGTGGGTGGATGCCCACCAGCAGGGGAAGGGAAGAAACTCCTGGAACTCCTGACACAACCACCAGGGTGAATCTCCAGATACCCCCGCCGTCCCAGACCAAGAGGAAAACCACCACCTTCCGATTCCGTCCACATAAAAAGTACAGGAAATGCCGATCACGGGCACAGACGACAGGCCGGCGGGTGGCCTGGGATGGGGAGGAGGGACCCCAAGGCCCTGGGGACACCTCTGCGGGTGATGGATACATTCACTCTCCTGGTGGGCCACCCTCTAGGTCTCACAGGTGCCTCCTGACGTCAAAACCTACCACGTTGTACGTTTTAAACGTGCAGTTGACGCTATGTCAAACAAAGCTGTTTAAAAAACCCCACACACCCAAATCCCCGTCCACTGAACTTCCAAGCAGCAAAGGCTTTAGGGGTAAATGTTTCTTCTGGTCTCAAAGGATCCAGCCTGCTGTCTTCATGCCAACCGTCCGCCAAGGTGAGGACCCCCAGGCTTCCAGCTGCCAACAGCATCTGGAAACGCTGAAGTCTTGTCCACAAGACTGAGGTTTTAGGGTCAAAAAAGGGACTGGATAAACGAAGGAACACTTATGCCCGCTACAAAACGGAGTCCAGACTTAATGGAAAGCACTTAGTCCTCACACTGGGTGGGAATCAGAATGTGGCAGCCAAGGGCCCTCAGAGCCTCTGGCTACTGGGTCATCTCAGGACCGTCTCGGCACCTTTGTGCCTCCAATATCCTTGTGTGTGTGATGAGGAACTAAAAGTACACAAGCTGAAAAGATGTGGTCCATATATACAATGGAATATTACTCAGCCATAAAAGGGAACGAAATTGGGTCATTTGCAGAGACGTGGATGGATCTAGAGACTGTCATACAGAGTGAAGTAAGTCCGAAAGAAAAAAACAAATATCGTATAATAACACATATATGTGGAACCTAGAAAAATGGTACAGATGAAAGGGTTTGCAAGGCAGAAATAGAGACACAAACGTATGGACACCAAGTGGGGGAAGCGGCAAGGGGTGGGGGATGGTACGTATGGACACCAAGGGGGGTGGGGGAATGAATTTGGAGATTGGGATTGACATGTATACACTGATGTGTATAAAACAGGTAACTAATAAGAACCTGCTGTATAAAAATAAAATTCAAAAAATAAAAATAAAATAAAAGTACACAAGCTGACCTATGCAGGGCGCTCAGATGATGCCACTGTGCACAGCATTCGACAGCGCGGTGGTTACCGTGAGACCCTCGGCAGTTTCCAGGCAGGCTGCTCAGTGGCAGAGTCTGACACATCTCCACTCACCCCCTCCCCCTCTCCTGCTAGCTGGCCTGGCGGAAGTGCCGCTGCCACCTGCTCCTGCATCCTGAGATGCTCCCGCGTCCTGAGATGCTCCTGCGTCCTGAGATGCTCCTGCTTGGGTGGGGCTGGCGAGCGGCTCAGGAAAGAGCCCCTAACCTGTTGGGATTACTGAAGGGTTCCACACCAGGGGACGGCACGGACTGTCTGTAATCCTACGAAAGATGCAGTTTCTGTTTCTTTCTTCCTCCTTTCTGAGAATTAATAAATAATAGCGTCAACTAAAAGGGGGGGGAAGGGGGCTGCCAAGTACACTGGGTTCCTGCCCGGCCTGTCTGCATTTCCAAGAAGCAGCTGAAAGGGCGTAGGAGTGGGTGCTGCCCGGGCAGGCCTGGGGCAACCTTCCCCCCGCCCGCCCCGCGCCCCGGCTCCTGCCAGGCCCTGGGTGGGAGCTGAGCTGGGATCTGTCTTCCATCCCTCCCCACCCACATGTGCTGGCCCAGTGGTCACCCCAAGTCCTGCCCACGTATTCCAGGAGTGACAGGGACACCCACGCATCAACGTGCTCCCTTACTTAGCAGCTCTGACGCTCTCAGAGACAGATGACAGAAGGGGCAGCTCCGTCGTGACCCGGGAAGGGCCTTGGCTCTGAGCCGCTCTGCTCCCTAACCCGCCACCGCAAGGGGTGCACACTCTTGCTGGGAAGGTGTGCCACGAAGTGCCCATGCAGCTCAGCAACCAGGAGGTCCTGGGGGCCTGGAGACCCTCCCCAGGAGAGCAGTGAAGGCCACAGGCAGGAAACACCCTTGCAGACACCGGGATAAGTCAGAGGAAAGAGGTGCAGCAAAGACCCTTTGAGGATGGGATGTGGAGGGTCAGTGGGGGCAAAGGGCACCACCCTTGGGCTGGGCGGGGACCTGGGTCCCTGGAGGCTGACCCTCCATCTCCACCCACCATGAGAACAGGGTGACGCGGGGCCCGACTCAGCCTTCCTGGGGGGTGGGCAGCGACCCTACGGCCCTGTTGTGCCCTCCGGGAACACAGCCACCCAGCTCAAGGCGGGAAGGAAGTACAGAGAGAGGAGCAGGGACCCTCGCCTCAGCCAGGAAGCGGAAACTACCCACCAGGCCCCTCGACGTCAGGAAGCCGCCTGGACTGGCCTCTAAGAATAGCCACAGGGGCGGAAGAGGACACTGGCCCTCCTGGGCCCCGCCAGCTGCGGGATGCAGGAGCCCCTTGTCGCCGGGAGGGGAGTGCAGGCCCCCGAGGACACCCTGCCACCTCTCTGGGCACAGCGGAGTGCGCCTTGGGAACCCGCAGGGCCTGCCTGCTTCCTGGGCCCGTCCCCGAGCCTACCTACCACCCACTGCAGGCGGGGAGGCCGGGAAGCAGCCTGCTCCCCGGCCCTACACCCACCCCACTGGCTGAAAGGGCCCCTCCTGTGGGATGTCCCTGTGTCCCCTCAGCCCCTGCAGAGAGGGGCGTGTGGACACAGACGTCCCAGCCACCTGCCGGCAAAGGGCACTCGAGGGGCTGCAGCGGGGCACACACATCAGACAAGGAGGGTCTGGGTAGGCTGGGGAAACACTGGTCGGAAGACAGGAGGTGGGTGGGCCCAGGCAGGGGCCAGAGGTGAGTGGAGGGGCCCCGGGGCAGGCCGGGTTCTCTGGCCGCCACGTGCTCCCCGCACAGCCCCAGGCACAGCCCCCCACCCTTAGCGATTCCCTGGCCCCTGCCTGGAGCTGTGCAGGCCACAAACCACAGTGGTTGAAGGACCGGCCCTGGTTTCCAGTCTGCCTCCACCACTTCCTCGTGTGGGCACTCGGGACCTCGGTCTCCTTATCGCTCCAGTGGGCCAGCTGGAGGCAAAGGGCATGGCTCCAGCCCAGTGCCCGCCTGGCACAGGGGAGCGGGACTTCGTGTGCATCCGAGCCGTTATCTCGGGGACAGAGGGGAAGACTGTCCGTCCAGCAGGCGGGTGGCCGAGCCCCTGGGATGGGGAGCAGAGAGGGCCTGGCCCGTGTGAGACGAGACTCCCCGTGAGCTCCGGGGGCGGGCAGGACTGCACAGGGTGCTTCCCAAACCCGCCGAGCACCCCCGAGACCAATGCCATCAAGCTCTGGGGCTCAGGCCTCCCAGCACCTGGGGCTGGAGACCAGGAAGGCGGGCGGCCCGAGGCCCTCCCTTCTGTTCCCCTGCAGCCCCGGGGTCACGGCCTGACCTCCACATCCCCGCCAGGAGCCGGCTGCTGGGTACCAGACTCAACGCCCAGCTGCAGGTGACGTGACAGGTAAGGCGGGTTACAGGGCGCCGTTAGACATTCCCCGAGGGAGAGTTATGACCCAGGCCGGCCTGCGTGTGGGAGTTGGAACAGAAGACTCCCGTGGGACGGCTCGGGATGCCAGGGGGCCGCCCAGCCCCGCACTCCGCACGGTCCCAGCTTCCCGTCCTTCACCTTCTCCACAATCATCCTGTTACCCCAGTAATTGCGGGCAGGGGGAGCACTAACCTTCCAAAGTTAGAAGGGGCGTGGCTTCAAAGAAGGGGGCAAGGGGGCTGCCCGCTCCCCAGGCTTCTGTGGCGTTCGGACCCCCATGACCGGGCTCTCGACCACCCTGCCCTCAGCCCCCTCCCCCACCACGCACCGAGCGCCAGCGCTAAGGTGCCTCCCTGCCCGCCGAGCCCCGCAGCCCTCGAGCCCAGGGAGGGCGGCTACGCACCAACAGGCACCCCTGCGACCACGCGCTGCTGGCCGGCCAGCGAAGGGAGACCTACTGCCAGCTGATTGGCCACCCCTGGGGCCAGGACCCCTGCCCGCCTGTGGGGATTCCCCCAGCACCTGGGGGCCCACCTAGAGCCCCAGGTGGTCTTGCGTGAAGCAGTACTTAGGCCAGTACAAAGTGTGGGGGCGGGGGAGGGGCACCGAAGTCCAGAGGCGGGTCACACCACACCTGCCGGACACCTGGAAAGGGCCGATTCGAAGTGAGCTTGGTGCTCCACGCAGCGTGAGGAGTCCCGGCACGGGGCCGTGCTGCCTCCAAGGCGAAACCCCCAGCCCCGGCTGCGGGCCCGGCCTGCGTCTCGGGGGGCGGGCAGAGCCAGGGTCCCCGCATTTCTCCCCCACCCCTACCTGGGGCCCTCTCCAAAACGCTGCACAAGTGCAAAGGTGACGTCTGCCCCTCCCACGGGTGTCCGGACTCTACACCTTATTGATTTTCATGGCTCTTCCCTGTCATGGGATTTCAGGCGCTGAAATGAAGGCGGGGGGTGGGGGGGTAGATTATATGCGAGGGGGGCGCTTTGGGGGGCCCATCTCCCTGTCTGGACTTGGAAGCAGTATGAGTTAGGGACTGGGGGTGAACTCAATTTCTGGAGGCACACTGAGCTGGGGGTGGGGGTGGGGGAGGGAACCCCACAGGGTGGGCACCGCATGGGCACTGGAGCAGAGCCCGCCAGGGTCCCAGGCTCCCCGCCTCTGGCTGCAGCTCTGCACCCCGTAATGCCCAGACACTCTCCCTGGGGCCAGCCCGTCCTGGGCACAGACCACAGATTTCCTCTTCTCAGCAGGCCCTGGCCCAACGGCCGTTTCCCCAGAGTGTGGCAGCCAGATGCCCGGGGGCACCAGGGGAGCTCACCTGCCCTCCCACTGAAACCAGGAACAGGAAATCCCTGCCCCCAGCCAGAGCCCGCCTGGGTCACATCCCCTCTCCGAGAAGGAAGGCGACAGCACCACTAAGTGACAGGCAGCCATGTGCTGTCCGGAAGCAAGAATTTAAAGCCAGTTAGCAGGGCTTCCCATCAGCCCCACTCCCAGCCAGGTCTGGCCGAACGGCCCCTGCTACCTCTGGAAGGAAGCCCTGACTGCATCCGGCTGGAGGAGCCGCCAGTCCCGGGGGGGGCCACTGCTGCTGCCCCTGCAGAGGAGAGGCTGTGATCACACCCATTTCACAGATGAGGCGAGCAGGGCTCACACAGGGCGTGCGCCCGCCCCAGGTCGCCCACTCGAGTGGGGTGAGCAGGGAAGCAGGGGCAGGCGCCTCTGCTCATCCTGAGCTGCTCCGGCAGCAGGGCCGAGCCCCAGTCACCTCGCCAGGAAGCTCCCGGGCCCACCCCACCCGCGGGAATTCCATGCCCTTGGGGGAGCATCTGCACAGTCTCCCCAGCTCGGGCCGGGCCGCTGCTCTTCCTGCCATGTCCCCACCTCACACCTCCGGGCCCGCCTGGCCAGGGGCCCCCACAGCAGGCTGGGGTCAGGCGTGCTGAGTGCACACAGCCTGGGCCCCGGGGTCTGGCGCCAAGAGGTGGGACAGCAAGTGTGTGTGCTGGTGTGTGTGGGCGTGCATGGTGACCGGCTCCTTCTCAAACAGCATGCCAGCCTGCCTCTGACGCTGCCGCCCACGGGGGAAGGCTTTACTCTCTGAAATGAAACTTTAAAAAGTGCCCAGATCCAGGGACTGGCTCCTGCCCAGATCCTGGTGGCGCAGTGGTTGAGAATCCGCCCGCCAATGCAGGGGACACGGGTTCGAGCCCTGGTCCGGGAAGATCCCACGTGCTACGGAGCAACTAAGCCCGTGCGCCACAACTACTGAGCCTGCGCTCTAGAGCCCGTGAGCCACAACTACTGAGCCTGCGAGCCACAACTACTGAAGCCCGCAAGCCTAGAGCCCGTGCTTCACGACAAGAGAAGCCACTGCAATGAGAAGCCCGTGCACTGCAACCAGAGAAAGCCCGCGAACGGCAATGAAGACCCAACACAGCCAAAAAAAAATAATAATAAGCCCAGATCCAAATCCAGACCCCCGTCCTCAACCTCCTGACCCAGCTCCCACCCCCAGCGCCCCCTTACTGCACTGTGGCCAGGTGCACGGTGAGTGGGTGGGGCTGGGCACCAGGAGCCCTCCCTCACCCACTGGATCCTGCGGGGGCCTCCCAGGCGTCACTGCCTACACTGGCCAAGGAATGCGGTCTTCCCTACCAGCCACCATGCCCAACACCCATTTCCTGAACTAATCTGACAACAACCCCAGGGGAAGGACCCCCCGCTTCAGCAGGGAGGAAACCCAGGACCAGAGCAGCAGGGTGGAGACTCCACTGAGGTCCAAACCCCGGCACCATATGCTCTCGGCCAAGCGATGCTGGGGGAGGGGATGCACAGAGCCCCCCGCCCCAGCCTGGCTCAGCGTGGCATCCCACCACAGGGGGCAGCCCAGCGTGGGTGCGTGGGGCCTTGCTGCCCCTGGAAGCAAATGCTCCTCTGGCCTCCTGGGCATGCCCAGGGAGGGAGGGAAGGGGAGAGGCCTCAGAAACAATTCCTTAAGCCCGAACACAAAGTGGCCCAGGGTGGGGGTGGGGATGTGTCAGGCCTCCACCCCTGCTGCCTGGGAAATTACCAGAGGTACCCAGGCTGAGCTGGGGGTGGGGTGGCGGAGCCTGCCCTGGAGACCTCTCCTGCTGTGCAGGTGGGAGGGACTCACCTCGCCCCTACACTCAGTCCAAAGGCAAGAATCCACTCCTGCTAAGTCCCCTTCCTCCGCCCCCCTCCCCCTCCCACCAGGGCCCTCCCAGGCTCTGCGGGTACAGACAGGCTCAGGGGCTGGCAGAGGGGTGTCCCGGTGACACCCCTTGCCAAGACCACCCCTTCAGCAAAGGCTGCCCGGCCCACCCTGGCCCATCCTGACGGCCTAACCACTCCCACCCCCAGGGCAGAGGCTGCTGGCTACAGGACCCCCACCAGTGCCCCTGCAGGGAGGATATGACACCTCCACTCCGTGTCCAGTCCCTGCACTCCCCACCCCAAATACCTCAGTGCCCCGAGGTCCATCCTGGGACCCTTGGCCGTCCAGATGGCAAACAGATGTCCCCAGGCCCACACACTTTTCCAGGAACCATTTTAAAAGTTTACCCTCCCAGTGTCAACTTAAGAAAGCATCCACCCGACGTCCTGGTCCTCCGTGACAAGGGGTGAGCAGCCTGGGGTGGCGGAGAAGCAAGAAGGGGCCAGGAGGGGGCCCGAGTCACTCTGCCCAGGGGACCGCAGGGACGCAGGACACAGCTGTGAGAGGGGCTTCTCCGGGCCAGAAGGAGATCTCCACCCCCTAATTCCAACACTGACAGGAAATGGAAACAAAAGCCACAGCTTCATCAGTCACAGGCCAGCAGTGAAGACTGAGGAGGAAACACAACTCAGGCCAGCAGCCCACAGACCCCAGGAGACCCTCCCGCACCCTGAGACGTCCAACCCGTGGGCTCCTCTTTCCAAAGCGGCCTCCCAAGCCCAGACCTGGACATCCATCCAGCCCCTTGCCCCTCACAGCCTCCACGGCGCCCCAGGGGGAAGACGGGCTGGAAGGTCAGGCTGGGTGAGGAGGGGAGGAAGATGGGGCTCCACAAGCTGGGGGCACCAGGGGGGAGGCACCCCAGCACGCGGGCCACCCGGGGCCCAGGGCGCTTCCTCTCTGCGCTTCGCCCCGGCCCGGACCCCCATACGACCCTCAGGGTGGCGACAGCAGGCAGGAGGGTGAACTGGACTGGGCCCAGGATGGGGTGGACGGTCCCCAAGACTCTGGCAGAGTGCGCGCACCCCGCCCCCCCGCCCCCACCACCGCACTGGGCCGCCCATCTAGGGGCGGTGGCCCCGATGAGCTCATGGGGGCGGGGCGTCTGGAGCCCCGCCCTCGAGCCCCTCAGTCCCCGCGAAGCAGGGTGGTCCCAGAAACAGCGGCCAGGAGGGCTGAAGCAGTGGCCGGGTACTGGATTCGGAGCGCGCACCCACCGCACCACCACCATCACCAACCGGGAACAGACCCCAGGTCCCCAAACGGCCCGGCCCGGCCGCGGGGCTCTGGGGTCCCGACGCGCAGAGGCCCGAAACCCGTCTTGGAGCCCCCCGCCCCACCCTCGAGGTGCACGGCGGCCCCAGACGAGCCCCACCGCTGCGACCCACCGGCCTAGGACCCCCCACCACGCGCTCGGCGCACACAGGTGGCCCTGCAACTTGGCGGCCCGGTTGCGCCCCCTTGGCAGGGCCTAGCGGGGCGCGGCCTGCCAGGCTCGGGGAGCGCCCTCCCACCCGCGGCTCCGGGCTCACCCAGAAGACGAAATTGAAGACGAAGAGCAGGTACTTGATGCACTTGGTGCAGCCCTCCACCCCCATGGCGGCGCGGGCGGCGGGCGGCCTGCGGGGCGCGGGCCGGTCCTGGGCGGCGGGCGCGGGGCCTGGGCGCCTGATCGGCAGCCGGTGGCCTGGCGGGCGGCTGGGACGCGCGGACGGGGGGCAAGAAGGGCGCTGGAGGCCGAGCCGAGAAGCACGCCTGTGTCTTTGCCACCGTTGCGCGCTCGCTTTCTGGCCGGGCGCGCGCCCCACTCCGTCACTTATAGGGCGCAGAGGCCACGCCCCCGAGGCCCCGCCCCCGACCCTGCCGCCCGACCGCGGAGAGGCAGCAGCCGCAGCCCCCAGCCCAGCCCCCGGGGGGCGGGACGCACGTCCCTTCCCCCCTCGCTCACACACATCGGGGTGTCAGACCTGGTGCAGTCAGGACCCCGGGGCCTGGGCACAGAGTGCCAGGCGCGGCACGCGTCCCTGGGCTGCAGGCGCGCTCGGATTCCCCTAAGGGGCCGCGCCGGAGGACAGGCCTGCAGGCGGGGAAAACTGCTTCCCCTCCTCCCTCAGGCGCCTGGGACTATGGTAGCAGGCCCCGCGGAGGAGGTGATGCACGGGCGCCAGCTCTGGCGAGATAGCAGCGCGCTTGGTTCACAGCGCTCCCGGGATAGGAACCCGGGTGGCGGTTGATGCGGCCCTGGCCTGAAGGTCCCGGAAGGCGAGCCTAGGCCGCCAAGCCCTTGTCCCGTGGAAGGGGGAGTCCCTGAGGGCTGTTGGAAGAGTCTGTGCTGGAAAGGTCACAGACAGGGTGTCCCCCAGGCCAGGGTTGTGTCCAAGAGGCCCAAGCCGCTTATGGAACCTCCAGGTGCTGTGTATTTCAGGCACAGCCTGGTGGCGCCAGTACCGCAGGGGGCCGGCCCCACACTCCTGCTAAGGAGGCAGAGGGCTAAGGAGGCAGAGAGGCGAGTCATCAAGCATTCTCCCCAGGTGACAGCAAGGTGACGTGCAGCTGGAGAGATGAGAGCTCTGCGTCTGCGGTAACCCTGGCACGAGTGACTACTGACCACTTGCAAGGTGGCCAGCGCCACTGCTGGGGACTGAAGTTTTCATTGTATGCAGCTGGAGAGATGAGAGCTCTGCGTCTGCAGTAACCCTGGCACGAGTGACTACTGAGCACTTGCAAGGTGGCCAGTGCTACCGCTGGGGACTGAAGTTTTCATTTTGCTCACTGTACAGTGGTTTGAATTTCAGTAGCAGTGGGCGGCCGGAGCAGGGCGGTCGTACTCATCGGGACTCTGGTAGTTTTGTAGTTTCCTTGGTGACTTATTGTAAAGTTTGTTTTGGCTTCACGCGTATGTAAGAGCCACAGGCACAACTGTGGGGTTTGTGGGTGTCGAAGGGACGTTACAACAGAGGTACCAACTTTGGGGGTCTGCCAGATTCTTTCTGTCGAAGAGGAGGCAGAACAGGTCTTCAGTGTGAAGAATCGCTTGTCTAGGTGCCCTGGGCACCCTGCCCTCCCATCAGCTCCCTGCTGCCCACAGTGATAGGGACATTTCCTGCCAAAGGTGTGGGCTGTCCCTTCCCTGGGCCCTCTGGGGAAGGGGGGGGCAGAGAGCCCCCCCTCAGGGAGTGGCAAAACCACGCACCTGCGTCCTCGGCCCGCCATCCCCCAAAGTGGGTCGCGCCTGGCCGGCTTGTTCTGTTCTCTCTGCTTCAGTCCTGCATTTAGTGGGTGCCAGCCGTGTGCCAGGCCTATTCCAGGCGCTCGCTGTGAGGAGCTGGACAGCCAGGACCCCTTCGCTTGAGGACCTTCGGCCCTGGTGAGGGTGACAGATGTCACCCCACGATGATCATGTCAGTGCTGCAAAGGGGGGGGAGTTCTGAGGATGTGTGACAGGTGGGGGTGGCACTCCTCCCCGTGGGTCCTGGAAGGAATCAGCCATGGAGCCAACCCTGAGGGGTGCTGGGGGGAGCTTTCCAGGCAGAGGGGTAGCTTGGAGGAGTGGAAAGGAAGCTGGTGGGGTGGGCGCAGAGGATGTGGGAAGGGCTGGACTTGAGGTCTGAGGTTGGGGCCAGCGGTGAGGTCAGGGGCCAGGTGGGCTGGCTCTTGGGCCTGAAGGTCAGAGTGGAGCTGCACTGGATTCTGGCCCCAGTGGGAGTGACTGGGGGTATTCCACAGGGGAGCCTCAGGCCTTGCCCCTGTGAGGTAGCTCGCGTGGTTATGGGGGCTGGGAATGACCTGCCGTCTGCACACTGGCGGCCCAGGAAGGCCAGTTGGGTGATGTCGTCCAGTCTGAGTCTGGAGGCCTGAGAGCCAGGGGAGCGGATGGTGTAAACCCCAGTCTAAGGGCAGGAGGAGGTGACAGGAGCTGTCCCAGCTCAAGGGGTGGGGCCAGAAAAGGGCACGTTCTCCCTCCCCTGCCTTGTGTTCTGTTCAGGCCTCGGGGACCAGATGGTGCCCTCCCACCTGCTCTCCTGCGTCCGCGATTCAATGCTGATCTCACCTGGAAACACCCCCCCAGACTCCCCCAGAAGTAATGTCCCGCCTGGGCGCCTGGGCCCGGTCATGTTGACACAACAGTACGTATCCCAGGGAGCGGTGACATGATGTGTGTGCCAGTGTGATCGGGGGCAGGGGGCGCCCCGCGGGGATGTCCTGGGGAAGGCTCCCGGTGTTGGCTGGACTGCAACACTTTCCATCCCAGCTCCAGGACGCATGGACAAGCTCCCAGAGGGGCTGCGTTAGAGAATGAGGGAGGCGAGGCAGAGCTTGCTATGCCTGGGATGGGACACCCCGTCCCTGTGCTTCCCTTGCCCTGCAGCCCTGGCTGCCCTAGGAAGGGGAGCTGATGGGGATACAGCCGGCAGCTCGGCAGGACCAGCAGGCTTTGCTGCCCAGCTGGGTTTGGCCTGAGTCTTCCCCTCCCAGTGACTTCGGGCTGGTTCCACCGTGTCCCTGCCTGCAACGGAACATGACCACAGGCCCAGGCACGTGAGCAAGGCCTGGCCCATGGGAGGCAGGAGGCCAGGGCCTCCTTGCAGCTTGTCTGGTGGAGAAGCTTCTCTGCCCATAGCTGGTGACTCACTGCTCTCCTGGGGCACATGGTCTGTCGGGGGGGAGCCGGTGAATCACTGAACCCCGCCTCTTTGCCTTCGTTTCCTGTGGAAATAAACAAAGACCACCTAAATGAGACAAACCGGCTGTATCTGCAGAGCCTGCTACGTACAAGGGAATCAGCCGCCCTCGCTGCATTTGGCAGGGACTCGAAGGCCGCCCCCAAGGGAGACAGGTTTATGTTGGGAAAAAAACAAAAAAAAGGAGGAGTTTAACATCTGAAAAATGTACTACACCATATCAATAGAATAAAGGACAGAAATTACGTGATCATCTCAACGGATGTAGGAAGAGCATCTAACAAAACCCAACATTCGGGCTTCCCTGGTGGCGCAGTGGTTGAGAGTCCGCCTGCCAATGCAGGGGACACGGGTTCGTGCCCCGGTCCGGGAGGATCCCACATGCTGCAGAGCGGCTGGGCCTGTGAGCCATGGCCGCTGGGCCTGCGCGTCCGGAGCCTGTGCTCCGCAACGGGAGAGGCCACAGCAGTGAGAGGCCCGTACCACAAAAACAAACAAACAAACAAACAAACAAAAACAAACCCAATATTCTTTCATGGTGAAAACACTTAGCACACTCAAAATAGAAGGGAATGTCCTCCATCCAATAAGGGGCGTCTACAAATACCCACAGCTGACCTCACACCTAGTGATAAAAGTCTGAGAGCGTCCCGCCTAAGGTCAGGAACGAGACAAGGACCCCACATCCTGCCACTATCTTTGTGTTGATTTCTGCTGTACAGCAAAGTGACTCAGTTATACATATATATTCTTTTTCATATTCTTTCCCACTATGGTTTATCACAGGATATTGAATATAGTTCCCTGTGCTATACAGTAGGACCTTGTTTTTTGTCCATTCTATATATAATAGTTTGCATGTGTAATCCCAAACTCCTGACTTCCCTGGTGGTCCAGTGGGTAAGACTCCGTGCTCCCAATACAGGGGGCCCGGGTTCGATTCCTGGTGGGGAAACTAGATCCCGCATGCATGCCGCAACTAAGAAGTCTGCATGCTGCAACTGAAGATCCCACATGCCACAACTAAGACTTGGTGCAGCCAAAATAAATAAATAAATAAATAAATAAATAAAATCCCAAACTCCCAATCCATCCCTCCCCCACTCTACCTCCCCCTTGGCAACCATAAGTCTAGTCTGTTCTCTGTGTCCTTGAGTCTGTTTCTGTTTCATAGATAAGTTCATTTGTGTCATATTTTAGATTCCACATATAAGTGCTATCATATGCTATTTGTCTTTCTCTTTCTGACTTACTTCACTCAGTATGATCATCTCTCGGTCCATCCATGTTGCTGCATACTCCTGCCACTTCTATTCAACATTGTCCCGGAGGTTCTGGCCAGAGCATTGAGGCAAGAAGAAGGAGTATAAAGGCACCCATATTAGAAATGAAGTATTGAACTACCTCTATTTGCAGATGACATGATGTTGTGTATGGAAGATCCTAAGAGAGCCACACACACAAAATTAAAGCTAATAAGTGTGTTCAACAATTGGCAGAATACAAGATCAATATACAAAAATCAATTTTATTTCTATACCTAGCAATGAGCAATCCAAACGTGGAATTATGATGACAATCCCACGTGTAACAGCAGCAAATGAACAAAATACCTAGGAATACATGGAGCGAAAGAAGCGTAAGACTTGTACACTGAAAACTACAAAGCGTTGTCAGAAGGAATTAAAGAACATCTAACTAAGTGAAAAGATAACTGGTATTCATGGATCAGAAGACCTAATATGTTTATGGTGCCAATACTCCCCCAAACTGATCTAAAGCTTCGACGAAACCCCTATCAAAATCCCAGCTGGCTTTTTACAATCTGATCCTAAAATTCATATGGGAATGCAAGGGCCCCAGAATAGCCAGAAGAAACTGGAAAAATAAGAGGAAAGTTGTTGGATTCACACTTCCCCATTCAAACTTACTGCAAAACTACAGAGATCAAGGCAGTGTGGCACTGGCATTAAGGACAGACGAACAGATCAGTGGACTAGAATTGAGAGTCCAGAAATAAACCCTCACATTCATGGTGGCTTGCCACAAGGACACCGAGACAATTCGATGAGGAAAAGAACAGTCTTTTCAACAACTGGTGCTGGGGCAGCTGGATATCCACAGACGAAAGAATGACGTTGGGGCCCTACCTCACCCTGTACACAAACGTTAACTCAAAATGGATCATGGACCTCAATGTAAGAGCTGAAACTATAAAACTCTTAGAGAAAGACATAAACCTTCGTGACCTTGTGTTAGACAATGGTTTCTTATATACAACTCCCAGAGCACAAGCGAAATAAGAAAAAAATAAGTAGGGAACTCCCTGGTGGTCCAGTGGTTAGGACTCGGTGCTTTCACTGCAGTGGCCCAAGTTCAATCCCTGGTCAGGGAACTAAGAGATCCCACAAGCCACACAGCTCAGCCAAAAAAAAAAAAAAGAAAGAAAGAAAGAAAAAGGAAAAAATAGGTAAATTGCACTTGGTCAAATTTTAAACTTTCATGTGTCAAAGGATATTGCGTATTGATTGATATGATTTCAAATCCACTTGATGATTTAAGTGAAGTTGTTTTAATCCACTTGGTTATGGCAAAGACAGAAAATAGAAGTTGTTTTTAGAAGTAAAGTTGTTTTGGGGACAGGGATAAATTAGGAGGTGGGGATGAACATATACACACTACTATATATAAGATAGAGAATCAACAAGGATCTACCGTATAGCACAGGGAACTCTGCTCAATACGCTGTAATAACCTATATGGGAAAAGAATCTGAAAAAGAATAGATATACGTGTACGTATCATCGAATCACTTTGCTGTACGCCTGAAACTAACACAACACTGTGAATGAACTATACTCCAGTATAAAATTAAAATTAAAGACAAAACAAACAAAATAGAAATAAAGTTTTGATATAAGAATGAACCGTGTCAGGATGTTGTGTTATTATCGGAGCTCAGCAGCTCAGGGCTCCCTGGGGGCTTATCAGTAAGAACCGTGTGAAAAAGCAGCTCTGGTGCCGGACATTAGGGCTGTAAATACCAAGAGTCTGTGAGGACCAGGCGAGACTGCTGATCTAGCTCTCCGAAGCCCCTGGGGCATTAGCTCCCGCCCTGGTAAAGGTGATTCCTTTATCGGCAGTGGTGACAAACGGTGCAGCCTTCTCTCCAAGGAGATCAGCCAGCCGGCCAACACCAGCACAGTGGTTCCCTAGCAACGCGCTCTAGCAAAGAGGGACTTTTATTTTTGCGCGGGCAGCGGGACATCCGCTCCCCCGAGAAACCAAAACTTTGTACAAAAGGTACATCTCAACTGAATGTGGACTTTCTTCCTTATACTTCCCCTTGGCTGGAACAAAGGGGTAATTAATCTATCATTTGTTTGGAGTATGTTATTTCTGTATTGGCTTATTAAGAGACATTATCCTGTATGCTTGTGATGTTATTATAACTCCCGCCGTGAACCTGTGTTAAATAAAGTATTGGCAAAGACAATCTCAGTCTCTGAGCATGATCTGCTGCCCCCTTAAACAAAACAGATATCATCAAGAAAGTGGAGAGACAGCCCATGAAATGGGAGACAATATTTACAAATCAGATATCTGATAAGACACTAGGATCCAGAGCACGTAAAGAGCTCTTAACAGCAACAAAAAGGCGAACAACCCAACTTAAAAATGGACACGGCATCTGAATCAACATTTGTCTTCTTTTTTTTTTTCGGCCGGCGGCTTGCAGGATCTTAGTTCCACGACCAGGGATCAAACCCACGCGCTCGGCAGTGAAAGCGCAGAGCCCTAACCATTGGACTGCCAGGGAAGTCCCCGAATAAACAGTTTCCAAAGAAGATAGATGTTAGCCAATAAGCACATGGAAAGATCTCAACATCACTAATCATCAGGGAAAAATGCAAATCAAAACCACCATAAGTGATCACTTCACACCCACTAGGATGGCTATCACAAAAAAGACAGAAAATAACAAGTGTTTAGAAGGATGTGGAGAGGCTGGAGCCCTCAAACATTGCTGGTGGGAATGTAAAGTGATGCAATCATTTTGGAGGACGGTCTGGCAGTTCCTCAAAATGCCAAATGGAGTTATCACATCACCCGGCAATGACTCTTAGGTACATTCCCAAGAGAAACGAAACCGTACATCCTCTCAAAAATGTGTCCAGCACTGTTCACGACAGCTAACGGGTGGAAACAACACACATGCCCACTGACGGCTGAATAGATACACAAAATATAGAGTAGCCGTACCGTGAAGTACCATTCAACCGTGAAGAGGAAGGAAGCACTGACACAGGCTACAATGTGGGTGACCCTGAAACCATGAGGCTGAGTGAAAGAAACCAGTCACAGAAGGCCACGTGTTATATTTCTGTTTATGGGAAATGTCCGTTTTGGGGAAATGTCCAGAATGGGCCAATGCACAGATAGAAAGCAGATTAGCGGTTGCCTGGGGCTGCGGGGGGTGGGGGTGGGGGTGGGGGGGTGGGGCGGGGGGGCGGGGGGAGTGAGTACTAATGTGTACCTGCGGGGTCTCTCCTTGGGGTGTTGAAATGTGAAATTAGGTGGTGCTGATGGTGGCACAGCTCTGCGAGCACATAAAAACCCCTGAACTGTACATTTTAAAGGAGTGAAATTGATGGTATGTGAATTGCATCTCAGTAAAGCTGAAAGAGCAAGGAAGCTTCGCTGTGTTCCGATTGGAGGCTGCCAGCCCTGGGGGAGATGGACGTAGCTAACCATCCAGGCGCAGTGGGAGTGCCTTGGGGGCTCCTTGGCTTTCTCTGGGCGGTCCTGGGTTGGGAACAAAAATAGGGAAGCCGGTGGTCCTGGCCACGGCCTGACCCTCTGGGCCGATTTCTGCAGAGGTTGTGGCTGGTCTTCCTGGACTTCTCATGTGGGTCAGACCTTGCTGTCATGTGTGGTCTGTCCTTGTCCTTTGCGTAGTCAGCCTCTTGCTCCGTGAGTCTAAAATAGGGATAAAGAATGCGCTACCTCGGGTGTGAGAGGCATGGTGGGGTAGGGTTATCTCCACTGGCCTTCTCGGCCCAGCTCTCAACCGGGGGGCCCTGTCCTCCTGGAGCTCCCACCTCATAAACTAGAGAATTGAGAGTAGTGACAGGAGCTCAGAGCGGCCGAGGTGACAGGACAGGACCAGCCCTCTGGGGGCCTCTTGGCCCCGGGGAGAGCAGAGACCCCAGGCCGTAGAGTGCCACAGGGGAATGAGCTGGGAGAGGGGAGGGCTGGGGGTCTAGGGTTCTTCCGAGGGCGGTGGCAGGCCAGGGGACCCTGGGGGCTGGCAGGTGTGTTTTGGAAAGTGGGGCGGCCAAGGGCTCAGTAACTGCAGGAGTCCAGGCCAGCGCTGACTGTGCAGGATGAGGGGCAGAGATGGACAAGGGGTCTCAGGCCAGGAGGGCCTCCCTGTGTCTTGGGGGGTCAAGGGAGGGAGGACAGGTCAGCCACCAGAGGGTGAGGGATAGTTTAGGGTTCGTGCAGGGAGGGATCGGGGCGTAATTAAGGGCACAGTGAGATGTCTCTTAGGAGACCCCCAAGGTGTGGAATCTGTCCCTCTGGGGCAGTTTGCGGTGATGGTGCGGGGCCTGGTCAGGCGTTTCAGGGGTCCCCTGGCCTCCCCTTCAGTCTTGCTCTGGGTATGAGGAGGGGTGAGGGCCCTGGGCCCAGACAGGAGAAGAGACCTGGAGGCTCTGACCCTGGCTGCACTGAGACTGGTGGGGGTCCAAGGCCCAGGATGGACATCAGAGTTCCCGCACCCCGACCCCCCACCGGCCATGGGACCCCCAGAGCCGCACGGCCACGTGCACTCACTATTCACAGGGGTGCTCCTCCTGGCCACCATCTGAGGCCTGAGGGCGGCCTGGCGTTGGGTTACCGCTTAGCCTCCGGACCACTGGAAATCTTAGCCGAGGGCAGCTGGAGGAGGCCCCGCCCCAGGGAGAAGGACAGAGGTGGTCCCTGTCCTGCTTGCGGGGTGGGGGAGCCTCAGGCTGAGGGAGTCACAGGGCCCCTTAACCTTGCCCCTGGGCTCCCAGGCCCCCAACAAGAGGCTCCCAGGGTCTTTCTCCCTCGAACAAGCTCTGATAGCATTACGTCTACATGATTGGTACCACGGAGAGGAGCTCTGCGTCCTGGCTGCCCTGGTGAGACCCGACGGAGAAATGGGCGGTGCCCAGAAAGGAAGGGAGTCACGATCCACTGTCCAGTACCGGCTCCCACGTGGGCGGGGAGGGGGCCCCACGTCATGACGGGCCCGGAGCGGGAGTCAGGTCGGGTCTGCTGAGAATGGGGTATCTTTCAACACTGGGACCGGGATCGCCCAGGCTCCAGGGATCCCATTGGGTGGATGCAGCAGAGAGTGGGGCCGGAGCCTTAAACCGTTGGTGCTTCCCGTTGAGGAGCTGGTGGGTCTCTCTGGAGGGAGGCCCAAGGGCCCTAAGCAGCCTTCTGTGGACAAGGCGGGGTCGTGCAGATGGAGACGTAGGCTGGGGAGCAGAGGCGGGGTCCTCGGTATCCAAACTGCGGTGGCATGGGGTAATGGGGTTTCCGTTCTTACGATTAAGGAAAACGAATAGCAATCAACACTGCCCACTCTCACTGCTTTACCGAAGGACTCAGCCCTGGTTTCCAGATCAATACCAAATAATCAGATAACTGGGAGAGAACGTTTAAAATCGATACCAGCCAATGGAGGTGGGAGGGCAGCAGCGGATGAGAGGCGGGCAGAGGTCCTGGGGTCTCGAAGCCCCGCAAGGAGCTGATATCTGACCTCGGGCAGTGGGGCCCCAGGGAGGACTCAGAGGAGGGCGGGACGCTCTCCAGTGTTTGGATGCCTTCGGTGGCAACTCTGAGGATGGATTCAAAATGTGTGTGTGGGGAGGGTCCTCCAGGGGCCCAAGTGGGCGAAGAGGAAGCCGGATGGAGTGACAGCGTGACCACCGGGGGACAGGCCTTGCAGGAGGGACCACTGAGGGACGCACCAGGCTTGGCTGCCTTGTGGGAGTGGAGAGGCTGTTTCCCGTGGGGGTACAGGTGCAGGGGAGGGTGGAGAGGGTCTGAGTCTGGGGGGGCCGGGGGGCCTCAGCAGGCAGGTGAGACGAGGCTCCCCCTCCCCTCTGTCCGTCCCTCTCCCCGGATTACACACCAGGGGCTCTCGGAAGGCGGGCGGGGGCAGGCAGGGGACTGGGGGCACTGGATGCCCAGCCTGAGGTGCTGTGCCTGGGCTGACCCCAGCGTCTGGGTGCAGCTGGGGGACCTCTGACCTCAAACAACAGGCTCAGCTGGCCAGGCAGGTGGATGGGGGCAGTGAGTCCCGCAGCCCTTCTCCTTGGGGACTCCCTGGGGGCCGGTCCCCATTACCCACTTGGGCCAGGGGCTACTCTAAGTCCCCTTTAGAGCTGAGGTCCTGGCCAGACCCAGCGCTCAGGTGGGGTGGGTGATGGGGAAGGGGTCTGAACCCCCGAGCTTGTGGCTGGGGAGAGCGGAGGCTGCACCCTTCCCCGCTGTGCCCAGAGCGAGAGCAGGGGGAGAGGGGAGTCCTGGGGAGCCCCCCACGTCTAGCCTCCCCAGAGTGTCAGCCTTGGGGCCAGCATCTGTGCCCGATCGGGGCCCTGCTGCATCCTGGGGGCCATAAATGGGGTTCTATAGGGGTTCAACCAACATATGTAAATGATTGAGCAAAGCCCACAGCCCCCACCCTCCTGGCCTGGCTGGTGGGGCGGGAGGGTGTGACACTGGGTAACTGACCACTCACAGTGCTGGGCTGGGTGGCCGGCTTCCCTCAGACCCCGCCCCGGGCCACACGCCCCTCCCTGCTCCCTCACCTCACAGAGCCCACGGGGTAGGAGAAGCAGGGGGAGCCATCTCCTGCCCCAGACGTGGCCCATCTCTGTGCTGAGGCCACCGGGTCACTGCCGGTCAGTCTCCCACGCTCCTGGGCCGCCAGCATGTACCTCCATCCTGTTTCACCCCCGTCTCATTTTCCTTGAGCCCCTCTGTACAGGGTGCCAGGGTGGGGACGCAGCACCCTTTGGGCTGGGGGTCTGCTCTGTCTCCGTCTGTAACCCAGACTCCATGTTCCCCTCCCCCACCCCCATCCCCGAAGTGCATAGGGGTGTGTAAGGTGGAGAAGGTCCCGTGAGGCCAGAATGGAGCTGCAGACCTGCAGGTGTCTGCGGGCGTCGCCATCCGTCCAGTTCGGAGCCCCTGCTGGCCCATCCATGAAGCCCCTCCTCACCCGGGCTCTGCCAACCTCTCAAGAGGCCCCTCCCAGGGCAGGCGGGACGTCCTGCCTCCCTGCATGCCACGTCCAGGTCCGGGAGCACAGGCCTCGCCCCTGCTCCTGCCTCTGCCCTGTGCTGGCTCTGGGGCAACATGGAGCCGTCTGTGGAAGTTTTCATCCTCCCTGGGTGATGCCCTGCCAGCACCCCACCTCCAGGGTTCCCGAGTCCTCTCTGCCTGTTTATTTTATTATCTCCAAAATGTTTTCTGCAAATCACCAGGAAACCTGACTTTGGTGGTGAGGGAGCTGGGAGGACGGCGTGGTTACAGGGACAGACCTCCGATCACGGGGTGCAGGGCGGGAGACAGACCCGAGAAGTCCAGGACAAGGTGACCCCCACTTCCTCCTGGGGGGTCATGGTCCCTTGGCCGCAGGAGCCCGTGCAGAGCTGGCGCCCATCTTGAAGTACCTCCAGTTCTTTTCTTCTAACTGTTGAGTTTTCCCCACACTCTCTGCTCAGATTCCAGAGACGGGCACCCAATGGCTCATCGGCTGTTATCGTTTTCACCCTTGGCCAGGTCAAAGGATGCTGGCCAGACCCTGATGCTCTGCAGGGGCCCCGGAGGTCCAAGGTCGTGAGGGACAGAACACGGACATCTACGCATAAGGACGGACCTTGGTCCGACCCCTCCAGAGGCTGTGCACAGGCTCCTGGGCTGGGAGGCCCAGGGCTGGATTCCTGATGGAGGACCTGTACTTCTTCATGCTGCTGACCCTCCCTGAGCCATCAGGTCAAGCCATGGGGTGTCTGCCCCCATCCCCCTCCAGCCAGCCCACCCTGCATCACACCTGCTGGTCTGCTTCCTCTGTGGGAGGGGTGATGTTATAGGTCGAACTGTGTCCCCAGCAAACTCATATGTTGACGTCATAACCCCCAGTACCTCAGAATGTGACCGTATTTGGAAATAGGGCCTTTACAGAGGGAATTAAATTTTTTATCTCAAGAGGCGATCACCCGCATTTAGAGTGGACCCTATATCCAGGGACAATTGTTCTTATAAGAGAAAGTCACGGGGAGATTGGACACAGACACAGGGAAAAGGCCATGTGAAGAGGAAGCCGGAGGCCGGGGGGACGCTTCTTCAAGCCAAGGAGCCCCACCTATCTGCGGCAAGCCACTAGGAGGTGGGAGGGGGCCTAGACCAGATCCTCCACCACAGCCCTCAGAGGAACCCGCCAAGCCCGCACCTCGACCTTGGACTTCCCGCCTCCAGGCTGTGAGAGGGTCAACCTCCGTTGTCCAGTTCGCCCAGGCTGTGGTATCCTGTTACACAGCCCCGGATGACGACGACACTTAGATGTGGTTCTTTTTCGTGCCCAGGCACCCAAGGGCCAATCTAGCGATGTTTTAGCGCTGTCTCCCAGGAGCGTTGCAGGGAGTTAAATCCCATGTCCCAGGGAGGGTTCGATATCCAGACACTTAACTCAACTTGGTATCCCCTCCCCGTGGGGCGGCCCGCTCCGGACCCGGCCTCTCGCAGCCCCCGAAGAGGTCCTGCAGCTTCCTCTGCATCTGGTCCTATCATGTCTGAACCAGCTCAGGGCTTGTGGCGGCCTTGGTCCCGAAGGGGGAGGTGGGGTGGAATTCTACACCATTACAAGGACAGAGGCCATGTGAGGGGGTTCATCGTGTGTGTCAACCTGACTGGGTCACGGGGGACCCAGACTTTTGGCCAAACCTCATGCTGGGTGTGTCCCTGTTTCTGGAGGAGCTTCGCGTTGGAATGTATAGACTGGATGAAGCAGGTGGCCCTTCCCAGCACGGTGGGCCTTGTCCAGTCAGGTGAAGGCCCGAATAGAACAAAAGGCTGAGTGAGAGGGAGCTACCCCAGCCTGATGGAGGAGCTGGGCCACAGCCTTTTCCCGCCTTCAGACTCAGACTGAAATGTGGACCCTTCTCCGGTCTCGAGCCCACTGGCTTTTGGACTAGAATGGACACCAGCTGCCCTCCTGCTTCTCCCAGTCGCCAACTGCAGGTCCGGGGACTCCCCAGCCCCCCTGACGGCGTGAGGCAGTTCCTCGCAATCAGTCTCCTTCTATGTACACACACAGTCTACTGGTTCTGTCTCCTGAGACCCCGAAGAATGTGCTGTGTCTTTGGACCTGTTCCGAGAGTCTGAAGTCAGCGTCCTAGGAGCCAGGTGGGCTGGATCTGGAGGGGACCAGCTCAGGGTCCTCTTCTCCAGCCCAGCCCCGTGTCCATCGCAGGCGGGAGAACGCGCTCCACGCCACTGACCTCCACTCCACCCGCGAGCCCGCTGTCACCCCTTGGGCGTCATCAGCCTCGGAACTGCCTCCCCCGTGAGACTGAAGATCCCAGGCGCCTCGCTTCCATCCTTGCACTCGCCCTGTGTTTATCTCCTACCTGCTTTGTCTTGAGCGCCTACTTTCCTGCCGTTCCTGTCTTCACGTCTTAGCCACCAGCCTACAACAGCCATCCTTCACGCTAATCGTGCCCTTGCTTGTGTTGATGCCGAAAACCCAGCCTCTGTGCGGCGGTGCCGAGTCGAATCTTGGAGACGGAGTTTTGGGTGAAGTAGGAGAGAATAGCTTCATTGCCTTGCCAGGCAAAGGGCTCCCCGCGGCCCTGAAAAACCACGTGTCCCAACCCGGGAGGATTTGTTGAGGAGTTTACAGCAGTGGCTCAAGGGCGGGGTTGCCGATAAGATCAGGGTGTGTGTAGGTCCTGCACTCCTTTAATCTGGCCTCGGGTGGTCTCTTGATGGGATTCTCTGGAATGAAGAATGATAACATCTTCCGTTTGTTGGGGGTTTTAGTTCTGCAGAAGAGCTCAAAGATATTGTTCTGTGCATCCCTTGAGGTGGAACCAGGACCTGCTCCAAGCCTGCACTATTGTTTGTTGACTGCTTCTCCCTTGTCTCTGCATCCCCTCCCTTCCCTGATTAGCAGCTGTTGGCGAGGCTTCCTGCCCAGGAGCCCCACAGGGTCCTCCGGGGTTTCAGTGTCTGCGACTTTTAGTGAGAATGGACACCACAGTCCCTGGGGGGCCTTGTTAGGACACGATTGCTTCAGCATTCCTGAGTCAGAAGTTCCAGGGTGGGCCTGAGGATCTGCATTTCTACCCCGTTCAGGGGTTGCTACTGGTTCGGCCATCACACTCTGAAACTAGGTTATGTTGCCGTAGCAAATATACCCTGAACTCTCAGGGCTCTTCTCTCTACCGCACGCAGTCTCGTGGGCTGAGCACGTCTGCCTCATCTTCTAACTGTTTTTGGAAACTGTGGCCTCCAAGGTCACCTTGAAAGGGGGGACCACGTGGGAATTAGCTTACTTCCCTTCCCCTAGAATCCCACTGGTTGGAATGCAGTCATGTGATGCTGAGTGACCGCACGGACCGTAGGGTAGGCTGGGAATTACAGTCTGTTTGCCCAGCACCTAGTATCCCCTCTTCCATCAGGGCTCCTCTGCTCACCAGACAACTTCTCACACACAGAACACATCCTCTTCCTCCCCAAAGCCCTCTGGCTACGGCATCCACCCCCCAGGTCCGAATCTCCAGGTGGTAACACATCAGGTGGGGGTGAGCCTCCTCCTGGTCCTGCAGCTTTTGACTTTAAAAGTTGACAGATTGTGTCCACGTCCTCAGGCCTCACCCTCACCTGTGCCCACGCTTTTGCTATGGGACTTTGGGGTGCCCTCCCACCGTGGTTCAGAAGCTTTGCCCCTTGACGCTGGTCTTAGTCACGTGACTCGCTTTTGTTCTCATCAAGACGATACACCCAGGCCAGCCTTCTTGAGGATGAGACACATGGCGTGGAGCCAGCCGAGGTCTGGGCACAGCAGCCAATGTCCTGCCATGGCAGGCGGAGCCCCACCTCGTGTGCTGCAAAGTGTCCCAGTGACGTGTGGATACTTGTTGATGTAGGTGTTTTGTTACGGCAGCACCCTACTTCAAAGAACCTTTTTCTCTGTTAGTCAGGCTAGACCAGGTTATGCTGTGGTAACAAATAAGCCCTAGACTAAAATGATGCGGCACTGACTTAGCAGACAGGCTGCTGGTGTTACAGAACAAAGCGTGGGTCTGCGCACTCACGCAGTAAAACCAGCCTCCTGACCTCAGGTCATGGAAAAGGAAAGCACAGCGTTTATTGCTGGTGCCAAGCAAGGATTCCGGGGAACTAGTGCTTAAAAGACCTGAACTCCCCAAAGGCTTTCAGGGAAGGATTTTTTTTTCTTTATTTTCTTGTGTGCGTTGGGTCTTAGTTGCAGCACGCAGGGTCTTCGTTGAGGCGTGCAGGCTTCTCTCTAGTTGTGGTGTGCGGGTTTTCCCTCTCTAGTTGTGGCACATGGACTCCAGGGCACCTGGGCTCTGTAGTTTTGTGGCACACGGGCTCTCTCATTCAGGCCCCCGAGCTCAGTATTTGTGTCGCACGGGCTTAGCTGCACCACAACATGTGGGATCTTTGTTCCCTGACCAGGGATCGAACCCAAGTCCCCTGCATTGGAAGGTGGATTCTTTACCGCTGGACCCCCAGGGAAGTCCTCAGGGAAGGATTTTTAAAGACAGGGTGAGGGAGGGCAGGTTGTGGGGTGTGTGATCAGCTCGTGGACGCCCTTCTGATTGGTTGGTGGTGAGATAACAAGGAGTCAACGTCATCAGCCTTCTGGTTCCAGCTGGTCTGGGGTCTACGTGCCGGTGGGCAGCGTCGAGTTAACTTCTTCCACCTGGTGGGGGTTTCAGTATCTGCAAAACAGCTCAAGGACACGGCTCAGAATATGATCTACAGCCCTGGAGGAGGAACTAAAGGTCCTTGACTTTGTTCAGTGGCTAAACTATTATTATTTTATCTTATTTGACTGTTTTTCTTTCTTTCTACATTTCCTCACTTCTCTGATTAAATTTATTCCTTGACTAAAGATTTTTACAGACAAAAGGCAGGCAGGGGACGTGGAGGGGGATTCCTGCTCTGTTACACTGGCCATGGGAGCCAATAGCGGAGGCTGGAACGACGGTGGTGGGTGGTCCACGTGATGCTGAGTCTCTGCATTTGGTAAAAAACGCCCGTGGTCACTTCGCAGGGGGACTGTGAAGGCGCTGAGCCAGTAGCCCAGGGCAGAAGTCAGAAGACAGAATGATGCGTGTGTGCAAGTGTGCTGTGTATGTAAGTGTGCTCTGTGTGTGTGCAGGGCTGCTGTGTGTGTGTTGGGTGCCATTGGCCTCATGTGTACAAGGAAGAGGTGAGGTCGAGAAGAAGACCCACTTTGTGAGCAGAAATGAAAGTGAATACGGACACGGATCCAGGAATTCAGAAGTTGGCAAAGGTGGAAAGCCAGCTGCTTCCAGAGTTGGGATTTTAGAAGCTTGGTGACAGAGGCCCAGAACAACGTGAGTCGGGGCAAGGGAGGCAAAGGTCAGAGGGAGGGTCAGGCGCACGTCAGTGCCCCAGAGCCCCGGCAGCGGCCGGCCGTCGGGTACAGAGAGGAGTGAGCACACTTGCGTGTTCAGTGGGCGTGTCTGGGGCCGGCAGCCGTCCCGTCGTCCCGTCGCTGCTCGCCACCCTGGACGTCCAGCTTTTGTTGCTCCTGACACGGGGCCCTCACCTCCGAGCAGCTGGACATTTGGTTTCCTCTGCTTGGAATTTCCCCCCCACCCTGCCCGACACACACGTGCACACGCACACACAGCCAGGTGCACACACACGCATGTGCATACACACACCCACATGTACACAAGCATGGCCACATGCCCACACGCACACACATCCACGTATGTGCACACACAGGCACACACCTCTTCATCCCCTTGGCCTTTCGGGTCTCAGCTTGGAGCTTGCCCACCCTCTGGGCTGAGACCCTTGCGGCGCCCCCTGTGGCTCCCATCCCACCCTGTCTTCCTTCCTCCGTCTCGATGGCCACCCCACGGGCTTGTGGCCCATTGGCAGGTCTTCCTCTGTCACCGCCGGCGTTGCCAGCTCCGAGCCGTGTCCCGGTGCCTGGGGTGGGCTCAGCAGGTTGTGGTCCAGTGGGCAGAGGAGGGCACAGCTGAGTGAACAGGGGAGGGGCTGACCGTGGCCTCTAGTGGTGGTGCTGCAGCTGGTGTGCAGGGTCAGGCCTGACCCCGGGAAACCCTGGGACACCCCTCCATGGGAGACTGTGAAGGGACCCCGAGGCTGGGCCGGGCTGCAGGCGGTGGACCTGAGAGTGAGCTCCGCGGCCCAGACAGAGGCTGCCGACACTTGGACACCGGGCAACCCGGGGGGCCTGCGGGGCCCCAGCCCCGGCTTTACTGGGGCCTCCAGCTCTGGGGCTGAGGCTGGCACAGAGGCAGCAGCCGGCAAATCCCGGGTTCTGACCCCGAGCAGCCCAGTAGCTGTTCTTTTGTGCCACCCGATCCTCCCAGGCCCCCTCCAGCGTCTTTGAACCTGGGTCCTGGCAGCCTGGAAGGGACTCGGCCTTGGACGCAGGGGTGGGAACCCTGAAGCTGCCGGTGGGAGGCACGGGGTCCCTGCACAGCAGACTCCAGCTCCCGGAGGCTCTCCAGACCTTGCCCACCAAGGCCCTCGACCCCCTGGACGTGTGTCCTCACGGACACAGTGCCCGACAGCCCTCACCTCACCATCTGCAGAGCCGCCCGGAGGTGCCCGACAGCCAGTGGGGCAGGGCGAGCGCTCCTTCCCCCCGTGAGGTCTCCCGGCTCCTGGTGGGGAGGTGAGGCAGACACCGCTGGCCACGTGGACAGACGGACACCCAGGGCCTGGCTGCGGGGCCTGCTGCATGATCTCTGCCCCCAGGGCCTAGCAGGGCCTCCGACCCGGGACTGGGGCCTGCAGGGGGGTCTCCCTTGCTGCACTTGTCCCCTGGATTGGACGCTTTCTGATCCCTCGGGCCAGAGGGACAGAAACCACCGGTGCCCACCCCTCACCCTCCCGAGGGGTGAGTTCTTGCAATCCCCTCTGGCCTGAGAGCTGGGATGTTTGTCCTCCCAGGTCACCCTGACCCATCTGGAGAGGTGCCCTGGACCCAGCGGGCTGCGTGCCGGCAGGAGGGAGGGCTGTCGGCCGCGGGCACGGCGGGGCCGGAGAACCCCCGCTGGGGGGTTGCCCCTTGCTGCCGCCGGCCAGGACCTCCAGCGCTGCACCCTGACAGTGGATGTCAGCCTTTTCGCCCTCACCGCCCTTCCTCCCGGAGCTAGTGTCGCAGATGGGGGGAGGGAGTTCTCCTACTGCTGGGCACCGAGGCCGTGTGATGAAGGACGGCCTGGGCCCTCCTGGGCCGGAACAAGTCAGTACCTGACAAGCGCCCAGACCAGCACTGGGGGTGGAGGTTGCCGTGTGACTCTGGGGACCCCTACCATCCCTGGGGCACTGGGGCTGGCGGGGGCAGGGGGCACTGCTGGGCCTCCGCCGTCATGTTGTACATTTGTGAAACGGTGAAATGTTTTCACATATATGGAAGGGTGTGACAGTGTGCAGGTGACAAGACAGACAGCAGTGCCCCAGCTAAGCAGTCGGCCGCTGCCAGCACATTGCCTGTCATCTGCCAGGGAACCCCCGGGGGGTGAGTGTCCAGCGCTGAAAGCCTGAGCGGCCGGCACACACCAGACGGGGAAGGAGGAGGCCTGGCTGCCCTGGGATGGAAGCCAAGCAGAGCCTCTGAGCACCATCCTGCTGCAGCTCCTGGAGCGTCTGCAAGACCCGTTCTGGGGGGGCAGGGGGAGCCACAAGCAAGGCCTGGGAGGCCTGTGACCATTAGAAGGGCAGCAATGGGCCCAGTTAACGTGGCAGGACTGTGGCCGGCAGCACCAGAGCCTGTCTCAGAAGCCTGCTGTGGGGTGAGTGTCCCCGGCTGACCCTGGGTGGGGGGAAGGGGCGCTCACTGTCACATGGTCAGGACAGGCCAAGGACCAAGCCGAGCCGGGCCAGCCTCGCCAGGGCGCTCTGAGGACAGCGGACGTGGGGCCCGGCGCAGGGTGCCCGTGGAGCCCGTCCCTCCACCGTCGGCCACGAGACCGTCTCCACGAAGCCCAAGGACTCAGGAGGCCAGAAGCCAGGAACAAGATAGTTTAAAACGTTTACCCCAAACAACGAAGGGCCAAAGGAGGAAACCGTTGTGGGACGTTAACAATACCTAACAGTATCTTGGAAGAGCAGAAAATAATGAAATGGGGGCGGGGGTGGATACAGGAGAGAGGGTTGATAGCCCAAAGCTTCCCTGAAAAGATGAACGAAATTAACAAAGTCTGGCAAATTGGATCACGAAAGGACACAGACAACAAAAAAGTGTTAGGAAGGTAAAAAGGGACCTACCGACAGATTCAGCAGGAGATTAAAATGATAGTGAGAGAGTATTTGATTACGTTGGCAGGTTTTTATTTGTTTATTTTTCAATGAAACTAAGCATGCAACTACCACACAGCCCAGCGATGACAGCCTTGGGCATTTCTCCAAAAGAAATGAAAATTTGCATCCACTCAAAAAACTGTACACGGGTGTCCACAGCAGCTTTACTTATCATAGCCCCTTGGGGGTGTTTCCCAACACCCACATCCAGTTCTCTGAGTCTCTGGACACCAGTGGGGGATCCAAGCCTATTCTGACGCCGTCGGCCTGGAGTTAGTGTCAGACCCCCAGGTTAAGGGCTCAGCCCCACAAGATGGTCCCCATGCCAGCCGCAAGTCCAGGGCCACCCCTACTTCTGACTGACCAGCTGGGAGTTGGGGGTTCTCACCACCCCCTCCTCAGGTTTGATGATTTCCTAGAATGGCTCCCAGAACTCAGGAAAGTGCTTTCCTTACTATCACACGTTTATTATAAAAGATGCAACTCAGGGACAGCCAGATGGAAGAGACGCTTGGGACCAGGTGGGGGGGGTGGGGGGCGAGGAGCTTCCATATCCCCCGGGGTGCACCACTTCTCCTGGCACCTCCACTGTCCACCAACCAAACCCCGTCGGTTTGGGGCTTTTATGGAGGTTCCAGTCATAGGCATGGCTGATTAAATCACCTCCACAGGGACTAACTCGGCCTCCAGCCCCTCTCCCCTCCCCAGAGGTCGAGGCGGGGGCTGACCGTTGCAACCCTCTAATCACGCCTGGTCTTTTTGGAGACCAGGGCTCATCCTGAAGTGATCTAGGGGCCCCCAGATACCCTTCATCTCAGCTCACAAAAGGACGCTCATTACTCCAGAGACGCCGAGGGTTTTATTTTATTTTTTAATTTCTTATTTATTTATTGTTTTAGGCTGCACCGTGCAGCATGAGGGATCTTAGTTCCCCGACCGGGGATTGAACCTGTGCCCCCTGCACTGGGAGTGCAGTCTCAAACACTGGACCGCCGGGGAAGTCCCAAGAAATGCCATGGGTTTTAGGACTGCGTGCCAGGAACCAGAACAAAGACCAAATATTTATATTTTCTTATATCACAGGCCACCATCTGGTCTCTGACCGCATCCCTTACAGTAAAGCGATCATAAAAGTCGAAAGATATTGGCACCTTGCCAGAGTCGGCCCGGTCCAGAGTCATATCAGGTGGGAATATCCCCCAGGGTGACACCTCTCAGGACTGCAGGCCTCCATCCGAACTGGTCAGGTTCCAGGAGAGGCCCTGTCCCCACGGCCTCACCTTTCAGGCCTCTGGTGTCACTGAGCCTGAGCTAAGGACGGCCACCGTCTTCCTCCGGGCCGCTCTCAGGTGTCGGTGTCGTACCGGGTTTCCTTCCTGACATCACAGAACCCACTGATTCATCTCTTCACCCTCAGCTCCTGTTCCTCCTTCCTTCCCCTGGTGCCCAGACAAGCTGGTCTAGATTTCAGGCCAGGATACGAGCCCCAAGAGTCCTCCCCCCAGTCCACTCCCGTCCACGCAGGTGCAGGGCTAGTGGGCTATCCGGCCCCCGGCCGCACGGCAGCATCCGCTGGCAGCCCCCGCTTTGCCAGATGGGGCGACGTCACCACTGGCCTCTACAGGAATTCTGACATCAGGTTTAAAAACATAGTGACAATTTCTTTTTTTCTTTTTTAAATTTACCATCTTAACCAGTTTTTAAAATTAATTACCTCATTAATCTGGCTGTGTCAGGTCTTAGTCGCAGCACGCGGGCTCTTCATTTTGGCGTGCGGGCTTCAGAGCACGCAGGCTCAGTAGCTGCAGGGTGCGGGCTTAGCCGCCCCGTGGCACGTGGGATCTTAGTTCCCCAACCAGGGATCGAACCCGCATCCCCTGGATCGGAAGGCGGACTCTTAACCACTGGACCACCAGGGAAATCCCCCACTTGCAGTCTCTCGAATAGGAATCACCCCTGCTTCTGGCACTTGTAGTTGCAGATTTGGCCCTGTGACCACTGCAACAATTCGGGGAGGTGACGTGGGGAAGAAAGAAAAAAGTGCACCCCCCACTGGCCCTGCAGGAATTGCACAGTCATACCAATACCCTCCTCCACCCCCGCTGCCCCAGCTCCACCAGAAAAAACAGGAGCATCCGTCCCGTGGGATCACCCCCCCAGCCCACCCACGCGGAGCGCACGCCCTCATGCTTTCAGCTCCCTGTGCTTCAGCGCCCGGCTGGTCCCTCCGCCCGCCAGCCTGTGCGCTGAGGAGGGCAGCTCTGCCCGTGCTGGACGTCCTGGGCCCTAGAGTGAGTTCCTCATTCTGATGAAACGGCAGTTGGCTGCCCAGATTGGTGCAACATTTCTGTTCCAGTTTCTTACGGCTCTGAGTGTCTACACCTCAGATCAGATGGAGTCGGCCAGGCCCCATCCCGAGTGAGCGTCTGTTCCTGTCGGGACCCCTTCGCAGACCCTGGGAGCCCAGCCTCAGTCTCACCTCCCAGCTGTGATCAGGGCCTTGCCCCCGGGAACGGCCACATGGTCATTGGCCGCCTCGGTCTCTTGTTGGTGGCAGGGCAGCTCTCCTTGGCACGTTGTGCCTCTGAGGGTGTGCCTACCTGCACGCACCCCCCAGATTCCCATGGAGATTTCCATGGGACCACGTCCCGCGTGGGCATCCCTGTGATAGGCCAGTTTTCCACGGCCCTCCTGCCTGACCATATGGCCGGGTCGCTGGCTGCTGCCCATGTTGTCAGTAAAAACCCGAACGTCGGGACTTGCCCCGCCATTCGGTCCTTCCCCCGCTGCTAGGACAGCACACGCAAGCCTGCACGACGCCGGGCTGAGCTGTTTGCACCCTCCTCGGCCAGGCTGGAGGCCTTCCAAACAGGATGCCGCTGCTGTCCGCACACTGAGCAGCTCTCGGTCGGTCAGTCGAGAGCTGATGCAGGGCCCTGTCCAAGTGATGGCAGAATCCAGCAGCTCTTCACTCGGTCCGTCCTCGGGGAGCCAGTCCTGGGCCGGAAGAGGGTCCCCGCCCGGGAGGGTCTCACCTCCCATTTCCCAGGCTGCACGACCCGGTATAAAGTGTTTCCACGTCATCACAGAGCTCTTCTGGGCAGCACCGCCCCCGTGAGAGCATTTCCCCCACATCACCCTGGACTTTATGGGTATTTCCGGATTCATGATCATTTTACGTCCTGTGACTACTGGGGTAGCTCCAGTGGGTGTCTGATACCAAGGTAACAAGTCCACCCAAACGGAAGTGCTCTCATCCAAAGTGCCTGCAGGCATTACCGGGAGGTGCCCGCAGGCTTCTGCCCTGAGCCCCCATCTCGGCCTCACGCAGGACCGTCGCACAAGGACCCGCCTGCCTAGCGCCCCAGCTTCTACTCCCCACTGCGTGGCTCAGGTCGTCTTACTGGTTCCCATTTAGCGTGTCTGGTGAACACAGCTTGAAGGGTGGAGTCACATGCCTGTTTCACTAGCTCAGGCAGGAGAAACGCCCCCCAGTCGGGCACCATGTCCATCCCCCCAGTGCAATCAGGTGGAAGAGGTGCAGTCGCATCACATAAAGCCCGTTCAAACGTCCCAACGCTCCTCCAAATTTTGACCTTGCTTCCATCGACCCTGACCTTCTTCCTGGTGGCCTGCACTGGGATTTCATCTATAGGATTCGGTTTCACAATACTAGGTAGGGGACGCGTCCGCCACTATGACATAATATTCATGTCATAAAACGTTGGGTAAGGGAGGCACAACTTTACCGAAAGCCTGTTCAAACGTCGCAGCTGCCATCATCCTTCCATCTCCGGCGCCCCTGTACTCTCCACATCCCATCGTGCCGATTGCTGGCTGCACCAGCTGGTTCTGGCACCACCCCGCGCGGGGCTCCGGCATCAAGGAGTCCTGGGCCGTCTCTCCACCCCTGACCCTGGGGCCCACTCTGTGCCAAGGCTCTGGGTCCCCGGCAGGGGTTTGAGCCAAGGGATGCTTTTGTCAACTTTTATCTTTCTTTTTTTAATTGGAGTACAGTTGATCTACAATGTTGTATTAGTTTCTGCTGTACAGTGAAGTGAATCAGTTATACATATACATATACCCACTCTTTTTTAGATTCTTTTCCCATATAGGACGTTACAGAGTACTGAGTAGAGTTCCCTGTGCTCTACAGTGGGTCCTTGGTAGTTATCTATTTTATACATAGTAGTGTGTATGTGTCAATCCCAATCTCCCAATTTATCCCTTCCTGCCTTTCCTCCCTGGTAACTACAAGTTTGTTTTCTACATCTGTGACTCTATTTCTATTTTGTAAATAAGTTCATTTTTACCATTTTTTTTAGATTCCACATATAAGTGATATCATATGGTATTTGTCTTTCTCTTTCTTTTTTTTTTTTTTGCAGTACGTGGGCCTCTCACTGCCGCGGCCTCTCCCGTTGCGGAGCACAGGCTCCGGACGCGCAGGCTCAGCGGCCATGGCTCACGGGCCCAGCCGCTCCGCGGCATGTGGGATCTTCCCGGACCGGGGCACGAACCTGCGTCCCCTGCATCGGCAGGCGGACTCCCAACCGCTGCGTCACCAGGGAAGCCCTGACTTTCTCTTTCTGACTTACTTCACTTCGTATGATAATCCCATCCATGTTGCCGCAAATGGCATTATTTCATTCTTTTTTATGGCTGAGTAGTGTTCCAGTGTGTGTGCACCACATCTTCTTTAGCCATTCCTCTGTTGATGGACTTTCAGGTTGCTTCCATGTCCTGGCTATTGTACATTGTCAACTTTTATCTTGATTAAGCTGCCCTATCACTGTCCCCGGGAGGCCCCAGGTCTGCTTTCTCGTCGCCACCTCTGCCTTCCTGCTTCTTGTGCTCCTCCAAACTGGGGGAAACAGACCAGACTTATTGGGAGCCCTTTCATGTTAGGGGTTCAGTAGGGGTCCCTTTGTCCCACCCACCCTGGAGAGGGCTGTGTTAAGACCTTTGTTTCGCCCCATCAATGTCCCTTTTATTAATCCATCTTTCAATAACAACCTAAAGATTTCCACCCTGCTAGGAGGAGTTCCTTGACTCTGCATGGCCCTTTCCCCATTTTTTTGTTAGTTACTTATGTTTTGAGTAGTGTCTGTAAGACCCATTCAGGAAAGATGAGACAGCAGATTCTCCCATCAGGCTTCCTGGAGGAGGGGTGAAGGGTGCATGGGAGCTCCCCGTACACTTCTTTGCAACTTCCTGTAAACGTATAATTATTCCAAAATAGAGGGTCACGAAAAAGTTGTGCCATGAAATATGACGTCAATGAAACGAAAACATTGATAGAAAATTATGAACGGACCAAGTTGACTCAAGAAGAAATAAAAGTAAGAATCTCCCAAGTTCTCAAGTAAGTCTCAGTGGATGAAGGAATGCGTGTCTTTCCCAAGAAGAGTCATCCAAGGGACACAGAAGGAACGGCAGAGTCAGCACCTTAGCTGTCTATGGCTGAGTAGCCAGTGAGCCCCAAATGCAGTAGCTTAAAATAATAAACACTTATGGGAATTCCGTGGCGGTCCAGTGGTTACAACTCCACGCCTTCACTGCTGAGGGCCCAGGTTCAATCCTTGGTTCAGGAAATAAGATCCCGTGAGCCATGTGACGTGGCCAAAATAATAATAATAAAATAAACTAACAAACACTTATTATCTCAGTGTCTGTGGGTGCTGAGTCTGTGGCCCAGGGTCTCTCACAGGATAAGCCCCAGGAGGCACTGCGTGGTGTCTCACGAGGTGGCCCTCAGTGGCTGGGCTGCAGTCTCATCTGAAGGCACGACTGGGCAGTGTCCCTGTCCAAACCCACTTACTGGTGGTGGGCAGGATTCGTCCTTGCCGGCTGCTGGCTGGACTCTGCCCTCCTCCACAGGGCAGTCCTCAATACAGCTGCTGCTCCCCGTAGAGCGAGCAAGAGAGGGTAAGGGGACGGAGGCTGGTGTGGTCTCTGGAGACACCCCATCATTTTTACCTCATTCAGGTGTTGGAAGTAAGTCACTCACTAGATCAGCCCACACTCTAGACAAGGGGGTTGCACAGGGGGGCATGACTATAGCAGGAGGAAGGGCTCTCTGGGGCTAATGTGTGTGTTAAAAAATTAAACTTTAATAAATGTTCATTAAGTCAAATGCAAGCTCTTATTTAATAGGAGAGAATGAATTTATCTTAAGCTCTAACTATTGAATTTTACTGGTCAGTCGTAAGTAATGAAGTTTTACACTAAAACATTATACTCTGGGGCTTCCCTGGTGGCGCAGTGGTTGAGAGTCCACCTGCTGATGCAGGGGACACGGGTTCGTGCCCCGGTCCGGGAAGATCCCACATGCCGTGGAGCGGCTGGGCCCGTGAACCACGGCCGCTGGGCCTGCGTGTCCGGAGCCTGTGCTCCACAACGGGAGAGGCCACGGCAGTGAGAGGCCCGTGTACCGCAAAAACAAAACAAAACAAAACAAAACCCATTATACCCTGACATTTGTATCTTATGTGAAAACAGTGCTGTAAGCCAGTGGTCAGCAAACTAGGACCCGCAAGTCAAATATAAATAAAGCTTTACTGAAATACACCCACAGCTACTCCTCTGTGTTACGATAGACGGCTCCTTTTGCAAACAGTCGCAGATTTGAGTCGTTAGACAGATACCGCAGAGTCTCGGGCTAATTTCAATGCCGACTCCCACAATCAGCAACTTGCCACCTTGCCGCACCTGGTGAAATAATCGGTTCAGACAAGGACGATCCACAGATGCTGCAACCAGGAGGAGGACGCTTGCTGGGGACCTGGTTAGCACCAGGACGTCCAGAGCTACCACTTTGCAGTGGAAATATCTGGTGTCCCCAGTGATCAAACTTAGCCTCACTAACACGAGACAAGCAGGCCCCATGCTCCCCGGGCATGGGCAGCAAGGAGCACCACGCCTCACCTGTGCAGGTGTCCTGCCAAAGCGGTCCAGCTGCCGTACAACCGAGGCTTTAGTGCTGACCTCCAGTTGCAGGAAAAACAGGGGAGGGAGGAACACGTAAAATGGCACCATGAGGATGTCACCTCCAGAACCTGGGACCTTCGGGCACCTGAGCTGGGCTCCTGAAATGAGTTAGCTGAGATATTTATTCTAAGGAATTGGTCCATGCAGTTGGGAGAGGGGCACATCTGAACTCCCTGGGCAGGTGGGCAGGCAGGAACCCAGGCGGGCTCTGTATGTTGCCGTCTGGAGGCTGAAATCCTTCTTTTCTGGGAAACCTCAGTCTTTGCTCTTCAGGCCTTTGACGATTGGGTGAGGCCCATCCACTCGATGGCAGGTGACCTGCTTTACTCCAAGTCTTCCAATTTAAATGTTAATTTCATCTAAAAATACCTTGAGGGCAACAGCCAGCTGTTGGTTGGACCAAACAGCTGGACACCGAGGCCCTGCTGAGTTGACACATAAAATGAGCTGTCCCCGTGGATATATGTGTGTTCACTGCATTACTCTTTCTACTTCTTTCTGTGCTAAAGCTTTCATTAAAAGGTAAAAAACAAAGAACATTCGTTCACAGAAGTCACTATAAAGAAAGTGAAAGTCAAGCCACAAATATTTACAATACATACAAGTAACACATGATTTCTACCCAGTGATACGTAAAAACTTCCCCATGCGT